>NC_092050.1:73840323-74487816 GCF_003086295.3 Arachis hypogaea
CATACCAAGACCAACATTGAAGGAAATAAAGCACATCAATGTGAGTGTTCACGTGCGACGTAAGGAGAGAGAGCAATTTGATTCAAGATGAGCTCAGTTGCATGTGGATCCTTCATGTGCAACGTGGGTGAGGACACCTTCCAAGGACTTCAACTAAGCACTAACTTCAATCCTTATCATTGTGTAGTTAATAAAGGCCACCAATACAACATTAATTAGAGATTTGCAAATAGAAAAGGGAGATCTTTGCTGAGAGGAAAACAGTTATGAAGAAGATTTTTTTTATTGAATTTGATCTATTTTAAGTTTGTTTAGGGTTAGTATTTAAAGGAGGGTCATCAGCCTTTTTTCGCATTTTACTTTTCATAATTCTAAGGATTTCTCTAAAGAACATGAGTAAACTAATTCTCCTTGGTTAAAGTTAGGAGTTCTATTGATTCCTATGGACTAATATTCTATCTTTTCATACCTTTGATTAATGAAATGATACTTTCTTAAGAAAAGGTTTCTGTTCTTCATTCTAAAGGGTTTAAATGTGTTGGAAAATAATTCTCTCTCTGACTTGAATTCTTTTAACTTCTTGAAAAGTTGATTAATTGAATTAAGCTTGAAAATCAAATCTCACAATTCTTAAGTTTGAACTAAAACTTGATAAGTGACATCAATCAACCTCAGGAGATTCTTATGAATTAGTGAACGTTCTCAACTCTTCTCTAAGTAATTGACTAACAAATTAGCGATTAATTAGGTTAAGAAAAAATTGAATTATGAAGGGATTGGGATTTAATTACTAAGGATTTGCCATGGAAATATCTTTGCATAATCAAGGTGGAAAGTAAAAATTATTGATCCGGACATCTCAACATCTCTAAATCTTAACCCTTTTAATCACATTACTCTTTCAACACTCACTGTTTTGCTTTTTTTTACCATTGTTGTTTATTTCAAGCTCTTCAAAAACTATTTTGATTGCCTGACTAGATTAATCGATTGCCATTGCTTGCCTAATTGTTAATCTTCGATCGACCTTACCTTACCGTGAGTTTATTACTTGGTACGACTTGGTGTACATGCCGGTAGTATTGTGATGTAAAATTCGCATCAATGCCTAAGCCTAAAGTTAACAACCCATAATTCACCTTATTTTAAACAATTACCTTAACATTGCCTAATTTTTTTCTTTTTCTATTTGTACTTTATATGTAGGCAAGCTCTCTAGTTTAGATAGAGAGATTCCATCTACATGTATAGATTAACATTGGCAATGTCTCTATGTGACAAATGTGGATTGAATGAGACAATTTTTGGATGAATTGCAGGTCGTTCCAACGCTTGTTGCTGAACCGGTCATGTGCATATTGGATTATCCAATTGACATAAGTAATTGGTAACAGTAATAAATAATTAGGATGATATTAATTATGTGTGGCCTTTATTGGCTCTTTTTATGTTTTTGATTTTATGAGAGTAAAAGTGATATTGGACCTCTTGTTGTAATGTTTAATCTATATGATGTTTATGGGCTTTGTTGTGTTTGGCCACTATATGTCAAAAAAGAAAAAAAAAAAGAAAAGAAAAAGGAGAGGCACAATAAAAAAGGCAAGGCATACTTACATCATAGCATACGAATTGTTCACTTGTTTGGAAGAGTTTTATGAAAAATAAAGTAAAATAATTTTATATTTAGATATCTATGTAAAATATTTTTATATTTATAATTATATTTTAGTACAACAATATAAAAATATATTTTGTTTATTATATGTTAAAATAATTTTTTTAAGCAAAAAGATATTTTTTTAGTATTTTTACTTTGACTACTAAAATTTTGTCAAACACATGAAAATAAAAAGTTTTTTATTTAAAAAAATATTTTTTTTAATAATTTAATAACACCCAACAAGCTCATAATAAATGAAGTATTCAATGTTAAAAATGCATAACATTATATATTTTCGAAATATAATTATCTTGTGGGTTTTACAAAGTTCAAATTACAATACATATTTCAAATATATTTTTTTACAGCTACAAATCTTATATCTATATAACAAATATTTTATAACCACATTATAACTTTAATATACCTTATACTAATTACATAAATAGCCAAAGTTCACATAAAAAAAAAACATTCTCAATTCTTTTAATACAATCTGAATGATTTATTAGACCCCTTTCAAATTTGGAGGGACCAGTAGACCACCTAAAAGGTAAAGATCCTAAGCTAGATAAAAAGTTTTCTCAACTGATAAATAAACAAAAAACAACTAAGATCCGACGTTGACATAAGCCCAATCCGGGCTAGCTATTAGAAATGGGTAGCTCAGTAGATAAATGAGTTTTATTCAGTATCAGTCAACCAGTTTAGATTGAGAGGAAAAGAGCAGCCCGCTTCTTAGAATAATGCATGAAAGTCTCTTCATGTAAGAATTAGGAATCCTTCCACTCATCCAGAATGGGCGACTGCACTTTATTATCGTATCGGTTGAATCTCATATCAACAATTTCTGATCGATTCACTTTCAATTCCCTTTGTGGACATCTGAGGAGAGGGGAAGCCTTTCACAGAGATTGAAATTTTTTTTCTATTCCAAGACGGTCTAGTGTAACAACAAATAAATACCTAAGACTACTATAACCACATGATTAGATAGAAAACTATATACTTAGTATAGTTTTACAAGGTACCCCTAATGTGCTTTCGATATTGAAATCGATAGTCACTTCTTCATACTCATGTTACATACGTTTGAGAAATCATTATAAAAGAATACAAATTCTATCTGAACTAAAATTCTAAAAATCTGTCTACAATTTTCTCTGTATGGCCTTTTTTTTGGCATTGTGGTACCCCATAAGAATGAAAATCATTTTCACCCTAAAAAAATCACCTGAAGGATAACCAATAACATGTTGCTTCCCAGTGAAAACTCAACAACCAAATTATAGTCAAGCCTTAAAAATAAAATATTCAAGTTGTAGATCTATAAACCAACTAAAGCCATAAAAGTCCAAACACAATAAAGATGCATGGCCCATCATCGTGATAATTATAATCATCTAATGACATAATTACTACACTAATCAGAACGTCATCATGTGATAACTGATAACCCTACGATAAGCACTGAACGAACTGCAACTTGTTAGAAATTGTCTCATTCTATCCACACTATTCACATTTAGGCGTTGCCAATGTTAATCTATACATGTAGATAGAATTCTACTATCTATATAGTAGAATTTGCCTTATATGTATCTATGTAGGAAATTCTACGATGTGGATTGTGTAAAATATCCACACTATAATCTTAGGTGGTGTATCCCATTTTAAAATACATGGTGGACAGTAGATTATTGCAGCCTTTATTTGTGGATCAGGAGGCTCAGCAGAGACAACTGACCTGTTTGTCTCATATAATCATCTTGAAAAACTTAATTATACGTGACTAATAAAATGCTCTCTTTAATATTTTTTTGCTGTTGGGGCCTTTACCAAAAATCCTCTGGCAGCATTTTAAATTGGGCCATGATGATTTGTAAACCAGTCTTCTATTTAGGTATTTTGTCACTATTAACAAATTTTTTTACAAAGAAAATAATTAGAATTTATTTCAAAAATGCTATATTTTTTTAAATTCTTGGTAAGAAAAATCCCTCAGATATCTTAAGATCTAACAGAATATATCTTTACAAAATAAAAAAAAGAAAGCCTTGGCCATTTGACGTGGAGCAAAACCTGGATCCTTAAAACTATTCAACATAGGTCTACTCTATTTCTCCTTTTATTAAAAAATACTAAATTGGTAATGATGGTTATTTATTTATTTTACATGTGTAATTTTTTATTTTAAATATTCATCTTTTTATTTTTATTTACTATCTTTTTATTTTTGTAACAACAAATTTAAAATTAAATATTTTATTTCTACAAGATGACAAGATCAATAAGAAATATATTTAACAGTAGTAAACTAGAAGTATCTTGAGAATATCGCGACTTCTAAATAGAAGGCTAGTTTACAAATAACCACCATCATCGCCCAATTTAAAGTGTTGGCCACAAATTTTTGCAAAGCCCCAATAGCGAAACAAAAATATGAAGACAACATTCTATTAATCACATGTAATTAATTTTTTAAAGTGTTTATATGAGACAAATAGATCAAATACTTCTGATACTGTGAGCATTCTGAGTCCACATATAAAGACTACCATAACTAGTTCTTTATCACGTGTTTTAAAATGGAGCAATCCACTTAGAATTTGTAGGTGTGGATGATTTGTACTAGCCACACCATAGACGCTACCATATAGGTATTATAAATGTAAACATGCACTTTTAATATAAGACATTAATCAAGAATCATGTTAAAAAATGATTGTATTCTACACTGTATTTAATGTTTTTACACTGCATTGTATTCTATGTTATTTACATTATACTATCCAACGTATATGTACTGCAATACTAATGGTTCAATGTGTGAAACTTAAAAAGTCAGGGGTCAATCCGTGGAAGCAACTCCTCTCCAAATACCATTTGAAGGCCCGCTACTTCTTCTTCTACCTCATTGCTTCTTCTACCCTTCCTGTAGGTGATGCGTTTGTTTTTTCCAGCGACTCACACGCAAAACCTTCCCCAAATACTCCTGTAATGTCCATAGCTTCTTCTTCTACCTCATTCATCTGATTTTCTTCGGTGACTCATCGGCAGGGCCAGATTTTTTCGAACCTTATCGAAGACCCTGCCTACTACTTCTTCGTCTAGGGTTACATGGGTGTCCTTGATGCGTGGCAGAAGTTAGACCAATTAAGAGATTATAATATAATAAAATAGCATTGCAAGTATAGCTTTTAACCAGCAAAAATTCGCCTCATCAATTTAGAAAGGTTGTCACAAAAAGTTTAGAATAAAAATACTGGGAGTATGAGTCCCAGGTCGTCTCCCAACGAGTTGCTAGAAAGGGTGCTAAGTTATTAATCAGGATTTTTCCAAGAATTTTGAGAGTTTGAACGACAGAAAATAAATAATTATAATTAAGTGCAATGAAAATAAAAAAGAATTTATATTATTCAAAATAAAAAGCCTTGATTGGGGGAATGATTAATCGGAAGTTCTATCCTTGTTGGAATTATCTCAAGTGTAGTATAAAAAGGTTGTTATTTTCACTTAGTTAACCCTTACTAAATAAAGAAAAGTCAAGTGATTGAGCTAACTCTTATTCGCAAATCCTAGTCCTCTCCCTTAGGAAGGTCTAGCGTTAGTAAATACAGAATTAGCCAACAACTTCCAATTTAACGAATCACTTAAGCATTCCAACTAAAGTGTCTCCTCTTAATCAATCCCATGTCAAGTAGAGAATCTACTCTATTGACATGGATACCATCTTTGTTATTGGGAGTTTGGAATAGAAAGAGACATAATAATTTAAATAAAATAAAGATTCAAATTAATTAAAAGTAAAAGTAATCCTTTGCATTAACAATCCATGAAAATAATCCAATTACCACTCTAAACAAGAATTAAGATATGGAATAAATAAATAAAGTAGTAAGGAAACAAACTAGATAGTATCTTCAACGGAGGTGATGACTCTTCAATATCCAAAGCAAAAGCAATAACTATGAACGTAAAGAAAAACTAGAGGAAGATAATTATCTCTCTAGATTCAGATCTAAAAACCTAAAACTATCCTAATGAGAATGTGTGAATGTTTGTGTTGAGTCTCTGCATGTTCCCTGGTTTATTCTGTGTTTTGGCCAAAAACTGGGTCAAAACGCGGCCCAAAATCGCCCCAGCGTTTTCTGTTATTTCTGCAGATTGCGCAGGTACGCGTACGCGTCGTCCACGCGTGAGCGTCTTTTGTGCAGACACCAATCCACGCGTACACGTCAAGCACGCGCACGCGTCGCTGTAAATTTCTCCATTCCGCGCGCTCGCGTGAGCCATGCGTGCACGTCAGTGCTCGCTGGTCATCTCCTTAGTTTCTTGTGTTTTTTCCATTTTTGCAAGCTTCCTCTCCATTCTCTAAGCCGTTCCTGCCCTATAAAAAGCCTGAAACACTTAACACACGGATCACGGTATCGAATGGTATAAAGGAGAATTAAAATATACTAATTAAAGATCTCTAGGAAGCCAGTTTTCAATCATAAAACAATACTAGGAATGGATTATAAAATCATGCTAATCATATGAATAAGTGGGTAAAGACTTGATGAAACCACTCAATTAAACACAAGATAAACCATAAAATAGTGATTTATCAACATCCCCACACTTAAACATTAGCATGTCCTCATGCTTAGCTCAAGGAGATTAAAACAAATGAGTAGGGAAAAGTAAGACTCATGCAATGCAATGCAACCTATGTATATGAATGCAACTATATGCTAACATGATTTTGCGTACTTAGTTAAAAGTAAATAAGTTCTTCAAGACAAATATAAATCAAATATCACTAATTAAAATTCATACAGTAAAAACAAGTAAACTTGTAAGAAAACAGCTCATGAAAGCAGGGAACATAGAATCAAGCATTGAACCCTTACTGATGGTGTATATGCACTCTAGTCACTCTAGTGTATAGGGTAATCACTCTACTCTTCCCTAATCATGCTTTCTAGATTTTGATCTTCACCTAACCAATCAACAAGTATTTAATGTACTAATGCAAACACATGAGGTCTTTTCAAGGTTGTAATGAGGCCAAGGTAAGGGTGAGGGTATATATATGGTTAAGTGAGCTATAAATTGAATCTTTGATTAACCTAAGCTCTTACCTATACATACTCTATATACTTTTAAATTCATTCCTAGCTATCCAAAATTCTCCCACTTTTGTATCACATACTCATGCATCAACTTTTCTCTTAACTTGTATCACATATATATTGATTTTCCATTAAACTTAACATTGTGGTAATTTTGTCCCTTATTCATTTATTTAATTACTTAATTACTTGAATATTTTGGATTTTTTAAAAGTAAAAGTGAAAATAACTTTATCAATGCACCTGGATTTTTAATTTTCTAGTCTCACATGAGTAGGTATCCAAATTCCCAATATTTTATCAATTTGTAAGAACATAACACATTCCCTTGTTAACCCATGTTCCCACAGCTTTCTCACACTTTATTGACATACAATTTCTATCTTAAGCTAACCAAAGATTCAATTTGGGGTAGTTAATTTGTTTTTCCGCTTAAGGCTAGTGATGTGGTAAAATATAGAACAAATGGGATAGAAAGGCTCAAAGTGGCTAACAAAGGTGACATAAAATAGTAGGCTATTTGGGATAGGTGAGCTAATAAAATAATGGCCTCAATCATATGCATGCATATAACACATTAAATATTAAACATATAGGATGGAACAAAATGTAGATTACAGTCATAGAGAAGCAAACACACAAGAATAAAATATTATGGTTAAATAGTGTAACCATGTAATTAAGCTCAAATCTCACGGGTTGTGTGTTCTTAGCTTTTTAAACTACGTTCCAAATACAACTTCCAACAAGTTTTAAAAAAAGTTTTGATTTAAATTAGTAAAATTTTTCAAAATAAAGTCTTGAAAAAAAACATATTATTTTTCAACCAAATAGAACATGCATGCAATTACCTATTACTATGCAATCTATCCTATCCTAACAAAAGAAAAATTACTAATTTATTGGTGCTAAGAAAGATAAATTACCTCCGGAAGTCAGGTACTGATCGACATCCCCACACTTAAAGCTTGGCATCGTCCTCGGTGCCATCAGTCAGGAACAAAGGGGGGCTGGTAGCAGCATCTCCACAATCGGGACCGTCATGGCTCCCTGTGCTGGTAAATGAAGTGGAGTCCGGAGTGTCTGGGTCTTCTTCAGGTGGGTGGTTACCAACAAGTAGTGTAACGACCCAACTTCAAGAACATCATGATCGTACTGAAAGTAAGGCGTTACTAACCTGCTTTCCTTTATTAACTATTTACTAGCCTTTAGTTCGATATCGCGATTTAGTTTTATAGAAAATTCCAGAAAATTTTGTTTTTGATTATCAAAGTCATATATCAAACATTTCAAAGTAATAATAATCACATAATTATTAATAATAATATATGTCATACAAAAGATTTCAAATAAAACTCAGATACAAATCATATCCCTCTATATAAAATAAAAATCTTAAGCAATAAGGACGAGGGAACTCTATGAAAGCAAATTAACTCATACACTTAACTCATAAATAAATTCTATAATCACCCGCAGCTTCAAACTGTGTCTTCGAACCTGTGTCACTGAAAGGGTGGAAGATTTTGGGGTGAGAACAAACCACACGTTCTCAATAGGGAATGGGAATGTCGTAAAAGTAATGATTAACATGCAAATAATTAACTTTGCTTAATAAACCATCTTTATCAAACCCTTTAAAATACTTTTTAATCTTACTTTAGATAAATAATTACTTTCTTTAAATTCCTAAACCCAAAACAGATCTCAATCATAAAATTTGTCATATTAAATATCTTTCAGCCACATAATTGATTCTCAGTCACAACAAACAGTTATTAATCATCTCTATACATTCACATACTACTAGCACAAGTAAGAAACTTAATTTAACACACAAACAAATCACAATAAAACAAACAACACAATCTTAGAGAAGTAATACAAGCAAACACAACCAAAAGCAAATGCACAACCAATATGATGCATGTCTGTCTTAAGCAGGCCATGAGCTCACGTGTCGGTTTACACCCTGCAGCCCGACATTACCTAGGAACAAGTCCCAGATATGGCTTCCCTTTGTGTCCTTAGTGCATATGTGTCGGTGGTAAGAATACCACTCCTTCGTGACTACCGGCAGTCGGCGCAAAGCCCGACCCCATAATATACGCACAAGGGAAAACAGTGATCCTCAGTTCGTGGGCATCCCCGAGATCAATTCACAAACAAAACAATGATCCTCAGTTTGTGGGTTTCCCCGAGATTAACATACAACAAGAAACATGATCCTCAGTTCGTGGGTTATACCCGAACTTAGAGTTTGGGTTATACCCAAAAACTGGGTCAAAAAACAACCAAACTCTAAGTTTGGTGTTGAGCTTAGCCGCATTTGATCCTGAAATTGAAAGAACTCTTTCACGTATTTGGCGAGCTCGACGCAGGATAGCCTCTAAGGGTGGTGAAGTGATTGTTATTGATTCACCAGTCTCATCTGAGGGCGAATCTGAACCGCCATCTGAGAGTGAAACAAGCTCCTTTACTACTGATTCAGTTGATTCTCGTGCAGATAGAATGGCAGCAACTAGGAGGATTACTCTCCAGGAGGTTGGAGCCCCGGATTTTACATTGCAGCTGTTTCAAGTACATCATCCAACTCTGGCTGCAGATTTTGAGCTGAAGACTGCATTAATCAACTTGATGCCCAATTTTCATGGCTTACCTGCTCAAGAGCCTATCAAGCACCTAAGGGATTTCCAAACAACTTGTTCTACAGTTAGGCGTAATGGTGCAGATGAAACTTCTATTCTGTTAACCGCCTTCCCATTTTCTCTTGAGGGAAAGGCGAGGGAGTGGTACTACTCCAAACCTAAAGCGACTGTTACCAACTGGGATACGCTCAGGAGAGAATTTTTGGAAAAATACTTTCCAGCTGAAGTCACAGATAGACTGAGAAAAGAGATCTCCTGCATTGTTCAAGGAGAATCAGAGACTCTTTATGAGTACTGGGAGCACTTTGAGAACCTTCTAGACGCATGCCTCCATCACATGATTGACAGACTAGTGTTGATCAGCTACTTCACACAAGGCATGAAGCCTCAGGATAAAACTACACTGGATGGTGCTAGTAATGGTTCTATGAAAAAGTACAATACCGCAGATGAAGCATGACAACTGATCAGCGACTTAGCTGAGTCTACTAGGAATCACAAGCACAGGCATGGCCACTCAAAAGCTGTTGCAGAGGTTTCCTCTAGCGTTGAAACTACTGCTCTTACATAGAGTATATGCGAAATGACCAACCTATAGAAGCAAATGCAGTTAAATCAACAACAAGCTCAGCCTCACCCACCACAACATAGCCAACAGTTAGTCCCACAAAGAGTATGCAGAATATGTGCTGATTATAGTCATTACACTGATGAATGTCCGCAACTCCAACAAGAAGACAACACTGCGGCAGCTACTCATAACTTCTATGACCGCCTGAATCAAGGATACAATCAACAAGGCGGCAATTACAACCAAGGTGGAAACTATAACCAAGGATGGCAGGACAACTCCAACCAAGGTTGGAGAGATAATTTCAACCATGGCTGGAGGGACAACTATAACAGAGGAGGTAGAGATAACAATGGAAACTAGAGGTGGAATAACAACAACAGACAACAGAATCAGAACCAGCCTTACAGAGCACCTCACCTAAGACAATCTCAAGGATCCCAGCATAACCAACAACAAGTTCCTCAGATCACCTATCCTAATTCCTCATCAAATGACGAGATGCTTTGTTCTCTTGCACAAGGACAACAAGACATGCAGATACATCTAAACTCTACTTTAAATGGTCTGAATGCCACTTTACAAGCTCTCGCCTCCAAGATAGATTCATTACCTAATTCCATTAACCAACCTTTAAGCTCCAGTGGAATTCCTTCTCAACCCTTACCTAACCCCAAGGGTGGCATCAATGCCATCACCTTGAGGTCCGGAACCACACTGCCAGAGAGGAACCAGGAGGAGCCAAGCCCAATAGTACACGCCCCAGCTGAGGATGTGATAGAAGTAGAAGATGCTGAAATGGAAGATGCTGAAGAAGAAGATAAGGTACAAGACATAGTTGAAGAAGAAGCAGTTCAACCAAGGAACGGAGAACCAAAAGAAGCTGAAGATGTACAGGACACCATCCCTATCCCATTTTCACACCTGGCAAAGAAGTCCAGAAAGCAGATGGTACTTGATCCCAAAATGGTAGAAATATTCAAAAAGTTGAGGTAACTGTTCCCCTTTTTGATGTCATTTAGCAGGTACCTAAATACATAAAGTTTCTAAAGGATTTATGCATTCATAAAGATAAAATTAATGAGTTAGAAACTATTCCTTTAGGTAGTTCTATATCTGCTTTAATGGGAGGTATACCTAAAAAATGTAGTGATCCAGGTCCATGCATGGTTAACTGTACCATTGGAGGTGTAATATTTTCTGATTGCATGTGTGACTTAGGAGCGTGTGTTAGCATAATGCCATTATCTATATATGATACTTTGAGGCTTCCTCCCTTAAAAAGGTCGGCAGCTCGTTTTGTGTTAGCAGATAAAAGCATTATTACAGTAGTTGGAATTACTGAAGATGTATTAGTGAGCATTAAGGGGCTCACATTTCCTATTGACTTCTATATCCTGGAAATGCCCCCTAATGACTCAGGCAGACCATCATCAATCCTGCTTGGAAGACCATTCCTGAAGACTTCAAAGTTCAAGCTGGATGCATTTTCAGGAACTTACTCTTTTGAGATAGATGACAGAACAGTGAGTTTCAGTTTAAATGAAGCTATGAAACACCCTCCAAAAGATCATTCTATCTTTCAGTGCGACATCATTGATAAAACTGTAGCTGAAGTTCACCAAGAAGAAATAGAAGAGAAACACATGGAGCAAGGTCCAAGTGTGGGGACACCCTCTGAACATAATGAAGATCCTTTGCCATTATCACTAGCCCCGGATGATCCAGAGCCTAGCCAAGAGCCTAAATCAGAATTGAAGCCCCTCCCTCCACACCTCAAGTATACTTACCTTGAGGATAATCAAAAGTTCCCAGTTATCATTGCAAGGGAACTCACTTCTCAACAAGAAGAGCAACTGCTCAGGGTGCTGAGAAAACATAAGAAAGCAATTGGATGGAGCTTGGCTGATATAGTAGGCATCAGCCCTCAAGTTTGTGAACACAGAATATTCTTAGAAGAGGAAGCAAAGCCTATCCGTCAACCCCAAAGAAGATTGAATCCCACCATCTTAGAAGTTGTCAAGAAAGAAGTAACCAGACTACTTGAAGCAGATATCATTTACCCCATCTCAGACAGTGAATGGGTCAGTCCAGTATAAGTGGTGCTCAAGAAGTCTGGAGTCACAACAATAAAGAATGAACATGGAGAACTCCTGACAACTAGAGTGCAGAATTCATGGAGAGTTTGCATTGACTATAGGCGTCTCAACCAAGCTACCCGCAAGGATCATTACCCCTTGCCATTTATTGATCAAATTCTTGATCGCCTGTCAGGTAAATCTCATTATTGCTTTTTAGATGGTTATACAGGCTACTTTCAAATTTATATAGCTCCTGAAGATCAAGAGAAGACTACCTTTACATGTCCCTTTGGAACATATGCTTATAAAAGAATGCCTTTTCGCTTATGTAATGCACCTGCTACTTTCCAAAGATGCATGATGAGTATCTTTTCAGATCTTATTGAGAACTATATGGAAGTTTTTATGGATGATTTTAGCGTATATGGTGATTCATTTAGCGTTTGCTTGGATAGTTTGTCTAGAGTATTAGACAGGTGTGTTAGTACAAACCTTGTATTGAATTTTGAAAAATGTCACTTTATGGTAAAACAAGGAATTATACTAGGACATGTTGTGTCTAATACTGATATTTCTGTAGATCCAGCAAAGGTAGATGTCATTTCTAGTTTACCTTATCCCTCCTCTGTGAGGGAAGTCCGTTCGTTCTTTGGCCACGCAGGTTTTTACAGAAGATTCATTAAGGATTTTAGTAAGGTAGCATTGCCCTTATCCAGACTGCTGTAGAAAGATATTGAGTTCGAATTCAGTGAAGATTGCATGAAAGCGTTTGATAAGCTGAAGATCACTCTGACTCAAGCTCCAATTGTGAGAGGACCATACTGGAGCCAGCCATTTAAAATTATGTGTAACGCCTCCAACCATGCAGTAGGAGCGGCGCTGGCTCAGCACGAAGGTAAAGACCCTTTCGTAATTGTTTATGCATCATAGACCTTAGATGCTGCTCAGTCTAATTATATTACTACTAAAAAAGAGCTTCTTGCTATTATTTTTGCTCTGGATAAATTTCGAGCCTATTTACTTGGTACTAAGGTAGTAGTATAGTCAGACCATGCAGCTCTAAAATATTTACTAGCTAAAAAAGAGTCCAAACCAAGGCTAATACGTTGGATACTGTTGCTGCAAGAATTTGATTTAGAAATTAAGGATAGGAGTGGTAACCAGAATTTAGTGGCAGACCACTTGAGTCGCCTTGAACACATTAAGGATGACTTCACCCTTATCAATGATACTTTCCCATTTGATAGTTTGCAAGCAGTATCTGAAGTAGTTCCTTGGTATGCACCTGTAGCTAATTATCTAGTTAGCCATACTTTCCCTCCCAATTTTACTAAGCATCAACGGGACAAGCTGAAAAGCGAGTCTAAATATTTTATATGGGATGATCTATATTTATGGAGGTGTGGTGCTGATCAGGTAATTAGAAAATGTGTACCATAATTAGAATTCCAGTCCATTTTAGAGGCATGCCACTCTTCTGAGAGTGGAGGACATTTTGGCCCTCAAAGAACAGCTAGAAAAATTCTAGACTGTGGATTCTGGTGGCCTACTCTTTTTAAAGATGCTGTTGAATTTTGTAAATCTTGTTCCCCATGCCAAAGGTTTGGTAATATATCCGAGGGATGAGATGCCTCAACAGATTATGCTTTTCTATGAAATTTTTTATGTTTGGGGCATTGACTTCATGGGACCCTTTCCAAACTCTAATAGTTACCTTTATATATTGTTAGCTGTAGATTATGTTTCTAAATGGGTGGAAGCAATTCCTACCCGTACTGATGATGCTAACACTGTTGTTTCTTTTGTTAGAAACCATATTATTTGTCACTTTGGATCACCACGAGCAATCGTGAGTGATCAAGGCACTCACTTTTGTAACAGGAGACTGACAAGATTACTGAAGAAGCATGGGATTGTTCATAAAGTAGCAACAGCTTATCATCCCCAAACCAATGGACAAGCAGAAGTGTCTAACAGAGAGATTAAACGCATTTTGAAGAAGATAGTAAAACCTCATAGGAAGGACTGGAGTGCCATGCTACAAGATACACTCTGGGCATATAGAACAGCGTACAAGACACCTATTGGGATGAGTCCCTTCTGCTTGGTATACGGAAAGGCTTGCCACCTCCCAGTAGTGGTGGAACACAAAGCTTTCTGGGCTGTGAGGGAGTGCAATATGAATTTTGAAGAAGCTGGTGCTAAAAGGAAGCTGCTACTAGCAGAACTGGAGAATCTTCGCCTAGAAGCATATGACAACTCCAGGCGATATAAAGAGAAGATGAAGGCTGTCCATGACAAGCACATAAAAAGGAGAGAATTTAGACCAGGAGAGTTAGTTCTTCTATATAACTCAAGGCTAAGGCTTATGCCAGGTAAACTGAGATCAAGATGGGAAGGTCCCTACAGAGTAGAAAAGGCAGAGCCATACGGAGTTTTTCACCTGCGTCATCCTTCTAGCCCTAAATTTCTCAAGGTCAATGGACATCGCCTAAAGCTCTACCATGGAGAAAAGATTAAGGATCACAAGGAACTAGAGGTTTTCCTCTTGGAAGACCCACCACCAGAAGCAGAATGAATTTGAAGAGCGTCCAACTTAAGGACGTAAAAGCAAAGTGCTAGTTGGGAGACAACCCACCATGGTATGATTGTTCCGTTCCAGTCTTAGTTTTATTTTACTTTATTCTATTTTATTTTTATTTTTGTTAATGACTCTTCTCATAATCTCTACATATAGTCTGCATTTACATTTGCATACTGCATAAAAAAATGCACACGTAAGCGTAAGCATCGCTGACGCGTCCGCGTCATAGGTGCGTTCTAAAGAAAAGAGAATTGAACAGAGAGTCACGCGAGATCGTAGCTGGAGGCGTGCCTTAGGCACAAGCATGCCCACACGAACGCGTGCCCTACGCGTCCGCGTCATTTGAAAAATTAGGCTCCCACGCGTGCGCGTCACCCATGTGCACACGTGACGCTACGAAATCGACGTAAAAAGGTGTATGGCAGAGAGTTATGATGGAGTGGGGCTGGAATGATGCTGGAAGCACAAGCCCTATCACGCAAACGCGTGCCCCACGCATCCGCGTCATGCTTCAAAAAGAGGCCATTCACGCGTGCGCGTCACCCACGCGCACTCGTCACCCAGAATTTTTGGCATTATGCGAACGAAACAGAGAGTTGCGCGTGCGCGAGGCTGCACTCGCGCCAATGGCACAGTTCATTCCACGCGAACGCGTGACTCACGCGTCCACGTCATCTGAAAATCACGCCAATCACGCGAACGCGTGCCCCACGCGTCCGCGTCGCCTGCGCCGCACAGTTTATCCAGATCAGTGCCAGAATTCCTATCTTTTCTTCCCAAATCCTAATTTTTCTTTTCCCTTCTTATTTCTTTCTTCTCTCTTTTTCCTTCTTTATTCTTTCTCACTTTTTACTTTCTCATCCCTTATTTTTCACATCCATTATCAAGGTTCTTTTCTTTCTTTCTTTACTTTTTACTTTTCCTTTATTATTTTTATTTATGTTTTCTTTTTCTTTTTACTTTCATTATCTATATTTTCTCTTTCTTTTCTTTTCTTTTTATTCCTTTAATTGGTGTTAAAAATTTATTTGGGTGATTATTTTCTTTTATATTTTGCTTGTGAGTTATTGTGGAATTGTTTGACAATTAATATTACTTCTTAAAGGGTTGTTTGCATGTTCAATTTAATACTTTAAATAACATCTTTATCATGCATGCTAAGTGTTTGTGAAAAAGTCCGTATGTCATTCCACATTATTTTAAATTATTCTATTCTACTACTTTAAATGCCTGTTATTTTTCACAAAATCCCTTTTATATTTTATTAATTAAATATAATTGTCAATACAAACAAGTTGTTAGTTTGAAAAGGTTGGTAATCTAACTTGGACATTGAATGCTTGATCTATGCTACTCATGCCTTTGCCAGCATGCCAATAAATATCTTGTATTTAATTGTTATCACATGCACTTGCTATATTTCCATTGATGAACTTCTCACATGTAGTCATGACCATGTGTTAACGACATCCTTCTTTACCGTGCATTGATTATCACCTATAATATCCACTCCCTTGCTTGAACCCTTAGCTTTACATATTACTTTCTTTTTCCTTTTTCAGGATGGCCGCCAAGAAAGGTAAAGAGAAACCTACTCCCAAACCACCAGCAAGGAAAGGAACAAAAAGGACACTAACAACAGAGCCATCTTCAACAACGGTAAAGCCCTCAACAAAATGAATCAAGAGAATCATCAAGCTCGATGAAAAAGAAAAAGCTTTTCCAGCAAAGGACACTGCGCGGTTCCCTAACCGCTACTGTGAGTAGATGTTCTCTATCCTGGCTGAGAGAAATTATAATAACGAGCACCTTCTCATCCTCCCGACCAACATTGCTGAATTTGTTGAGCCCCGCATTGAGCATAGACAATGGGGATTCCTACGGAGACAACCATGGCAGATTAATCTATCATGGGTAGTAGAATTCTACTCCAATTTTCACATGCCAACCGTGCAGTTTGTCTATGTCCGTCAGAAGCAAGTTCCCATAACTGAAGAGGCCATTCAACGAGCTTTAGATATTCCCCCTGCTCCAGAAGGATTGGATGCATTCCAAGAAGCCTCATTTAAACGCCAGACATACCAATTTGACTGGGACACCGTTCTCAGAGTTATAGCACAACCTGGCAGCAGATGGATCTATAGATACCATCGGTCCCAACCTAAGGGCATATTGGCTTCAGCACTCACCTTGGAGGCTCGAGTATGGGCACAGATTATGTCCCATTACGTCTTTCCGAGCACTCACGAGTCCTCCTTCACTGCAGACATGGCTGTTCTACTTTGGTGTATCCTTACAGACCAGCACCTCAATTTACCAAGACACATTCGGCATGCTATGGGACACGTACAAATTGCGGGCAACCTACCTTTTCCCGCCTTGGTTTTAGATCTAGTCTCAGCAGCCGGAGTCTCCTACAGATCTGGGGACACCAAGACCATGATTCCACGAGATAATCAATACGTCCCTAACGGGAAGTATATCAGACCTCCAGCAGTCACTATCAACCGGAGCACAGAACCAGCAGAAGATATCCCTTCTTCTTCCACATCACAAGCACCTACAACAAATCAACTACTCCATCAGATACTTGAGAGGCTAGACCGGTTTGACTGGAAAGGAAAGAAAAGAGAGCGCCGTAACAAGCGCAGATTTACATACCTCAAGGAGCTACTTGTTGGTAACCACCCACTTGAAAAAGAACCAAACACCCTGGACTCCACTTCATTTACCAGCACAGGGAGCCATGACGGTCCCGATGGTGGAGATGCTGCTACCAGCCCCCCTTTGTTCCTGACAGATGGCAACGAGGACGGTGCAAAGCTTTAAGTGTGGGGAGGTCGGTCAGTACCTGACTTCCGGAGGTAATTTCTCTTCCTAAATACCAACAAAATAGGATATTTAGTTAATTTTTCTTTTGTTAGAATAGGATAAATTGCATAGAAATAGGTTAATTACATGCATGTTCTATTTGGTTAGAAAATAATAAGTTTCTTTTTAAGACCCTATTTTTGGAAGAATTTCACTAATTTAAATCAAAACTCTTGTGTTAAACTTGTTTGAAGATTGTAAATTGGAACATGAATTATAGCTAAAGAACACACAACCCGAGAGACTTGAGCCTAATGACATGGTTACAATATTTAACCATAAATTTTATTCTTGTGTGTTTACTTCTCTATGATTGTAATCTTTATTTTGTTCCATTCTATATGTCCAATATTTAATGTGTTATATGCATGCGTATGATTGAGGCCATTAATTGTTTTAGCTCACTTATCCTAAAATAGCCTACCCTTCCATTTACCTTTGTTAGTCACTTTGAGTCTTTTAAATTCCATTTGTTCTATATTTTACCACATTACTAGCCTTAAGTGGAAAAATAATTAAATATCCAATTGAATCTTTGGTTAGCTTAAGATAGAAAGTGGATATCAGTTAAGTATGGGAAACTGTGGGAACATGGGTTAATAAGGGAATGTGTCATGATAAAATAATGGGAATTTAGGTACCTACTCATGTGAAACTAGAAAAATTGAAAATCCATGTGCATTGATAATGTTATATTTGTTTTTATGCTGAATATATATATATATATATATATATATATATAATAAAATCCAAAAATATTTAAATAAATAAGTAATTAAATAAGGGGACAAAATTACCCCAATGCAAAGTTAAGTTAATGAAAAAACCAATGCACATGTGATACAAGCTAAGAGAAAAGTTGAAGCATGAGTATATAATACAAAAGTGGAAAAATTTTGGGTAGCTAGGCATGATTTTAGAAGTACATAGAGTGTGTGTATAGGTGAAGAGCTTAGGTTAATTAAAGATTCAATTTATAGCTTACTTAGCCATATATATACCCTCACCTTTACCTTGGCCCCATTACAACCTTAAAAAGACCTCATGATGTTTGCATTGGTACATTAAATACTTGTTGATTGATTAGGTGAAGAACAAGGTTTAGAAAGCATGATTAGAGAAGAGTAGAGTGATTACCCTATACACTAGAGAGACTAGAGTGCATATACACCACCAGTGAGGGTTCAATGCTTAAATTCTATGTTCCCTGCTTTCATGAGCTGTCTTCTTACAAGTTTACTTATCTTTACTGTATAGTTTGAATTAGTGAAGTTTGATTTATTTTTGTCTTGAAAAACTTATTTATTTTAACCAAGTAGACAGAATCATATAGTTGCATTCATATACATAAGTTGCATTGCATTGCATGAGTCTTACTTTTTTCCTACTCATTTATTTTGTCTCCTTAAGCTAAGCATGAGGACATGCTAATGTTTAAGTGTGGGGAAGTTGATAAACCACTATTTTATGGTTTATCTTGTGTTTATTTGAATGGTTTCATCAAGTCTTCACCCACTTATTCATACTAATTGCATGATTTTATAATTCCTTCCTAGTATTATTCTATGGTTGAAAACTTGTTTCCTAGAGATCTTTAATTAGTATATTTTAATTCTCATTTGTACCATTCGATGCCGTGGTCCGTGTGTTAAGTGTTTCAGCCTTCATAGGGCAAGATTGGCTTAGAGGTTGGAGAGGAAGCCTGCAAAAATGGAAGGAACACAAGAAACTAAGGAGATGACTAGCGAACACTGACGCAAGCGCATGGCACACGCGAACGCGTAGAATGGAGAAAATCACAGCGACGTGAGCGCGTGCTTGACGCGAACGCGTGGATTGGAGTCCGCACGAATGACGCGAACACGTAAACGACGCGTATACGTGACAAGGAAAATCGCTGAATGACGCGAATGCGTGGACGACGCGTACGCGTGACCTGCGCAATCTGCAGAAATAACAGAAAATGCTGGGGGCAATTTTGGGCCGCATTTTGACCCAGTTTTCGGCCTAGAAACACAAAATAAGGCCCGGGAACATGTAGAGACTCAATACATACACAGACGCAACTTGACACACATCTTAGACATTCACATTAGGATAGTTTTTAGGTTTTTAGATCTGAATTTAGAGAGGATTACTTTCCCTCTAGGTTCACTTTACATTCCTAGTTATTGCTTTTTGCTTTTGAAAACTGAAGAATCATTACCTCCGTTGAAGACATTATTCTAGTTTGTTTACTTGTCCCTTACTCTTCCATATCCTTATTTATCTTATTTAGAATTCTGATTGGATTATTTTCATGAATTGTTAGTGAAGAGCATTACTTTTACTTTTAATTAATTTTCAATCTCTAATTTATTTTAATTAATTTATTATGTCTTCTTATATTTTTCTAAGTATTATATTCATGTCAATGGAGTAGATTCCCAAACTTGACATGGGGGTTGATTAAGAGGAGACACTTGAGTTGGAAGGCTTAAGTGTTGGTTAAATTGGAAGTTGTTGGCTAGTTCTATATTTACTAACGCTAGACCTTCCCAAGGGAGAGGACTAGGATTTGCGAATAAGGATTAGCTCAATCACTTGACTTTCCTTTATTTAGTAAGGGTTAACTAAGTGAAAACAACAGCCTTTTTAATACTACACTTAAGAGATCCCAACAAGGATAGAACTTCTAATTAATCATTCCCTCAGTCAAGGCCTTTTTATATTAATAATAATTCTTAGTTTTATTGCTTTAATTTATTGCTCATTATCCAAACTCAAACTCTCTCAGAAAATTCCTAATTAATAAATTAGCATCCTTTCCTGCAACTCGTTGGGAGACGACCTGAGACTCATACTCCCAGTATTTTTATTTCTAAATTTCGTGACAACTTTTCTAAATTGACGAGGCGGATCTTAGCTGGTTAAGAACTATACTTTCAACGCATTATCTATACTTTCAATTGCTCTCTTGATCAAACAGGAAAGTAATTTCAGAAGAAAATGAAATTTAAAATCATCAGAGAAGATTAAAACCCAATCAGATCAATTGAGAGGAAGAGTGGAAGATGATTCTCAGAATTTGAATCAATGGAGCTCTTCAATCTCAATCCAAGATCCAAAACAAAAAATTGAAGTTGCCAAAGCAAGAACAATCAAAAAGAAAACTCATATCTCAATTCCAATTCCCCAAATTCAAAACAAGAGTGAAAACTAAAATTTAACAAAAGTGAAAACTAAAAATAAGCTAAAGGTAAAACTAAAAAAATGGAAGAAGGTCCTCTCCAAATCAAACTAACTCCTATTTATACACTTTCTAATTTTGATTTTCAGAATTTGGAGTGGGCTTTTCAAATTGGTGAAGAAGTGGATCCAAATTGGATTTTGATTGAAATTTGACTCAGGAACCACCTCCAGTGGAGCGCTCAGTTATGTAAAATAATGTAGCGCTCCCTTGCCTTCTTCCTGGGCTCGTGCCAAGCCCATACATAGCAAAGTAGCGCTCAGTTATGTAAAATAACGTAGCACCCTTTTCCTTGGAGTGAGGCTCCCACTTCGAGCCTTGGTGGCTTCAATTTTGCCAATTCCCTTGTGAAGCATAGCGCTCAGTGAAGACTTTTAACCAGCGCTGCCTGTTTTCCTTATGTCTCCCCCTTCGAGCCTTGGTGAAGCCATTTTGGCAACTTTCCTTTCCAAGCCTTGTAGTGCTCCTTCCTTGCTAGCACAAGGTCCCCATTTCGAACCATGGTGGCTTTATTTTGCCAATTTTCTTTTTCCCATAGCCTTGTTATGTAGCGCCTTGCACTCCCTTGTGTGCTTGGTTCGAACCTTGGCTACCCCCCTTGGCTTTAATGCGCTTTGATTTTCTTTTTGGGGAGCCACGATAAAGTTAACTAAGTTAACTGAGCACCCTTGCTTTCTTTAGTTCCTTGTAGCGCTTAGTTGGGTAAACCAACGTAGCACCATGCCTTTGCTCCCTCGGTCTTTGCTCTAGCGCTCAATTAATGAACGCTCCGCTCCATTAGTGAGCACTATGCTTGGTTCCTTTGAGTGCCACACTTTTCTATTATAGGCCACGCTTTTATGGGCACGCTTTTCTTGTTTCTTCCTTTTCTTCACCTACAAGTAACCAAACAAACATATCAAAGTATCACCAAATTCACAAGGTTTCTAATTCATTCATAAAATCAACTAATTCTAGCTTAAACGTCATGATTTTGTGTCAATTAATTGTTGGTTGATTGATTTAACATAACCATGCAAATCCACTCCAAATCACTTACTTATAATGCAAGAAAGTGCATAAAACCTAATGAAATGAGTGAAAAATGCTTGAATAGCTAGCATAAGATGACTTGTCATCAGCTTGCATACAATCCTCACTGAACTCGAACTCAATATCTTTCTGCAATAGTCTGGATAAAGGTAATGCTACCTTACTGACGTCCTTAATGAATCTCCTGTAGAAACTTGCATGGTCAAGGAACAAACGGACTTCCCTCACGGAAGAGGGGTAAGGTAAACTAGAAATGACATCCACCTTTGCTGGATCCACAGAAATACCAGTATTAGAAACAACATGTCCTAGAACAATCCCTTGTTTTACCATAAAGTGACATTTTTCAAAATTTAATACAAGGTTTGAACTAACACACCTGTCTAATACTCTAGCTAAACTATCCAAGCAAAGGTTAAAAGAATCACCATAAATGCTAAAATCATCCATGAAAACTTCCATACAATTCCCAATAAGATCTGAAAAGATACTCATCATGCATCTTTGGAAAGTAGCCAGTGCATTACATAAGCCAAAAGGCATTCTCTTATATGCATATGTTCCAAAGGGACATGTAAAAGTAGTCTTCTCCTGATCTTCAAGAGCTATATGAATTTGAAAATAGCCTGTATAATCATCTAAAAGCAGTAATGGGATTTACCTGACAGGCGATCAAGCATCTGATCAATAAATGGCAAGGGATAATGATCCTTGCGAGTAGCTTGGTTGAGACGCCTATAGTCAATGCAAACCCTCCATGAATTCTACACTCTAGTTGTCAGGAGCTCTCCATGCTCATTCTTTACTGTTGTGACTCCAGATTTCTTGGGCACCACTTGTACTGGACTGACCCATTCGCTGTCTAAAATGGGGTAAATGATATCTGCTTCAAGTAGCCTGGTCACTTCCTTCTTGACAACTTCTAAGATGGTGGGATTCAATCTTCTTTGGGGTTGACGGAAAGGCTTTGATTCCTCTTCTAAATATATTCTATGCTCACAAAATTGAGGGCTGATGTCTATTATATCCGCCAAGCTCCACCCAATTACTTTCCTATGTTTTCTCAGCACACTAAGTAGCTGCTCCTCTTGTTGGAAAGTGAGTTCCCTTGCAATGATAACGGGGAACTTTTGATTATCCTCAAGGTAAGCATACTTGAGGTGTGGAGGAAGGGGCTTCAATTCCAATTTATGCTCATGGCTAGGCTCTGGATTATCTTGAGCTAATGATAATGGTAAAGGGTCCTCATTGTGTTCATAGGGTGTCCCCACACTTGGACCTTGCTCCATGTGCTTCTCTTCTACTTCTTCTTGGTGAACTTTAGCTATAGTTTCATCAATGATGTCGCACTGGAAGATAGAATGATCTTCTGGAGGGTGCTTCATAGCTTCATTTAAACTGAAACTCACTGCTCTTCCATCTATCTCAAAGGAGTAAGTTCCTGAGAATGCATCCAGCTTGAACTTTGAAGTCTTCAGGAATGGTCTTCCAAGCAGGATTGATGATGGTCTTCCTGAGTCATTAGGGGGCATTTCCAAGATATAGAAGTCAATGAGAAATGTGAGCCCCTTAATGCTCACTAATACATCTTCAGCAATTCTAACTACTGTAATAATGCTTTTATCTGCTAACACAAAACGAGCTACCGACCTTTTTAAGCGAGGGAGCCTCAAGGTATCATATATACAATGGCATTATACTAACACATGCTCCTAAGTCACATATACAATCAGAAAATATTACACCTCTAATGGTACAGTTTACCATACATGGACCTGGATCACTACATTTTTCAGGTATACCTCCCATTAAAGCAGATATAGAACTACCTAAAGGAATAGTTTCTAATTCATTGATTTTATCTTTATGTATGCATAAATCTTTCAGAAACTTTGCATATTTAGGTACTTGCTGAATAACATCAAAAAGGGGAACAGTTACCTCAACTTTTTTGAAAATTTCTATCATTTGGGATCAAGTTCCGTCTGCTTTCTGGACTTTCTTGCAAGGTGTGGAAATGGGATAGGAATTGCGCCACTTGCAGCTTCTGCATCCTTTGGTGCTCCATTCCTTGTCGAGCTACTTCTTCTTTAACCTTGTCTTGTACTTCCTCTTCCTCTTCAGTATTTTCTACTTCTACCATATCCTCAACTAGGGCGTGTTCTAGTGGGCTTGGCTCCTCTTGGTTTCTCTCTTGCAGTGTGGTTCCGGACCTCAAAGTGATGGCATTGATGCCACCTTTGGGATTAGGTAAGGGTTAAGAAGGAATTCCACTAGAGCTTAAAGGTTGGTTAGTAGAAGCAGGTAATGTATCTATTCGGGCGGCGAGAGCTTGTAAAGTGGCATTCAGACCATTTAGAATAGAGTTCAGTGTAGTCTGCATGTCTTGTTGTCCTTGTGCAAGAGAACGAAGAATCTCATCATTTGATGAGGAAGTAGGATAAGTGATCTGTGGGACTTATTGTTGGTTATGCTGGGGTCCTTGTGACTGTCTTAGGTGAGGAGCTCTGTAAGGTTGATTCTGATTCTACTGTCTGTTGTTATTATTCCACCTCTGATTTTTATTGTTGTCTCTGCCTCCTCTATTATAGTTATCCCTCCAGCCATGGTTGGAATTATTTCTCCAGCCCTGGTTGGAGTTGTCCTGCCACCCTTAGTTATAGTTTCTTCCTTGGTTGTAGTTGCCGCCTTGTTGATTATATCCTTGATTCGGGCGGTCATAAAAGTTATGAGTGGCTGCCACAGTGTTGTCTTCTTGTTGGAGCTGCGGGCATTCATCAGGATAATGACTATAATCAGCACAGATTCCGCATACTCTTTGGGGAACTAACTGTTGTCTTTGTTGTGGTGGGGAAGGCTGAGTTTGTTGTGGATTTAACTGTAATTGCTTCAGTAGGTTGGTCATTTCACATATACTCTGTGTAAGAGCAGTAGTCTCACTGCTAGAAGAAACTTCTGCAACAGCTTTTGAGTGGCTGCTCCTATGCCTATGATTCCTAGTAGACTCAGCTAAGTCACTGATCAGTTGCCATGCTTCATCTGCGGTCTTGTACTTTTTTAGAGAACCATTGCTAGCACCATCTAGTGTAGTTTTATCCTGAGGCTTCATGCCTTGAGTGAAATAGCTGATCAACACTAACCTGTCAATCATGTGATGGGGCATGCATCCAAAAGGTTCTTAAAGCGCTCTCAGTACTCATAAAGAGTCTCTGATTCTCCTTGAACAATGCAGGAGATCTTTTTTCTCAATCTATATCTGTAACTTTAGCTAGAAAGTATTTTTCCAAGAATTCTCTCCTGAGCGTATCCCAGTTGGTAACAGTTGCTTCAGGTTAGGAGTAGTACCACTCCCTTGCCTTTCCCTCAAGAGAAAACGGAAAGGCAGTTAACATAATAGAAGTTTCATTTGCACCATGACGCCTAACAGTAGAACAGGCTGTCTGGAAATTCCTTAGGTGCTTGATAGGCTCCTGAGCAGGTAAGCCATGAAACTTGGGCATCAAGTTGATTAGTGCAGTCTTCAGCTCAAAATCTGCAGCCAGAGTTGGATGATGCACTTGATACGGCTGCAGTGTAAAATCTGGGGCTCCAGCTTCCTGGAGAGTAATCCTCCTAGGTACTGCCATATTATCTGCACGTGAATCAATTGAATCAGTAGTAAAGGAGCTTGTTTCGCTCTCAGATGGCGGTTCAGATTCGCCCTCAGATGAGACTGGTGAATTGATAACAATCACTTCACCACCTTCTGAGGCTAACCTGTGTCGAGCTCGCCTAATACATGAAATAGTTCTTTCAATTTCAGGATCAAATGCAGCTAAGCTCGGATCAGGCAATGAACGCATCATTCAATGAAAGAAACATACAGCTCATGGTAATAAAATAAAATAAAATAAAATAAAATAAAATATGCAAATAAAATAAAAATATGTACACTAATTAATAATTCAGCACAATTGCAACTCCCCGGCAACGGCGCCAAAAACTAATGTGTGGCAGAAGTTAGACTAATTAAGAGATTATAATATAATAAAACAGCATTGCGAGTATAGCTCTTAACCAGCAAAAATCTGCCTCATCAATTTAGAAAGATTGTCACAAAAAGTTTTGAATAAAAATACTGGGAGTATGAGTCCCAGGTCGTCTCCCAATGAGTTGCTAGAAAGGGTGCTAAGTTATTAATTAGGATTTTTTCGAGAATTTTGAGAGTTTGAACGACAGAAAATAAATAATTATAATTAAGTGCAATGAAAATAAAAAGGAATTTATATTATTCAAAATAAAAAGCCTTGACTGGGGGAATGATTAATTGGAAGTTCTATCCTTGTTGGAATTCTCTCAAGTGTAGTATAAAAAGGTTGTTATTTTCACTTAGTTAACCTTACTAAATAAAGGAAAGTCAAGTGATTGAGCTAACTCTTATTCGCAAATTCTAGTCCTCTCCCTTAGGAAGGTCTAGCATTAGTAAATACAGAATTAGCCAACAACTTCCAATTTAACTAACCACTTGAGCATTCCAACTCAAGTGTCTCCTCTTAATCAACCCCAATGTCAAGTAGGGAATCTACTCTATTGACATGGATACCATCTTTGTTATTGGGAGTTTAGAATAGAAAAGAGACATAATAATTTAGATAAAATAGAGATTCAAATTAATTAAAAGTAAAAGTAATATTTTGCATTAACAATCCATGAAAATAATCCAATTACCACTCTAAACAAGAATTAAGAATATGGAATAAATAAATAAAGTAGTAAGGAAACAAACTAGAATAGTATCTTCAACGGAGGTGATGACTCTTCAATATCCAAAGCAAAAGCAATAACTATGAACGTAAAGAAAAACTAGAGGAAGAGTAATTCTCTCTCTAGATTCAGATCTAAAAACCTAAAACTATCCTAATGAGAATGTGTGAATGTCTGTGTTGAGTCTCTACATGTTCCCTGGCTTTATTCTATGTTTCTGGGCCGAAAACTGGGTCAAAACACGGCCCGAAATCACCCTCAGCATTTTCTGTTATTTCTGTAGATCGCGCAGGTCACGCGTACGCGTCAGTCACGCGTGCGCGTCATTTGGCAAATTTCCTTGTCACGCGTACGCGTCGTCCACACGTGCGCGTCTTTTATGCAGACTCCAATCTACAAGCACGCGCACGCGTCGCTGTAAATTTCTCCATTCCACGCGCTCGCGTGAGCCATGCGTGCGCGTCGGTGCTCGCTGGTCATCTCCTTAGTTTCTTGTGTTCCTTCCATTTTTGCAAGCTTCCTCTCCATTCTCTAAGCCGTTCCTGCCCTATAAAGCCTGAAACACTTAACACACGGATCACTACATCGAATGGTATAAAGAAAAATTAAAATATACTAATTAAAAATCTCTGGGAAGCCAGTTTTCAATCATAAAACAATACTAGGAAGGGATTATAAAATCATGCTAATCATAGGAATAAGTGGGTAAAGATTTGATGAAACCACTCAATTAAACATAAGATAAACCATAAAATAGTGGTTTATCAGTCCTTTTCTGTGACTCACCAGTAGAGTTAAGTATTTTCGAAACCGTCGAAGAACGTAACTCATCCCCTTGCCGGCAAGGTTCCAGTGACCCACGTGCAAAACCCTCTCCAAAAACCCTTGTAAGGCCTACTGCTTCTTCTTCTAGCTCATTCGTTTGTTTTTTTTTTTGTCGAATTTCACAACCAATTTTGCGTGATTTGTTGTGTTACTCACTTTCTGTAATCACCGTTGATTGAAGCAAATTGTTTCAATTTTGAATGCAATAGTTGATAATAGTTATTCATGGTGGTGTTAAATTTTAATCAAATTGATGGCCAGTGATGCATGTTCCTCAAACACGAGACGAGACAGAGGGGGAGCCGACAAAAAACAGGAACTGAAAGCTGGATATGCAACCTCAAGTTCGCTACAACCTAGGGATGTAAAAGATGGTGTGGCCCCAAAATACTTTTGCAGAAAATATGCCAACTGTTACATGTTGAAGACAGACACCAATCCGAATAGGCTATTTTTTAGATGCCCATTGTTAAAGGTAAGCACACAATTCTTCATGTATGAGTACTAAGTTTATGCTAAAATTGGGTTAAATTTTGAATTTTTGGAATGGAGGTTTAGAATATAGATTTTGGTTATTTTTCCTTGCTCAAGTTGTTGTGGATGTGATTTTGAATTGTTGGAAATGGCATGCCTATTGGTTATGAAAATGATTTGATTTTTGTAAGCGATTTGCTGTTAAATTGGGTTGATTTTGTATATGATTTGATATTGTAGCTGGTTAATTTTGAAGAATGATTGAGAATTGGAAAAAAGTAGATTTATTTAAAATAGATCTACCTAGATTAATCAATTGATTGTGACATGAATTGACATGGAACCTGATCTGATATAAAAAATGGCTTAAAAATTTGAAAGAATTTTTTAGATTTAGAGTTTAGGGATTAATTACAGTGACATATGTGGATTAGATTGAATTGGAGTGTTTTGTACCACTATATATTCATTGTGTTCTATTCGATTTAGGTGACAGAAGCACATTGCAAATTCTTTGTCTGGGTTGATGACCACATTGTAAGGGTCAGAGCGAGGGAAGCTACAAGGGGATCGGGTGACGGGAAGCAGAATGATGTTGAAGAACATTTGGAAATGGATAACTTGATAGCCCATGTAGAGGAAAGAATAGTAAACCTAGAGAAGCTGCTGAACAAGAAAAGTAGAGAAGCAAAGTTGAAGAAGAAGACTAGAGAAGCAGCTGCAAGAGAGAAGGAGGCTTCATCAACAAAGTCTAATAATTAGATCAAAACCAGAACCTGAAGCACCTTTATTAGGTTCAGAAACTTAAGAATAATTTCCTTCTTTGTGAATTTTTCTACTAGAATGTAGACACAATTGCTTGAAGCTTTTAAAGGAAAATTGTCGATGCCGTTTCTTTGATATGAGCAACATGGTTGGAATTTGATTATGTTTCTAGTGACATGTTCTTGTTTTACCTATAGATACATATATGTTTTATGGTATATATTTTTGTGAGTTAGTTATAGAAGTTCCTTGGTAATTTCAATAGCATATGAAGGCTAATATGTTATAGTAAGTCATCCGAATACTAGAAAATAACAACCTTTTTTTAGTGACATGAATGCTTAACATTATAGGTCGAATTTTGTATGCATGTGTCGATTCATGATCATCCCCATTGAACCATAGTTAGGAAATAAGGTGTAAGATAGTAGATGAGTTGGTAATCGATATTTTTTCCCCAGTGTTAGTTACTTTAATTAAGGGAATATTTAGTCTTTCTGACATACTTGGGATTGGGCTCGGTGAACTAACCTGGAAAAATATTTATTTTTTGGTAGTTCATGTCTCTCTAAAAGTAAAGTGGGCTAGCTATCAAATTGGGCGAGCTACAAAAACAAAATTAATGTACATGAGTAGAAAATTAAGCTAAGGATTAATGCAACAAGTGGCTTGAAACCGGTTAAGCCCAACTTTTGCCGGAATTTTAAGCCAAACCAAGTTTCTCCAGGTAACTATTTTATCCATTCATCTATCTGTTTACTAATTGCCTTCACTTACCCTGCTCAATTTTTGTTTGAATAGCATTTTTTGGTAGAATATTCGCATAAAATGTTAGTTGGTTAGTTGATATTTGTCACATAATCTATAAAGTAGGATGCTTAGAAATAGAATAACACCATCTCCTATACATGAAGAAAACTGCATGACACATCGAATTAGATAGAATGAAGTTGTAATTTAACCATTTCTCTTAATTATGGGGTCTTCAAACCAATGTAAAACATACACAAGTAAGTTAAACTGAAATCAAACAATCTTAGAAGTAACCAATGTTATAATAATTAACAGGAGATTTCATTATCCAAAAAAAAAACCAGAAAGAACAGCAACCAGAATACTAAACATAGACATTCAACAAAGTTCCACAATACATTTAGTCGGAGTAGATTTAAATGTGAATTATTTCTAAACCGGAAACATCCCTTCAAAATACTTGAGTGTAGACCTAACTGTTATCGGGTGTGGGATTCTTGGGTCTCGCCATGCTCTCCTCACCAATAGATTTCTAGTGCCATGTTCAATGTCATATTCTGTCAACACAAGCTCTCTGTACCTGGAATTAATGAGTAACTCTCTTTCCTTTGAATTGTTAGCCAACAGAATTAGGTTATCATCCACGAATAGTATTGGATTTTCTCTGATGCTTCGACTCCCGAACCTGTAGTATTGCTCTAATATTTTGTTTCCACCGGCGTCCTTATTCAAGTGCCAAATTCATGCGACATAACCAAATTCATTGTGTGTATGAGCGAGGAGTGCAAGTTTGTCGTTGTGGGTTAGTAAATTATGAACGGTATATATTGCACCTACTGGGATAGACACCTCGCTAAAAGATTCATCTTCGACACTATAACATAAAACAGACTTGGGTGTAGCATAACTATCTCATGTACCAATAATCCAATATGCATGACCATTATGAAAAACAGAGTTAGGGTCAATTTTTTCCACACCAGGAAGACAATAATTAACACAGTGAAACCATGTAGAACACCTTGAGCAATATCTAAAGAAAAAAACGTAGGCATCAGCTATGTCCTTTTTACACATATGTATGATGTTGTATACATCTGTGTTTGGGACATAACCAAAACCATATACTGGGAAATATGATCTACCGTGGCCCCTGTGGGGTCGGAAATTTCTCTAGAGTGTTGTGTTGTTGGATTCTATACCAGAAGTCTTGTGTCGTCTTGGTCACGGGAGAACTTGAAACATATGTTCCCGTTTGACACTCCCACAATACGAAACCACCTATGGATGCCAACTCTGAAAGGTTGCTGAATATGCACTTCTTCTCCAGAAGCAGCATTCACTATAAATAGTGAATCTGAACCCATTAGCAGTAGTGAGTATCCAACATGAAATAAGACATGCTGATCTATGGTGCACAAAATTGTGATCATCAATGGCGCCAACAACTTGGTACGCACAATTGTAATCTCAACTCTTTATCACAACTCCGCACAACTAACCAGCAAGTGCACTGGGTCGTCCAAGTAATACCTTACGTGAGTAAGGGTCGATCCCACGGAGATTGTCGGCTTGAAGCAAGCTATGGTCATCTTGTAAATCTCAGTCAGGCGGATTCAAATGGTTATGGAGAATGGGTAATTAAAATATGAATAAAACATAAAATAAGATAAGATAGAGATACTTATGTAATTCATTGGTAGGAATTTCAGATAAGCGTATGAAGATGCTTTGTTCCTCTTGAACCTCTGCTTTCCTATTGCCTTCTTCCAATCATTCATACTCCTTTCCATGACAAGCTTTATGTTGGGCATCACCGTTGTCAATGGCTACTTCCCGTCCTCTCAGTGAAAATGTTCTACGCACGCTGTCACCCACGGCTAATAATCTGTCGGTTCTCGATCATGTTGGAATAGGATCCATTGATCCTTTTGCGTTTGTCACACGCCCAACACTCGCGAGTTTGAAGCTCGTCACAGTCATCCCTTCCCAGATCCTACTCAAAATATCACAAACAAGATTTAGACGTTCCGGATCTCAGGAATGGCCGCCAATAATTCTAGCCTATACCACGAAGGTTCCAATCTCAGATTAGAAACCCAAGAGATACGCATTCAAGCTTGTTTGCATGTAGAACGGAAGTGGTTGTCAGGCACGCGTTCATAGGTGAGAATGGTGATGAGTGTCACATAATCATCACATTCATCATGTTCTTGGGTGTGAATGAATATCTTGGAGAAGAAATAGACTTGAGTTGAATAGAAAAACAATAGTACTTGTATTAATTCATGAAGAACAGCAGAGCTCCACACCTTAATCTATGGTGTGTAGAAACTCCACCGTTGAGAATACATAAGAACAAAAGGTCTAGGCATGGCCGTGAGGCCAGCCCACAAATGTGAAAAGGTCTATCAAAGTATGAAAATACAATAGCAAAAGGTCCTATTTATAGAAAACTAGTAGCCTAGGGTTACAGAAATAAGTAATTAATGCAGAAACCTTCTTCCGGGCCCACTTGGTGTGTACTTGGGCTGAGCATTGAAGCTTTCATATGTAGAGACTTTTCTTGGAGTTAAACGCCAGCTTTTGTGCCAGTTTGGGCGTTTAACTCCAGCTTTTATGCCAGTTTTGGCGTTTTGACGCCAGAATTTCTATGCTGACTTTGAACGCCGGTTTGGGCCATCAAATCTTAGGCAAAGTATGGACTATTATATATTTCCGGAAAGCCCAGGATGTCTACTTTCCAACACAATTGAAAGCGCACCAATTGGGCTTCTGTAGCTCTAGAAAATCTACTTCGAGTGCAGGGAGGTCAGAATCCAATAGCATCTGCAGTCCTTTTTCAGCCTCTGAACCAGATTTTTGCTCAGGTCCCTCAATTTCAGCCAGAAAATACCTAAAATCACAGAAAAACACACAAACTCATAGTAAAGTCTAGAAATGTGATTTTTAAATAAAAACTAATAAAACATAATAAAAACTAACTAAAACATACTAAAAACATACTAAAAATAATGCCAAAAAACGTATAAATTATCCGCTCATCACAACACCAAACTTAAATTGTTGCTTGTCCCCAAGCAACTAAAAATCAAATAGGATAAAAAGAAGAGAATATACAATGAATTCCAAAAATATCTATGAAGATCAGTATTAATTAGATGAGCGGGGCTTTTAGCTTTTTGCTTCTGAACAGTTTTGGCATCTCACTTTATCCCTTGAAGTTCAGAATGATTGGCATCTATAGGAACTCAGAATCCAGATAGTGTTATTGATTCTCCTAGTTAAGTATGTTGATTCTTGAACACAGCTACTTTATGAGTCTTGGCCGTGACCCAAAGCATTTTGTTTTCTAGTATTACCACCGGATACATAAATGCCACAGACACATAACTGGGTGAACCTTTTCAAATTGTGACTCAGCTTTGCTAGAGTCCCCAACTAGAGGTGTCCAGAGCTCTTAAGCACACTTTTTTTGCTTTTGGACCACGACTTTAACCGCTCAGTCTTAAGTTTTTACTTGACACTTTCACGCCACAAGCACATGGTTAGGGACAGCTTGGTTTAGCCGCTTAGGCCAGGAATTTATTCCTGTGGGCCCTCCTATCCACTGATGCTCAAAGCCTTGGATCCTTTTTATTTTACCCTTTCCTTTTGGTTTAAAGGGCTATTGGCTTTTTCTGCTTGCTTTTTCTTTCTCTCTCTTTCTCTTTTTTTTCTTTTTTTCGCATTTTTTTCGCATATATATATTTTTTTTGCAAGCTTTTCACTGCTTTTTCTTGCTTCAAGAATCAATTTTATGATTTTTCAGATTATCAAATAACATTTCTCCTTTTCCATCATTCTTTCAAGAGCCAACATTTTTAACATTCATGAATCAACAAATTCAAAAAATATGCAATGTTCAAGCATTCATTCAGAAAAACAATAGTATTGCCACCACATCAAAATAACTAAACTGTTTTAAAATTTGAAATTCATGCACTTATTTTCTTTTTCAATTAAAAACATTTTTCATTTAAGAAAGGTGATGGATTCATTTTCATAGCTTTAAGGCATAGATACTTAGACACTAATGATCATGTAATAAAGACACAAATATAGATAAACATAAGGCATAATTTTTGAAAAACAGAGAAATAAAGAACAAGAAAATTAAAGAACGGGTCCACCTTAGTGATGGCAGGTTGTTCTTCCTCTTGAAGATCTAATGGAGTGCTTGAGCTCCTCAATGTCTCTTCCTTACCTTTGTTGCTCTTCTCTCATGACTCTTTGGTCTTCTCTAATTTCATGGAGGAGGATAGAATGTTCTTGGTGCTCCACCCTTAGTTGTCCCATGTTGGAACTTAATTCTCCTAGGGAGGTGTTGATTTGCTCCCAATAGTTTTGTGGAGGAAAATGCATCCCTTGAGGCATCTCAGGGATTTGATGATGACGAGTTTCCTCATGCTCTTGTCCATGAGTGGGATCTCTTGTTTGCTCCATCCTTTTCTTAGTGATGGGCTTATCCTCATCAATGAGGATGTCTTCCTCTATGTCAATTCCAGCTGAATTGCAGAGGTGACAAATGAGATGAGGGAAGGCTAACCTTGCCAAAGTAGAGGACTTGTCCGCCACCTTGTAGAGTTCTTGGGATATAACCTCATGAACTTCTACTTCCTCTCTAATCATGATGCTATGGATCATGATGGCTCAGTCTATAGTAACTTCAAACCGGTTGCTAGTGGGAATGATTGAGCGTTGGATGAACTCCAACCATCCCCTAGCCACGGGCTTGAGGTCATGCCTTCTTAGTTGAACTGGCTTCCCTCTTGAATCTCTCTTCTATTGGGCGCCCTCTTCACAGATGTCCATGAGGACTTGGTCCAACCTTTGATCAAAGTTGACCCTTCTAGTGTATAGGTGTGCATCTCCTTGCATCATGGGCAAGTTAAATGCCAACCTTACGTTTTTCGGACTAAAATCTAAGTATTTCCCCCGAACCATTGTAAGCCAATTCTTAGGGTCCGGGTTCACACTTTGATCATGGTTCTTGGTGATCCATGCATTGGCATAGAACTCTTGAACCATTAAGATCTCGACTTGTTGAATGGGGTTGGTGAGAACTTCCCAACCTCTTCTTCGGATCTCATGTCGGATCTCTGGATATTCGCCCTTTTTGAGCTTAAAAGGGACCTCGGGGATCACCTTCTTCTTGGCCACAACTTCATGGAAGTGGTCTTGATGCACCCTTGAGAGAAATCTCTCCATCTCCCATGACTCAGAGGTGGAAGCTTTTGCCTTCCCTTTCCTCTTTCTAGAGGTTTCTCCGGCCTTTGGTGCCATAAATGGTTATGGAAAAACAAAAAGCTTTAGCTTTTACCACACCAAACTTAGAAGGTTTGCTCATCCTCGAGCAAAAGAAGAAAGAAGAGAGTAGAAGAAGAAGAAGAAATAGAGGAGATGGAGGGGGCTTAGTGTTTCGGCCAAGGGGGAGAAGTAGTGTGTATGTTGTGTGAAAATGAAGGAGTGAAGATGGGTTTATATAGGAGTGGAGAGGGGGGGTATGGTTTGGCCATATAGGGTGGGTTTGGGTGGGAAAGTGGTTTGAATTTGAATGGTGAGGTAGGTGGGGTTTTATGAAGGATGGATGTGAGTGGTGAAGAGAATGGTGGGATTTGATAAGTTAGGGGTTTTTGGGTAAGAGGTATTGAGGTGATTGGTGAATGGATGAAGAAGAGAGAGAGAGGTGGGGTAGGTGGGGATCCTGTGGGGTCCACAGATCCTGAGGTGTCAAGGATATCTCATCCCTGCACCAAGTGGCGTGCAAAAATGCCCCTTTCTGCCAATCCTGGCGTTAAACGCCAGGCTGCTGCCCATTTCTGGCGTTTAACGCCCGCTTCTTGCCCTTTTCTGGCGTTAAACGCCAGTCTGGTGTCCATTTCTGGCGTTAAACGCCTAGAATGGTGCCAGACTGGGCGTTTAACGCCCATTCTGCTACTCTTACTGCCGTTTAAATGCCAGTAAGTTTCTCCTCCAGGGTATTCTATTTTTAATACTGTTTTTCCTCCTGTTTTTGCTTTTTTAATTGTTTTTGTGACTTCACATGATCATCAACCTACAGAAAATATAAATTAACAAAAGAAAATAGAATTTTAACATAGATAAGTAAAAATTGGGTTGCCTCCCAACAAGCACTTCTTTAATGTCAATAGCTTGACAGTGGGCTCTCATGGAGCCTCACAGATGTTCAGAGCAATGTTGGAACCTCCCAACACCAAACTTAAAGTTTGAATGTGGGGGTTCAACACCAAACTTAAAGTTTGATTGTGGCCTTCCAACACCAAACTTAGAGTTTGACTGTGGGGGCTCTGTTTGACTCTGTATTGAGAGAAACTCTTCATTCTTCCTCTCCATGGTTACAAAGGGATATCCTTGAGCTTTAAACACAAGGGAGTCTTCATTCACTTGAATGATCAATTCCCCTCTGTCAACATCAATCACAGCTTTTGCTGTGGCTAGGAAGGGTCTGCCCAGGATGATGGATTCATCCATACACTTCCCAGTCTCTAGGATTATGAAGTCAGCAGGGATGTAGTGGCCTTCAACCTTTACCAAGACATCCTCTACAAGTCCATAAGCCTGTTTCTTTGAATTGTCTGCCATCTCTAGTGAGATTCTAGCAGCTTGTACCTCAATGATCCCTAACTTCTCCATTACAGAGAGAGGCATAAGGTTTATACTTGACCCCAGGTCACACAGAGCCTTCTCAAAGGTCATGGTGCCTATGGTACAAGAGATTGGGAATTTTCCAGGGTCTTGTCTCTTCAGAGGTAATTTCTGCCTAGTCAAGTCATCCAGTTCTTTGATGAGCAATTGAGGTTCATCCTCCCAAGTCTCATTACCAAACAACCTGGCATTTAGCTTCATGATTGCTCCAAGGTACTTAGCAACTTGCTCTTCAGTAACATCTTCATCCTCTTCAGAGGAAGAATATTCATCAGAGCTCATGAATGGCAGAAGTAAATTCAATGGAATCTCTATGGTCTCTGTGTGAGCCTCAGATTCCCATGGTTCCTCATCAGGGAACTCCATGGAGGCCAGTGGACGTCCATTGAGGTCTTCCTTAGTGGAGATCACTGCCTCTTCCTCCTCTCCAGGTTCGGCTGTGTGGGTTGTGGTTATGGCCTTGCACTCTCTTTTTGGATTCTCTTCTGTATTGCTTGGGAGAGTGCTAGGAGGGAGTTCAGTAATTTTCTTACTCAGCTGACCCACTTGTGCCTCCAAATTTCTAATGGAGGACCTTGTTTCAGTCATGAAACTTTGAGTGGTTTTAATTAGATCAGAGACAATGGTTGCTAAGTCAGAGTGGCTCTGCTTAGAATTCTCTGTCTGTTGCTGAGAAGATGATAGAAAAGGCTTGTTATTGCTAAACCTATTTCTTCCACCATTATTGTTGTTGAAACCTTGTTGAGGTCTCTGTTGATCCTTCCATGAGAGATTTGGATGATTTCTCCATGAAGGATTATAGGTGTTTCCATAGGGTTCTCCCATGTAATTCACCTCTTCCATTCTTGGGTTCTCAGGATCATAAGCTTCTTCTTCAGAGGAAGCTTCCTTAGTATTGCCTGTTGCTGCTTACATTCCAGACAGACTCTGAGAAATCATATTGACTTGTTGAGTCAATATTTTATTCTGAGCCAATATGGCATTCAGAGTATCAATCTCAAGAACTCCTTTCTTCTGAGTTGTCCCATTATTCATAGGATTCCTTTCAAAAGTGTACATGAATTGGTTATTTGCAACCATTTCAATGAGTTTCTGAGCTTCTGCAAGCGTCTTCTTCAGATGAAGAGATCCTCCAGCAGAGCTGTCCAATGACATCTTGGATAGTTCAGACAGACCATCATAGAAGATTCTTATGATATATACTCCATTCTGAAAGCATGTCAGAAGGGCACCTTCTGATCAATTGCTTGTATCTTTCCCAAGCTTCATAGAGGGATTCATCTTCCTTCTGTCTGAAGGTTTGGACTTCCACTCTAAGCTTGCTCAATTTTTGAGGTGGAAAGAACTTTGCCAAGAAGGCATTGACTAGCTTTTCCCAAGAGTTCAGGCTTTCTTTGGGTTGTGAATCCAACCATGTCCTAGCTCTGTCGCTTACAGCAAAAGGGAAGAGCATAAGTCTGTAGACTTCAGGGTCAACCCCATTGGTCTTGACAGTGTCACATATTTGCAAGAATTCAGCTAAGAACTGATGAGGATCTTCCAATGGAAGTCCATGAAACTTGCAATTCTGTTGCATCAGAGAGACTAATTGAGGCTTAAGCTCAAAGTTGTTTGCTCCAATGGCAGGGATTGAGATGCTTCTCCCATAGAAGTCAGGAGTAGGTGCAGTAAAGTCACCAAGCACCTTCTTTGCATTGTTGGCATTATTGTTGTTTTCGGTTGCCATGTCTTCTTCTTGTTTGAAAAGCTCTGTTAGGTCCTCTATAGAGAGTTGTACTTTAGCTTCTCTTAGCTTTCTCTTCAAGGTCCTTTCAGGTTCAGGATCAGCTTCAACAAGAATGCCCTTGTCCTTGCTCCTGCTCATATGAAAAGAGAGAAGAAGAAAATATGGAATCCTCTATGTCACAGTATAGAGATTCCTTGAGGTGTTAGAGGAAAAGAAGAATAGAAGGAGGAGGTAGAGAAGAGAGAATTCAAACTTGTCAAGGGAGATAGAGTTCGGATTGCTCATTGAGGAGGGGTGTGAGTCCTTAAATAGAAGGGTGTGAAAAGAGGGGAAGAATTTTCGAAAATAAATTAAAAGATTTTGAAATAATTAAAAGAAATTTTTGAAAATTTGATTTATGATTTTCGAAAACTAAGATTGGGAAAGAAATAAAGTGATTTTTGAAAAAAAATTTGACATTAGAAATTAAAAAGATATGATTGAAAATTAATTTTGAAAAAGATGTGATTGAAAAGATATGATTGAGAAGATATGATTGAAGATCAAATTAAAAAGAGAAAGTTTTAAAATTAAAGTTGATTACTTGACTAACAAAAAATTAGAAGATATGATTCTAGAATTAAAACTTTTGATCCTTTCTTAATAGGCAAGTAATAACTAGAAAATTAAATTATTAATTGTAGCAAGGATTTTCGAAAATAGTAATAAATAAAAAAATTGAAAAGAAATTGATTTTGAAAAATTATGAAGATTTGAAAAAAAATTTGAATTAAAAACAAAATCTTCCCTCTAGTGTCATCCTGGCGTTAAACGCCCAGAATGGCATCCATTCTGGCGTTTAATGCCCAAAATTCTACCTTTTTGGGCGTTAAACGCCCAGCCAAGTACCCTGGCTGGCGTTAAACGCCAGTTTTCCTTCTTCACTGGGCGTTTTGAACGCCTAGCTTTTTCTGTTTAATTCCTCTTCTGAATGTTCTGAATCTTCAATTCTCTGTATTATTGACTTGAAAAGACACAATTTTAAAAATTTTTTTGGATTTTTAATGATGAGAAACAATAAAAAAATACAACTAAGATCAAATAAACAATGCATGCAAGACACCAAACTTAGAAGTTTGTATACTAAGATACATAAAATACTTTTGATTTTTATGATTTTATAAATTTTTTTTTGTGATTTTTTTCGAAAATTATATGGAAAAGAGAATAAAGAGATTCAAAACTTCTAATAAGAATTCCAGGAATCATCCAACGTTAGTCTAAAGCTTCAGTCTAAAAAGATTTGACATGGCTAGCCAAGCTTCAGCAAGACATTACATTCAGCAGCTAAATTGATGAAAATCAATCAGCTTTTCTGATGATAAGAACATCACCATGAAACTCTAGAATTCATTCTTAAAAATAAAAAGAAAAGTACCTAATCTAAGCAACAAGATGAACCGTCAGTTGTCCAAACTCGAACAATCCCCGGCAACGGCGCCAAAAACTTGGTGCACGAAATTGTGATCATCAATGGCGCCAACAACTTCGTACGCACAATTGTAATCTCGACTCTTTATCACAACTCCGCACAACTAACCAGCAAGTGCATTGGGTCGTCCAAGTAATACCTTACGTGAGTAAGGGTCGATCCCACGGAGATTGTCGGCTTGAAGCAAGCTATAGTCATCTTGTAAATCTCAGTCAGACGGATTCAAATGGTTATGGAGAATGGGTAATTAAAATATGAATAAAACATAAAATAAGATAAGATAGAGATACTTATGTAATTCATTGGTAGGAATTTCAAATAAGCGTATGAAGATGCTTTGTTCCTCTTGAACCTCTGCTTTCCTATTACCTTCTTCCAATCATTCATACTCCTTTCCATGGCAAGCTTTATGTTGGGCATCACCATTGTCAATGGCTACTTCCCGTCCTCTCAGTGAAAATGTTCTACGCATGCTGTCACCGCACGGCTAATCATCTGTCGGTTCTCGATCATGTTGCAATAGGATCCATTGATCCTTTTGCGTCTGTCACACGCCCAACACTCGCGAGTTTGAAGCTCGTCACAGTCATCCCTTCCCAGATCCTACTCAGAATATCACAGACAAGGTTTAGACATTTCGGATCTCAGGAATGGCCGCCAATAATTCTAGCCTATACCACGAAGGTTCCAATCTCAGATTAGAAACCCAAGAGATACGCATTCAAGCTTGTTTGCATGTAGAACGGAAGTGGTTGTCAGGCACGCGTTCATAGGTGAGAATGGTAATGAGTGTCACATAATCATCACAATCATCATGTTCTTGGGTGCGAATGAATATCTTGGAGAAGAAATAGACTTGAGTTGAATAGAAAAACAATAGTACTTGTATTAATTCATGAAGAACAGCAGAGCTCCACACCTTAATCTATGGTGGGTAGAAACTCCACCGTTGAGAATACATAAGAACAAAAGGTCCAAGCATGGCCGTGAGGCCAGCCCCCAAACGTGAAAAGGTCTTTCAAAGTATGAAAATACAATAGCAAAAGGTCCTATTTATAGAAAACTAGTAGCCTAGGGTTACAGAAATAAGTAATTAATGCAGAAACCTTCTTCCGAACCCACTTGGTGTGTGCTTGGACTGAGCATTGAAGCTTTCAAGTGTAGAGACTTTTCTTGGAGTTAAACGCCAGCTTTTGTGCCAGTTTTGGCGTTTAACTCCAGCTTTTATGCCAGTTCTGGCGTTTTGACGCCAGAATTTCTATGCTGACTTTGAACGCCAGTTTGAGCCATCAAATCTTGGGCAAAGTATGAACTATTATATATTTTTGGTAAGCCCAGGATGTCTACTTTCCAACGCAATTGAGAGTGTGCCAATTGGGCTTCTGTAGCTCCAGAAAATCCATTTCGAGTGCAAGGAGGTCAGAATCCAACAGCATCTGCAGTCCTTTTTCAGCCTTTGAATCAGATTTTTGCTCAGGTCCCTCAATTTCAGCCAGAAAATACCTGAAATCATAGAAAAACACACAAACTCATAGTAAAGTCCAGAAATGTGATTTTTAAATAAAAACTAATAAAAACATAATAAAAACTAACTAAAACATACTAAAAACATACTAAAAACAATGCCAAAAAGCGTATAAATTATCCGCTCATCAATCTAACACATTCTGCCTTTGCATGTGTTGTATGCATGTCTCTGGTTGGTGTAGGTATCGGAGCTAGAATTTATTCAAGCACATACATCTTCCTACAACTTTGACACTGCTTCTCAAGAAGATTTCTTCTAGCAGTTCATCTGGAATAACTGGCAATGGTAGATAAATTAGTTGGAATTCACTCATTTTTCTGTAGGCACATTTGGCATTCTTGGTTTTCGGTAGTTAAATGTTTGATGTAGTTTTTGTTTATTTGAAAAGTCTTTGGTTGACTTATAAGTAATGAAGTTAAATTTCTCTAACTTATTAATTGTGTGAGATGTTGCATCCAATGAAAATTGGTATGGCAGAATATTGTGTTACCGGTGTTATTGTTACCAGTTGGAATTAGCTGTTGTTTACCATAAAAATTGTCTCGTCTACCAAAGTTTTTGCCTTTGATAGCAAATATAAATTATGTGGGAGATCCAACATTATTGTGTAAATTATCTCTGATTTTTTGGTTATTTAATTTGAAATTAGAAGCTGCTTCCAATTTTTCCTTGTTGAATGGAAATGCATGCTAATCAAATCCATGTGTCCTGCATGTGTATTTACCTTATCTTGCTAAGTGAGTCACTAATCGTATTTACCTTATCTTGCTAAGTGAGTCACTAATTGTTTATACGTATCAATTTCATTTCCAATATTTTTTCCCTTATCACACCTAGAGAACCCGTCATCCTAAAGAACACCATCTCACTCCCAGTTTAATCATTTCTGCAGATTCCGCATAAAGTATTAAAAAATTTTCCAATCCCTAATTAGGATGTTACCACTGCCACAACCTTTACCCATGTAGCCAGACAAATACCACAATGAATTCTTGCACGTGAAAAAGCTTTTGTTAACAAAATTTCTTATAAATAATGTCTGGACGATTAAAATTCTTGTCATGGTTGAATTGTGTGACAGTTAATCAAACCAAAACCACTATAATGTCGTATATATGACCCATATATACATTAACAAAACCATAATTTCAAACACGATAATTTACATTAAGAAAACCAAATTTAAAAGACACAATACTAATCCAACATGTCCACAAAACTAAATATGTACATATAATTGTTCACAAATGGCCACCGAAACATTCTTACAAAACATAAGTGCACCATATATTAATACCAAACACAAATAACTTAATGTTGTTCTGTCCTATGATGATGGTCTTCCCTGGTTCACAGACGACTCGGAAAAGTCAGACGAGAAAGTTCTCCGGTATCTCCTACTAGGTCCTGCCACTTTCCCTCCCCCCCTGTTGATGGAGGTTGATCCTGTAATAATTTCAGAAAAATTATTCTACACGAACGAATAGAAAAAGACTGTTAATTTAACTCGCTAAGTACATGAATTATTGTTACCTTGACTCCTGAGAACGTGGTGGTGAACCTTGATGCCTCCGACGCTACAAATATAATAATCGATCGGTCTCAAACGCAATCAACTGTGCTTCCTTGTTGAAGTGTGCCTTGCATTGGTCCGCTAGCCACTATATGATTTGGTCAGGCAACACATTGGACGCATATATCTCGTCAACCGCTCTGGGCTTTTCCTCCTTATGAGTAGTCCCATGCAAGCATGTAGAAGATACCCCAACCAACGTAACTCAATTCCACAATAAGCAGCAGAGATGGTCGATAGAGAGATCTTATCCTCCCTATGTCCAATCCTTTAATCCAGAACTTATCACCCTCTCTCTTTGGATAGATATGGAGGCAGTTGTCTTGACGGTCTATGAAGTAGAGATCAATGGTTGTGAAGAAAGAGAAGTGCCTTACAATGTGTGGTGGAAACTGGATATCTTCCTATAGTAAGAAAAACAAACTAACATGTTACACACATGTTGAAACATTAGTTTCAAAAAAGAAAAAAGAAGAAACATATGTGGTGTAAGGCATAAACTTACATCTGTTGTGAATAGGTTTAACACGAAAGTCTGGTCAGGGAATCTCCGTACGTTCCTAAATGCATTAACATAACTAGCCAAACGGAACCAAAAAATGAAAATTCATTAATCTTAAAAAGAACAAACCATGGAAGATAGAAGGTAAGGTGTGTGGAAAAATACTTGATCAAAGTAGATAACAGTTAGATGCTTACCGAAATTCTGGCTCCATATTTCTCTGCTAAAAGTGATGACTAGTTGCTGCAGTTGCTCAACGAATAGGGGACGAGAGTGAATAAGAAGAAGGTGTAAATTGTTCGTATCAAGTGATGTTGGCACGAAGTCATGTTTAACTTTTAATGAGGATAGACCCAAACGTCGTACTGGTTGCATTAGAATTCGATGGGATACCTCAAAGCCACCCATTAGTAGTCAAACCGTTTCGAAAATTTAAATTGATTAATAAAACCGATAATAAACTCTCTTTTGTTGGTAATCATTTGGTTTCGAAAAGGTAAATGAAGTTTAATAACCCTTCGTTGGTATTACTTACTAAATAAACATAACGTACACACATTATAAGAAGTATAATCTTGTGTTTGTCATTAGGTAAACTATTCAAATCACTTCTAGTTAATTGCTTTACAAAATATGAAAATATTTCAAAACAACATAACAAAATGTGGTATTCCATTTTTAGACAAAAATATTTTATAATGGAGTCAAAAAATCCTATTAATGTATTTCATTATCAAACTCTCACTTAATAAAATTTTTTATTTTTTATAGCGGGTTTGGGCCGACTGGTTCGATGTATTATGACCCCGTAGTAGTTTTTTTCTCAATCAATAAGCATAATATAAAACCTAAATCGAAAACCAACGTAAATTACTACAAATAACATAATCATAATAACTTATTGCAAGCATTAAAGTATCAAAAGTCTAAGCAATTAACACAATTATTTGACGGGCATAGGTATAACTCAGAGCATATTTCCTTTCCCGTTAACCAATCACTCTTCCTTTTTAGATATTTCATTGTAGTATATCTGTGCTGCCTGAAGCACTTCCTGCAATTTCAAATTGAATGGATTCATGACCAGATCAATAGCTAGCCACAACCTTATGCTATCATTTACCTAAGTTCAAAATAGTCTGATGTAAGCATATGTAACATTAACATTTTTTAAGACTATACAAAACCATCAAAGGAATTTTATAATTATATTGATAATGTAGTCATCCCTCCATTGGTACTCCCTCATCCAGGTGGTCACCCAAACACCACAATCATTCTTTTCATATTAAAAACCTTTTGTTAAAATCTATAACTGCGTTAATTTCTTAGCATACAAGATCATAGCAAATGGAACAGGACTATATCGAATATAATGGTCCTTAACTAAGGCTGGATGGAAAAGCAGTGTATAGCATATTAACAACATCAATATATAGGCGGCCTCCTTAAGTTGTGTCAAAGAAAAAATTTTCATCACATTTTAACAAAATCATTGATGTCTGGTTAGTAATTTAGAAATCAACTAGCAACATAAATTTGTTTTGTTTGTTACGAGTCATCCCTTTGCTCGCCAATCCCTACAGGGTATATTATAAGATAATCCAAAATTACTGGTCTGTGTGTTGTCTGGTGAGCATAGAAGGCCGAGTCATCAAGCATCTCCTCAAGAAACAATGCCTGTAATCATAGTAAAATTTATTTCATGTGTGTGAAGTCTACTGCGTGTTCAAGTAATTTAGAATCGTAGTTTGTTGTCATTAGAAATTTTAGAGCAGTACCATTACTTTGGCATAACGATGGCGCCTGGTTCTGCTCAAGACGCATGGCTTAGAATCTAGTAATATCAGGTGTCATTCATTGGAATGAAAATCTAACATTAATACATACATAAGTTATATTGGAATAAGCATTTTCTACTGACAGTAACATACACTGTGATCCGTAAAGTAGAAAATTACCTTGCATAAGGTTTCAAACTCTCCCATGTATTCCTCAGCGTAATAGCGTTTCAGAGTCTTTGGCGAGTGAATCCAATTAAGGGCAAATTGCTGAAATTTGAGTTCACGGCACATGTATAAGACCAAAGGAAACCAGGCCATGGACAATATGTTAATGGTTTGCACTCACCAAAAATATAGTGGGTAAAAACCATATGCAGGGAAACCTGGTGTCCTTGCGTGCATCAGACATGAGCATACTTGATGTCAAGTTTATGATCTGGTTTATCATTCGTTGTTTGACGGCCAATAAGAAAAATTATAAACAGTTATTCCCTTAATACAACTACTTTGTATGGTCATAATTTCATTCACGAAATTAAATAACAGTAATGACGAAAAATCCATACCTCATCCACCAATGGTTTGTTTGGTAGTAGAGTATACATGACTCTCTTATTAGCGTGCCACAAGTTTGTCTGTGAAATTATCTCCGAATTCAATTCTTCATCTTCCATATCTGAACCAAAGACATACGTGACGACTAAAACTTCGTCCTTGCACAATGCCATATCAGCTGAGGGATGGAACAGAATAGGCGTCCATTGAGATAATTGTTAGTTACCCATTAGTTAATAAAACTTACTTAGAACAACAAATGTTTACGATTTCTTAACAGGAGATAACCCACCGCAGGTATCTTTGCGGGCTCCTTCCTTAGTGGCAACTTTTGATCAGCCGGGTTGAAGTAGCTAACATTCATAGCTTTGTCTACGCTATTAGGTATTATTGGTTTTGTATCTGTCTTCTTTCCAGTAGCATCATCACAGAACAAATTGCGGCGAATAACGTATTCTGCTAGCGTTGTTTGTTCACACTTCGGAGACATTGAACAACACTTTGTATCTTTATGCGAAATTGAATCCACGGGTTAATGAATACTGGACATGTTGGATCTATTCTTTTTGGATGAATCTAGATTCCTCTGAAGAGTACCTGATGGCATACTGAATCCGCTGATAATCACAAGCATTACTGTAGGGTTGAATTTATCAGCCAGACCGTTCCGAAGATTAAGCGTTTGTGGTATTGTTCCGAACAACGGATAACACGTCTTGGCCTGGGAAGCAATGAGGTTTGAAAGTGTATTCATCATCGTCGACATTTGCGTCACGACATCTTTTAGGGACCCTTCTTCAAAAGTATTTCTACCGAAGTCCTCGCCAATATCTTTACTGGCTCCACCATTAAAATTTACATGTAGTCGCTGGTCATTTATAGTGCTTTCGCGGAGACTATGAAAAACAACAGATAAAATATGTCGATATTCTATTCAGAATTGTTTTAAAATTTGTTGAAATACAGTTTATTTCTAACCTGGATGAGAGTTCTATCACGTACTTATCAACGAATTTCCTTGAGATTTTTCTAGTTTGTTCTTTTTTGGCTTCGTCGTCTCCCTTTTCTATTTTTTGTGTTGAGCGTCGCTTCCCTCTGGCAGCCATTGGGTGTTTTAGTTGTTTTAATTTTAAAAAAACACGAAAAATATTGCAACATGTACCATTAATGAGTTGCACTCTACTACCAACCACAATTCCTTAAAAGAATAACAAACATGGTGGCTAGTCCTTACTATTCAAGGAGTTCCAACAGCAGACTGATATTTGGTAGTAGACCCCTAATATAGGAAGCTGTTTACGTATTCAGTTTATATTCCTAACGTTTTGTAAAAAAATTATTTAATTTATAACTCTATTTTCTGATTTTCTGATTGGTAATAAAGAAGGCTCCATCATTTGACCTCAAAATTGAAGTTTTTCAGCAATTTATCAATGCATTACTTTATTTAGGTTGTTGTAGTCAAAGCTAATAAAAATTTTCCAATCACTCTGTATTATTTTCCTAAACCAATATGTTACCTAAAAATTCACTATAATTTTTGTAATGAATGCTTGTCTCTATGAAAGTTAATTAATTAAATCTCGTTGTGTATGATCCTTGTTTAAATTGTGTGCAGACTTATTAGGGATGTTGTTATCACTTATCACACACCCCGTCAAAGATCTTTTTCACAACAAAATTTAATGAGACGGCTATATACTCCATCAACTCGAGAAGGTCAATTTGAAAAACATACACCTATTAGGTCAATAACTCGAGAAAATAGTTTTTTTCCCTTTCCTATGAGTTATATTCCATTTCATTAATTATGTGTATTACATTACCTGTCTCCCACATATGTCTATGGCTTTTTCTTTGTGATGGACACTCTTCATCTAATTTATTACCTAATGACTTTTTGCTTTCCTCTTTTTACCATCGCCTATAAAGATAGATATAGGAGAATGAAGTTCCCATCTCTCATCACAAAAACAAAAACATAACTCTGTTACTCAAACGAAAATTATGAAAATAAAAAACATACACTAATAGATCATTAAACTCTAAACCCTTAAACCATAAACCATGAAGCAAAAAACACTTAACGCTAAATCATAAATCGTAAATTGTAAATCGCAAATACTAAACCATAAACTGTAAATCGTAAACCGTAAACCCTAAACCCTAAACCCTAAACTGTAAATCATAAACCATAAACCGTATCCATAAACCAGAAACCATTAACCCTGAACCATAAAACATAAACCGTATCACGTAAAACCTTAAACAGAAACACTTTACCGTAAACCCTAAGACGTAAACCGTAATCCCTAAATCATAAACCGTAAACCAGAAACCATTAACCCTAAACCATAGAACCGTAAACCCTATCAGGTAAAATCTTAAACCTTAACACTGGACTATGAACACTAAATTGTAAGCCGCAAGGCCGAAGCCATAAATTATAAACCGTAAATCCTAAAAACTAAACCGTAAACCATAAATCATAAACCGTAAATCCTATACACAAAATCGTAAACTGTAAACTCTACACCATGAACCGAAAATAGCATACCTTAAACCGCATACCCTAAACCGTAAATACTAGACCATACACCCTAAAATCTAAACTCTAAACTTTAAATCGTAAACCCTAAATCCTAAACCATAAATCACAAAAACCCTAAACCATAAATACTAGACCATATACCCTCAAATCTAAACCCTGAACTGTAAACTGTAAACCCTAAACCCTATACCGTAAAACCTTAACCATAAACCATTTACCCTAAACCATAAGACGTAAACCATAAACCTTAAATCGTAAACGATTAACCAGAAACCATTAACACTAAACCATAGAACCGTAAACTCTATCACGTAAAATCTTAAACCTTAACACTGGACTGTGAACACTAAATCGTAAGCCGTAAACCCGAAGCAATAAATCCTAAATCGTAAATCCTAAACACTAAATCGTAAACCATAAATTATAAACCATAAATCCTACATACAAAACCATAAACCGTAAACTCTACACCCTGAACTGAAAATCGCATACCTTAAATCGCATATCCTAAACCGTAAATACTAGACCATACACCCGAAAACATAAACCTTAAACTATAAACCGTAAACCCTAAATCCTAAGACGTATTCTATAAACCTTATCACATAAACCCTTAACCCTAAATACTGAACCGTGAACATTATACCATAAAACGTAAACCCTATCACGTAAAACCTTAAACCTAAATGCTGGACCATGAACACTAAACCGTAAGCCATAAACTCGAAACCATAAATCATAAACCAGATATCCTAAACACCAAATCGTAAACTGTAAACTCTAAAAACTAAACCGTAAACATAAAATAAACCGTAAACTCTACACACTGAACCAAAAACCGCATACCATAAACCACATACCCTATAACTGAAACCCTAAGAGGTAAACCATAAACCCTAAATCGTATACCATTAACACTAAACCATAGAACCGTAAACTCTATCACGTAAAACCTTAACCCTAAATACTAGACCGTGAACACTAAACCGTAAACTATAAACCCTAAACCATAATCATAAACCAAATATCCTAAACACTAAACCGTAAACCATAAACCCTACAGCAAACCATCATTCACCAAACCCTAAACTTATAACCGTCATTTAGCGAACCCAAAAATCTAAACCCTAAACTGTAAGGCGTAAACCGTAAACCAGAAACCATAAACTGTATCACAGAAAACCTTCACCATAAACCCTTTACCCTAAACTCTAAGTCGTAAATCATAAACCTGAAACCGTAAACCCTATACCAGAAACATTAACACTAAACCATAGAACCTAAACCCTATCACGTAAATTGTTAACCCTAAACACTGTACCGTGAACACTATACCATCGACCCTAAACCCTATCACGTAAAACCTTAACCCTAAACACTGGATCGTGAACACTAAACCGTAAATCATAAACCCAAAATCACAAATAATAAACCATAAATCCTAAATACTAAACCCTAAAACTCAGCTTTGATATAAAGTTGCTAAGCCTAAATAATTTAGCATGATTCATAAAATATGACGTTAGGGTTAATAGGTTTACTCAATTTAACTTCAATTTCTCCGTATTAGGTAACACCAATTCTTTAGAAAAATAAATTCTAAATTGCACCTAGTGGTATCCATATACCACATAATTAAGGCCATTAATTAATATTCTTCCAAGGTAGGGTGATGATTAGTCTAGGATAACGAGCAACAACATGGTGCAATAAAGTAGAGACCATGCTACATGCGTACAAGAGGGAGGCATCGACTGGGTCGACTACGCACAAAAACTACAAACTACAATTCATATCATTCCATACTCTCCCGCAAAAACATGGATACTAGAAGGAAGCCCCGCAAGCATGGAAATTGAATGTTTGGCCATGTTCCATGGAATCGATCGACCTGTCTATAAGATGCTGACACAAATCTTTCACCGTGACGTTACACATTCATTGATGGTCATGGCCTTTCTACTATCATTAGAGGCCATGGGACTGAGTGGTATTCTACAACATGCCACAAAAAAGGGAGCTAGTTTATAAACAATCTTGCTGATGAGTGTGTCATCTGTCTGCAATGCCTACTATCTCCCGTGGTACCAGCTGTTGTAGATAAAAAAATTGGAAACCCTCGGCTAATAGTTGAAAACTGAGGTCACCGTATCACAGGTTCATGGGATGAGATCCGTTCTGCTACCGATAATTCTCGAAACCCTCTCTAATATTTACTCTAGAATTCTAGGCAACCTCACCATGGATGCGGTGTGGTTGGAGTATCAGAGGAATCCCGCAAGAGTATTGGGTTTCAACACACACGACGAGGGTAGCTCCCTTGCACCAGACGAATTGACTAGACATGATACGGCCTGACCAATGCTCTTGCAACAAGGAGGAAGACAAACCCATCAAGAAAAGGGGAAACAAAAGTACGTTTGTAAGGACTGGACGACGAGGAGCGTCCAAAGACATTGACGGTATGCTTCAGTCGGGAGTTTATGCCCACTGCCGAAGTCATTGCTGATTTTTTCTGTAACTTGTTTGGTCAAGTAGTTCATAAGGTGACAGTGATGCCTCGGAGGGACAAAGACTCCGGTGATTTTGCTTTTGTTCTTTTCAACGATGCTTCAATCCCGGGAATTATCATGGGGGACAAAAATGTTATTCATCATAGAATACAAGGAATGAAAAGTTAGATCAGATGGTGGACAGGAACACATTTTCGCTCTCTGGATTAGCCTACAATACACGACGAAGGTTAGTTTCATTTTTTTATTCATTTACACCAGAATTTGTTATTGTTAGTAGAGCTGATAATCATGTTGTCTGGAATTAAAACCCCATGCTATATACCACAAAAGCACCAATGGTAATTTATTTATCCAATTTAAAATTTCTCTTGATCATTTGTTGCTGGTTTTTGTCGTAAAATGAAAACAATTCGGATCTTTTGTTGTCTGCAGTCAAGACAAATTCGATACCTTAATCGAATATAACGAACGAGTGACCAGTTAGTAAGTTAATGTAGTTTAAGAGATTAGGATGTAGTTGACATTGTTGGGAGAAATTTAGGAACATACCAGTTTTTTTTTTTGGGAACTATACACATTGAATAGTACCTTTTCAGTTTGAAATTAAGAATCCGGGATGGTGTATGTGGTTGTTTTCTAATTTTCTTTTTTTATTTTTTTTGAAGGGCTCCAAAGCTTTTTGTATAAAAAAAAGTTTCGTCAATGTCTACCTTTACACATTAAGCCCAAAATATCCAATTTAAATCTAAACGGGCCGGTAACAATGTACCTGTTCGCAATAGTTTATCGATCTACTAGTTTTCCTTTATTTTTTTATACCCTAAATTGGCAGGACATTTCAATTAACACATAAGTAGTAGATGAAGTAATTTCAAAAACCCAACATTTTATAAGGGTTACAATTTAAGTTGTGTCGTTAATGTTGTTCAAAAATAACAAAAACATTCACCAAATGTTTCTCAAACCACATCATAAACTAAATAACACACATTCACAAAAACATTAAACCATAATTACATAGAAACTTTTAAAGATTTGATGATGTTTTCTAGGATGATCCCTAGTTGACGGATGAGTCAGGGGAGGTAGTGGGTCGCTGCTGCTTACTAGGACCTGCATCAGCCCCCCCTCCCCCCACCTTGTTGCTGCTTGTTCACATTGTAGTAAAGTTCAAAAATTTTTAGGCATAACAATTGGATACAAAACAAATAATGTTAGTGCAGATAACAGTGCAATGATGTTTCTCACTTTGATTGCTGAGTATCCTATTGATGTTGTTGTTGGCTTTGACGGTGCGACCTTAGGAACCTTTCGGTTTTGAATACTCTTAGTTGGGCTTCTTTGTCGAAGTATGCTCCGCACAGGGACGTTAGGCTATGTATGATATGTTCGGGCAACACTTGGAGGCATAGAGTTCGTCAATGACACGGGGAGATTCCTCTTTCCGATTAATGTCCCTCACAATCATGTAGAAGACACCCCAAGCAACATACCTCAGATCCACACTAAGCAATGAAGATCGTCTATACATACGTCTTATCCTCACTATGTCAGCTTCCTTAATCCAGTACCTCTCACCATCTCTCTTGGGGGTCACATGGAGGCAGTTGTTTTGAGTGTCTATTAAATACAGATCAGTGGTAGTGTACCAGTTTAATAACCGCACGATATGCGGTGGCAACTCAATATCATCCTGCAGTGAAAAAACACAGAACCATGCCACATAAATTTTTGAAACTGATCTCAATAAAAGAATATTAATGAACCTAAGAACAATTTAGTGCATTAACTTTTATCCTTTACGAAAAAGCCAAAGACATAGTACTGGTTATAGGATTGTTGTATATTTCTCAATGCATTAACATACCTAGCCAACAAGAAGAAATAAAGTTTTATAAACTACAAGGGAAGAAAAACGAAAGCTTCAAAAGAATTGAATTTGAACCTAAGTATATGTTACGCATTATTTACTTTCACACAACAACTTGTAGTGATTCTGCATTCAGATTTGTAACTGTGATCCGTTTAATATTTTACAATGACAGTCATTGTGATCAAAGGTGATAGAAGCAGGAGATGTTTACCGAAACGTAGGTTCCATGGTTGCTTAATGACGCTTGAGGTGGGTGCGGTTGTAAGTTGATAGAGAGGCCACGGGTAGTGATGTAAAAGAAATTGTATCGTAAATTGATTACTGGGTGTTAATTTTTTTTTTGTTAGTTGAGAATTTATGGAACCTTTAATGAGTATTAATCCAAAACGTCGTATCGGTGGCATTGGAAGTAGAGGAGATATCGTGAGGTCATTCTTTGGTAATCATATTCTTTGGAAAAGGTAAGTCACCATTAATTATTGTTGGGAAATCAAAAATTTTTAAATGTTTGGGAATTTGTTTATTTAATGTAAAAAAATAATATATAAGACGAAACGTAATTTATGGGTTATTAGTAAAGATGAATAATGAAATGTAGTAGCAAAAAAAAATTATGTAGAAGACTATATCATGAACATGTTTTTTTACTCACATTTTTCATTGTTATAGTTAAAATAAGTCTCATTAGTTGTTTATTGTGTGACAGTGTTACAGTAAGAAGTATTTACAAAAAGAAATTAGATTATGTTAATGAATCTCAAACATATTAAATTTTATAAATTATGAAATTTTAAAAATAAAATAAATCGAAAAATTATTTATTTCTTATAATGTTATGCCGGTTACACCTAGCATTAAACTGAATGGATAATTTTCCCCATAAACAGGTGTCATACATTGGAATATTTTTGTGATTTTTAGTCTATTATTAACAGTCATTTATTGTTTAATTTTCCAAGGAAGTTTTTTAATTTTTTGACGTTTTTAAAGTGTATATGCATTGATGAAGCGATATTTACGGGGAGATAGGATTGGGGATAAAACGAATGACTTCTGGAATAGTTAAACTCAAAACACCACCTTCGAGTATTTAATTTTGAATTTTAATTTTTTTGTTTGGAATTTATTTTTTTTAAACTCAAATGCTTGCTACTTAAGTAGCCGACTTCACTATCGATCGTCATTGAACGCAAAGTCCCCCCTGTGTTTGTTCGGCCAACCAATACGCTTAGCTGCTCTCAATCGACTCCAACAACTTGAATCCAACGAAATTGCCGACGAAGGTATACCTCTTTGCTTACTCTTTTCCTGATAACGATTAGTAGTTATCCACATCTTGATGTAATGTCAACCAAATAAAAAATTTAAAGGTAGTAAAATCAAGAAAAACAAGATAAAATTTATTAAAGTAAGCAATAAACGTTTTGGGTGTCACATTCGTTGATGTTCAAAGGAATTTTCACATGGAGGTTTGCTTACACCGTTTTTTTAAAAGATTGAACAGTTCACGACATTCACCTGGTTCTTGAAACGAAAGTTGCAATGTTTCTCAATAAAATCAACCACATTTTTTCCAAACATAATAAGATGCTTGTTTGTAAATTTTAAATAGTAAGTTTCACTGGTTTGAATGAACCGTATCCGATATAGTTTGGTTTATTTCATGATTGCAGTTAACCCTAACAACCGTACTTGTATGTGGTTTATATCATCTACTCTGATTTGATTCAAGTGTTGCTGCTGAACACTGTTTTGTAGTTGCCATAGATGACGTCTTCAAGGGACAAGGGTAAGAGACAAGCACCTAGCATTCAGGGTAGCATGCAGAACTACAAACTGAGGTTTCTTAAGCCAGTAATAAGGCCATCAATGTTCAAACTGGTAAATCACCCCCCTTAATTACAAACTTTCGACTTCAAACATTATGTGATGCTATCAATTTTGTGATAGAACTTTACTTGTGTGTAAAGTCTATACTGATAAGTCCATATGAGATCCCAAATCGTATCCCGTATCTTGACCTGCTAGTCCCTGATGGAAGGAACGACCGTTTTTTATGCTTTTGTCACCAACTCAAAATGGCAAAATTGCCTTGACGTGTGGCTGGCAGGAGTTCTACAAGATGTACCAAATCAATCTGGACTCCATGCTCTATTTCAAACACAAAGGAAAATTTGTATTCCAAGTCCGGATATTCAATTTTGGTGGCATTGAGAATTCATACCAACACCGACATCCGAAAGAACTGCCAGATGAAAGGAATGATATCTTCCAATCTACAAAGTGTATCAACAACCCTCCTTCTGCCAGGGCTAAAGCCATTGCCACTAAGGTATCTACCAAGTGGCTTTTTTTTTATGATGGAACTCACTGCTCGCATGATATCTTCTCGATTGCTGGTAAGCATATACTGCTTGCAACCTATTGTTTAAAAGATTGTTTCCACCATATGCATTACATGAACTTATATTTACTGAATTATCTTGTGTTAATATCAGTCCAATGTCCCGCATCTTAATCACTTCACTGCTTAGAGGCACCCTCTCCTCCTTACACACGGCCACGTAGAGGTTGAAGCTACATACACAAGATACAGTGGAAAAAGAGACGGTAGCTTCGATGTTATTTCTGGAGGATGGGAAAATTTTACTTCATTGTGTAACTTCAAGCCAGGTGGTGGTGGGGATCTTCAAGGTCATCTCCACCGATCCCATCACAATCATCCAGGTTCGCTGCAGATAGAATGATGCAAGACGAGGAGCATAAGCCATTATGCCCTTGTATAGGACATATATGCGCGTATATGTTGCTAAGACTGTCAGTATGTTATTAGGAAGTAATTAACAAATATCTCCTTTTGTTGCTTGTTGTGTAGTTGACTTTGGTATTTCATGTTTTTGAACAATTATTTGGCTGTTACAGCAGCCAAATAATACTCTATCGCCTTCGTACCGTTATTAAGGCCCACATGTTGGAGGTTTTTTTGTTGTTGTTATTGGCATGAAAATTTTAAGTTGTTGGGATTTTTTTAAAAGTAACTAAACTCCAATAGCTTTATTCATTACATTGAAGAACCAGGCTTCATCAATTTTTTTGTTAGAGAAATTTTTGTTTTTTATTGTTTGGACATTGGCCACATGAAACATTTTATTTTTGGACTTGCCCATAGGTTAGAAATCTAACCCGGCCCAATCATTCAGAATTAAAACCGACCCGCAATTATATCTTGATTAATTTTTTTTTAATGAGTCAACGCTCGGGTAGGTTATTCTACTTGGGCTTAGAATTATTCAGAGTTGAATGGACGATCTGCTGTATATATGGTTTTTTCTTAGCCCAGGAAATGATAAACAAAAAGGGTGCGTGGAGAAGGCTGCAGACACCACCTATATTTGAAGAAAACCCTAACCAGATTTCATCAGAGGCAGATCCAGAATCATCGACGAATTCGCTCGCGTCACAGCTTAAGGTCATCATCGTAAGTCCTCTACCGTATCATGCTGGTGGTGGTGAGATCCTTCCGGACATTCGAATGCGTCTCTTAATCGTAAGTACTCGTTCATATCCTCTTGGATTAAGATGTATGACTTTATACGTCGTTGATTGTAATGAATTGTGTGTAACCAGAATCTGATTTTTTTTTGTTGATTCGTTTTCAAATCAGATGGTCAGCGGTTGAAACCAACATAACAGGCGGGAGAAGATTGTGCCAACCGAGTAAAAAAATATATGAAAACCCTAATACCCAAACTCAACAGGATTGGTGCCATTTTAAGGGATCCCTTTTTGCCCAGCACTTGATCGGTTGTTCCTCATTTTGCCTCGTCTGTGTATTCCCCTTTTCGGGTATGTGGATATGTGAATTGTTGACTTGAAACCCCGTGTGTTTCGTTCTTATTTTTTGCTTCATTAATTGCCTAATCAGGTTGGTAGTGAGGTCAAATAACAGGCCTCTGACTGTCCAGAAATATCTACGGATAAGGTGCATGCGACGGAGATTGACGTTGACATTGAATGATGCTGTTCTGCCCCTGCGAACACAAGGATGATCATTTGTCTATGTATGCCCACCTGAGTGACCATCGTCTTTGCCTCTAGTTGTATTTATCTTCATTATGTTAATCGTGCGCGGCGCTGTATTCCTTCCGCCCACTCCTGATTAATCGGTACGTATTATTTTAATTTGCGTTTTGTATGCCGTTATTACCATCATGAATATTTTTTCGATGGGGAATTGTATTTGTTAGTTGGTTGAGTTAAACGGAGATAAGCACTTTGAGTGATTGTGACTTCATTCATTTCTGATGAAAATAACATTTTAAAATTTTGTCGTGAGAATACAAAATACAACTGGCTTTTTTTCTTCTTTAAACCCTATGAACGATTAATGTAATTGGTGTTGCAGTCTACAACATTAAGCGTGAAAAAAATGTTCCTTACTTAAATAGTGGAGCATACTATTAAATTTGATTTCGTTGGAGTTACCAACCGGGAATGAAATAAACGCAAAAGATAGCAAGAAAGAAGATGTTAGCGTTTGTTTGAATGAAGGTTTGGTATAGAGTTCTCGAGTTACAGGGATTAAAGTATGGGTCTTTTGTAGTATGTACGTGTAACGGTAAATCCTAGTTTAAATTTGTTGTGATCTATTCTGGTGAATCAGAGATTCATTTTTCGAGTTTGAGAACTTTCCATGATGATCACCGCTGTGTGGGAAATGATTTTCTGATTCGGACGGTGGTGATCATTAAGAAAACTTCTCAAACTTGAATTATCAATCTCTGAAGTACTCGAATGAATCACCATGAATTTGAATTTGGATTAACTGTTATGCTTAAAAACCACAAAATATTAATGCTTTAATCCTAGCAACTCATGAATTTTGTGCCAACCTTCATTCAACCAAACACTATTATCTTTTTTCATGCTCCATTTTGCTTTTATTTCATCTCCGGTTGGTAGCTCCAACGATATCGGATTTAAAAGTTGTCTATAACTTTTGTTACAAATTACATTTTACCAACTGAGCAGGAAAAAATTTCTCAAACCTATAATGCAAAAATATTCTCTTGAGAAAATATTATCGTTTTCAGTAAGAATCGGAATGCATTATACATCACAAATGCTGCTCTTGACGTATTTGTTATACTGCTAGTAGCTTAATAGTAATTTACACGAAAAAAATTGAAAATTATTCTAACACATTCTCAACTCAATTCATGAGGAGGAGCCGGAGTTGGAAGTACCCGTTCTGTATGTCAGATTGATATTGACTGAAACCAAGATAACACACAGGAGCTTATTCGATGTTGTTAACGGGCATCCTTAGTTGGTGCTGCAAATCCTTTTCACAAATCAGTTAGTATTGTAATAATTAATTTTCTGTATATAGTTAATATCCAAATGAATAATTTTTTGGGATTCAAAATCGATTAAAACTTTTTTAGATAAAGGAATTTTTAATCATCGTGTATGGGATAAACGTAAAATGGGGAAAGGAGGGAGATGGTAGTGTTTGGTTGTGTGAATGGTGGTGCAGAGTTGTGTAGTTATTAGAATTAAAGCTTGGTTATTTCGTGGTTTTTAAATTTAAAGGTGAATCTAAATTTAGGTTCCTGGTGAGGCGTTCGAGTGAATCGGAGATTGAATATTCGAGTTTGACAAATTTCCATGGTGACGATCATCACCATGTGGGAAATAATTTTTCGATTCATATGGGGGTGAGCATTATGGAAACTTCTCAAAATTGAGTATTCAATCTCCGAAGCATTCAAACGGATCACCACGAACTTAAATTTAGATTCACCTTTGTATTTAAGAATCACAAAGTACACATGCTTTAATTCTAATAAACTCCACAACTCAGTATCGGAGTGCATTCAACCAAATACTATCATCTTCTTTCTTGCTCTATTTTACATTCATTCCATCCCCGGCTGGAACCTCCGAAGCCATCGATTTTGATAGCCCTTTCCAGTTTCTATTTAACAGAAAATAATAAGAAAGAATAAAGTGGGAAAAATCGACTGAAACAAGTAATGACACTAAATCATACATGAAAGAACTTGTTCTAGTGTGGTTGTTAATTCACTATATCTCTTGCTTCCAGCATTGCTTAATGAGCTTGATATGCTTAATATAAATTATAACAAAATCTTTCAATTTTTTGCAAGAGACGATTGTGGGTTTTGACTACATGGATGAGTTGCATGTTCAAATGGCTGGATGACTCATGTAATTATAAACTTCCAGTCTTGTATTTGTGAACTGTCTTTACAATATACTTATGTTACAGTGATTGTTTTTTAATTTTTAATATCAGGTAAACGAAACTCCAATGTTGCGGATGCCACTTGGTGCACGAAATCGTGATCGTTCATTCCTTGGTAACAGCACTAAAGACTTAATACGCACGTTCATAATCTTAATTCTTTGTCACAACTTCGCACAACTAACCAGCAAATGGACTGGGTCGTCCAAGTAATAAACCTTACGTGAGTAAGGGTCGATCCCACAGAGATTGTCGGCTTGAAACAAGCTATGGTCACCTTGTAAATCTCAGTCAGGCGAATTCAAATGGTTATCGAGAATGGATAATTAAAATATATTTAAAATATAAAATAGGATAGAGATACTTATGTAATTCATTGGTGAGAATTTCAGATAAGCGTATAGAGATGCTTTTGTTCCTCCTGAACCTCTGCTTTCCTGCTGTCTTCATCCAATCATTCCTACTCCTTTCCATAGAAAGCTTTATGTAGGGCATCACCATTGTCAATGGCTACTTCCCGTCCTCTCAGTGAAAATGGTCCAAAATGCACTGTCACCGCACGGCTAATCATCTGTCGGTTCTCGATCATACTGGAATAGGATTCAGTAATCCTTTTGCGTCTGTCACTACACCCAGCACTCACGAGTTTGAAGCTCGTCACAGCTATCCCTTCTCAGATCCTACTCGGAATACCACAGACAAGGTTTAGACTTTCTAGATCTCAAGAATGGCCGCCAATAATTCTAGCCTATACCACGAAGACTCTGATCATAGATCAGGAGGCTAAGAGATATGCATTCAAACTTGTTTGCATGTAGAACGGAAGTGTTTGTCAGGCACGCGTTCATAAGTGAGAATGATGATGAGCGTCACATAATCATCATATTCATCATGTTCTTGTGTGCGAATGAATATCTTAGAGAAGAAATAGGCTCGAATTGAATAGAAAAATAATAGTACTTTGTATTAATTCATGAGGAACAGCAGAGCTCCACACCTTAAGCTATGGTGTGTAGAAACTCTACCATTGAAAATACATATGTGATAATGGTCCAGGCATGGCCGAATGGCCAGCCTCCCAAAGAGTGTTCAATCATCAAAACATGATCAAAAGATCCTCTGATCTAAATACAATAGTAAAAAGTCCTATTTATACTAAACTAGTTACTAGGGTTAAGTAATTCATGCAAAAATCCACTTCCGGGTCCACTTGGAGTGTGTTTGGGCTGAGCATTGAAGCTTTCACATGTAGAGGTCTTCCTTGGAGTTAAACGCCAGTTTGTAACCTATTTCTGGCGTTTAACTCTACTTTGCAACCTGTTTCTGGCATTTAACTCCAGAATAGGGCAGAGAGCTGGCGTTGAACGCCAGTTTGCGTCATTTAAACTCGGGCAAAGTATGGACTATTATATATTTCTGGAAAGCCCTGGATGTTTACTTTCCAACGCAATTATGAGCGCACCATTTGGACTTCTGTAGCTCCAGAAAATCCACTTTGAGTGCAGGGAGGTTAGAATCCAACAGCATCTGCAGTCCTTCTTCAGCCTCTGAATCTGATTTTTGCTCAAGTCCCTCAATTTCAACCAGAAATTACCTGAAATCACAGAAAAACACAAAAAATCATAGTAAAGTCTAGAAATGTGATTTTTATTTAAAAACTAATAAAAATATATTAAAAACTAACTAAATCATACTAAAAACTATGTAAAAACACTGCCAAAAAGCGTATAAATTATCCGCTCATCACAACACCAAACTTAAATTGTTGCTTGTCCCCAAGCAACTGAAAATCAAATAGGATAAAAAGAAGAGAATATACTATAAATTCAAAAATATCAATGAAACTTAGCTCCAATCAGATGAGCGAGACTCGTAGCTTTTTGCCTCTTGAATAGTTTTGGCATCTCACTTTATCCATTGAAGTTCAAAATGATTGGCATCTATAGGAACTTAGATTTTAGATAGTGTTATTGATTCTCCTAGTTCAGTATGTTGATTCTTGAACACAGCTACTTTATGAGTCTTGGCCGTGGCCCTAAGCACTTTGTTTTCTAGTATTACCATCGGATACATACATGCCACAGACACATAACTGGGTGAACCTTTTCAGATTGTGACTCAACTTTGCTAAAGTCCCCAATTAGAGGTGTCTAGGGTTCTTAAGCACACTCTTTTTTTGCTTTGGACCTTGACTTTAACCGCTCAGTCTCAAGTTTTCACTTGACACCTTCACGCCACAAGCACATGGTTAGGGACAGCTTGGTTTAGCTGCTTAGGTCAGGATTTTATTCCTTTGGGCCCTCCTATCCACTGATGCTCAAAGCCTTGGATCCTTTTTATTACCCTTGCCTTTTGGTTTTAAGGGCTATTGGCTTTTTTTTTTTTGCTCTTGCCTTTTGGTTTAAAAAGCTTTTGGCTTTTTCTGCTTGCTTTTTCTTTTTCTTTCACTTTTTTTTTTATTTTTTTTGCCAATTTTCTTTTCTCTCTTTTTTTTCACAAGCTTTTGTATTCACTGCTTTTTCTTGCTTCAAGAATCAATTTTATGATTTTCAGATTATCAAATAACATTTCTCCTTTTTCATCATTCTTCAAGAGCCAACAATTTTAACATTCATAAACAACAAATTCAAAAGACATATGCACTGTTCAATCATTCATTCAGAAAACAAAAAGTATTATCACCACATCAAAATAATTAAACTAATTTCAAGGATGAATTCGAAATCATGTACTTCTTGTTCTTTTGTAATTAAAGCATTTTTCATTTAAGAAAGGTGATGGATTCATAGGACATTCATAGATTTAAGACATAGACTTTTAATTACTAATGATCATGTAATAAGACACAAACATAAACATAAAGCATAGTAAACAAAAATAGAGAATAATAAATAGACAAAGAGATTAAGGAACGGGTCCACCTTAGTGAGGGTGGCATCTTCCTCTTCTTGAGGAACTAATGGTGCTCTTGAGCTCCTCTATGTCTCTTCCTTGTCTTTGTTGCTCCTCTCTCATATCTCTTTGATCTTCTCTAATCTCATGGAGAATGATGGAGTGCTCTTGGTGTTCCATCCTTAGTTGTCCCATGTTGGAACTTAATTCTCCTAGGGAGGTGTTGATTTACTCCCAATAGTCCTGTGGAGGAAAGTGCATCCCTTGAGGTATCTCAGGGATTTCATGGTGAGGAATTTCCTCATACTCATGTTGAGGTCCATGAGTGGGCTCTCTTGTTTGCTCCATCCTTTTCTTAGTGATTGGCTTTTGAGATGAATCTCTCCATCTCCTATGACTCGGAGTTGGAAGCAACTACCTTCCCTTTCCTCTTTCTAGAGGTTTCTCCAGCCTTAGGTGCCATTAATGGTCATGGAAAAACAAAAAGCAATGCTTTTACCACACCAAACTTAAAAAGTTTGCTCGTCCTCGAGCAAAAGAAGAAAGAAAGGATGAGAAGGAGAAGAGATGGAGAAGATGGAGGTGTGTGAATGGTTCGGCCAGGGGGGTTTAGGTGGTTATGATGTGTGAAAAGGAAAGAGTGATGGTTTGAATTTGAGTGGTAGGTGGGGTTTATGGGGAAGAGTGGAGGGATGTGAGTGGTTAAGAGGTGATGGGGAAGAGTGATTGAGGTGATTGGTGAAGGGTATTTGGGGAAGAGGGTTATAAAAAGGTGTGAAGAGAGAGAGTTAGGGTAGGTGGAGATCCTGTGGGGTCTACAGATCCTAGTGGGGTCAAGGACTTAACATCCCTGCTCCAATTAGGCGTGCAAAACGCCCTTAGAGTGCATGTCTGGCGTTAAACGCCAGCTTGCTGCTTGTTTCTGGCGTTTAACGCCACTTCCATGCTCTGTTCTGGCGTTAAACGCCAGTCTGGTGCTTGTTTCTGGCGTTTAACGCCAGCTTGATGCTTCTTTCTGGCGTTAAATGCCAGTTTGATGTTTCTTATTGGCGTTTAAACGCCAGTAAGCTCTTCATCCAGGTTGAGCTATTTTTAATGCTATTTTTTATTCTGTTTATGATTTTTTAGTAGTTTTTGTGACTCCACATGATCATCAACAAAAAAAACATAAAATAACAATAGAAAATAAATAGATATAATTAAATAACATTGGATTGCCTCCCAACAAGTGCTTCTTTAATGTCAATAGCTTGACAGTGAGCTCTCATGGAGCCTCACAAATGTTCAGAACATTATTGGGACCTCCCAACACCAAACTTAGAGTTTGAATGTGGGGGTTCAACCCCAAACTTAGAGTTTGACTGTGGGGGCTTTGGTTGACTCTGTAGTGAGAGAAGCTTTTCATGCTTACTCTCCATGGTTACAGAAGGAGATCCTTGAGTTTCAAACACAAGGTTGTCCTCATTCAGTTGAAGGACCAATTCTCCTCTGTCCACATCAATCACAGCTCTTGCTGTGGCTAGGAAGGGTCTTCCAAGGATGATGGATTCATCCTCATCCTTCCCAGTGTCTAGGATTATGAAATCAGCAGGGATGTAAAGGCCTTCAACCTTTACTAGCACGTCCTCTACTAGTCCATAAGCCTGTTTTCTTGAGTTGTCTGCCATCTCTAATGAGAATTTGGCAGCTTGTACCTCAAAGATTCCCAGTTTCTCCATTACAGAGAGTGACATTAAGTTTATTCCTGACCCTAGGTCACACAGAGCCTTCTCAAAGGTCATGGTGCCTATGTTACAGGGAATTAGGAATTTACCAGGATCCTGTTTCTTTTGAGGTAGAGTTTGCTGAACCAAGGCATTTAGTTCCTTGGTGAGCAAGGGAGGTTCATCTTCCCAAGTCTCATTACTAAATAATTTGGCATTCAGCTTCATGATTGCTCCTAAATATTGAGCAACTTGCTCTTCAGCAATGTCTTCATCTTCTTCAGAAGATGAATAGTCATCAGAGCTCATGAATGGTAAAAGGAGGTTCAATGGAATCTCTATGGTCTCTAGATGAGCCTCAGATTCCTTTGGTTCCTCAAAGGAAAACTTCTTATTGGTCACTGAACGTCCCAGGAGGTCTTCCTCACTAGGATTCACGTCCTCCTCCTCCTCTCTGGGTTTGGCCACACCAAGTAAGGTAATGGCCTTGCACTCTCTTTTTGGATTCTCTTCTGTATTGCTTGGGAGAGTACTAGGAGGGGCTTCAGTGACTCTTTTACTCAGCTGGCCCACTTGTGCCTCCAAATTTCTAATAGAGGATCTTGTTTTATTCATGAAACTTAGAGTGGTCTTAGATAGGTCAGAGACTATATTTGCTAAGCTAGATAGATTCTGCTCAGAATTCTCTGTCTGTTGCTGAGTGGATGATAGAAAAGGCTTGCTATTGCTAAACCTATTTCTTCCACCATTATTAAAGCCTTGTTGAGGCTTTTGTTGATCCTTCCATGAGAAATTTGGATGATTTCTCCATGAGGGATTATAGGTATTTCCATAGGGTTCCCTCATGTAATTCACCTCTGCTATTGCAGGATTCTCAGGATCATAAGCTTCTTCTTCAAAAGATGCCTCTTGAGTACTGTTTGATGCAGCTTGCAATCCATTCAGACTCTGAGAAATCATATTGACTTGCTGAGTCAATATTTTATTCTGAGCCAATATGGCATTCAGAGTATCAATTTCAAGAACTCCCTTCCTCTGAGGCGTCCCATTACTCACAGGATTCCTTTCAGAAGTGTACATAAACTGGTTATTTGCAACCAAGTCAATGAGTTCCTGAGCTTCTGCAGGCGTTTTCTTTAGGTGAATGGATCCACCTGCAGAATGCTCCAATGACATCTTTGATAATTCAGACAGACCATCATAGAATATATCCAGGATGGTCCATTCTGAAAGCATGTCAGAAGGACACTTTTTGGTCAGTTGCTTATATCTCTCCCAAGCTTCATAGAGAGATTCACCTTCTTTCTGTTTGAAGGTTTGAACATCCACTCTAAGCTTGCTAAGCTTTTGAGGAGGAAAGAACTTGGCTAAGAAAGCCGTGACCAGCTTATCCCAAGAGTTCAGGCTATCTTTAGGTTGAGAGTCCAACCATATTCTAGCTCTGTCTCTTACAGCAAATGGGAAAAGCATAAGCCTGTAAACCTCGAGATCAACCCCATTGGTCTTAACAGTATCACAGATTTGGAAGAATTCAGTTAAGAACTTAAAAGGATCTTCTGATCGAAGTCCATGAAACTTGCAGTTCTATTGCATCAGAGAAACTAATTGAGGCTTTAGCTCAAAATTGTTTGCTCCAATGGCAGGGATTGAGATACTTCTTCCATGTAAATTGGAATTTGGTACAGTAAAGTCACCAAGCATCTTCCTTGCATTGTTATTATTTTCGGCCATGTCTTCTTCTTTTTCGAAAAATTCGGTCAGATTTTCTCCAGAGAATTGTACTTTAGCTTCCCTTAGCTTCCTCTTCAGAGTCCTTTCAGGTTCAGGATCGGCTTCAACAAGAATGTTCTTATCCTTGTTCCTGCTCATATGAAAAAGAAGAAAACAGAAAAGAAAAGGAATCCTCTATGTCACAGTATAGAGATTCCTTTATGTGAGTAGAAGAAGAAAAGAAATTTGAACATAGAAAGAGGGAGAGGGTTCGAATTTTTAAGAAGAAGAGAAGTGTTAGTAGATAAATAAATAATTAGGAGGAGGTGAGAAAGAAGAATTTTCGAAAATAATTGAAAAGAAAAGAAAAATATTTTTGTTTTTATTTTGAATTTTGGTTAGAATTCAAAAATTTTAAAAAGAAAATTGAAGTTAAATTAAATTAAAATTTAAAATAATTAGTTAATTAAAAAGGAATTTTGAAAAAGAGGAAGGTGATTTCGAAAATTAGAGAGAGAATTAGTTAGGTAGTTTTGAAAAAGATATGATTGAAATAGTAAACTTTTAAAAATAAACCAAAAAGTCAAGTAGTTAATTGAAAAAAGATTTGAAAATCAAATTTGAAAGGGTGAGAAGTTAGAAAAAATTTTGAAATTGATTTTGAAAAGGATGTGATTGAAATTTATTTTGAAAAAGATTTGAAAAAGAAATTTAAAAAGATTTGATTTTGAAAATTAAAGTTGATTACTTGACTAACAAGAAATAAAAAGATATGATTTTAAAATTTAAAGATTGAACCTTTCTTACTAGGCTAGTAACAAACTTAAAATTTTTGAATCAATCACATTAATTGTTAGCATTAATTTCGAAAATATGAAATAGAAATAAGAAAAAGATTTTGAAAATAAATTTTGAAAACATTAAAAGAAAAATGAAAAAGATTTTGAAAAATTTTAAAAAGGAATTTGAAAATATTAAAAGGAAATTGAAAAAGATTTGATTTTGAAAAAAATTTGAAAACATAGAATTTTAAAATTGAAAATTTGACTTGACTCATAAGAAACAACTAAATTTTAAAAAGTTTTGAAAAAGTCAACTCAATTTTTCGAAAATTTATGAGAGAAAAAGGGAAAGATATATTTTTTTTATGTTTTGAATTTTTAATGATGAAAGAGAAAAACAATAAAAAGACAAAACATGAAAATTATGAATCAAAACACATAATGCATACAAGAACACTTTGAATGTCAAGATGAACATCAAGAACACTTTGAATGTCAAGATGAACACCAAGAACTTATTTTTGAAAATTTTTAAGAAAAGAAAAACATGCAAGACACCAAACTTAGAAATTTTCAAACTTTAGACACTAACAAATTGAAAATGCATATGAAAAACAAGAAAAGACACAAAACATAAAAATGCAAAGATCAAACAAAGCAAATCATCAAGAACAACTTAAAGATCATGAAGAACATCATGCATGGGTTTTCGAAAATTTTAATGAAATTAACAAGATGCAATTGACACCTAACTTAAAATTGACACAAGACTCAAACAAGAAACATCAAATTTTTTGTTTTTATGGTTTTATTAAAAAATTTTTGGATTTTTTTTTCGAAAATTAATTGGAGAAGAAAAATAAGGATTTCAAAATTTTTAATGAGAATTCCAGGAATCATACAATGTTAGTCTAAAGCTTCGGTCCAGAAATTAGACATGGCTTACTAGCCAGCCAAGCTTTCAGTGAAAGCTCCGGTCCAAAACACTAGACATGGCCAATGGCCAGCCAAGCTTCAGCATACATAGTTCAAGCATGTGAAGAAGAAGCCTCAGTCCAAAAGAATTTAGATATGGCTGTACAGCCAGCCAGGCTTCAACATATCTCATGAAACTCTAGAATTCATTCTTAAAAATTCTGAAGAACATAGAATAATTAATTTTTTTTTGAAAATTTTTCGAAAATAAAAATAATAAAAACAAAAAGCTTAAAATTAAAATAAAATTACCTAATCTGAGCAACAAGATGAACTGTCTTTACAATATACTTATGTTACAGTGATTGTTTTTTAATTTTTAATATCAGGTAAACGAAACTCCAATGTTGCGGATGCCACTTGGTGTACGAAATCGTGAATGTTCATTCCTTGGTAACGGCGCTAAAGACTTAATACACACGTTCATAATCTTAATTCTTTGTCACAACTTCGCACAACTAACCAGCAAGTGCACTGGGTCATCCAAGTAATAAACCTTACGTGAGTAAGGGTCGATCCCACGGAGATTGTCAGCTTGAAGCAAGCTATGGTCACCTTGTAAATCTCAGTCAGGCGAATTCAAATGGTTATGGAGAATTGATAATTAAAATATAAAATAGGATAGAGATACTTATGTAATTCATTGGTGAGAATTTCAGATAAGCGTATAGAGATGCTTTTGTTCCTCCTGAACCTCTGCTTTCCTGCTGTCTTCATCCAATCACTCCTACTCCTTTCCATGGCAAGCTTTACGTAGGGCATCACCGTTGTCAATGGCTACTTCCCGTCCTCTCAGTGAAAATGGTCCAAAATGCGCTGTCACCGCACGGCTAATCATCTGTCGGTTCTCGATCATATTGGAATAGGATTCAGTAATCCTTTTGCGTCTGTCACTACGCCCAGCACTCACGAGTTTGAAGCTCGCCACAGCCATCCCTTCCCAGATCCTACTCGGAATGCCACAGACAAGGTTTAGACTTTCTGGATCTCAAGAATGGCCGCCAATAATTCTAGCCTATACCACGAAGACTCTAATCGTAGATCAGGAGGCTAAGAGATATGCATTCAAGCTTGTTTGCATGTAGAACGGAAGTGTTTGTCAGGCATGCGTTCATAAGTGAGAATGATGATGAGCGTCACATAATCATCACATTCATCATGTTCTTGTGTGCGAATGAATATCTTAGAGAAGAAATAGGCTCGAATTGAATAGAAAAACAATAGTACTTTGCATTAATTCATGAGGAACAGCAGAGCTCCACACCTTAATCTATGGTGTGTAGAAACTCTACCGTAGAAAATACGTAAGTGATAATGGTCCAGGCATGGCCGAATGGCCAGCCTCCCAAAGAGGGTTCAATCATCAAAACATGATCAAAAGATCCTCCGATCTAAATACAATAGTAAAAACTCCTATTTATACTAAACTAGTTACTAGGGTTAAGTAATTGATGCAAAAATCCACTTCCGGGCCCACTTGGTGTGTGTTTGGGCTGAGCGTTGAAGCTTTTACGTGTAGAGGTCTTCCTTGGAGTTAAACGCCAGTTTGTAACCTGTTTCTGGTGTTTAACTCTGCTTTGCAACCTGTTTTTGGCGTTTAACTCTAGAATAGGACAGGAAGCTGGCGTTGAATGCCAGTTTGTATCGTCTAAACTCGGGAAAAATATGGACTATTATATATTGCTGGAAAGCCCTGGATATCTACTTTCTAACGCAATTGAGAGCGAGCCATTTGGACTTCTGTAGCTCCAGAAAATCCACTTTGAGTGCAGGGAGGTCAGAATCTAACAGCATCTGTAGTCCTTCTTCAGCCTCTGAATCTGATTTTTGCTGAAGTCCCTCAATTTCAGCCAGAAATTACCTGAAATCATAGAAAAATACACAAACTTATGGTAAAGTCCAGAAATGTGATTTTTATTTAAAAACTAATAAAAATATATTAAAAACTAACTAAATCATACTAAAAACTATGTAAAAACACTGCCAAAAAGCGTATAAATTATCCGCTCATCACCAGTGCTGCATGACTCAAAGTCATGCTGTAGTCAAATAGCTGAAAAGAGACAAAGATTGGCTAATGTTAAATAAAATGTCCCTTGAGTTTCAGCTGACCTATTGGCTTCACATAAATTGTAACTAGTTTTACTATATATGTAGAAAAAATTCCATCAGTATCTAGGATCAACATCTTCAAACTGGATTTCTTCTTAATTCTCGAAACTATGATATGATCAAATATAAATGTATTTATATTTTTGCCTATATATAACAGATTTATGACACAGAACATATCAGCTAAAATAATGATACACGAAACAAAAAATAATTGCTAGAATTTGATCAAAAAAATTTGGGATCACGATTGGAAAGTCAAAATAACAAGTGAGATTTACACCCTCAAACTAACAAAAGAGATTTACACTGTTCGGAGTACCAGATAACCATCAACGAACAACATTCAACCCTGGAGACTACCAAGTTAACCCTTCAATCTAATCATTTGGTTGGTAAATCAACTGCACTTAGTAGCATTAAAAAAAACACCATTAACACAATTCTAATTGATCCACTGTATTCCATAATCACAATGGTACGAACTCCTTAACCCAAATACAACCACAATTAACTGCAACTAAACTAGAGCAATGTAAGCAAAACACATATTATTGAATTGAACATAATTATCATCCTAATAGACATAATACACTGTTGTCTGGTACACCAGGCTCCATTCACAGTTACCTTAAATTACTACAAATTAAAACTCCTCAATACCGACCAATGGCAAATACATTGCGACAGTTAATCAGAATAAATCATGCTTATAAAACCAAAAATTTGCAATGCACTAAATTCTGAAGACTAAATCTTCCAATTGGTCAACGTATCTTATGCATCAACGCGAACAATGCCATGTACGATCCTTGTTTGTTTCCACACGGCATTTCCGTCGGTAACGGATCTCGGACATCGTTCGGCACATGTGGTATGTCACATTTTTCATCCATGACATCATTATCGCATTCATAGTTTGTGAATGAATGTCCTTTGTCCTGCTGTGAGTCCTTCACCTGGTGATGACATGATTATCGCGAAACACAAACCATAATCATGCATAAAAGCATAATGGTCATTCATCACAAAGTGGTTAAAAGGAGTTTAACGCAACGCACCTGTTTTAAGGAGTAGAAGTTTTTATTGAAAAATCCATTCATGGATACGATGTCAATGGATTCACTACTTTCATGGAGGCTCCACTGTTTTATATATATATATATATATATATATATATATATATATATATATATATATATATATTTAAAACAAGAAGAAGGAGATCTTCATTAATTTACCCAGTTCATGTGACGAAAATTACAGGTTTAGATTCACAAAAATTATCTCATCAAACGTGTTGTCGTTACCCGTCCGGTTCCTCATAGCCGTCGCCATAAATTTCCTTGATGAACCCTTTTTAAAAGGCTGTGCAAACAGAGAAATACATTCACATAGTTTCATGCTTTTGAAAGGGACACCCACCGAAGAAGATTTCCCCAGCATCAGCTTAGTTAGTGTAAATAAATCGTACCTTGGTCTTAGGTCATGAATGGTCTTCGAACTTAACTGAAAATGACCTCGAAGAATTAGCAAACCTTTCTGAATTAAAACCTGAGTCCTTGGCTAATGCATTGCCATCTGATCGCTTGCAAGGGTTACCTTGCACACTATGTTGCATCAGATCTAGACAGAGCTTATAGTAATGACCGTACTTGTGGCAATTAGAGCATGCTCTCTTCTTCCTCCAAGAAGACCTCTTGGAAGGGGCTCCTTTGCTTTTGACAACAAAGGGATCGTTGATGCCTTCCGCGTTAACATTAGGAGTTGACTTGCCTTGTTTGCGTGACTGCAAGCGGATAACTAACTTCACAAGTTCAGACTGGACTTCGTCAAAGTCTGCAAGGTCCTTGCAAGCAATATCACACAGCTTGTTGCAATTCGATGCCAATGCATCAACTCAAAACTTTAAGACCCTTTCGACGTCATCATTCACAGGCATTTCTGTGCTAATAAATTCGTTCTTTGCATTCTTTGTCCACCTTTTGTAGATCAACGAATCTGGAAACTCAAGGATATTTTCGAACTTCATGGCACAGAAAACGGGACTACAAGGAATACCACGTGATTTCAACAGCTTGCACGAGCACGGGAACAGATTCTTACTTCTATCGACTTCCACCTGTCGATCTTTGGCCTGGTCTCCGAGAGGAGTCACACTTAACTCTACCTTGTCCAAGGTTGTGCTTAGTACCTTGATATTCAAAGCCCCTGCCCTCTGAATCTCATTACAAATTTCCTTAAAAATGTTTCGATTAAAATAACATGATGCAGATCTTTCATATATCTCCAACGAGGTAATCATCACTGGCTCAGAGCACTGAGACTTAAAGTCAACTATTAATTCATTATTTCTATACTCCTTTAAGGCCTTATCCAAGTTATGCATGAAGTCAATGAGGGTGTTCTTGCGATTAACATAAAATCTGATGAGAGAATTTATACCTTCACATTGTGACGTCATCCTTATGTAACCGAAAAAATTATCCCGCAGGAAACAATAGGACCACATCGCACGAGTTTTGTACGTCTTTTCCAACCAGGTACTCCCAACAAGGTTGTGCTTATCCAAAATGGCTGCCCATCTCCGATCAAAGTCTCTGTGGTCGTTGTTGTCGTATATAAGACCCTTAAAATCGCGTAGGAAATTAGGATTCTTTATATTTTCACAAGCATTTCTCTGAAGATGCCATCCGCATAACCGATAGGTCACATTAGGAAGAACATTCTTGATTGCATCTCGCATGGCAAGGTCTCTGACGATTAGATTCTTGCTAGTAAAGAAATTCACAAATAAATTCCCGTTCTAAGTATAGTTTCTAAACCAATAGAAACCCAGTAAAATTTATAACCGAAGTATTCAAACCTTGGGCCGTCTCTCAAGGAATTGCAGGGAATTATGATTTATTATTGGTTATGAAAAAAGGTATATTTTTGGGTTTTTGAAATAGGGAACAGGAAAATAAACTGGCAATAATTAAAGTAAATTATCATGAAAACCATTGCAAGGTATAAGAACTGGAAATCCCATCCTAGTTATCCTTATCAGGTGTGATGAGAATTATATATTGCTCCCACTTAGTTAACCCTTACTAAATAAAGGAAAGTCAAGTGGACTAATTAATTTGATTCCTCAAGTCCTAGTCAACTCCTATGAAAAGACTAGCTTTAGAGGGATCCAAATCAATCAACAAATTCCAATTTTCAATCAACCGCTGAGTTTGATAACTCAAGTGTCACCAATCACTCAACCAAAGCAAAGGGGGAAAATCTAAATTAAATTGGAAGCATCAATAACATAAATAGAAGAAAAGCAATCATAATTCTGAAATACCTCAATTTTTATTAATTAAGAAAATCAATTTTAACATGAAGTTCATAAATCAATATTTGAGAAAATAAACAAACTAAAGTAATAGAAGAAATAAAAGTAGAAGAGAAATTAAATTAAAGGAACATTGAACCTGGAATTGAGAAAAGGAAGAAATCCTAATCCTAAATCCTAAGAGAGAGGAGAGAGCCTCTCTCTCTAGAGAACTACATCTAAAACCTAAAATTATATGTGAATGAAAGTTGTCTCAATGAATGGATCGATTCCCCCACTTTATAGCCTCTAATCTGTGTTTTCTGGGCCAAAAACTGGGTCAAAATAGCCCAGAAATCGCCCCCAGTGTTTTCTGTTATTTCTGCAGATCGCGTCAGTCACGCATGCGCGTCATTTGGCGAATTTCCTTGTCACGCGTACGCGTCAGGCACGCGCACGCATCATCTTGCAGAACTCTATTCCACGCGTACGTGTCAGGCACGCGCACGCGTCGCTGCAAATTTCTCCATTCCGCGCGCTCGCGTGAGCCATGTGTGTGTGTTGGTGCTCGCTGGTTATCTCCTTGGTTTCTTGTGTTTCTTCCATTTTTGCAAGCTTCATCTCCATTCTCTAAGCCATTCCTGCCCTATAAAGCCTGAAACACTTAACACATGGATCACGGTATCGAATGGTATAAAGGAGAATTAAAACGTACTAATTAAAGATCTCTAGGAAGCAAGTTTTCAACCATAGAACAAAACTAGGAAGGGATTGTAAAATCATGCAAATCATATGAATAAGTAGGTAAAGACTTGATGAAACCACTCAATTAAACACAAGATAAACCATAAAATAGTGGTTTATCAACCTCCCCACACTTAAACATTAGCATGTCCTCATGCTTAGCTCAAGGAGATTAAAAGACTAAATAAGGGAAAGTAAGACTCATGCAATGCAATGCAACCTATGAATGTAACTATATGCTAAAATGATTTTGCCTACTTGGTTTAAAAGTAAATAAGTTCTTCAAGACAAATATAAATCAAATATCACTAATTAAAATCATACAGTAAAAACAAGTAAACTTGTAAGAAGACAGCTCATGAAAGCAGGGAACATAGAATCAAGCATTGAACCCTCACTGATAGTATATGTGCACTCTAATCACTCAAGTGTATAGGGTAATCACTCTACTCTTCCCTAGTCATGCTTTCTAAATTTTGTTCTTCACCTAACCAATCAACAAGTATTTAATGTACCAACGCAAACATCATGAGGTCTTTTCAAGGTTGTAATGGGGCCAAGGTAAGGGTGAGGGTATATATATGGCTAAGTGAGCTATAAATTGAATCCTTGATCAACCTAAGCTTTCACCTATACATACTCTATATACTTTTAAATTCATGCCTAGCTACCCAAAGTTCCCACTTTTGCATTTCATACTCATGCATCAACCCTTCTTTTAATTTGTATTTATCACATATGCATTGATTTTTTCATTAACTTAACATTGGGGTAATTTTGTCCCCTTATTTATTTATTTATTTATTTATTTATTTATTTATTTATTTATTTATTTATTTATTTAATTGAATATTTTTTATTTTTTATTTTTTGGAATAGGGAAAATTAAACATAACTTATCAATGCACGTGGATTTTTAATTTTTCTGGTTTCACATGAGTAGGTACCCAAATTCCCAATATTTTATCATGACACATTCCCTATTAACTCGTGTTCCCACAATTTTTCCACACTTAATTGACACACAATCTCTATCTTAAGCTAACCAAAGATTCAATTTGGGGTATTTAATTTGTTTTTCCGCTTAAAGCTAGTGATGTGGTAAAATATAGAACAAATGGGATAGAAAGGCTCAAAGTGGCTAACAAGGGTGACATAAAAGGGTAGGCTATTTGGGATAAGTGAGCTAATAACATAATGGCCTCATTCATATGCATGCATATAACACATTAAATATTGGACAAATAGGTTGGAACAAAATATAGATTACAATCATAGAGAAGAAAACACACAAGAATAATATATTATGGTTAAATAATGTAACCATGTAATTAAGCTCAAGTCTCACAGGTTGTGTGTTCTAGCTTTAAACCATGTTCCAATTTACAATCTTCAAACAGGTTTTAACACAAAAATTTTGATTTAAATTAGTGAAATTTTAAAATAGAGTCTTGAAAAGAAACATATTATTTTTTAACCAAATAGAACATGCATGCAAATACCTATTACTATGCGATCTATCATATCCTAACAAAAGAAAAATAACTAATTTATTGGTGTTAAGAAAGAGAAATTACCTCCGAAAGTCAGGTACTGACCGACCTCCCCACACTTAAAGCTTGGCACCGTCCTCGGTGCCATCAGTCAGGAATAGAGGGGGGCTGGTAGTAGCATTTCTACAATCGGGACCGTCATGGCTCCGTGTGCTGGTAAATAAAGTGGAGTCCGGGGTGTCTGGATCTTCTTTAGGTGGGTGGTTACCAACAAGCAGCTCCTTGAGGTATGTGAATCGGCACTTGTTACGGCGCTCTCTTTGCTTTCCCTGCCGGTCAAGTTGGTCTAACCTCTGAATTATCTGTAGGAGTAGCTGATTTGTTGAAGGTTCTTGTGATATGGAAAGAGGAGGGACATCTTTCGCTGGTTCTGTGCTCCGGTTGATAGTTGCTGCTGGAGGTCTGATGTACTTCCCGTTAGGGACGTACTGATCATCCCGTGGAATCATGGCCTTGGTATCCCCAACTCTGTAGAAAACTCTGGCTGCTGAGACTAGATCTGAAACCAAGGCAGAAAAAGGTAGGTTACCCGCAATTTGTATATGTCCCATAGCATTCCGGATGTGTCTTGGTAAGTTGAGAGGCTGGTCTGTAAGGATACACCAGAGTAGAACAGCCATATCTGCAGTGAAGGAGGACTCATGAGTGCTCAGAAAGACGTAATGGGACATAATCAGTGCCCATACTCAAGCCTCCACGGTGAGTGCTGAAGCCAATATGCCCTTAGGTCGGGATCGATGGTATCCATAGATCCATCTGCTGCCAGGTTGTGCTATAACTCTGAGAACGGTGTCCCAGTCAAATTGGTATGTCTGGCGCTTGAAAGAGGATTTTTGGTATGCGTCCAATCCTTCTGGAGCAGGGGAAAGATCTAAAGCTCGTTGAATGGCTTCTTCAGTTATGGGGACTTGCTTCTGACGGACATAGACAGACTGCATGGTTGGCATGTAAAAATTGGAGTAGAATTCGACTACCCATGAAAGATTAACCTGCCGTGGCTGTCTTTGTAAGAATCCCCATTGTCTTTGCTCAATAGGGCTCAACAAATTCAACAATGTGGGTCGGGAGGATGAGAAGGTGTTCATTGTCATAGTTTTGCTCAGCCAGGATGGGAAACATCTGCTCACAGTAGCGGTTAGTGAACCGCGCAGTGTCTTTTGCTGGAAAGGCTTTCTCTTTTTCATCAATCTTGATGATCCTCTTGACTCGCTTTGTTGATGGCTTTACTGCTGTTGAAGAAGGTTCCGCAGCTAGCGCTCTTTTTTTTCCTTTCCTTGCTAGTGGTTTGGGAGTAGCTTTCTTTTTACCCTTCTTGGTGGCCATCCTGAAAAGGGAAAAAGTAAGTAACATTTAAAGCTAAGGGTTAGAGCAAGGAAGAGGATGGTACAAGTGATAATCAATGCACGGTAAAGAAGGATGTCGTTAACACATGGTCACGACTACATGTGATAAGTTCATCAATGGAAATAGAACAAGTGCATGTTATGGCAAGTAAATGCAAGATATTTATTGGCATGCTGGCAAAGGCATGAGTAGAATAGATCAAGCATTAATTGCCCAATTTGATTATCAAGTGTTTCAAACTAACAATCTGTTTGTATTGACAATTATATTCAATTAATAATATATAAAAAGGGGTTTTGTGAAAAACAGGCATTAGAGTAGAAGAATAGAATAATTTAAAAATGCATAATATCATACGGGCTTTTTCACAAACACGTAGCATGCATGGTAGATATGTTATTGAAAGTTTTGAATTTGAACATGCAAGCAACCCTAAAATAATTTTCGATAATTGTCAAACAACTCCTTAATAATCCACAAGCAATTAGAAGAAAATAATCACCCAAATAAATTTCTAACACCAATTAAAAGGATATAAAAAGAAAAAGAAAGAAAAAGGAAACATAGATAATGAAATTAAAAGGAAAAAGAAGAAAACATAAATAAAAGTAATAATGGAAAAGTAAAAAGGGAAAGAAGAAAAGAATCTTGATGAAGAAGATGAAGAAGGAGGGAGAAAATAGTAGAAAGTAAGAGAGAATAAAGAAGAAAGAAGGAAGAAGAAAGAAATAAGAAGGAGGGAGAAGAATTAGGATTAGGGAAGAAAATATAGGAATTCTGGCGCTGATCTGGATAAACTGTGCGGCGCAGGCGACACGGACGCATGGAACACGCGTTCGCGTGGGTTGTGATATTTTCGAGTGACGCGTACGCGTGCGTGACGCGTACGCGTGACCTGAATTGTGCTATTGGCGCGAGAGCAGTCTCGCGTACGCACAACTCTCTGTTTCATATGCACATTGCCAAAAATTCAATCGACGCGTGCGCGTGAGGGACGCGCACGCGTGGATGGCCTGGAGGGAAAATGACGCGTGATAGTGAGATTTTGTTGTGTCGGTGGTTGTTGACAATCACAATAAGGGGTCACCACATCCATTAGATTGATATGCATTTGGAGGGGAATTATACCTATAAGAGACCGGAGGAGGTTATTGCCAAGAAGGGTGATCAATCCTTTGAGGTTCCCTCCATTCTTGATGCATATTGTCATTATAGTTCCCACTCCCTACAACATAATTTGAGCCAAACTCATAGCCAAAGGGGTGAGAATTCATAGTAACAAATAAAAGCAAAAGCTAACAAAAATAAGCAACAAAGTCCTAAAGCTAACAAAAACTAACAAATAAGCAAAAGGCAAACATATTCACAATATTCACAATAGCCAATAACATAACACCATTGCAACTCCCCGGCAACGGCGCCATTTTGATAGTGAGATTTTGTCGTGTCGGTCTAGAATTTCTCTCATAGAAATAAGAACTTCGTTGTAAGCATAGCTCCAAACCAACAAACAATTCTCACATCAAAAATTTGAGTTGTCACAAGCACAAACCCCAAATGAAAATTAACCGAAGTATTTGAACTCCGGGTCGTCTCACAAGGAATTGCAATGAAATGCTCAATTATTGGCTTTGAGGATGCAAGGGGTTTGATTTTATATTTTTGCAAGAAAAGTATATGGCAAGAAAAATTAAATGACAAGAAAGTAAAATGACAAAAACTAATGAAATAAAGGAAAAGTACTCTTGGCTAGACATAGGTAATTGAGATCGCTATCCTTGTCAACAAACCATACATTGATAATTATGAGGGACCAAGCTCATTAAGTCTACTTCCAAAAGCCTTAAGTACATAATATCTACTCCTAGACTTGAAGTACGTCAAATGGCTTTGATCACATCAACCCATAAGTCCCAACCTATCTACTAATTAGATTAGTAGTGGGTTAGTGTCAATGGGTATCAAATTGATCACCAAGGGTTCTCAAATCACCAAATCATTGAGACCCAATGACTCAAGGTCACTCAATTCCCTTAGCCTAGGCCAAGAGTCAAGAAAACTACTCAAAAACTAAAGAAAATATTCTATCAAACACCTAGTGTGCAATAAAAATAAACATCATAAAATGCAAGAATTAAAAGAAACCCACAACTAACATAAGCAAGAAATCAATAATAACAATCAAGATCAACATAAAAGAGACATGGAAACATAAAATTGCATTAAAAGAAATCAAGATCCAACATTTGTTCATCAACATAAGAGAGCAAAATAAGAAATTAACAAGTAAAACTAGAAGATCAAAGACAATAGAACACTAAAATATAATGAGAATTAAAATCAAAACAAGAATTGAAAGAGAAATTTGAGAGTGATTAACCTAACTTTACCCTAATTTCTATTCTAAATCTAGAAAGAGGAAAGAGCCTCTCTCTCTAGAATTCTACCCTAAAACATGATGAAAAATAAACTATGACTACTTGGTTCTTTATTCCCCCTTCAATACTTGGGTTCAATAGCATCATAAATGAGTTGGATTGGACCCAAAATGAGCTAGAAATCGCCCCCAACGAGTTGCCAAAAGTGGACCCACGCTGCTCCATCGGTGCGCACGCATACAGTGCACATGCGCGTCTCTAGACATCAGGAAACTATGACAAATTTTATATCATTTTGAAGTCCCAGATTTTAGCTTTCCAACGCAACTAGAACTGCCTCATTTGGACCTCTGTAGCTCAAGTTATGGTCGATTGAGTGCGAAGAGGTCAGGCTTGACAGCTTTGCGGTTCCTTCATTTCTTCATGAGTTCTCCCACTTTGCATGCTTTTCTCCTCACTTCTTCCATCCAATACTTGCCTTATGAACCTGAAATCACTCAACAAATATATCAAGGCATCGAATGGAATTAAAGTGGGTTAAATTTAGCTATTTTAAGGCCTAAAAAATATGTTTTCACACTTAAACACAAATCTAGGGATAATTACAAAACCATGCTATTTCATTAAATAAATGTGGGAAAAGGTGATAAAATCCCCCAAATTGAGCACAAGATAAACCAAAAAATTGGGGTTTATCAAATCTCCCCACACTTAAACCAAGCATGTCCTCATGCTAAAAATAAAGAAGGAAAAGAACAGGGGTATGAACATTTATTCTATGCGAATAAACTATATGCACCTATCTATATGAATGTAACTAAATGCAAAATGATTCTACCTACTTGGTTAAAAGTAAATCAATCTCCAAGAACATATATAAGCAAGTAGGGCAAAGGTCATATGACGACTCACAAACTCTACCAATTCAAATATCAAAATGAAGTTCAAATAGACTTGCAAGAAGAAAGCTCATGAAAGCCAGAAACAAGGAATTGAGCATCGAACCCTCACCGGAAGTGTATCCGCTCCAATCGCTCAAGTGTATAGGGTCGATTCACTCAATTCTCCTCTAATCATGCTTTCCAATATTTATTTTTCTTCTAACAATCAACAATTATTCAATGCATGCATACATCCATCATGAGGACTTATTCATAGGTTGTAATGGGGCTAGGGTAAAGGTAAGGATGCATATGGTCAAGTGAGCTTGAAATTTGTATCTTTGATTAGTCTAAGCTCTCACCTAACACATGTAACAACTAGGGGTGTGCATGGTTCAGTTTTTCCATAAACTGAACTGAAACTGCACTAAACCATTTTAAATGGTTTAGAAACTGAACCAAACTGTTTTGTCACATAAGAAACTGGTTTTAAACCAGTTTACAATACAGTGCACCAGTTTAAACCAGTTCATAAAAATAAAACCAGTTTTAATTAAAAAAACCAGTTTAAACTGTTCATAAGGTAAAACTAGTTTTAATATATAAAAAAAATAGTTTTTACATTATGTCTCCCTCCCTCTCTCTCTCCCCTCTCTCTCTCCCCCCCCCCTCTCTCTCTCTCTCTCTCTCCTTCTCTCCCTCTCTCCTATCTCCTTCTCCTCCTCCTCTCTCTCCCTTCTCTCTCTCTCTCTCTCTCTCTCTCTCTCTCCTTCTCTCTCTCTCTCTCCCTTTTCCTTCTTCGCTTTTCTCTCTCATTCCCCTATTCCTCTCTCTCTTCTCTCCCTCTCTCTCCTTCCTCTCTCTCTCTCTCTTTCTCCTTCTCTCTCCCCTCCTCTCTCTCTCTCCCTTTTTTCTCTCTCCTTCCCTTCTTTCTCCCCCTTCACTTTATTTCTCTCTCCCTTCTCTCTCTATCCTTCTCTCCCTCTCTCTCCACATGCTCTCTCTCTCCTTCCCCTCATCCTCTCTCTCCTGCTCCCCTCTCTTTCTCTCTCTCCCTTTTCTCTCTATCCTTCTCTCTCTCTCTCTCTCTCTCTCTCTCTCTCCTTCTCTCCATTTTCCCTCTCCGCTTCTCTCTCATTCCCCTATTCCTCTCTCTCTTCTCTCCCTCTTTCTTCTCTCCCTCTCTCTCCCTCCTCTCTCTCTCTCTCCTCTCTTTGTCTTCCTCTCTCTCTCTCCCATCTCTCCCTTTTTTCTCTCTCTCTTTCCCTTCTTTCTCCCATTCCTCTTTATTTCTCTCTATCATTCTCTCCCTCTCTTTCCCTATGCTCTCTCTCTCTCTCTCCTTCCCTTCTTCCTCTCTCTCTCCTTTTCTCTCCTTTTCTCTCCACATGCTCTCTCTCCTTCCCCTCTTCCTTCCTCTCTCTTTCTCATTTTTCTTCTCTCTATTTGTCTTTCTCTCTTTCTCTCCCCCTCATCTCTCTTCCTCTCTCTCTTTTTTCTCCTCATCTCTCCCCTTTCTATCTCTCTCCTTTTCTCCCAAAGTCTTTGCTTCTACTATAAGCCCCTTTATTCTCAAAACCTTTGTCACATATACCACCGCCACGTCTGTCATAAACACAAATACACTCTCTGTTCTCTCTTTCCTCTTGTCCTTCTCTCCCCTCTCTCTCTCCTTTTCCTCTCTTCCTTCCTCTATCTCATCATCTCTTTCTTTCCTCTCTCTCTCATCTTCCTTTCTCTCGCTTAGAGTGAAGAGGCAAAAAGAGAGAGAGAGAGAGAGAAGGAGGAGATAGAGGAGGAGAGAGTGAAAAAAAGAAGAGATGAAGAGAGAAAAAGAAAAGAGGAGAGATAAAGAGAGATGGGGAAAGAGAAGAGGGAGAGAGAGGAGAAGGGAGAGAGAGAAAGAAGGAAGGGGGAGAGAGAGGAGCGTGAGAGAGAAAGAGAGAAAAGAAAAAAAGGAGAGAGAGAGAGAGAGAGAGAAGGGAGAGGAGAGAGAGAGAGGAGGGATGGGAGAGAGAGAGAGAGAGAGAAAGAAGAGGGGAGAGAGAGAGAGAGAGAGAGAGAGAGAATGGAAGGGAGGGAGGAAGAGGGAGAGAGAGAGAAGATGGAAGGGAGGGAGAGAGAGTGGGAGAGGTGAGAGAGAGAGAAGGGGAGAGAGAGAGGAAGAGAGAAAGAGAGAGAGAGAGAAATGGAAAGGAGAGAGAAGGGGGAGAGGAGATAGAGAGAGAGAGATGGGAGAGAAAGAGAGGGGGAAGTAGAGAGAAGGGGAGAGAAGGAAAGGAGAGAGAGGGAAATGGGAGAGAAAGAGAGGGAGAAAGGAGAGAGAAGGAAAGAAAGGAAAGGGAGAGAGAGAAGGGGGAGAGGAAAAGGAGAGAGAAATGAGGGGAAGGAGAGAGAAATGAGGGAGAGAGGAGAGAGAAAGAGAGAGAGAGAGAGAGAGAGAGAGAAAGAGAGAGAGGACGGGGAGAAAGAGGGAAAGGAGAGAGAGAAGAGGGAGAGAAGGAGAGAGAGAGAGAGAGAGAGAAGGGAGAGATGAGGGGGAGAAAGAGGAGAGAGAGAGAGAGAAAAAGAGAGAGAAGGGAGGGATGGATAGAGAGAGAGAGAGAGGAAGGGGGAGAGAGAGAAAGAGTATGAAAAAACTAATTTTGGAGTTTGAATAAAACCAGTTTTAATTTGGTTTAAAACTAAACTGAACCATAAAAACTGGTTTTTTTAATAAACTGGTTTTCATAAAAACTATAGTTTCAGTTTAGTGTTTTATTTGAAAAAACTGGTTTATTTAAAACAGTTTCAGTTCAGTTTCAATTCAGTTCAGTGAAACCAGTTTTTTTGCACACCCCTAGTAATAACTGATACAATTCTAATACACAACCTAGCTACCCATGATTCCCACTTTTTTCACATACTCATGCATTCTCTTTAATTAACATTCCATATGCATTGATTTTTATTGAACTTTACTTTGGGGCATTTTTGTCTCCTTTTAATTTCTTTTTCTCTTTTTTTCTATATATTTTTTTTCTTTTATACATATATATGTTCTTTTTCTTTTTCTTTATCATTTTTTTCTAAAGTATATACAAACATATCAATGCATATAGTTTTACATATAGTGCATGAATATGTACCCAATTTCCAATATTTTCAACAAAAATAAAAATTACACTTTTACCTCAACCAATGTCCCAAGTTTCCCATACCCAAATGATACACATCCTCACTAGCCTAAGCTAATCAAAGATCCAAATTAAGGACATTTATTATTTTTCGCTTATGGGTAATGATGTGCTAACATTAAGAACAAAAAGGATTAAATAGGCTCAAAATTGGCTAACAATGGTTGATGAAAGGTAGGCTATTTGGGTAAGTGAGCTATATGAAATGATGTCCTCAATCATACAAATGCATATATACATGGAATAATGGACATATAGAATCAAACAAATCAAAGATTACAATCATAGAAAGAGAACAATGCATACAAGAATAGAAAATAAGTGGTTATATGATGCAACCACACATTTGGGCTCAAAACTCACATGCTTATGTTCTTAGCTCAAAAACCATGTTCCAAAATAAATTCTTCAAGCAAGTTCACACAAAAATTTTTCAAATTGGTAGGGTGCCCTAAAACAATTTTTCTTGAAAAAGAAATCATCACCCTAACTAAGTAGTCCTAACATAAAAAGAAGTGATAGAATATATACAAATTATAACTAACATGTAACCTATCATGCAATGCAACAACTGACTAACAAAGAAATTGGTGTTGAAAAAGGAGGTTGTTACCCATGGAGATCGGTCGGACGACCTCCCCACAATTAAAAATTTGCACCGTCTTCGGTGCATGCAAAGAAGAGGAAAGTGGACGGGGTTGCTACAATTGATGAGTTCCTTCAAAAGGTTGTGCGGGTGAACTTGTTTGTTGTCCCATTAGAAGCTTCTCCTTTTCTTTCCTTCTTGGTGGCCAACCTAAAAGGAAAGAAAGAGAAAGAAAATTAAGCCTACAACAAAGATATCAAAGCAAATAGAACATAGGCGAGGTCTAATGCCAAATAAGAGTAAGGTTCTCACTACATGGTAGCTACAACATGTGGTGAGAAAACAATATAAGCTAAATCATATTAACTAACACTTGATGTAAGAGTAAAGTCAAAGCATGAAGAGCATTCAAAAGCATCAAGTTCAACTAGAAATAGTGGGCCATGAAAGACATGCAAGTTCATATCAATGCACAAAGAATATAAGAGCCATACAAGATTAAGCATTGATTTAAAAGTTTCATCACCCAACAATATCAAACAAGTCAAGAAGCGCCAAGATTAACCAAGAAATTCTCAACAATTGAGTGAGAGAATTCAACACCATTATTCAAATAAGAAGCTCATAAAAAAAAGAAAGTAAAAACAAGCTATAAAAACAAAATGAAAATGCAAACAATAAAAGTATGCGAATGTAATGGACAAAAAAAATGGAAGATGAGAAAAAAAATCTTTTTTTTACCGGCGCGGACGCGTCATGCACGGTTACGCGCCAATGTGCATTTTGGCTGACGGGCGCGTACGCGCCAGGTGCGCGCACGCGCAGGTTAGGTTGGGAGCAGGGCACAATGTTAACTCAGGATTGGCCCAACTCTCTGGAAAATATACCAGGAGGGCAGGTAGCGCTATCGACGCGCGTACGCACAACGTGCGTACGCGTGCATTGCGCAATTAAAGTCAACGGCGCGTACGCGCCAGTTGGTTTGTGCCTTAGGCCCAATGTTCGCACAGTGCAGGCCTAACTCTCGGGTTTTTGGCTGGGGATGAAATTTTTGCATTCACGCGTATGCGTACATGGCGCGTCCGCGTGGATGGTCGAAAATGCTTGAGGTGCACGTACGCGCCAGGTGCGCGCACGCGTGGGTTGGTGCTCTATTTTTCAAAATTTTTCCCAGTTCTTGCACCAAACCAAGCCTTCCGAACCTCCGAACAGCTACCAAAATACCCTAAAACCTTATTTAACATATCAAACTACCAAATAAACTCAACAAACAAAACAAATCATGGAATTAAACTAATTCTATTAATATGTATAAAAAAGAGAAAATTGAAAAGAGTTTACCAGGGTGGGGTGTCTCCCACCTAGCACTTTTAGTTTAAGTCCTTAAGTTGGACATTTGGTGGGGGTCCTTGCTAGGGTGGTGTATGCTTGAATTCATCCTTGAATCCCCACCATTGTTTACATCTCCAATGTCCACCGGGATCCCAAATTAGGCGCACAAGGCCTTCAAGTAAGCTTAGGTAGATGGCAAGGCCCCAAGAGTTTTGATTGTTGAAATGAATACCAGGGTCCCAAACCTTGTTCTTGCACCCATCTTCCCGTTGACTACCATAGTTAAATTTGGATGACAAGGCTTGTGAATTCTCAATTAAGCATCCAAACATTCTCCTAGACCCATGCAATTGGGTTTTACACCAACCATTGCCATTCAACTTTGAGAATGCAACCATCATGAACCTAGAGTGATGTTTCCAACCACTACACAACTCTCTCCTACTCTTAACTCCACAAAGAGCTCTAAGTTGACCATCATTTTCAATCAAACCATATTCAAGTGAGAAGGTAAAGCTTAGGGATAAGGATTTTACCCACTTGAATGTTGTGTAGGATGGTGACTTAGGAAGGGAAACCTCCCCATACTTAGCCAATGTGAAATCCATTCCCTTGTGTTCTTCCTTTGCATCTTCCACCTCCTTGCAAGCTTTTTCAACTTCAATTCCTTGCTCAACAACTTCTTCCATACACCCCTCATTACTCAAACCATGTGTCGGAGGTTATGCACGGTCCTCCTTGCCATCGATTTCACAACACAATGAAGGAGATTCATCAATTCCAAAAGACTCATTAGTTGGTGTGGAATCATCTTCAATGATGGAGCTTGCTTCTTGCTCAACTTCCTCCTCTTAGTGGCTTCCTTCCAATTCAATCTCTTCTTCATTGCTTACCAAGGGTATAGGAGGTGAGGTATCTTCTTTTTCACTCTCTATGTCAAGCCCAATGGGAGAGGATTCAATTGTACATAAGAATTCCTCAATGATTGAATCCATCTCTTGGTCAACCTCTTTAAAGTTTTTCACCATGATATGCCTTGGAGGTTGTACACCCTCCTCAACATCAATGTCAAGCTTCTTGGAAGAGGGCTTTATGATTCTACATTCCCATGGACTTCCAACATCTCCTAGGTCTTCAACCACTCCTTCCGGCTCAATTGTCTTAACTTCCTCCCCTTGTGGAAATTCTTACTTCAACTCCTCTTCTTCACCTTGAAGCTCTAAACTCACTCCCTCACTATGCTTCTTAATTGCTTCTCCACATTCGTCAATGGGAGTACCTTGGTTGCTTAGGCTTTGTTGGGAGGAGGCTATATTGCTAACGGCTTCCACTAGGATAGCCATCTTGGCTTCTAGCTCCTTAAACTCCTTTTTCATCCCATCTTGTTGCCTATGGAATTGAGAGTTAAGATCTCCTAGTTCTAGCATGAGGGCTTCATCAGGGGGCGGTGGTAGAAGAGAGGATTCATTGTTTGAGGGAAAGGCGTTGTAGTTGGAAGGTGGCTCATATTGGTAAGGGTATGGAGATGGTGTATATGGAGGTGGTTCTTGGGAGTAGTTATGTTAGAATTGTGGTGGTTCTATGTATGGTTCATATGGCTCATAAGGTGGTTGGTATGGTGGATAAAGATTAGGGTCATATGGGGGTGTTTGGTGGTATGGGGCTTGTGAGTAAGGTGGTTCAAAACCATGTTGAGGGGGTGGTTCATAGGCATGTGGTAGTGGTTGTTGAAAATCACAATAAGGGTCACTACATCCACTAGATTGATATGCATTTGGAGGGGAATTATACCTATAAAAGACTGGAGGGGGTTGTTGCCAAGAAGGGTCATCAATCCTTTGAGGTTCCCTCCATCCTTGATTGCTCTATCCTTGATGCATATTGTCATTATAGTTCCCACTCCCTACAACATAATTTGAGCCAAATACATAGCCAAAGGGGTGAGAATTCATAGTAACAAATAAAAGCAAAAGCTAACAAAAATAACCAACAAAGTCCTAAAGCTAACAAAAACTAACAAATAAGAAAAAGGCAAACATATTCACAATATTCACAATAGCCAATAACATAACACCATTGTAACTCTCCGGCAACGGTGCCATTTTGATAGTGAGATTTTGTCGTGTCGGTCTAGAATTTCTCTTATAGAAATAAGAACTTCGTTGTAAGCATAGCTCCAAACCAAGAAATAATTCTCACATTAAAAATTTGAGTTGTCACAAGCAATAGCAAATTTTGTATCATTTTGAAGCCCCAGATGTTAGCTTTCCAACGCAACTGGAACCGCCTCATTTGGACCTCTGTAGCTCAAGTTATGGTCGATTGAGTGCGAAGAGGTCAGGCTTGACAGCTTTGCGGTTCCTTCATTTCTTCATGAGTTCTCCCACTTTGCATGCTTTTCTCCTTACTTCTTCCATCCAATACTTGCCTTATGAACCTGAAATCACTCAACAAACATATCAAGGCATCGAATGGAATTAAAGTGGGTTAAATTTAGCTATTTTAAGGCTTAAAAAGTATGTTTTCACACTTAAGCACAAATCTAGGGAGAATTACAAAACCATGCTATTTCATTGAATAAATGTTGGAAAAGGTGATAAAATCCGCCAAATTAAACACAAGATAAACCACAAAATTGGGATTTATCAACGCGTTCGTGTCATGGACGCGCACGCGTGATGTTGCTCGTGCTCCTAGCACCATTCCAGCATCAAGGCATCATAACTCTCTGCCCAAACCTTGTTTACGCCAATTTTGCAAGGTGACGCGTACGCGTGGGTGACGTGCACGCGTGGGTGACGCGCACGTGTGGGAGGCTAATTTTTCAAGTGACGCGGACGCGTCAGGGATGCGTTCGCATGGGCGTGTTTATGCCTAAGGCACGCCTCCAGCCATGCTCCCGCGTGACTCTCTGTTTCTTTTCTTCTTTGTTTCGAAAGCACATATGTCGCGTACGCGTCAGCGACGCTTGCGAGTCGCATGCAAAATTTTTTTTTAATTTATGCAGTATGCAGAATGCAAAATGTAGAATGCAGATGACTATGCAGAAATTATGAATGAACACGAATGAAAATAAAATAAAATAAAACTAAGAACAAAAAGGAAAGAATATACCATGGTGGGTTGTCTCCCACCTAGCACTTTTAGTTAAAGTCCTTAAGTTGGACATTTGGTGAGTCCCTTGTTATGGTGGCTTGTGCTTGAACTCATCCAGGAATCCCCACCAATGTTTGCAATTCCAATAGCCTCCAGGATCCCAAACTAGTTGCATAAAGCCTTCAAGCAAGTTAAAGCAAGTGACAAGGCCCCAAGAGTGTTGATTGCTAGACTGAATTCCGGGGTCCCAAACCTTACTTTTGCACCCGTCTTCTTGTTGACCATCTTTGTTCCAACCGGGTGGTAAGCAATCCGAATTCTCACTGAGGCATCCAAACAGCTTCCTAGACCTATACAATTTAGTATTCTTCCAACCATGATAATTCAGCCGTGAACTTTCTACCACAATGAATCTAGGATTGTGTTGCCAACCACTGACCATCTCCCTCTTACTCTTATAGCCACAAAGAGCTCTAAGCTGACCATCTGTCTCAAGTAAACCATATTCAAGTGGGAAAGTAAAGGTCAAGGATAAGAATTTTACCCACTTGAATGTTGTATTGGATGGTAATGGCTTTGGGGGAGACGTCTCCAACAGCTTTGGCAAGGTGATTTTAAGCTCCATTCCCTTGTGCTCTCCCTTGGCAACTTCCACCTCTTTGCGAGCTTTTGTAACATTAACCTCTTCCTCTAGTTCAATGGGAGAGAGTTCAATTATAGGTAGAAACTCATTAATTGTTGAACCTGTCTCATGATCAACCGCTTCCAAGTCTTCAACCATAATATACCTTGGAGGTTGTACACCCTCCTCAACATCAAATTCAACCGTCTTGGAAGGAGGCTCTATGACTTGAGGTTCAAATGGAGGTTCCGCATCTCCTAAATCTTCAACCACTTCCTCTTCTTTAGTAATTTTGGCTTTCTCCACTTGCTCTAGTACAAAATCAGACTCTTCCTTGATGTCTTCCTTTCTATGAAAACTCCCTTCAACTATTCTTTCATCTTCAAGGGTCTCTCCTGACGCTATCTTTATGGCCTCCTCTAGCTTCTTATGAAGTATGGATTCGCAAAGATGATTCCTTCTCTCTTGTTCCATGTCAATAGCATAATTGGGATCATCTTGCTCTTGGATTGATGGATATGGGCATTCTTGCACGGAGGGTGGTGGTATGCTAAAGCTTGAGGGTTGAATATTGGAGGTAGAGGGTTGGTTCATTGATATTTAACTATTTTATGGTTTATCTTGTGCTCAATTGAGTGGTTTTTATCAAGTCTTTGCATACTTATTCATACAATTCGCATGTTTTACGTTTTCCTTCCTGATTTTGTGCTATGATTAAAAACATGTTTCCTGGGCCTTTAAATTGCTATGTTTAATCCCCTCTTATTACCATTCAATGCCTTGATATGTGTGTTAAGTGATTTCAGGGTTTATAGGGTAGGAATGGCTTAGAGGATGGAAAGGAAGCATGCAAAAGTGGAAGGAATATAAGAAACTAAAGGAATTGCTAAAGCTGTCCAGCCTGACCTCTTTGTACTAAATCGACCATAACTTGAGCTACAGAGGTCCAAATGAGGCGGTTCTAGTTGCGTTGGAAAGCTAACATCCAGGGATTCGCAAAGATATATAATTTCTCATAGCTGCCCCGAAGATAGGCGACGCGCACGCGTGACCTGGAGAAAAGTCAATCCACGCGTACGCGTGGACGACGCGTACGCGTGGCTTTGCCGCGTGCTGGACGTATCAAAAATCACTGGGGACAATTTCTGGGCTATTTCTGACCCAGTTTTTGGCCCAAAAAACACAGATTAGAGGATATAAAAGTGGGAGAATCCATTCATTCAAAGACACAACATTCATAATTCACAATTTTAGGTTTTAGATGTAGTTTCTAGAGAGAGAGGCTCTCTCCCCTCTCTTAGATTTTAGGATTTAGGATTTCTCTTAGTTTATGGTTCATTCTTTCTGAATTCCAGGTTCAATATTCCTTTAATTTAATTTCTCTTCTACTTTTAATTATTCTATTACTTTAGTTTGTTTATTTTTCCCAAATTGGTTTATGGATTCTTATGTTTAATTTGATTTTCTATTTAATACAATTCGAGGTATTTCAGATCTATGGTTGCTTTCTTCTGTTTATGATATAAATAATTTGGATTTTTTCCCTTTTGGCTCTGGTTGAGTAATTGGTGACACTTGAGTTGTCAAACTCAGCTGTTGATTGAAAATTGGAAATTGCTGATTGATTTGGATCCTTCTAAAGCTAGTCTATCCATAGGAGTTGACTAGGACTTGAGAAATCAGAATGATTAGTCCACTTAACTTTCCTTTATTTAGTAAGGGTTAACTAAGTGGGAGCAATAACAATTCTCATCACACCTGATAAGGATAACTAGGATGGGATTTCCAGTTCTCATACCTTGCCAAGAGTTTTTCTAGTTATTGATTTACTTCCTTGCCAATTTATTTTCCTGTTCCCTATTTCAAAAACCCAAAAATATACCTTTTTTCCATAACCAATAATAAATTATACTTCCCTGCAATTCTTTGAGAGATGACCCGAGGTCCAAATACTTCGGTTATAAATTTTATTAGGGGTTTGTTACTTGTGACAACCAAAATTTTTGTACGAAATAATTTTTTGCTGGTTTAGAAACTATACTTGCAACGAGAGTTTATCTGTAAAATTCTTTACCTTCAAAGAGTTCTGTTCATCAAAATGGCGCCGTTGCCGGGGAATTGCAAATGTGTGCCTTATTATTGGTTATTGTAAATATTTGCTTTTCCGTTTCTTTGTTAGTATTTCTAGTTTTAGGACTTTATTTTCATTAATTTCTATTAGTTTTTATTTCTTTTGCTACTATGAATTCTAACCCCTCTGGCTTTAAGTTTGGTTCCAATGTTGTTGTAAGGAATGGAAACTATAATGAAAATAGGCATCAAGGTTGGAAGAATCAAAGATGGGAGGAGCCACAAGGATTTGATCAACCCTCTTGGCAACAACCCCCTCCAATGCACTATAACCAACAACCGTTCTATGATGCATACCAAGACAATAGTTATGGTTGACCTTTTTGTGACAAATCACCTCCACCAAATTAGTATGGTCAAGAGCCATTCCAGGGAGCGTACCAAGATGGCGAATATGGTGGATCCCCTTATAGTTACCAACAAGCCCCACCATATGCTTATGAAGCACCTCCCTAACATACCTTTGAACCACCAAACTCACAAGCCCCTTTACACCATTCAACCCCATATGACCCTAACCCATATCCACCATACCAACCACCCTATGAACCCTATGAACCATACATAGAGCCACCCCAATTCCAACCCAATTACTCCCAAGAACACCACCTCCATATACACCATGTCCATATCCATCAATCCAAGAGCACTATAATCCTACTTATGATAGCCGAGCGCAACAAGAATCAAAGGATCGTCTCAAGGAAACAGTGGATCAATTTCACGTAACCCTTCATCAACTGGAGCAAGCAATAAATCAATTAGCTTCCCGACGTTCGGACACTCAAGGAACCCCCATGGCTTCATGTGGAGAATCTAATGAAAACGTAGCCTGAAGGAGACACTAGAAACTCCGGTGGACAGTAAGGGGCATGACTTTGTACTGGAACAAGTGGAGGAAGCCAGAATTATTGAAGAGGAAGAAGTGGTCGAAGACTTAGGAGATGCAGAACCTCCATGGGAAAGTCCAGTCATAGAACCTCCTTCCAAGACGTTTGATGTTGATGCTGAGGAGGGTGTACAACCTCCAAGGCATATCATGGTTGAAGACTTTGCAGAGGTTGATCAAGAGATGGAGATTAACGAAGAAGAAGCACAACCTCCCATGCCCTTGGTAAGTAATGAAGAAGAGATTGAATTGGAAGAAAGCTACCAGGAGGAAGAGGTTGAAATTGAAGAAGCTTGCAAAGAGGTAGAAGTTGTCAAGGAAGAGCTCAAGGGAATGGAGCTGAAAATAACCTTGCCAAAGTTGTTGGAGACCTCTCTCCCAAAGCCATCACCATCCATTCCTTCATTCAAGTGGGTAAATCTTTCATCTCTAAGCTTAATTAGCCCACTTGAATATGCTTTGCTTGAGACAGATGGTCAACTTCGAGCTCTTTGTGGCTTTACGAGTAAGAGAGAGATGGTTAGTAATAGGAATTGTCATGCAAGGTTCAATATGGTTGTATGCTCCAAATTTCAGTACAAAGGTTGGTATAATTCTCAATTGAATGGGTCTGGGAAGTTGTTTAGATGCCTCAGTGAGAATTCAGATTGTTTGCCACCCGATTGGAAAAATGATGATCAACAAGAAGACGGGTGCAAAAGCAAGGTTTGGGACCCCGGAATTCAGTCTAGGAATCAACACTCTTGGGGCCTTGTCACTTGCTTAATCTTGCTTGAAGGCTCTTTGCGCCTAGTTTGGGATCCCGGAGGCCATTGGAAATACAAACATTGTGGGGATTCCGGGATGAGTTCAAGCACAAGCCACCATAACAAGGGACTCACCAAATGTCCAACTTAAGGACTTTAACTAAAAGTGCTAGGTGGGAAACAACCTACCATGGTATATTCTTTTCTTTTTGTTCTTAGTTTTATTTTATTTTATTTTCATTCATGTTCATTCATAATTTATGCATAGTCATCCACATTCTGCATTTTGCATTCTGCATACTGCATAAAAAAAATTCGCACACGACGCGCAAGCGTCACTGACGCGTACGCATCATGTGTGCATGCGAAACAAAAAAGAATGAATAGAAAGTTGCATGGGAACAGTGCAGAAGGTGTGCCAATCGCACAAGCATCACCACGCGTACGCGTCAATGACGCGCACGCGTGACCTTGCGAATTTGACGTAAAAGGTGTATTGGCCAAAAGTTATGCTGGCTTGGTGCTGGCACTGTGCTAGAGGCACAAAATCACTCACGCGAATGCGTTCCTGAAGCGTGCGCGCACGCGCACGCGTCATATGCAATTTTGGCCCCAATGCGAAACGAACAGAAAGTTGTGCGTGCGCGAGGCTAGATTCACGCGATTGGCACCATCACGATCACGCGTACGCGTACTGGACGCGTCCGCGTCACATGGCTGTTCCTGTTTTCACGCGCACATGTGACCTGCGTGCGCGTGTTGCTTCCTGTTCTCCATTTTACTTCTTTCTTTTCTCCTTCCTTCTTTTTCCTTTCTTACTTTCTTTTTCTTCATCTCTTTAACTTCTCATCATTCTTCACTTTCGTTCTATTTTACTCAATTTATTTGCATACTTTCACTCATTACATTTTAATTTTGTGCATATTTTTTTTTCTTTTCTAAATTTATTCTTTTTCCATTGGTGTTAAATTTTCTTTTTTAACTGTTGTATCTTTTCTGGTATTATTTTGATGCTTAGTGACTTGTTTTACACTGTTGGATGATATTATTTATCTGTCACTGCCAATCTTTTATGTTACCTATATCCCTTTTGCATTGACATGAACTTATATTTTCTTGCATTAGCCACACTCTCTTCCCCATTGTTGTAAATTTTTGCACTCTTGATTTGCCATGTGCTTCTACTATTTTCTCGCTTGCATGTTGTAGCTACCATGTAATTGAGACCCTTATTATTTGACATAAACCCACCCATATTTTCTTGGTTTTCTATCTTAGTTTTTGGGTTACTTTTCTTCCCTTTTTCTTTCAGGATGGCCACCAAAAAAGGAAAAGGGAAAGCTTCTAAATGGGGAGACAAACAAATCCATCTGCACAATCCTTGGAGAAAAGCGTCAGTTGGAGCCACCCATCCACTTGCACATCTTAGCATGCACCGAGGACGGTGCAATCTTTAAGTGTGGGGAGGTCGATACCGACTTCCGTGGGTTAGTTATTTCCTCCTCAACACCAATGTTTTATTTTCTTTGTTTGTTCATTGTTGCATTTGCATGTTTGATTGCATATTTGTTTGATTTTGTGCATATTTTACCACCACTTGATTAAAGTAATATTTTCTTTTTCAAGAAACTTTTTATAACATTTCACTAATTTGATTTAAAATTTTTTGATAAACTTGTTTGAAGGAATATTATACTGGAACATGGTTTAGAGCTCGAACACACAAAAACCTGTGAGATTTTGAGCCTATTTGAATTGGTTGTATTCTATCAACTAATATTTTATTTTTGGTGTGTGTTGTTCTCTCTAAAATTGTGATCTTTGTCTTACTTAATTCTATATTTCCATTGTTTGATGTATGCATGCACTTATATGATTGAGGCCTTTGTTTCAATGAGCTTACATACCCATATGGCCTTACCCTTTCATTATCCTTTGCAAACCAATGTTGAACCATTATACCCCTTTGTTCTTTACTTTAGCTCATCACTAACTCTAAGCGAAAAACAATAATGTCCTTAATTTGAATCCTTGGTTAGCTTAGACTAGTGAGAATGCTCATGAATTAAGTGTGGGGAAAGTAGGTTTGGAAACATTTGGTTTTGGAAATTAAGTATGTTAAACTTCTTTATGAAAATGTGAAAGAAATGTTTAGGACATGTTCATGCATTCAATAATTTAATCATATGCATTGAGGAAAAAAAAAGAAAAAAAAATATAGGCATATATATAAACAAAAGAAAAAAAAAAGAAAAAAAGTATAGGCATATATATAAACAAAAAAAATGAAGGAGAAAAAGAAAAGAAAAAGAGAAAATAATAAAAGGGGACAAAATGCCCCAAAGTAAATAGTGATAGCAATGCATATGTATTGTACTCGAATCAGGATGCATGAATATGTGGAAAACATGGTTAATGGATAGTTAGGTTTTGTACTTTGATTACATAGATTGTCTTAAGTTAGGTGGGAAAAGTTTAAGTTAATTAAGGATTCAGATTTTAGTCTACTTGGCCAAATACAATCCTACCTTGACCCTAACCCCATTACAACCTTTAAAAGACCTCTTGATATGTGTATCTGTGCATTAATTATTTGTTAATTGGTAGAAGAAAAGCAAGCCTTAGAAAGCAAGGTTAGTAGAGAATTGAGAGAGTCGAACCTTAAACACTTGAGTAATTAGAGTGTATACACTTCCGGTGAGGGTTTGATGCTCGATTCTTTGTTCCCGGCTCTCATGAGCTATTTTCTTCTGCAAGTTTACTTGTACTTTATTTTTTTATTTGAATTAGTGAAATCCAGTTCATATTTCTTCTTGAAAGATTTGTTTACTTTTAACCAAGTATAGAAGTATTTTTGCATTTAGTGGCATTCATATAGATAGGTTGCATTTCATAAGTTTTACCATTCCTCTTCACTCCTTTATAGCTTCTCTTGAGTTTAGCATGAGGACATGTTAATGTTTAAGTGTGGAAAGATTGATATTTCACTATTTTATGGTTTATCATGTACTCAATTGAGTGGTTTTTATCAAGTCTTTGCACACTTATTCATACAATTCGCATGTTTTACGTTTTTCTACCCAATTTTGTGCTATGATTAAAAACACGTTTCCTGGGCCTTTAAATTACTATGTTTAATCCCCTCTTATTACCATTCAATGCCTTGATATGTGTGTTAAGTGATTTCAGGGTTTATAGGGTAGGAATGGCTTAGAGGATGGAAAGGAAGCATGCAAAAGTGGAAGGAATACAAGAAACTGAAGGAACTGCTAAAGCTGTCCAGCCTGACCTCTTGGTACTAAATCGACCATAACTTGAGCTATAGAGGTCCAAATGAGGCAGTTTCAGTTGCGTTGGAAAAATAACATCTGGGGCTTCGCAACGATATATATTTTCTAAAGCTGCCCCAAAGATAGGTGACGCGCACGCGTGGGTTACACGTACACGTGACCTGGAGAAAAGTCAATCCACGCGTATGCGTGGACGACGTGTACGCGTGACTTTGCCGCGTGTTAGACGTATCAGAAATCACTGGGGGCAATTTCTGGGATGTTTCTGACCCAGTTTTTGGCCCAGAAAACACAGATTAGAGGCTATAAAAGTGGGAGAATCCATTCATTCAGAGACACAACATTCATAATTCACAATTTTAGGTTTTAGATGTAGTTTCTAGAGAGAGAGACTCTCTCCTCTCTCTTAGATTTTAGGATTTAGGATTTCTCTTAGTTTATGGTTCATTCTTTCTCAATTCCTGGTTCAATGTTCCTTTAATTTAATTTCTCTTCTACTTTTAATTATTCTATTACTTTAGTTTGTTTATTTTCCCCAAATTGGTTTATGGATTCTTATGTTTAATTTGATTTTCTATTTAATACAATTTGAGGTATTTCAGATTTATGGTTACTTTCTTCTATTTATGATATAAATAATTTGGATTTTTCCCCTTTTGGCTCTGGTTGAGTAATTGGTGATACTTGAGTTGTCAAACTCAGCTGTTGATTGAAAATTAGAAATTGCTGATTGATTTGGATCCCTCTAAAGCTAGTCTTTCCATAGGAGTTGACTAGGACTTGAGGAATCAGATTGATTAGTCCACTTGACTTTCCTTTATTTAGTAAGGGTTAACTAAGTGGGAGCAATAACAATTCTCATCACACCTGATAAGGATAACTAAGATGGGATTTCCAGTTCTCATACCTTGCCAAGAGTTTTTCTAGTTATTGATTTACTTCCTTGCCAATTTATTTTCCTGTTTCCTATTTCAAAAATCCAAAAATATACCTTTTTCCATAACCAATAATAAATCATACTTCATTCCTTGAGAGACGACCCGAGGTCCAAATACTTTGGTTATAAATTTTATTAGGGGTTTGTTACTTGTGACAACCAAAACTTTTGTACGAAAGGATTCTTTACTGGTTTAGAAACTATACTTGCAACGAGAATTTATCTGTAAAATTCTTTACCTTCAAAGAGTTTCGTTCGTCATTCATGCGGGATATAAGATTTTGGAGTGTAGAGGTGAGACCAATGATATTAGAGATGAGTGTGTTGTTATCCAATGGAGGTTGGGATGGATAGGAGGGTTCATTTGTAGGGAGAGAGGGTTCATAATATGGAGGTGGTTCTTCTTGATAAGGATATGGAGATGGTGAATATTGAGGTGGTGGTTCTGGGTGTGGTTCATATGGAGGTGAATGGTGGAAAGGGGCTTGTGAGTGTGGTGGTTCAAAGTTATGTTGAGGAGGGGGCTCATAGGCATATGGTGGGGCTTGTTGGTAACTACAAGGGGGTCCACCATATTTATCATCTTGGTACGTACCCTGGAATGGCTCTTGACCATAGTAATTTGGTGGAGGTTGGTTGTCACGAAAGGGTCCACCAAAACTATTGTCTTGGTATGCATCACATAATGGTTGTTGGTTATAGCGCATTGGAGGGGGTTGTTGCCAAGAGGGTTGATCAAATCCTTGTGGCTCCTCCCATCTTTGATTCTTCCAACCTTGATGCCTGTTCTCATTATAGCTTCCATTCCTTACAACAACATTGGAACCAAATTTGAAATCAGAGGGGTGAGAATTCATAGTAGTTAAGGAAATAAAAACTAATAGAAATTAATGAAAATAAACTCCTAAAACTAGAAACACTAACAAAGAAACGAAAAAGAAAATATTTACAATAACCAATAATAAGGCACACATTTGCAATTTCCCGGCAACGGCGCCATTTTGACGAACGGACTTTTGTGTGGTCTAGAATTTTATAAAGATAATCACGTTATAATTATAGTTTCTAAACTAACAGAGAATCCTTTCGTACAAACATTTTGGTTGTCACAATAACAAACCCAGTAAAATTTATAACCGAAGTATTCAAACCTTGGGTCGTCTCTCAAGGAATTGCAGGGAAGTATGATTTATTATTGGTTATGGAAAAAGGTATATTTTTGGGTTTTTGAAATAGGGAACATGAAAATAACCTGGCAATAATTAAAGTAAATTATCATGAAAACCATTGCAAGGTATAAGAACTAAAAATCCCATCCTAGTTATCCTTATAGGTGTGATGAGAATTGTTTATTGCTCCCACTTAGTTAACCCTTACTAAATAAAGAAAAGTCAAGTGGACTAATTAATTTGATTCCTCAAGTCCTAGTCAACTCCTATGGAAAGACTAGCTTTCGAGGGATCCAAATCAATCAGCAAATTCCAATTTTCAATCAACTGCTGAGTTTGATAACTCAAGTGTCACCAATCACTCAACCAAATCAAAGGGGGAAAATCTAAATTAAATTGGAAGCATTAATAACATAAATAGAAGAAAAGTAATCACAATTCTGAAATACCTCAATTTGTATTAATTAAGAAAATCAATTCTAACATGGAGTTCATAAATCAATATTTGAGAAAATAAACAAACTAAAGTAATAGAAGAAATAAAAGTATAAGAGAAATTAAATTAAAGGAATATTGAACCTGGAAATGAGAAAACGAAGAAATCCTAATCCTAAAACCTAAGAGAGAGGAGAGAGCCTCTCTCTCTAGAGAACTACATCTAAAACCTAAAATTATATGTGAATGAAAGTTGTCTTAATGAATGGATCGATTCTCCCACTTTATAGCCTCTAATCTGTGTTTTCTGGGCCGAAAACTGGGTCAAAAACAGCCCAGAAATTGCCCCCAGCGTTTTCTGTTATTTCTGCAGATTGCGCATGTCACGCGTACGCGTCAGTCACGTGTGTGCGTCATTTGGCGAATTTCGTTGTCACGCGTACGCGTCATCTTGCAGAACTCCATTCCACACGTACGCGTCAGGCACGCGCACGCGTTGCTGCAAATTTCTCCATTCCGCGCGCTTGCCTGAGCCATGCGTGCGCGTCGGTGCTCACTGGTTATCTCCTTGGTTTCTTGTGTTCCTTCCATTTTTGCAAGCTTCCTCTCTATTCTCTAAGCCATTTCTGTCCTATAAAGCCTGAAACACTTAACACACGGATCACGGCATCGAATGGTATAAAGGAGAATTAAAACGTACTAATTAAATATCTCTAGGAAGCAAGTTTTCAACCATAGAACAAAACTAGGAAGGGATTGTAAAATCATACAAATCATATGAATAAGTAGGTAAAGACTTGATGAAACCACTCAATTAAACACAAGATAAACCATAAAATAGTGGTTTATCAATCTCCATCAGTTATTACTACTTTAGAACTTTTCCCACCCATCGCTTCAACAAACGTTTCCAACAACCACTTATACGTCTCTGTGGTTTCGTCAGATAGTAGGCCGGAGTCGAAGATAACAGTCTGCCCATGATGATTGCATCCGGAGAAAATGACCAAAGGTTTGTTGTATTTATTCTTCTTGTACATTGAATCAAAGGCAACAATATCTCCAAAGTAGTGATAGTCGACAATTGGCTGTCCATCTGCCCAAAAAATATGCTCGAGCCTTTCGTCACTAGTGAACGTATACTTCCCAAAGAACAGCGGATCATTGTTTGACTTGCCAATCAAATAGTTTATTGCCACATTGGCATCCCCGTTTTTAACTTTTGATCGACGATAACGATCAATGTGGTTGTACAAATTTTTGCGTGTGAAGCCAGCATGACGATATCCACCCTTCTGAAACGCAATATATCCCATAATATGGCACATCTTGACACCAAAATTATGAAGATTTTTCACTTGGACTTTATCAGTAACAGTGAGACGACGATTGGCCAGAACCAAATGCGTAAATTGGGGGGTGGGGGGGCGTCAGATCGTGGTTGTGAGATTCCACAAAACATGATACCTTCCATCTACCGCAGCTGTAGTCAAGCTTTACCCTAAGCCGAGCTGGACACTTGGTTCGCGTGAGTGACCTTGCCTCCCTTGATCTATCATCCAGATCAAGATACCTCATATTCCTCCAGCCTTCCTTATTGCAAACAAGTTGCCTGCAAATGATTCTACCTTGGTTATCCCTAATGACGTCGTCCTTCCTCATTACTGATGCCAAGGCATCTTAGCGTAGTTTTACTAGTCTTTTTCCTTTGTTTTCAATAGGTTTTATACACTTTCTTGAGTTACAAGTAAGTCATTTGGGTGAAAATTCATGTGTATTTAGATTCAATCAACCGAGAGTAATTTGATGCATTTTCATGAGATTTTGTGCTATAATTGCTTATATGTCAAGAATGATAATAAGTCTCATGATTTTAGCAAAGCTTTGATGCATTTGTTGATTGATGACAGGTGACCAAAAGGCTTGGAGGAAAGTTGAAGAAAGGGGACAGCAGAAGACAGCAAAACCACCCTGGGAAGAGTTCAAAATTATACCGTGGAGGAGCCCAAGTTTGCGCCCAAGTTTGCCGCAAACTTGGAGGCAAACGTTGGTGCAACAACTAACCTTGAAGGAGCTCAAGTTTGCGACCAAGTTTGCCTCAAACTTGGAGGCAAACGTTGGTGAAATATATGCACCCAGGGGAAGCCAAGTTTGCGTCCAAGTTTGCCTCAAACTTGGAGGCAAACGTTGGCATATAACTTGCACCCAGGGGAAGCCAAGTTTGCGTCCAAGTTTGCCTCAAACTTGGAGGCAAACGTTGGCATATAACATGTCCCAAGGGAATCCAAGTTTGCGTCCAAGTTTGCCTCAAACTTGGAGGCAAACGTTGGCATGAAACATGTACACCCAAGGGAGGCCAAGTTTGCGTCCAAGTTTGCCTCAAACTTGGAGGCAAACGTTGGCACTAAATGTGATCCTGGAAGGGCAACGTTTGAGTTCAAGTTTGACCCCAAACTTGAACTCAAACGTGAATGACAGATGAAAAACCTTTCTGCATAATTTCAAAAACCAACGTTTGAGTTGAAGTTTGCCTCAAACTTCAACTCAAACTTAAAGGCTCAGAGTCCAAATTGCAAAAGGGTTTTTCTCACAAGCCCAGGAGCAACCAACCAAGGCTATCTTCAATCCAAGTCCATCAAGGCCAAGGCCCACATTCAAGGCTCCAAGACCATTAGAAGAAAGTGTATAAATAGGAGTTAATTTGATTTAGTAAGGAGGTCGACTTTTACTTTTGAATTTACACCTCTTGGAGGATTTTACTTACTGTAACTTGGATCTGGGAGGAGAATTGAATTCTCTTCCTCTTCAGTTTCTTGTTTTCTTTTCTGCAAAGTTTTACTGAGTCTTGGGTGTTGAGAATTGAGGAAATTCTGTCTCAATCTCACCTTGAGATCTCTTTTTGTTTCTTTCACTGCACCATTGGAGAATTGAGATTTGAATTCAAGTTTTCTTACTGTTTTGATCTTTAATTTGTTGCAATTGATTTCTGAATTGGATCAAGGAAAGTAGTGAGATCTAGACTTGGTTTTCTAGTCTCTTGATCCCTGAGATCTGAAATTTCCTTTTAATTCTTCTGTTGAACACTTCTTCAAGCCAATTTACATTTTCTGTTTGAGATCTACTGCAATTAAATTCATCTTTTACTTTCCTGCTTGTTGCAATTTACTGTTCTCTGTTTAATTTCTGCAATTCCAATTCCTAATTCCCTTTATAATTCAAGCAATTTACATTTCTTGCACTTTAAGCTTCAGCCATTTACATTTCTTGCAATTTAAGTTTCTGCAATTTACATTACTTGCACTTTAAGATTCAGCTCTTTTAATTCTTCTGCACTTTAAATTCTTGTCGATTATCCCTCCCCTTTAAATTTCATGAAATTTGGCTTCTATTGGATACAAATCACTCAAATCAACTCTCGTTCGCTTGACTAAATCAACCACTAAACTAAAATTGCTCAATCCTTCAATCCCTGTGGGATCGACCTCACTCACGTGAGTTATTATTACTTGATGCGACCCGGTACACTTGCCGGTGAGTTTTGTATTGGATCGTTTTCCACACATCAATTACAAATCCATGCCAACAAGCATAAGCATTATAAAATTGGCAAGCCTCATCCTCTGTCCTAAACTCCAGGTTCTAAATATCCTTCACCATTAAATCTGCTATTCTTTTTACACCACAATCTTCTTCACTCTTGCTAGTAGAATCCAGTGAATCCACATCGTTAACTTCAGCATCATCTTCTGCATTCGGTTAATAATCGAAATCATCACCCAAATCATTATTTGAATTATTCTTAACATCATCTTTGTTTATGGACATAATTTTACCCCTGCCAAAATCCAGGTTGGTGACCAAAATGTGAATAAACATAATCAATGGCAGCAACTACATGAAGCTAACCTAAGCTACTTAAAAAAAAAAACTACAGCCACCGAAACCAAGGCTACTTAACCTAAGCCAACTGTTTAAGAGTCCATTATAACTTTTTAATTTCAATGCCCCAAACCTAGCCACAGCATACAACTGGCAAATGTGACTTAAAATCCTAATTCCATAACATTAACCCAACACCATAAACAGAGAAATATTTAAAAGACAGAGACTTCCATTAAAATTAAACTAACCTCGATTATTAAAAAAAATTGAAACGGAGATACCTTGATGACAACCTAAGCTTGAGATCCAATGAGTAAAAAAATGAACTTCTGGAGGGAGACAATCTTAATTAAACACCCTCACGTGATTCGTAGCCGGCTGAGAAATGAGGATGGTAAACCCCTTCGACCTGCAACAGCTTGTTCACGATCAGATGTAAACCTACTAGGTTCACAAAATTCACAACATGCAAGCACACAGAGATCATCCTTTGGCCTCAAATTAGTCGATGCCGGATCCCAGCCGATGAAAACAGAGTTCCAGTAATGGCTCCCGCAACCACAGAAACAGAATGAACCTATGGTTGAAGTGAAGAATAGAAAACGAAGAGGGTTGGCTCTATGCCTAAGTCCTGGGGTTGAATAACGTGTTGGATAGTATAGAACGAAGGCCAAAACATGAAAGAGGGTTGGATCAGTGGAGGCTATGCGTCTTCCTTTTCTCAGAGATGTATGTTGAACTTGAGGAACAAAAGGAGAGTTTTTTGTGTTAAGAAATCAATTTAGAGTGTAAAAATTTTAATTGCAAATTTCTTCCAATACATTATATAGTATCCATATATAACAACTAGTCATATAATACAATGTAGTATATTCATGCTATAAGTTCATTATGAGCTTTGCCTTTCATACTTCATCAATTAATGAACCTTTAAAAATTTTTCTTGATCAATAGCTATAATGGTGACACCTAAACAAGAGTAAATCACCCATAAAATTGCCATGAATTTAAAAAAAATCACCTATATAATATCCTATTTTATACAAGTTTAACTATTGCGTATCTTTATATAATATTCCTATTTTATGCTTAAGTATATATAACATCTTAAATTATTTAGAGAGTTAATTTTAAAATAATTTATTAATTTTTTTATCTTAGATTTATATTATATTATATTTTAATAAAAAAAATAACAGACTCAGTGAGTTCATTAAAATTGATGCAACGATAGATTATATAATCAATAGTTTTAAAATAAATAAAGTCTTAATTATTTCAAATATATACATACAATGACGAGAATATAAAAAATAAATTAAAATTTTTTTATTTTAGATTGAAAATAAAATTATTTTTATTATTTTTTTAAAATAAAATAAACCGACAGAGAAAATAAAATGAGCATGTGCATTATATTTATTTCAAGATGGATGTATATATAATTATATACTCAACAATAATTCCTATCATCCCCGTCTTCAATAATAATCATAATAATAATAATAATAGATTTTTATCATCCTTTAACAGTTACTCTATTTTCTGTGAGAGAATAAATACTAATTGTATATGTGAGACTAGTGTATGTGTAAGTGAAGGAGAAAGAAAAAGAAAGAATACTAAATTAGTTAATAATTTATTTTATTTTTACACCTTAAATTTGTGAAAATTCATGATTCTGAAAATCAGATTGGATTGACCAGTTTGACCAATCCAACTGTGAACCGGACATCTTTACAATTTGGTTCAATCTATAAAATTGCCAATCATAAAACCTTTTGAAAATGGTTGAACCGGTTAATTGGATCGAATTAAAATCCAGTCAATTTTTCTAAAATGGTGTTGTTTTGCATTTTGTATAAAAATAAAAGGGAAAAGCCTTCAGACATTCAAGAATCAAGAGTCTCCTTCTCCTCTCAAACTCTCTCAAACGTAGCTCTTTCTTCCATGGTTCTGAAAATTGAACCGGTCATTGAACAGCTCTAGTCATTGATTCACAATTTACTGGTCCAATTGATTCAACCGTAGTTCAACCGGAATAACTATTTTATAATAAAATAATAAATAAAATATAAATAAACACACTAAAATAAATTAAAGTCTAATATAAACTATAAATTATCATCCCAATTTAAAATACTACATCAACCAAAATCTTAATTTTTGTCGATGTACAAATTCAAAAGTTAAATAACCTTTGATCTCATCAGTTAATAACAATATGATATTGATTATATTATTAAGAGAGTCACAATTTTACACAATTTTAACAAAATTATTAGCACAAAAATTAATAAAGATTAATAAGGATAAACATAAGACTGATTATAATGAATTAAGTAATAGTTTTACAATTTAGAACCCAAAAAAGGAAAATTTAGAAATACAGGAATACTATGTAATTGCTATTTAGAAAATGAACATATTAACAATGCTACACACATATATACTCTTTTTTAACAAAACTAATCTCAAATGATATACTAGATATATATTTCCTATAACTAATAATGATAACATACAGAACTTAATTTCACTAAGTAATTTCACTATTTTTTGTATCCTTTATCAAAATAACAAATTAACTAATTTAGTTAATACACAACTCCAAACACAGCAAGTAATATGCTTCGTACACTCCTCAAAAGCGGTCTGGAATCATTTGCAATAATAGTAAACTATGCTTCATTTTTTTTTTGAAAGAAAGAAAGAGCTCAACACTTATGGTGGAGCAAAAGACACAAATCATAAAAGACAAATAACTCTTATGTTATCTCCGGCATAGCCATCGACCACATGAGTTATTTTGTATACCACTCTGTAGCACATGAAAACGATTGATCTACACACTCTATAACTCCTGTTGTCTTACTCTGAAATATGACTTCATTCTGTCTTAGCCAAATAATCCATATTACTAAGAAGAACCCAACTAGCCAAAACTTGCGCTGCTCGTTTCTCATCGGCAAGTAAACTATGCTTCATAAACAACTCAAATTGTCCAAATCACAAATATGAACGACACTATTTAGAATCTACAGAAGCATATCAATTTTCAGAAATGCGTAATTGGCAAAATTTATCCAAACATGATAAAGTTAAGTTCTCAAAGAAAAATTTTAATTGAACACAGAAACACAGCACAATAGAACACAAGATACACAGCACTGAAGAAGACTTTGTACAATACATCATAACAGCAGTGAGCAGAATTAATCAATAATCTATTAAATATTCAATAATCAATAATCAATCAATCATTTAATAATTAATATAATTTTTGAACGAAAAATAAAAACAAAAAGAAGAACAAGCACTATCAGTAAGCAGAGAAGTCATTGCCTTCTTCGATCTAAAGAGTACGAGAAAAAGTGGTTATTGAATAATGATTGATTATTGAGAAGTCAGTATGTTTTTATTTTTCGTTTAAAAATTATATTGATTATTAAATGATTGATTGATTATTGAATGTTTAATTGATTATTAATGAATTATGCTCATTGCTATTGTGATGTACTACTGCTATATGCTGTGTATTTTGTATTCTGTTGTGTTGTGTTTCTTTGTTCAATTAAAATTTTTCTTTAAAAATTTAGCTTTGTCATGCTTGATAAATTTTGTCAATTATGCATTTTTTGAAATTGGTATGCCTCTGTAGATTTTAAATAGTGTGGTTTGTATTTGTTATTTCAATAATTTGAGTTGTTTATGAAGCATAGTTTACTATTATTGCAAATGATTTGAAACTGCTTTTCAGAATATATAAAGCATGTTACTTGTTGTGTTTGGAGTTATGTATTAACTAAATTGATTAATTTGTTATTTTCGTAAAGGGTACAAAAGATAGTGAAATCACTTAGTGAAATTAAATTATGTTATGATTAGTTATAAGAAATATATATCTGGTATATATGTTAAAAGAAGTTTTGGAATGAGTCTTGAATATATATGCAGATTCTTAATATATATATATATATATATATATATATATATATATATATATATATATATATATATATATATATATATATATATATATATATATATATATTGAAACTCAATAGCATTTTCTAAATAGTAATTACATAGTATTTTAGCATTTTAAATTTTTCTTTTTGGTTCTTCATTCTGTTTCTTTCAGCAGAACTTCTTTATGATTATGGACCAAGATCACTTCAGACCAGGTTACAGCTTGTTAAATAAAGTTTAAGGCTCTAATATCCATTTATTAGTTCATTAAGCAATTTATAAATCATTCAGTTTTTATGAATTTAAAACTATTATTTGTTCGTTATAATCAATCTTGTGTATCTTTATTAATTTTTGTGCTAATAAATTTGTTAAAATTGTATATAAATTGTGACTATCTTAATAATATAATGAGTATTATATTATTTTAAATTAATAAATCAAAGGTATTTAACTTTTAAATTTAAATTTTGACAAGATTTTAATTTTGGTTGATATAGTATTTTAAATTGAAATGATGATTTAAAATTTATATTATACTTTAATTTATTTTAATGTGTTTATTTATATTTTATTTATTATTTTATTATAAAATAGTTATTCTAATTGAATTTCAGTTAAATTAGTTAGACCAATCCGATTTTCGGGATCTCGGTGGAAATACATGTTTTTATTTTCGTTTCTATTGGTTGCAAAAACACAACAAAAGGTATAAATCATATATTTTTGTATCCGTATTTAAATCAGAAATAATGAAAAAAATGAGTTAAACAAAAAAATAGTCTACTTGACGCACTGTTAAAAATTTAGCACCTCTTGGAAAGCTTAGCTCTATCCTATGAGAGAACACGAAGCAAGAATGGAGGTGGAAGTAGACACTCCAGAAGACAAGGACCTCTTCAAAGCTGCTGAAAATGGCGACGCCTCAACCTTCCGATCTCTCTCGTCTAAAGCACTCTCAAAAGCGCTCTCCCTCACCAACGAAGACCATCGCTCTCTTCTTCACGTTGCCGCTTCTTCCTCTCACACCGAGGTTCACGATTACCTCTTTGCTCTCTCTCTCCCTCTCTCTCTCTCTCTCTCTCTCTCTCTCTCTCTCTCTCTCTCACACACACACACACCCCATTAGTTCTCATTCAATTCTGGTAGAAATGTCTCCTTCTTCTGTGACTTGAATTGGGATTTAGGGTTTATAGTGAATTTTTTTAGCTTGGTAGCTGTCACTGGATTCGGCATTTTTTTGTTAAAAAGAAGAAATAAGACTGTGGATGGTGGGTATGTCAGGTGGTGAAGATACTGTTATCTGCTGATGCATCAGCTAGTGTGATAAACAATAAAGATGAAGAAGGTTGGGCGCCCATTCACTCTGCGGCTAGCATTGGGAATTTGGAGATTGTGGAGGCATTGTTGAGCAAAGGTTAGTGGTTTATTTATAAGAGGTTTGGTTCTTGATACTGCTACTGCTACTGATGTCAGGCAGCATCTTATAATTTTCTTTGAAACTCCAAGCTATGATGATAATTAACTGACTCTATCTGTGCTCCTGAGATTGAGAATTCTATTACTTGATTTGCTTGGTATGTTATTGAGTTGAATTTAAGTGTACTGTTGTGTACTGGAAAGGTGTTTACTTTTATCTCCTTGTGGTTATATTGATTTCAATTGCATTTTTTGTTTCATTGAGGTGAAATGTATCTTATTCAGCATAATGATTTTCAGGACTTTCTTCCTTTCTTTGCCAACTAGCCCTACTTGGATTATGGCTTAAAATTCCTAATGACCAATACATATCTTTCATTGTTCATTTGCATATAGAAAGACTCACCCATTATTCTTGGTTTTAATATTATGGGTCTTTCGATTTTGGTAGGAGCTGATGTTAATTTAAAAAATGATGGGGGTCGAACTGCTCTACATTATGCTGCCAGCAAAGGTTGGGTGAAGATTGCTGAAAAACTCATCTCCAATGATGCCAAGATTAATATAAAGGACAAGGTTGTAGCATATACTTATTTTTATATGTTACAATTATTTGAATAACTCCTCCCCTTTTTTCTTTTCTTTCATAAGTTTTTGGTTGAAGACGAGATTTCTATCATGATCAGGTTGGTTGCACCCCATTGCATAGGGCAGCAAGTACTGGGAATTCTGAGTTGTGTGAACTTCTAATTGAAGAAGGTGCGGAGGTTGATGCAGTTGATAGAGTTGGTCAAACTCCTTTAATGAATGCTGTGATTTGCAATAACAAGGAGGTATGCGTATTCTATGCGTGTATAACTGTAAAAATATGAGCTAACAGGTCTGCCGAATATTTCTCAAAAGAAAGCCTGTATGTGTTAAATATTTCTTGTAGATGATCTTATGATCTTTCTATTTCGGTTGTACCTCTTTGTATTTCCTTTAAAATTTTTCAGAGATTTTAATTTCACCACTTAGTCATCTATTATTCTTCGTGTTTAAATTACTTAACTCATTCATCTTTTATCATAATTAAGAATGAGTGGGATGCATTTGTTCCAGATGATAAATGCTTTAATATAATAAAATCATTGGCTAGTTGCATCAGAAAAGCTTCTTCGTCAAGATGTACATAATTTAATTTTCTAATCTACTGTATTCTTATCTTGAATGAAATAACACAATGGTTAAATAAAGGTAAGTCTAGCAATATTTATGATCAAACAAGGTATTCTAGTAATATTCATTTTGTTTTTAACAAAAAAATAAAATTATTCTTTGGTATTTTGTTTGGAAATGAGTGTTAACATCTTTAGTTTTTTTCTTTGCCTTTATTTGTACTCCCAATAACTTGCATAGAATCTGCAAACAAGATGTTTTGGTGCACACTTAGGGCTTGTTTGGGTGAGCTTCTAAGAAAAGATCTTTTTTTTAATTATCTTTTTTTAAAAGATCTTATGAAAAAGTAAAAGTAATTTTATGTTTGGATATCTCATGCAAAAAGATCTTTTTATCTATCAATTATGTTTGGATATAATAATATAAAAGTACTTTTTTATTTATTTATTACATGAAAAACATCTTTTTTTAAGGAAAAAAGATCTTTTAAAAAAAGATGTAAATTATAGCTTCTAAAAAAAGATGTTTTTCTGATTTTTCTAGTGCTTTTACTTTTACTACTCGAAATTTGCCAAACACGCTAAAAAATAAAAAAAAGATCTTTTTTCATTGAAAAAAGATCTTTTTTTTTATCAAAATAATGGCGCCCAAACAAGCACTTAAGGTGGTTCTTAAAAGATCATACATAGGTTAATGGTTAATGGTGACATGGTCATCAGGAATTTGAATGGCTAAAAATTTAAATCACATTAATATTTCACTGACCAAATTCACTCGTGCGATCTTTCAGGACCAATTTAAACATTAATACTATTTACTTAGGAGTATGTTTTGACTTCTTTTTAGGATAATGTTATGGGGGCCAACATTTTTAGTGAGATAAAATGGGGAGCTAGCTAATGCTGGCTCAAATGTAAAGAAAATATAAATAAAAGATTTTAATCATCTAATATTTCTTTTTTTTTTATTATTATTATAAAGCATTAGAAATATCAGGGCCATGGAGCATATGTTTTCTGAGTCAAAAATCCTTACCCGTGTGTTCTGTGTTTACAGGTAGCACTCCTTCTGATAAGACATGGAGCTGATGTTGATGTGGAGGACAAGGAAGGGTACACGGTGCTTGGTCGTGCCATGGATGACTTTCGGTCTGTACTGATAGATGCTGCTAAGGCCATGCTTGAGTTATGTAACTAACTAAGTAGAAGAAGAAAAAGAAGAAAAACTGTTGACAGTGGAAAAGAGAGAACAAAACAGTTAAAAGGAAGGATGGTTTTGTCGAAGACCTGTTCCAGTGGATGAACAAATTCCACCTGATATACAGTCCTTGAGAACAGAACGGAGAGATTTCGTTAGTGTTGAAAAACAGTATGATTCTGTAAACAGAACATGGACCTCTTCGCCACATTTTCTCAAACTTGTCATAGAATCGATCACACATGGGGTTGCTATGAGTTTTTATCTTTTTTTGAATAAACTAACTAGTAGTTTGGGCATGCAATTTGTTTTGTGAAAAGATAGGTATATAAGGATGTTAGAAGGTGGTTGGGAATTCCAATTCAAGTGCTAAGTTTCTCGGGTTTTTTTTTTAATTATCTAAATAAAAAATTTCTTATTTACTAACTTATGTTCTCATGTTTACTATTTCACTCATTTTTTTTTAATTCTTTTTCATTTTCCAATAGTTCTATTATTGGCACCTCTAGACAAATATATCTTACATACGTTTTGCTAAATAAAAAAATTATAAAGAATCAATTTTTTAGTCAATATTAATTAATTTTTTACTATAAAATTATTTTTTAAATTTTTTTGAGAATATTTATGGTTTAGAGTTTAGGATTTAAACTTTTAAATTTCTATTTTATTGGTTCAATGACTGATTTGATTTCAGAACCTTAATTTTAGGATGATCCAGATTTGACATTTTCATTTAGGAGTGTTCAAATTTAAATTGATTTAAATTAAATCGTTTATCCAATTCAATCCAAATAAAAAACCGAATAAAACTATTTTTCAGAGGAACAAACTTTTTTGTGAAGTTTAGTGAAGCAAGCACCTTGCCAGAGCCCATTGTAGCAGAAGCTAAGTTTTCGGGCTGCTTCGGCTGGGAATCTAAAAAATCCGAGTCAGACGGTTAGACTTGTGTCGACGAACCGGACTCGAATCTCAAGAGAAAAAATAATAATAATATATTACTATATTACCTGCTATAGTTAAACTTGAGATAAGTTTAATAATATAATAAGTGAGTCCAAAATCTACCGGTGCGGATTAATGCCGGCACTCTCCAATGAGTTTAGTTATGCTGAGACATCCTCATAGATCTTTTATAACTGAGATAATTATGTTACTAGTGTCATATATACTAGTAGCTTATATGTTTACTCTAGTAAGGTAAATATGTAACTACCCAACTTTCGGTATATTATGGTCATACAAAAAGCCAAATATCAACTTGTTTTCCTTAACTTTATCTATTATTTAATATATGAGCATGTTGCCTTGTTATTAGAGCGATACCGATTTAATGGATAATTTTTTTTGAAACAAAAATATTTAAAGGAATAAAATAAAACATACACAAACAAGAATATAAAGGAATATAAGAGACAGATAACGAATAGATAATGTACATCATATACAACTCATGTAGCGTTATACAAAAGAATTGGTCAGTATATGCCTTCATCAGTGACGATCGGATTTTCTATCGGTAAAGAATAAAAGTAATCGCGCTGTAAGTATAGCTTCTAAACCAACAGAAAATCCTTTCGTACAAACGTTTGGTTGTCACAAGTAACAAAACCCAATAAAATTGATAACCGAGTATTTAAACCTCGGGTCGTCTTCTCAAGGAATTGCAAGGAAGTATGACTTATTATTAGCTATGGAAAAGGTAGAATTTTGGGTTTTTAAAATAAGGAACAGGTAATTTAAATGACAAGAAAAATAAATTAATAATAATAAAATCTCTTGGTAAGGTATAAGAATTTGGAAGTCCTGTCCTAGTTATCCTTATCAGATGTGATGAGAATTGGGTTTTAATCCCACTTAGTTAAGACTTGCTAAGCAAAGGGAAGTCAAGTGAACTAATTAGTTTGATCCTCAGGTCCTAGTCAATTTCTATGGAAAGACTAGAGTTATTGGAGTACAAATTAATCAGCAACTCTCAATTTCAACCACTGCTTTATTTGACAACTCAAGCGTTACCAATTACTTAACCAAAGTCAAAAGGAAGAAAATATTTAAATTAAATTAAAAGTATCAATATAAATAAAGCAAAGCAATCTTAAATCTGAAATACCTCAATAATGTGTATTAAATAAGAAAATCATAACATGAATGTAGCATAAGTCAAGTTGAAAAGATAAATAATAATTAAAGTAATAAATAAAAATAGAAAAAAAAATTAAAGGAATATTAAACCTGTACTTGAAGAGAAGTAATCCTAAAATTAAGAGAAATCCTAATCCTAAATCCTAAGAGAGAGGAGAGAGCCTCTCTCTCTAAAAACTACATCTAAAAACCTAAAATTGTGAATTATGAGCTGATTATTATGAATGAATGGATTCCCCCACTTTATAGCCTCTAATCTGTGTTTTCTGGGCCGAAAACTAGGTCGAAAACAGCCCAGAAATCCTTGGAAAAGAAATCTGCCACGCTGATTTTCGTCACTGCGACGCGTCCGCGTGGAGCACGCGTTCACATCGCGTAGCGTCAGGTTAACTATGGCATATTATATATCAAATCGAAGCCCCGAACGTTAGCTTTCCAACGCAACTGAAACCGCATCGTTTGGACCTCTGTATCTCAAGTTATGACCGTTTTAGTGCGAGAGGGTCAGGCTGACAGCTTTGCAGTTCCTTCAACTTCTTGTATTCCTTCCACTTTTGCATGCTTCCTTTCCATCCTCCAAGCCATTCATGCCCTGTAATCTCTGAAAATACTTAACGCACATATCAAGGCATCGAATGGTAATAAGAGAAGATTAATAATTAGCAAATAAAGATCAAAGAAGCATGTTTTCAATTATAGCACAAAATCAGGAAGGAAAAAGTAAAACCATGTAAATAGTATGAATAAGTGGGTAAAGAGTTGATAAAAACTACTCAATTGAGAACAAGATAAACCATAAAATAGTGGTTTATCAACCTCTCCACACTTAAACAATAGCATGTCCTCATGCTAAGCTCAAGAGAAGCTATAAAGGAGTGAAGAGGAATGGTAAAATGTATGAAATGCAACCTATGAATGCAACTACATGCAGAATGATTTTTCCTACTTGGTTAAAAGTAAATAAATCTTTTAAGAACAAATATGAACTGGATTTCACTAATTCAACTCATAAAAATGAAGTACAAATAGACTTGTAAAAGAAAATAGCTCGTGAAAGCCGGGAACAAAGAATCGAGCATCGAATCCTCACTGGAAGTGTATGCACTCTAATCACTTAAGTGTTTTAGGTTCGATTCTCTCAATTCTCTACTAACCTTGCTTTCTAAGGCTTGCTCTTCATCTAACAATCAACATAAATTTGATGCACAGATACACATATCAAGAGGTCTTTTAAGGGTTGTAATGGGGTTAGGGTCAAGGTAGGATTGTATTTGGCCAAGTGGACTAAAATCTAAATCCTTAATTAACTTAAACTTTTCACCTAACTTTAGACAATCCATGTAATCATAATACCACATCTAACTATCCATTAACCATATTTTCCACATATTCATGCATTCTAATTTCAAGTACAGTACATATGCATTGCTTTCACCACTTACTTTGGGACATTTTGTCCCCTTTTACTTATTTGCTTTTTTTTTCTTTTTCTCCTTTTTCATTTTTTTTCTTTATATATATTTTATTAGTATTATTATTATTTTTTTTCTTTTTTTTTTCTCAATACATATGATTAAATTATTGAATGCATGAACATGTCCTAAACATTTCTTTCACATTTTCAGAAAATTCTAACATACTCAATTCTCAAACTAAATGTTTCCAAACCCACTTTTCCCATACTTAAATCATAAGCACTCTCACTAGTCTAAGCTAACCAAGGATTCAAATTAAGGACATTATTGTTTTCCGCTTAGAGTTAGTGATGAGCTAAAGTAAAGAACAAAGAGGTAAAATAGGCTCAAAATTGGTTTGCAAGGGATTATGAAAGGTAAGGCCATATGGGTATGTAAGCTTAGTGAAACAAGGGCCTCAATCATATAAGTGCATGCATACATCAAACCATGGAAATATAGAATTAAGCAAGACAAAGATTACAATTTTAGAGAGAAAAACACACACCAAAAATAAAATATTGGTTGGTAAAATACAACCAATTCAAATAGGCTCAAAAATTTCACAGGTTTTGTGTGTTCGAACTCTAAACCATGTTCCAGTATAATATTTCTTCAAACAAGTGTAACATTAAATTTTATTCAAATTAGTGAAATGCTCTAAAAAAATTTTTTGAAAAAGAAAATATTACTTCAACCAAGTAGTAAAATATGCACAAAATCAAATAATCATGCAATCAAACATGCAAATGCAATAACTAACAAGGAAAATAAACCATTGGTGTTGAGATAGAAGAGTAACTAACCCATGGAGATCGGTATCGACCTCCCCACACTTAAAGATTGCACCGTCCTCGGTGCATGCTGAGATGTGCAGGTGGACGGGTTGTTCCAACTGATGCTTTTCTTCAAGGATTGTGCAGATTGACTTGTTTGTTTCCCCTTTTAGAAGTTTCTCCCTTTTTCCGTCTTCGGTGGCCAGCCTGAAAGAAGAGAAAAAGAAGAACAGTAACCCAGAAATAAAGATAAAATAAAATATGGTTGGGTTAATGCCAAATAATGAGGGTCTCAATTACATGGTAGCTACAACATGCAAGTGAGAAAACAGTAGAAGTACATGGCAAATCAAGAGTGCAAAAATTTGCAACAATAGGGAAGAGAGTGTGGGTAAGGAGAGATAATATAAATTCATGTCAATGTAAAAGTAATACATGTATAAAAGATTTGCATTGATTTAAATAATATTACCTAACCAGAATAAAACAAGTCACTAAGCACCCAAAATAATTCAAGAGAAGATGCAACAGTTAAATAAGAAAATCAACACCAAAGGAAAAATAATGAATTTAGAAAAGAAAAGAAAAATATGAACTAAATTAAATACAATAAATGAAATATGAAAATAAATTGAGTAAAATAGAATGAAGGTGAAAAGTAATGAGAAGTGAAAAAAATAAAGTAAGAAAGAAAGAAGAAAAGATAGAAGAAATTAGTATTAGAAAAGAAAAGACAAGATAATTGGCGCTGATCTGGATAAGTTGTGCGGCGCAGGCGACGCGAACGCGTGAGTGACGCGGTTGCGTGGTGCGCGATAAGGTCAGGTGACGCGGACGCGTGGGTCACGCGATCGCGTGGTCCGATTTGTGCAATTAGCGCGAGTGCAGCCTCGCGTTCGCGCAACTCTCTGTTCGAAACTCTTTTTGCCAAATTTTTGGGTGACGCGGTCGCATGGTTGACGCGATCGCGTGGATGACCAATTTTCAGAAAACGACGCAGCCGCGTGGGGAATGCGTTCGCGTGGGAGGGCTTGGGCATCCAGCATAAGTCCAGCCTCATTCCAGCCAACATACTGCTATACACCCGTTTTACGTCGATTTTTAGGGTCACGCGTTTGCGTGGGTGACGCGGATGCGTGGGAGGCATTTTTCCCACATGATGCGGTCGCGTGGATCAATTTGTGCCAAAGGCAAAAATCTCTTTTCTTCCTTGAGGCACATATGACGCGGACGCGTCGTCAACGCTGTCGCGTCGCGTGCAATTTTTTTTATGCATGAAAAATGCAAAATGCAAAATGCAATGCTGATATGGATGTTATGAATAATTACAGGTTCAATAAAATAGAATAAAACTTTAAAAACAAACAAAACGAAATAAAATTGATAACCGAGTATTTAAACCTCGGGTCGTCTTCTCAAGAAATTGCAGGGAAGTATGACTTATTATTAGCTATGGAAAAGGTAGAATTTTGGGTTTTTAAAATAAGGAACAGGTAATTTAAATGACAAGAAAAATAAATTAATAATAATAAAATCTCTTGGCAAGGTATAAGAATTTGGAAGTCCTGTCCTAATTATCCTTATCAGATGTGATGAGAATTGGGTTTTAATCCCACTTAGTTAACCCTTGCTAAGCAAAGGGAAGTCAAGTGGACTAATTAGTTTGATCCTCAGGTCCTAGTCAATTCCTATGGAAAGACTAGAGTTATTGGAGTACAAATTAATCAGCAACTCCCAATTTCAACCACTGCTTTATTTGAAAACTCAAGCGTTACCAATTACTTAACCAAAGCCAAAAGGAAGAAAATATCTAAATTAAATTAAAAGCATCAATATAAATAAAGCAAAGCAATCTTAAATCTAAAATACCTCAATAATGTGTATTAAATAAGAAAATCATAACATGAATGTAGCATAAGTCAAGTTGAAAAGATAAATAATAATTAAAGTAATAAATAAAAATGGAAAATAAATTAAAGGAATATTAAACCTGTACTTGAAGAGAAGTAATCCTAAAATTAAGAGAAATCCTAATCCTAAATCCTAAGAGAGAGAGGAGAGAGCCTCTCTCTCTAAAAACTACATCTAAAAACATAAAATTGTGAATTATGAGCTGATTATTATGAATGAATGGATTTCCCCACTTTATAACTTCTAATCTGTGTTTTCTGGGCCGAAAACTGGGTCGAAAACAGCCCAGAAATCGCTGGAGAAGAAATCTGCCACGCGTTCGCGTCGCCTAGCGTCAGGACAACTATGGCATATTATATATCAAATCGAAGCCCCGGACGTTAGCTTTCCAATGCAACTGAAACCGCATAGTTTGGACCTCTGTGGCTCAAGTTATGACTATTTTAGTGTGAGAGGCTCAGGCTGACAGCTTTGCAGTTCCTTCAACTTCTTGTATTCCTTCCACTTTTGCATGCTTCCTTTCCATCCTCCAAGCCATTCCTGCCCTGTAATCTCTGAAAATACTTAACGCACATATCAAGGCATCGAATGGTAATAAGAGAAGATTAATAATTAGCAAATATAATATCAAAGAAGCATGTTTTCAATCATAGCACAAAATCAGGAAGGAAAAAGTAAAACCATGTAAATAGTATGAATAAGTGAGTAAAGAGTTGATAAAAACCACTCAATTGAGTACAAGATAAACCATAAAATAGTGGTTTATCAATCAGCCTCTACATAGATAATATATACATATATAACATACGATACCCCAGAGCCTGGCCCATATAAAAAGCCGTTAAGTTGACTCCTAGGCTAGCCTAACAACACTAAAGCTTCTAACCTCTCTGGTGTACTAACGCAAGTGAGAATTTAACCAAAAGTCAATGTTAAGTTGGAGTACAATAAAAAAAATGCTTCTACAACTGTCTACCTGTCATCACACGTCACCGTTAGGCAAGTCACCATGGTGCTCACCCATCTGCTGATCGCTGTTTGAAGAGTGTATCTCCTTCTGCTCGAACTCCATCTCAGGGTCCTCCTCCTCCTCGTCATTAGGAACCATAACAATGTCCCCAAAACCACCAATAGCACTACAATCACTACTCACGAATCCATTAGCGAGCATAGGTCCGTTCGTATGGATAGGAACAACTCCATCATCATGAAGTATCGACTAATTTTCAGGCTGACCCTCTGGAATAATAGGCTCAGAAAGAAAGTCCTACTCAGGAGGAATCACTGGGACGTAGTCACCAACTAACTTTGGCTCCTCATGTACCACAAGCTTAGGTGCTGCCTGATACAATGGCTAGGCTGGAATCGGATGTCCAGGTGCATCGGGAAAAGGGTGGCTGGAGCGTCAGGATTTAACCATGATAACGGAAACTCGTAGGGAGCATCTGTGCCAAAAAGAGGGCTAGATAGTGGATGCTGAAAAGGGCGATCGTGTAGTAAATATGATAGACCGGATCCTCGTACACGTACGGCTCCTTAACCTTATAAAAGATGACTCCCGTCTCCATTTGAAGGGGGAAAAGGAAGGGGTAAGAATTGGGAGATTCTTAATAGAGTTAGACTAATTAGTCAAGTTAATTGCTTCCATCGCGTTTGTCAGACAGTAAAGTATCTTAAGAATATACTAATACAATAAACAAAGAAGGCAGAAAAAATAGGGATTACAAAACACAAACAAGAAATACAGAAAGCAGAATTCAAACACAAAAAATGTACAATAGAGAATGGTGCACACAGAAGAATGATGCATGTCTAGCCCTAGTGCAGGCAATGAGCTCATTTGTTGGTTACATACCCGTTCCCAATGTTACCTGGAGTCCTTTGACCAGGTAAGGCTTTCTAGTTTGCATACTTGCTGTAAGCCTCTTGTCTTACAGTGCGGCACTCTCTAGCCAACGTATGTGTTTATATCCTCTGTAAGAAACCTCTATCTTACAGGTGCGGCATTCTAGCCGTGTATGATTTGATATTCTCTGTAAGCGACCCTAGGTCTTTAGCTTACAGGTGCAGCCCTTTGTGGCTATGTATCACTTAAAAGTGATCTCAATAGTCGCACCACCATCTTTCTGGTTGCCTCCTTACAGCAGATTATCACATAATCATTCTTAGTATCATAATTAGTTTCAGAATCTTGATCGTTGTCTCTTTCCTTTTTATTTTCTCTTTTTAATATTTACTTTATTGTTCTTTGTACACTTTTTTAACTAACTTTTATTAACTTCTTAAAGTTCCCTTTTCTCTTTCATCTCTACCTCTTTAATATGTTCTTACTACTCGTTAGATGTTCTATGAAGAAAAATATGAGATTCTGAGCTTAATATTGTCTTTCTAAGGGTTTTAAGAAATTTTGCCATTTTACTATTATTTTTTTATTATTATTAATAAAATAATAATATTTAATATTTTATTTTTAAAATATATTTAATAATATTTTATTCATAAATTTTTGAAAATTGTATTTTGACCTCCCAACTTTTTAATATTTATACTTTGATCTTCTTAACTTTTAATATTTATACTTTAACCCTCAAATTTTTTATTAATTAACATTTTACCCCAAAAATTTTTAATATTTATACTTTGATCACACAATAATCAAAACATTAGGGTTTTCTTGTTCTTCAAGAAACTCAAAGTATTATTCATCTTCATGTTCTTTAAAAATTCATTAAATTTTCACTTGATCTTTAACTAGTTTTTCAATCTTTTCGGTAACCAATTTTTCTCATATTTCAATTCCAATTTCCAGCCACTTTTTCACATAATTTTCAGCATGATTTTAACTCAAATTCATCACCAAAACTGGGCTGAAGTTTCGGTTTTCTAGTAGCCACAATAACCGAAAATTTAAAGTTACTTTTCATCAAATTTTCATCAAATTTTCAACAAGATTCAAGCGCATAAACACTCAAAATCAAGCACAAACCAACCATCACCCAATCACACAATAAGAACACAATTAATCAAGATAAATTTTGCCAAACCTACCTCTTTTTAATGCCGGCTGCACTTCTAAGTTTCCTAGTTCACTTTTCCTCCTAGATTTCAATAAAAAATAACTTTAAATCTCAAAAATCCCAACTAAATGAACCTTAATCAGCTTGTTAGGAAGGGTTGCCTCACCTTAAACTTGCTAAAAATGGATGTTCTTTGACCCACAAGTCAACGTAAGCAAGAGATCTAGGAAAGAACATAAAAAAAAAAACCACAAGTTTCAAGCGTGGTTTGTCATGGCCGAACCAAAGAGGGAGAAAGAGCAGCCACCTAACCTGAATTTGATCCAAAAAATGTCACATGGTTTTGAAGAGGAAAAAGAGAAGACCACTTTAATCGATTTAAACTTTTGATCAGAGTTTTGGTTATGAAGAAATCAAGTTTTGAAGATCAAGTGTTCATGGAATTTCTCTCTTTTTCTTTCTTCTTGTTTCGGCCTTGGAGGAGAAGAATGAGAAGCTGCTAGGTGTCCCTTGGTGAGTGGAGAAACTGTGGCTAAAGTTGATTGGGTGGTAAAAAAGTTTGTCACAAATATCTCAAGTGGATAATTACTAAAGCTAGATGTATTAGGATACAAGTAATAACACATCTAGAGATTAACATTTGAGCTACTAGTATAGATGACATTATAACATGATAAGCATGAGAATAGAAAGTATATGATGAAGCATTAGCATTGCTAAAGTCATCAGAAAGTACTGGCATTAACCTGCACCAGTAGACTGTGAGTCCGGTTATTATATTACTAAACTTATCTTCTGTTTTAATTGAAGCAGATCAAATAATAATATAATAATGCTTAAGCAGCTCAAATAATAATATAATAATATTATATTATTATTTTTTTCTCTCGCGATTCGAGTTCTGCTCACTAAACCGAGACTAATTAGGAATCAGAATTTCAAAACTCCTAGCCGAAGCGGCTTAAAAACTAGGTATTTCGTGACTGAGTCGTCAAGTTTAATATAATATATCTAACTTTGGTAATTATCTCCCAAATGATATTTTATATTTTAGTAACTTGATGACTCACCTTAGTACTCCACACAGTCTCCCACTCCCAACCACCTCCACCTTTATTTCTTCATCCTTTTCTTCGAGATTAAGAGAGAAAAAGTGAGAGAATTTCAAGTGCACACCTATATTTTCTTCAAGCTTCAAGCTAGGCCTTCTTCCAAACTTAAACCCCTCTCAAAAATCTAAACTAATTAAAGTGTTCTTCTTGATATTTTATCTTCTCTTCATGTTTTTGCTTCTTGAAGTTTTAGCCATGAAGTGAACATGAAAAAATTTGATGTTCTTGATGTTCTTGCTTAGAAAATCATATCTAGAAGGCTTGAGGAGCAAGAAACCATTAATTTCAGCTTGAAAAAGGTGAGAAAATTGTTCTTGATTTGTTGATGAAGGTTCGGCCTTCATAGTTTTCTTGGACTAAAAGTTAACTTTGATTGAAAACTAAATAAGAAAGTGAGTTTACATGTTCCAAGAAGAGAACAGATTTTAAGCTTACAAAAGAGGTAATATTTGACTAAATTAATTATGAAAAAAAGTGTGTATTTGATGTGTGTTTGTTGAATTGATATTTGGTAATGTGAAATAAGTGTTTAAATGATTGTTTGGTGATGTTGTTATGATTTTCAAAAGCTTAGAAATTGAAAATTCTTTAGATGTACCATGGCTAATTTGTTTGGTGCTTTTGAAGGACTTAATTTCTAAGATTTTTTTATGTGTTTTTTATGTGAATTTGAAGGTTAAAACATGGAATCAAGAATTCTTAAAAGAGATTAAAGAAAAGCTTAAGAAGGTGTTAAAAATTAAAGAAAGATTCATGAAAAAAAGTGGATGAACTTTTTTATTTTCATGGAGGAAGGGTAAAAAGGTAATTTATTAATAAGGATACAATGGTCTTTTGGTATAAGATTAAGGTTAAAATAATAATTTGGAGGTATAAAGATATTTTGGTCATTTAATGAGTGGTTGCTACTTTTTGCGTGACTACTAATAGTGATAACCCCACTATCGAATACTAAGACAAATGAGTCAAAACAAGGGCGGTGAGGCATGGCCAAAGAGGTGGCAAAGTTCTTGTTGGTGAGTCTCCCTTTGATTGAGGAACGCATTTGGAATGAAGTGATTGATCATTTCATTACTAGGCTGTCCGCCTCCTTTTCGTCCTCTACAAGACTAGCCTACGATCTTCCCAATGACCTTGAATTTCTTATCCGTAAAGCAATAAACCCAATTAAAAAGGCAATGGAAATCAAGTAAAGTAGAAAAGTCATCAGGCTAAGAGCCTATTCTTGCAACAGGCATGACATAATTGCAAAATGAGTGTCTTCCTTACCTCACATCCTAGTCTGCTCATGGTCATGGAAACCTCGTCTTTTTGGCATAACTGCCTCTAGCAGCCCCTTCTCTAAGACCTTGGTCAATTATTTCCTTTTACTCATATTCGTGTCTATGTATTTGTTCCTATCATACATTTTCGTATGATAGGTTTATCATTGTTGGCTATGAAGTCTGCATAAAAGTTGCCTTGGCAAAGACCGTGAACAGGGATCACTGTGAGTTGTTTGATCTGTACAGTCTTAAAACATAACTCTTCACGGGTGATCCTCAATCTCAAAATTTGTAATCAGACTTAGAGCTTCTGCAAAATCAGTTTCAAGAATATCATCTTTTATTTCATAACCTTCAATAGCATTAATCGTCTTTCTATTGCCCAAAGTTTAATAGCTAAACAAAAACTTTTGACATGTGTCTACAAAAACAAAATAACCATCCGCCTTGGTCATCTTTTGCAATCCCTCCAATCCCCAGGCTTCCCTTTGTTTTGCACACCTTTTAATATATTTATTTATTATTTTTTTAGTTTTATAGAAACTATTTTATTTAAATTGTAAAAAAAATGATAAATAAATGTATTGATGTATCTACAGTTGATTTTGTGTCTCTAGAATTTATACTTATTCTCCAGATTATTGATTTTGTTCTTGTACTATTGTCATGTAAGATATTTCGTTAATTATTTAACTTTGACCTCACGGTGGGACTATATTGAAATTAAATAAAACTTTTTTAAATTTAAATAGGACACTTTAAATTTTAAAAACTAAAATACGCCAAATATAGGGGACTAATTTAAAACTTTACCTTTAAAAAAATATTTTAAACAGTTATAAAAAATTTTAATTATCCGCATTGCAAGATGTAATGAATATAATAAAAAATATTTTAAATTTTATAAAAATACTTACAAATAATTATAAAAAAATTAGATGTTACTCTGCAGTAATTTATGCGAAAATTATAAATGGTGCACATAAAAAAATAGACAAAAATGTAATCAGATTGAAATTAAGACATTCATCTAATATTCTTGTCCAAACAATTTATTCTTTTAATTTACCTAAATAGAACGTGAGCCAACTATTTTCTTGAGTGAGTCAATGCGGAGTGTGTTCGAAGTTTATATAGGCATACAATACACTCATGAACAACTTTTCAATATTGATTCTTGAATGGATCCACCAACGCTTGATATCATTGACTCTTCTTCCATTGCTCAGTGATTTTCTGAAGATTAGTCTCAGAACCACCACCAACACCTATGGCCTTCCTTGCGGCCATTTTCACTTGCTCAGCTTTGGTAATCAAAGACTCATTGCTCATCAACTCTTTAATGGCGTCTCCAATTTCCTCCCCTCTCACCAACCTTTCCCCTTCCCAACCCCAATCCTTCTTCCAAATACCAAACCCTCCATTTGACACCACAAATTCTGCATTTATCTTTTGATCTCCTAACAAAGGCCATCCCAATATGGGAACACCATAAAATGCCGCTTCCATAACTGAGTTCCAACCACAATGACTAAAAAACCCTCCAACAGCACTATGATCAAGAATCTGCCTTTGGTCAAGCCATTCTTTAACCACCAACCCCTTATTGTCCTTTGTAATCTTCTCTACAAGCTCAATTCCTAATACCCCTTCTAACCCTTTCTCTTCATCTTCCTTATCAACCTTGTTACCCTTCACAACCCACAGAAACCTGAATCCACTTCTCACCAACCCATCTCCAATCTCTCTAATTTGGTTACTTTTCAAAGCTATTCTGCTTCCAAAGCAAACATAAATAACAGAACCATTAGGCTGTTTATCAAGCCACTTCAATGACTCTCCCCTTTCGCCTAAACCCTCAAACTCATAGCAGGGAACAAAGGGTCCAAGAGCGTGAACCGGTGGCATGTCTTTCACCACTTCCCCAGCGTTAAGAGCCTTAAGAGTCTTCGACTCCACCTCTTCAAACGTGTTGAGGAAGACACCATGTAGTTTTGTGACCTTAGGACTGTCTTCCAAGAAAATTTTGCGGTAGATACCGTCCCTGTCAAGAAGCTGCGGAGGGAGCGATGATTTAGACACAGATGAAAAACCCGGAATATCAATACCATCGCCGTCAGAAATGGATTCAGCTGCTTTGGGGAAGTAGGAATAGAAACAGAACATGGAAGCAGAGGAAGTGAACAAGATATAGTGAGGAACGCCAATGGCGGTTGCAACTGGAAGAACGGGTGAGATCAGTGTCATGTCATAGACGAATGAGGACAAAGGTGGAGAGAGGGAGGACAAGAGAGGATGGAGAAGGTGGCAGGAGCGGCGAATGGCGTCGAATTGGAGGAAGAAAGGGTCTGCATTTGCAGTGTGAGAAGAAGAAGGGAGAAGGTGAAGGTTGAGTTGGTTGACCTGTGGGAAAGCAGAGAAGAACTTTGAGAGAAGGTTTGATTCAGCGTTAGAAACGGTTGGTTTTGGGGTTATGAGTGTGACGTAGCAGTGGTGGTGGCAGAGCATTGCTGCAAGCCTTAGAAACGGGGTTAGATGCCCCATGCCTGCGCTTGGCAAGAGAGCCACATGAGCAACACAAGGAGAAGAAGACATGGCTACTAAGGTCTTTCCTTGTTTTGAACTTTTGTTGGATCGAATGTAGAGGGAAAATGTTGCAGATAGAGAAATGTTTGGGGTCTATCTGATATATATAATTCTTATGTGAAAAAGGTATTATTTATAGCTAAAACATTGAATTCGTTTACAATGAGCGAGAATCTCTATTTTAGAGGAATACTATTCTAAAATAACATATGAGCAATGATATAACAAAGGACAGCAGTTGACATCTATTTGTTTGTTCTGTGAAAAATCCAACCAAATGGGCAAATTATCCAACACTGTTATAAACTTATAATATTATTTAAGGCGGATGTCATTTGGATTTGGTATACAACATGTGCATTACCAAACCAAATCATTCATAATTTGTCAATTCGGCAACCAATCCAATGCCTATAAAAAGCCTCCAAGTAAGAAAGAAATGGATCGTCAACAAAAATGAAATCAACCAAGTGTCATTCCTTCAAATAAATTATATTAAGTATATTATTATTAAAAATTTGTTATAAAATCTTAATTATAATGAGATATAGAGAATATTAATAAAATTTTTTTATTCTCTATTTTATTTATCTATTTTTTTATGTATTTATTTTACAACACGTTATCAGTACGAAGTTTTGATCAAATTTAAAAAAAAAAGACATAAAAAATTATAAGAATATATAGCGAAGATATTTGTCTTACAAATAATGCAAATTCACATATCATTCTCAAAAGTAATATTTATTTCACTTATCTTACTTTTAAAAAAGAATGTATTAATACTATTATTAGCTCAAGCAATGTGATTGAAGATTTAAGAAGAACTATTATTTTATTTTTTGGATAAACAAAATTCATAATAAATAATGTACTATTATCTATTAAATCTCCAAAAAATTATTGAATTTTAAAGATATTTACCAAAATGAGTATCATCATATTGAGACTACAAATAAGAAAAATAATAAGTATCTATACATCAGAACTAGTGATTCAAATTAGAAAACTATACTAGAAAAATTACCATCACTCTCGTCTAGGTTATATTATACTAAAATTAGTGCTATTGGATCACATACTATTATAAACCAAAAATTTACTAGCCAAATGAGTTCATTATTTGGCATGACCGATTAGGTCATCCTGGGACAACTATGATACAAAATTCTTAAATCTAGAGAATTTTGTTGTGCTGCATGTTCTCAGAAAATGCTAATTTATAACCATCACCAATAAAAATTGGATTTGAGTCTCTTGAATTTCTAGAAAGGATCCAAGATGATATATGTGGACCAATTTATCCACCATGTGGATATTTTAGATATTTTATAGTCCTAATAGATGCATCTTTGAGATGGTTACATATGTACTTATTATTTTTTCACAACCTGGCATTTGTGAAATTACTTGCTTAAATTATTCGATTAAAAACACAATTTTTAGAAAATCCAATTAAAGTAATTCATCTTGATAATGCTGGTGGATTCACTTCTAAAGCTTTTGATGCTTATTGTATGGCCAATTGTATAAGTGTTGAATATCCAGTAGTTCATGTAAACACAAAATGGACTAGCAGAGTCATTTATTAAATGGCTCCAATTAATTACTAGATCCTTACTTATGAGAACAAATCTTCCAATTTCTACTTTGGGACATCTCATTTTACATGTGTAACACTTATTTGTTTAAGGCCAACAAATTGTCACCAAATCTCTCCTCTGCAGTTAGCTTCTGGCTAGCAACCAAATATTTTATGTTTGAGAATATTTGGGTGTGCAATATATATTCCAATAGCCCCACCTTATCGCACCAAAATGGAAATCCAAAGAAAATTGGGGATATATGTTGGATATGATTCTCCTTCTATAGTGAGATATCTTGAGATACAAATAAGGAATGTATTTAAAGGCCGAATTGCATATTGTCATTTTGGTGAATCAATATTTCTAACATTAAGGGGAGAGAATAATCCACTTGAAAAAGAACTTAATTAGAATGCATCATTCTTGATGTATCTAGATCCTCGATTAGGACAATATGAACTAGAAGTTTAAAAGATGATACATTTGCAAAGAATAGCAAATAAATTGGCTGATGCATTTTCTGATACACAAAGGATAACTAAATCTTATATACCAGCTGAAAATACCCCAATTCAAATTGTTGTTCTAGTTGGACAAATGGCCACAAAAATAAACACACGCTAGAAGCGTGGTAGACTTGTCGATTCCAAAGACAAAAATTCTCGAACAAGAAAAGAGGCATATACTATTCCTATTGAAAAAGATAAAGACATAGTATAGACACCTACAATTGTCCAAAATTTTGATGTAATTTTAACGCCAAAAGACATTTAAAATTGTGAAAAATGACAAGTTCTTAGTAAATTATGTCTTTACAGGAGAAAAATAGAACTGAAATAAGACAATTGTTAATGAAATATTTGCATATCGTGTGAAATTTTACATTATGCATGAAAATGAGGATCTTGAGCCAAAAACGGTCGAAGAATGTCGACAAAGAAATGATTACCCAAAATGGAAAGAAGTTATAAAAGCAGAATTAGACTACTTACAAAATGTGACGACTTTGGACCTGTAGTCTCTATATCAGAAGATGTAAAATTTGTTATATACAAATGGGTATTTGTGAGAAAAATAAAAAGAAAAAATAAAGTTGTACGCTATAAAACTAGACTTGTTGTGCAAGAATTTTCACACAGACCTAGTATCGATTATAAAGAAACATTTTCTCCTGTAGTTGATGTAATTATATTGCGTTATTTGATCAGTTTATTCGCATACCATAAGTTTGATATGCATCTAATCGATGGGGTGACAACTTCTTTATACGGATCATTAGATTGTGATATCTATATTAAAGTCTCTGAAGGACTCAAGATATCTAAACCATCTAATGAATGTTCCTAGGGCTATACTCAGTCAAATTGCAGAGTCTTTATATGGTTTAAAACAATCTGAACGAATGTGGTATATTCATCTTACTAAGTATCTGATGAAAAAGAGAATCATGAATAATGATATATGTCCATGTGTTTTCATAAAGAAATTTGTATCTGAATTTATTATAATTGCTATGTATGTTGATGATTTAAAAGAAGAATTTGATATGAAAAATCTCGAAAAAAAACTAAATTTTGTCTTAACTTACAGATCAAACATACAAACAAAGGGATCTTTACTCATCAAGCAACTTACACAAAAAAGATCTTGAAGAGATTTTATGTAAATAAGTCATATCCATTAAGTACTCCAATGATCATTAGATCTTTGGATGCGAAAAAGGATCAGTTCTATTCTAAAGAAGAAAATAAAAAAGTTTTTGGTCTTGAAGTATCATATCTCAATGTCATTTGAACACTAATGTATCTTGCTAATAGTACACGATTTGATATATCATTCACTATAAACTTATTAGCAATGTATATTTTATTTTTAACCAAAATACATTGGAATGAAATTAAACAAATATTTTGATATCTTCACAGAACAATTGATATGAAACTATTTTATCTATATGAATCCAAATCACAGTTAGTTGGCTATAATGATGCAGGATATTTATCTAAAAATTATTTTATTAAATTTTGTGTAAAAAATATTTTATTAAATCTTAAAGATATATTTTAAAAGTATAATAATAATTTTTTTTAAGTTTTTGCTTAATTTAATGCATTAGAAATATAAAAAATTTATCTTTTAATTATTTTAATATAATATATTTTATAATATTCTTAAAATGTGATTTTAGGATACATCTTAACAAAATTCTATATATTAAATCAACTTAATAAAAAACAAAGCATTGTGATACTATTCCGTTAACGATTTATTTAATTGAAGTTTATATTTTTTATTTTTTTACTCAAATTTTAATTTTTATTAGTAAATTATAAATGTATTTTGATGATTGATTCTAAAACATAAATTGAATAAAAAATATTTAAAAATTAGTTGAAATAATAAAGTATTGTGTACTTCTATCTATCTATCTAACTACTCCTTTGTTATTATTATTATTAATTAAAATTAGATAATCTATAAAATATCTAATAGAAATATACGAGAGATTTGCCATATTTTTCCTAAAATATCATTCATCACATATAATTCATAAAAAATGTGGTTTGCTATTTTAAAGACCCAAATAAAAAATTTATTGGTTAGAAGATAATCAGTTTACTATTTTAATTTATCTTACATTTACTACTATTATTATATATATTGAATATTAAATATTAAATATGGATAATGATAGATTATTAAATATTTAATATTTTTATGTTATTTAATTATATACACTTCGATATATTTATATAAAATTTTTTGTTATTTTTATACGTTATATGTTTTGCCTACACGATTTAAAATTTCTGGATCTATCAATGAATATAAATTCAAACTATCATAATAAATATCCAAAATCTAATGAAAAAATCCAAAATATAAAAACACATCTAAAATAATTTTAAAAAACTAAAAATTTATTTTAAAAATTCGATCCAAAATCATTTTAAAAGTCATTATAAAAATTTATAATAAAAAGAAACATTTAAAACACAACAAAAACAAACATCCAAAATCTAACACAAAAGAGATATCTAAAATCATTTTAAAAGTTTTAAAACCTTACAAAACGAAACATCCAAAAAATATTGAACAAAGAACATTTGAAAACTAATCAAGAAATATCTAAAATAATTAAAAAAATTATCCAAAACCAAAAAAAAAAACATTCAAAATATAAGAAAAAGAGACATCCAAAACAAGAGAAAAAACATCTAAAAGTAACGTGTAGATGTGGCGAGACACGCGTCCTTCTTCCTCGCTTGCTGTTCCATCACGAGTCGCAGTAGCGTGTAGCAACAACAACGACGTGCGGCGATCCTCGGCAACTGGATGCGTTGCGGTTGGCTTTGGGAGAGAACGGCGCAGCTTGCGGCTGACAAACAGAGGAACATGGAAGAAGAAGAAGAGCGATGAGACCAGAGCACTATGTTTGAATGTGACGGGGTAAGGATCCTTCTTTTTTACTGATCATTCCGTTGCAAATCAAAGTGGCGTACAGCAACAGTAGCGGCGTACGGCGATCCTTGGCGGCTGAACGCATGGCGGTTGGTTTTGGAAGAGAAGGGTGAGGCGTGCGGCTGGCAAACAGAGAAGCGGTATGCGGTTGGCGGAGAGGCGCAACAGGCGACTGTTGTAGGGAGATGTCTTGTGGAGAGAGGCGCGACGTGCGGCTATGAAAGAAAAAGAGGGATAAGAGTTTAGGGATTGGATCCTTTCAATTTTTTTTAATAATTGAGGGAGTAAAGTGTGATATCTCACTATTAATTTTATAAATGGGACCAAAAAAAATATGAAAAAGAAAACAATAAAAAATTAGAAATCACATTTTTTTTTTCAAATTTTTTTAACAATTGAAAAGATCTATTTCCGTATAATTTATGTAATTAATTTTTACCGTATATAGAATTGAGTTGGGATTGAAACTAGATTAATTTTTTATGTATTATTTTTTTTATTGAGCCTTTTTTTTAATTGATTACAGTTAGCTGTACCACTAATTAATTTTTCATATTTTTTATAATCTTTTTTACGAAAATGATGACATCGTGATTCATTCAATAGCTTTACTTTGGATTATTTAAAGATCATGTATTCAACATCTATCTCTCTTCTTTTCCTTTCCATTACTTTAATGAATGGAATACACCAAGCCGGAACGCAAGTGTATGATATTATATATATAAAATGTTGGAAAATTATTGTAAAGGAACGTTAGAAAGATTTAATTATTAAAAATGATCAAATCTTTTTATAATATTAAAGAAAAATAATCAAATTTTTTTATAAAAAAATAAATATATTTTTAATTATTTTTTATTTATTTTTTATAATTTTTATATTAATTTTTTTTAAAATTTTAGTAATTTTTATTATTTATTTTTTATTTTTTTATTTTTCTGATCTTTTAGCTTTATTTTTTCGTTGGATAAAGATCACAAAATAAAAAATAAATAAAAAATAATTAATAAGAATTATTAAAATTTTAAGAGAAATAAAATTTATCAACATAAATATTATAATTTTAAGAGATCCTGCATTTTATATTTTCTTTGGGGTATAGCATTCATGTTAATTTTTTTTTAAGAGGTCTCCCCATACTCAATTAAGAGGTCGCGAGTTCGAGTCTCTTATCTTTGGTAAAAAAAAAATATTCATGTTAATTTAGCCATTAAATTATAATAATAAAACATGATATAAATTCAAAGGTAATTTACGTTAATAAATAGAGATTAAAATTATACAGATGTCCTACATAAAATTATTTGATTACACATCTGTTTTAAATATATCTATATAAATTAAATTAGATAAATTTAATTTATTATTAAGATAAAATATCTAAATAAATCGAATTAGGCCATTTTAATTTATTAAAACAAGTGAAAAATTATATCTGCACTAAATTCTTTAATAAATCTAATCAATCCAATTTAATTTATTATTATAAAAAATACATGATAAATTGAATCAGTTCATAAACTCAATTTACTATAATACATAACACGAAATAAGTATTATTGTATAAGTATCTGAAGAATAATTATTAATTTAAAATTTTAAATAATCAATTTTAGAAAATAATATTTAGTAAAACTGTTATTAAAATTTTATTTTTTATTACTATTTTAGTAATTTTTATTATTTAAAGGAAAATTATAAAAAATAAATAAAAAATAATTAAAGATATATTTATCTTTTTATAAAAAAATTTGATTCTTTTTTTTAAATATTATAAAAAAATTTGATCCTTCTTAATAATTTTAATATTAAAAATCCTTTTTAATAATTAAATCTTAACGATTTTTTACAATAATTTTCCCTAAAACCTTTAGGTTTACACTTTTTATTTTAATTTAATTTTTTCAAAACCAATTCCAACCTTGAACAGGAGCTAGTCAATAATTCGCTTGCATGCAAACAAAAATAGGGTCAAAATTGGAGGCCTAACAATTGGAGAATTTTCCTAAGAGCATACGCCCATTGGCATCCAAGTGGGTGTTAGACTGTTAGTGAGGTCTGCAAGATTAGGTTAGGTGTACTTAGTTAGGCGGGGGTACGGATTATTGGGAGAAATGTTACTATTTTCTTCAATTTATACTTGTTTTGTTCAAATACTGGTTGCTCTCACTCTTTTTTTCTTCCTCCAAAACTTATGATAAAACTTTTGGATTTTTCATTTATAAATAAAATAAATTTTTTTATTTATTAATATGTCTAATTTTTAAATTATTTACAAATTTAAAATCAAAGACACATCTCAAATATAGTGAATAATAAATAAATAAATAAATAAATATCTCTAATATATTGCATTCAAAATATAAAAAATAAAATTTAATTACACTGATCTTAAGTGTACATCATATCTAACATTATTTATAAAATTGAACACATAACAGATGCTTTACATATGAGATATGTGCATATGCATGTGTTCTGACATAAATGAGAGAGCGAATTAATAATATAAATTATAAAGAACTATTTTTTTTTATTAATGGAAATTTGTGCCTCATGTTTGTATATTATATTATAAGTATTTTAAATTTAAAATATGAAAAACTATACATCAATATTTAAGTATAAATACTTTAAAATTTTACAAGATATCACTTATACGAGTTATGAGAAGGATCGAGAATTAGTTGGTCTTGATGGTGACGGGTCGAACTCTTAAAGTGGTAGGAGTTGATATCTACAAAGATACTCTAATGTTCAAGTTAGAATGAATTTGAGAAGTATAGAAAAGAGTTAGTTAGTACCTGAGGAGGTATCTAGCTCCCTTTTATATAGCTTACAGAGGTTATTTCATCTTATCTTATTCAGCTAACATAATGAAGGAGTTCGAATTTAAATGCTTGATTAGGAGTTTTGTGGTTATTGGACTAATTTGGGCTGTGAGGAGGGTTTGGACCCGAATAACCGGGTTTGTGGTTGTCCCGACGGAAGACCCAAAAATCGGGTCCGGAACAGTTGTCCTCAGAGCAAGAGAGTGAGCGTGCTCAGTCCCATCGTTAGAGGAGCCTTCGACCTTTGCCGGGAGCCTGGCTGGAAGGATATCATCTGGGTTTCCTAATCGAGGTTGGGAATTTGGGAGTGCTTGGCCGTCTTGTCACCTGCCCATTACTTTTCGCAAGGGGGGTTTTGTCAGTTGCAATTCCCTAGGCGTTATAATGGCATTTTAAATGCGAGGAAGAGTTTTGTTTCTCCTTCCCATTTTGCCCTTCATCCCTTTGTGTTTCTTTTTTGAAACGTTTGGCTTTACACTTGTAACTGTTTTTGTATCTCTTTGATTTTCTTTGTCTGTGGCTCTTTTCTTCTTCTTTCGTTCATTCTGCTTTCATAGTTCTCTATTTGCTGCTTTGCTTCTTCCCTGGCATACCGCGCGTTCTACCGCTACTGCGTGCTGCTTCCTCTCCCTTGTTTACTTCAGGATTAGGTTGGTTCCTTCTACTTTGCATGTAGTTATTATTTTGTTATGTGGTGTTTTTCCCTTTTGATTTTGTTTGTATGTAGTTATTATTTTGTTATGGCCTCAATCACATAATTGCATGAATATACACTAAATAACGGACATATAGAATTAAACAAATCAAAGATTGTAATCATAGAGAAGAAAACACCCAAGAATCAAAATCATGGTTAAATGATGTAACCATATAATTAGGCTCGAAATTCACAGATTGTGTGTTCTTAGCTCAAAAACCATATTCTAAACTATATATATATACATCATACAAGTTTCAAAAAGTTTTTACTCAAATCAATTTGAATCTTAATGCCCTTTTTAAGAAAAAAGAATTTCTTGAAAATTTCATCAAATTGACCAACATTTATTATTATATATACATACTAAATGATATGGTGTGATTGTGAAAAGTTAAAAATCCTTAGTTTATTCCCTATTTCCAACCAATCAATTCTCATATGCAACAGAATAAACTAAGCTCAATTATGCGCATTTTTTTCCAATCACAACTAATAAACTAAAATAACTATATATATACTATCAAACTAAATGTGAAAATCAAACTAAAAATCTAAGATATATACATGTAAAGCCTAACACTCTTTTCATAGACATAGAGGTGAATCTAAGAGAAGAGTGCAAAGAACTGATTCAGACCAAGGAGCCTGAGCCTAAGGTGGTACACACTGTTGAGAAACTAAATCAAGAAGAGGCTGGAAGCACATTCCTGCACATCCCTCTTATGGGAAGAAAGCCTGAAGTACTACACCCTCACAAGATCCAAAAGGAGACCAAGGACGAGCATTGCTCATAGTCCTTGGATGGCTCTAAGAAGCTGTAAATCAATAGTCCTTTTGCTGAGGTTTTGGAGCGATGGTCTCTATCTACTGGAAGAAACCTCTCTAAAGGTGAGAGAGGCGAATTAGTGATGAAGTTACAGAAGGATTACATGATTATCAAGGTCCTTAAACCTCCACTACCCCCTGACAAAGGAGGTGCTTCCATGCAGAGTACAATACTAAAACCTCCTCCCTTGATGAAAACTCATACAGTTTCCACAGACATCAAACTTAAGTTTGGTGTTGGACAGTCACCACCCACTTAGGAGGAATGTCTCAAGAGGAAGATGCATAGGGGATGGAGAAACAGTACAACTCCTACCCTAACAAGCAAGGAGAATCAAGTTGATCACACTAAAAGAAAACTTGTTAGGAGAAATTCAAACCAGAGGGCATTAATCTCCTCCTCTTCTCCCATGAAGTCATTTCTGTTAACCAACTGGAAGAAGAGGAAGAAAGTCAACAATAAAGTGTCAAGCTAGTGACAGTAAAAAAGTGCTTGTTGGAAGGCAACCTAACCATGAGTAGAGCATTACTGTTCTTACTTCTTCTGTTTATTTTTATTTGAGTTTATTTTAGTTTATTTTTAGAATTTTCCCTTGCTTTTTAATGTTTGTGATCATATGCAGTAATCAGAATAGAGACAGAAATGTTCAGAGATGGAAACAGAACACCCTGGAGCAAGTACTTTACTGGAGTTGAATGCCAGCTAGGGAGTCCCTAGTGGGCGTTCAACGCCCAAGAAGAAGTAGAGACCTGGTGTTGAACACCAGCCAAGAGGCAGAGGTTGGGCGTTCAACACCCTATAGGGGGCAATGACCTGGCGTTGAACACCAGAGAGGAGGATATCATGGGCGTCCAACACCCACAATGGAGCAAGTAGCTGGCATTGAACACTAGCCAGGGAGCAGAGGCTGGGCATTCAACGCCCACAAGGGGCAGGAAATTCGATTTCCTAGCCTCTCGGGATCAGTGGGTCTCACAGATTCTACACCTACCCCACCTATCATTCACCCATTCTCTTTTCTCCCTCTATCTTTACCTCTTTCTTTTTCTTCTACTCTCTTCTTCCTAATTGTTTATAATTGCTCGAGGACGAGCAAAACTCTTAAGTTTGGTGTTGCAAAAGCTTTACTTTTTGACTTCTACCACTCTTAGGTATGGCACCAAGACTAGTGAAACCTCAAGAAAAAGGAAGGGAAAGGCACTTGCCTCCGCTTCCCTTACCTCATATGTCACTTATGCAATTTAGCTGGAATTGTCATAGAAGGAGACACCCCATTGAAGGAGGACAAGCCCATCACTAAAAGAAGGATGGAGCATGTTAGAGAGCCAACACATGAACCACATTAAGAAAATGTGGAGCCGCCTTGATAAATCACTATTTTATGGTTTATCTTGTACTCAATTAAGTGAATTTTATCAATCTTTCATACACTTATTCATATGATTTGCATGAGTTTACGTTTTCCTTCTTGATTTTGTGCTATGATTGAAAACATGCTTCTTTGGTCTTAATTTTGATATGTTTAACCCTCTCTTATTACCATTCAATGCCTTGATATGTGCGTTAAGTGATTTCAGAGATTACAGGACAGGAATAGCTTGGAGGATGGAAAGGAAGCATGCAAAAATGGAAGGAATACAAGAAGTTAAAGGAACTGCAAAGCTGACCCTCTCGAACTAAAACGGTCATAACTTGAGCTACAGAGGTCCAAACGATGCGGTTCCAGTTGCGTTAGAAAGCTGCTTTGATTTGATATATAATATACCATAGTTGCTCTGACGCTAGGTGATGCAAACGCGCACTCTACGCGGACGCGTTGCAGTGACAAAAATCAGCGTGGCAGATTTCTTCTCCAGCGATTTCTGGGCTGTTTTTGACCCAGTTTGCGGCCCAGAAAACATAGATTAGAGGCTATAAAGTGGGGGAATCCATTCATTCATGATCATGATTTCATAATACATAATTTTTAGGATTTAGATGTAGATTTTAGAGAGAGAGGTTCTCTCCTCTCTCTTAGGATTTAGGATTTAGGATTAGGATTCCTCTTAAAGGAATTAGGATTTCTTATTATTTCAACTTATTATTTCAACTTCTTCCCAGGTTCAATATTCCTTTTACTTTATATTTCTCTTTTACTTTCAGATACTTTAATGTTTTTCTTTAATTATTTATGTTGCCAAATTGGCTTATGAACCATTCATGTTAGGATTTTCTTTATTTGATATAAATTGAGGTATTTCAGATTTATGATTCTTATTTAGCTTTTTATATTCTTGGCTTTAATTGATTAATTGGAGGCTCTTGAGTTATCAAACTTATCGTGATTGTTAATTAATTTCTCTAATTGAATTGAATTCTACTAACTCTAGTCTTTCCTTAGGAGTTGGCTAGGACTTGGGGATCTAACTAATTAGTCCACTTGACTTTCCCTTGCTTTCGTAAAGGTTAACTAAGTGGGATTAAACTCAATTCTCATAAGAGTAACTAGGATAGGACTTCCGAATTTTCATACCTTGCCAAGAGTTTTATTAGATATTAATTTATTAATTCCTGCAACTTATTTTCCTTATTCAAACCTTTCAAAACCCAAAAACACTGTTTTCCATAACTAATAATAAGAACACCTCCCTGCAATTCCTTGAGAAGACGACCCGAAGTTTGAATACTTCGGTTTATAAATTTTATTGGGTTTGTTACTTGTGACAACCAAAACGTTTGTAAGAAAGGATGATTACTTGGTTTAGAAACTATACTTGCAACGAGAATTTATTCTGAATTCTAAACCGTCAAGCATCCGTTCTTCAAAATGGCGCCGTTGCTGGGATATTGCAAACGTGTGCCTTATTATTGGTTATTGTAAATATTTGCTTTTTACTTATTTATTTGTTTTTGTTTTTATTTTTTTGTAAATTAAGAGGTTATTGGTTTTTATTTAGTTATTAAATTTTTTTTTTTCAAAAATTTGTTCTTCGTGTTCATCTTGACCTTCAAGTTGTTCTTAGTTGTTTTCTTCATTTTGATCTAAAAATTTTAAGTTTGATGTCATTTTATTTTTTTTCTCTTTCCTCATTTAATTCAAAAATATCTTTTCTCTTTATTTTTATTGAATTTTCGAAATTTCCATAAAAAAAATTTCAGATTTTTATTTTAAAATTTTTATCTTATCTTATCTTAGTTTTAAATTTCAAAATTCACTACTAGAAATAGGGTTTTTTCGGACAAAAATTTCAAACGAAATTTATTCCGTCTAAATGACTTTTTAATTTCGGACAAATTTAAGACAAATGTTAAACAATTTTTAGTGGAGGCTTTGGAATAATATATTCTGTCCTAAATTTGTCAAAATTTTGTCCCAAATTTTGGCGCCAAATTTTTTTTGATAGCGCCAAAATTTTCATACAGATTAACAACACATTTTGGACAAAAATTATATTTCGTCCGTATTTCATCTGAATATGCTTGATAATTTCATACGGATTTGGGACGCATTTTAAAAAATGTTAATTTTATCCCAAATTTGTCTATAATTAGTTTTAAATTCTTTTACTATAACTAATCTTTCAAAGTAGCTAAAATTTTTTCCTATAAATTTAGGACAAAAATAACATTTTGTAAATTGTATTTGAAATTGCATCAATTTTTAAACGAATTTTAAATGTTTACTAAAAAATTTTAACATTTAATATAAAAATATTGTTTATATTTTAAATTTGTCTATAATTTATTCCAAATATTTTTATTATATTAATTTTTTTAATAATTTTAATTATATATAACTTATAAAAAAGTATAATTTTTTGTTTCTAGCAGTCAATTCCAATTTTCTTTTTTACTTTGAGCCAAAATTCCAAACTTCATTCAAAACCGCCCTTTTTTTTTCAGTGATCCTGCTCCCGCCTCCTATCACAGCTAGGTTACAGAGCCAAAAACCCAACCTTTATTCAGAAGTCAGAATCTCCTTTTGGTTTCAGGGGTTCTTGATCTCCTTCTCCCCCCTCCTTCTGCGTGCTCTGCCTCCTGCCTGTGGCCGCCGCTGATCTTCCGAGTTGAACTCTAACGCCTTCGACCTCACACCTCAGGCAACCTCCACGCTCGTGCTTCGCGCTCAAACCTACAACCCTCACTCGCTCACACTGCTCTGCCTGGCCACCTTCGAACCTCCGGTCTCAGACCTCGACTACTCCAACCTCCAATCTCGTACCTCAGATGACCTCTACCATCGTGATTCACACTCCAAGGCAACAACTCTCACTGGCTCACACCGCTCTGCCTCTTGCATGTGCACCGCCTCCTCTGGTTTCAGAATTCGCACCCCCGCCAGCCCCAGACACCGCACCTGAGGCGACCTCCACCCTTGTGCTTCGCTAGATTTCCCTTGCCTCCTTCTTCTCTTTGTGCGTCCTCTGTCAGGTTCTAATTTTTATGAGTAGTGATTGTTTATCAGCTTTGTTCATTGTTAATTTATTTGTTAATGATGGTTCTCTTTCTAAGGATAAGATTAGGGGCTTATTAAAAAGTTAGGGTTTGTTATTAACTCTTTAGATGGTAGATCTACTGTCTTCTGTTTTTTATATACGATAAAGCAAGAGAATTATATAAAAAAAAAACAACTCCTAAAAAAATTCTGGTAACTTCAATTCTTTAAATAAGAACTGAGACTGACCCTTTAATGAAAATTGCATCAATAAGAATTGATTGGTTTGCTCTAATGAAAATTCCTTGCATCAATAATTAATCAAACACCCTTTAATTTGCACTTTGCTGATTGCTCATTAGTGTTAATATAGCTTATATATGGGACAAGTGTACCTTTTTAATGTTTCTAACTTTGGATAGAATGAATTTGTAGCAACCTTCATTGTTAGGTGAAGTGGTGGTTAACGTGGGGAGTCTACATAATTAGCCATTCAGTGTGTTGTGCATGTTTTTATCCAATTCCGAAGCAAAATGATGTTCAAGGCTAAGGCCAAATTCCCCAATTTCTGAATCAATTATTATTACTTCTTATCACTACTTATGAGTTTTTACTTACATAGCCGATTTCCAAGAATAGTGTTTGGTTTTGGAGAAATTCTGTCCGGTGAGTTGGAAATTATGTCTCCTTCTTCTGATCATTTGTAGAATATTCAAATATGATTGATTCTAATTATATTATTCTCTCTTTTCTGGATAAATCATGTTTTGTATGTTGAACATTTATGTTGATGATGATAATTCTATATTTGTCATCCAAAGTTTTTTGCTAACATAATAACATTAAGTAAATTCAATAGGTCAAAAGGGGGTTTCTTATCCATTTAATGAATAAGTTAATTGTGAAAATTATAAGTTGAAGCTTAAACTTGCACGACTGTCAATCTTGGAAATTTCTTTTGATACAATATGTCAAACATTACTTATATCAGGCAAATATTCTCTCAAACATACAAAATAGATTCAATTGGTGGATACTGGATTTCATAATCTGTTTATCAAATAAGTTCAGCAATCTGTGATTAGTTTTTGTGACTGGTTATTTTGTTCTGAGTAATGATGCAATAGACCAGGGTTCATAATGAATTGTACACATGGCATGAGATCATCTATTGCTTTTTATAGCATTTACATATTTATAATTATAAGAGTTTCCAGTTGATAATAGCATGCTGTGTGTAGGGTTTATCGTGAACATAGGTCTATAGTGTCATTATTCATTTGATTTTAATTTCCTAGAGGAATTTTACAAGTTTAGTGAAATACTGTGTGACTTGTTCCCCCGGCAATAGTCCTGGCAAAACAAGTTATTGGATGAAAGTGCAGTCTTAGCTGTTGTATAAAAGCTGCATCAGTCTCATTCTATCCTCACTTGGCTATTCATTAATATTATGTGAGCTTCTTTTATGGCCTAAAATGGTCATCTCTGGCCTGCCCACAAAATATAGGATGGCATTTGAAAATTTTTTTCCCCATTTTATGAAATGAAACAGTTTGCTTCATGTTTATGACAGAGCCAATCATATGAACAATAAGGCCTTAATTAATTAATTGAAAAACAACATAATTCAATTTTTGTTTGAAGCTAATTAATTAACCAACAAAGGTGGTTGCTGATTGGTGATCTACTATGTAATAGCCTTAACTTGTGAGAACTGTATGGTGAAGTCTAGATACTTGTATGCTTTTTTACCTTAATTTACTTTTCAGGACATATTGAAGAAAGCTCAGCTTCTTTTCCCTCGTGCTATGGTTGTTGATTCAATACAAACTCTTGATTCTATTAACACTGTTAGTAGTTTTCCTTCAACTCTATTAACACTTTTCTTTTTCTATCATTTGCCAATGTCTTTGAATTTAACATTTTGTTTTGATTTATGTATTCTCCAGTGGTCAGAGCAAAAGGTTAAGTTGAATGATGCCGAGCACAAGTTAAAAGATCAAGGACGTCAACTAAATGTTCAACAGAAAAGAATTGGTTCTACTAAAAAGACAATTCATGTTTTGTATAAAAAGTTGAATCTCCCACTTCCTTCAATCTTGTCTGATCCTGCAGAAGATGAGCTTGAGATAGGCTCTAGTGATGATGAGGATGATAACATAAGTGATTGAAGTCAGGAGTATATGTTTTTTCTGATTTAGATTAAGGAATTTTTAGGAGAATTAGTTAGTACATTTTATTTTATTCATGATATTTGACCTTTTTAAAGGCTTTCTTTGTTTTAGTTTAAGTATTTTTTTTTTAATTTTAGTTTGATTACATTTATGGATAAAAGTATTTTAATAATAAATATTTTTTTAACTCTTTTATGGTAATTAACTTTTTCATGACTTTATTATGTGTTTATAATTTCGATGATGTAATATGAAAGAAATGAATATGATGGTCTTAATATAGAAAGCAGATCGAATACAATTTATTTTCTAAAATATTTATATATTAAATAGTAAATTTTGTTTGAAAACTGTTTGAAATATTATATTAAATTTGTAGAAAATTTGTGCGAAAATAATTTTGTTTTGTATGAAATTTGTTTCAAATACGTCAATTCTTTTAAATTAAATTTGTCCGAAATTTAATTGAAAAGAGATATTTGATTTGTCTAAAATTTGTTCGGAAAAAATTTGTTATATTTGACTAAATTCGTTAGAAATTTGTCTGGAATAAAATATATTTTTTGTTTGAAATTTGTCTGAAATACATTGTCTTTATGTTGGCTAATCTGTCTAAAATACATCATAATAGTTAGAAATGTAGCAGATAAATGCCTATTCGAAATCTGTCGCAAAATCGTCTGAAAAAAATTTCGGACGAAATTTCAGACAAAATGTAAATTAGCAACAAGGCTTTTTGGGACAAAAAAAATTCGTCCAAATTTTGTTTGAAAAAAAATTTTTTTCTCTAATTTGTTCGAAATTTATTTCAATTTCGTCTCAAAATTCGTCCGAAAAAACCCTATTTCTAGTAGTGATTCAAATCTTTTTCAAAAATCATATCTTTTTTTAAATCTTATCTTATCTTATTTCAAAAATCAAATTTAAAAATTTAATTTTCAAATTCAAAATTTAAATAACCTTTTAATTTAAATTTGTTTTTATTTTCGTTTTTAATTTTTATTTGCTATTATGAGTTCTCACCCCCATTGCTTTGAGTTTGGTCCCAATGCTGTTGCAAGGAATAGAAATTATAACAGGAACATGCATCAAGGTCAAAACAATCAGAGTTGGAAGGAGCCACGAGGATCTGATCAACCCTTTCGGCAACATCACCTTCTAAGATACCATGGACAACGACCATCCTACAATGCATGCCAAGACAATAGATATGGTGGGCTCCCTTGTAGTTACCAGCAAGCTCCATCATATGCCAATGAACCACCTCCTCAAAATAGCTTTGGACCACCATACTCACAAGCCCCTTTCCACCATTCACCTCCACATGACCCTAACCCGTATCCACCATACCAACCACCTTATGAGCCAAATGAACCATACACAGAACCACCCCCATTCCAATACAACTACTCTCATGAACCACCATCTCAATATACACCATCTCCTTATCATTATCAAGATGAACCACCTTCGTACCATGAACCCTTTCCCCCAACAAATGAACCCTCCTATCCACCCCAAACCTCCTTGGAGAAAGCACTTACCGATCTAAACTCTACTATACAAGCTCTCGTCGCCCAAATCAGACCACCAAATACCTTCAACAATCAACCCTCAAGCTCTAGTGCACTTCCTTTTCAACCACAGAATGATCTCTCCATCCCATCACCACCATCCATGGAAGAGCACCCACATCCATCAATCCAAGAGCAACGTGATCCCAATGATGCTATTGACATGGAACAAGAGAGAAGGGATCATCTTCGCGAATCCATACTTCATAAGGAGCTAGAGGAGGCCCTAAAGGTGAAGGTAGTAAAGACCCTTGAAGTCAAATGAGTGGTTGAAAAATTAGTGAAGGAAGACATCAAGGAGGAGTCTGATTTTGTCTTAGAGCAAGAGGAGGCCCAAAATGTGGAGATAGGAGAGACCCTTGAAGATGAAAGAATAGTTGAAAGGAGTTGTCATGGAAAGAAAATCATCAAGGATGAGTACGATTTTATATTAAAACTACTGGACAAAGCAGTAATTATTGAAGTGGAAGAAGTGGTTGAAGACTTGGGAGATGCTGAACCTCCATGGAAAAGTCAAGACATAGAACCTCCTTCCAAGATGGTTGTATTTGATGTTGAGGAGGGTGTACAACCTCCAAGGCATGTCATGATTAAGGACTTGGAAGAGGTCGATCAAGAGATGGAGATTCAAGAAGAAGAAGCACAACCTCCCATGCCATTGGAAAGCAGTAAAGAGGAGATTGAATTGGAAGAAAGCTACCAAGAGGAAGAGGTTGAAATTAAAGAAGCTTACAAGGAGGTGGAAGTTGTCAGAGAAGAGCACAAGGAAGTGGAGCTTGCAAGTTCATTAGAAACACCTCTCCCAAGGCCATTACCGTCCAACACAACGTTCAAGTGGGTAAAATTCTTATCCTTGACCTTTACATTCCCACTTGAATATGGGCTACTGGAGACGGATGGTCAACTTAGAGCTCTTTGTGGCATTAAGAGTAAGAGGAAGATGGTCAGTGGTAAGAATTGTCCTGCAAGGTTCATTATGGTTGGAAGCTTTAAGTTTAAACACAAAGGTTGGTGTAGAGCACAATTGAATGGGTCTAGGAAGTTGTTTGGACGCTTCAGTAAGAATTCTAAGGCTGAAGCACCCGGATGGAATCATGATAATCAACTTGAAGACGGGTGTAGAAACAAGATTTGGGATCCAGGAATATATGAGGATCAATTTTGGGAGCTCAAAGCTTGTGAAGAACTCCATCAAAGCTTGAGGAATTTACTTGGTATTGATAGAGCTTATTGGAAGTCCAAGCATTGGTGGAAGTTTCAAGACGAGTTCAAGTACAAGCCACCATAACAGGGACCTCACCAAATGTCCAACTTAAGGACTTTAACTAAAAGTGCTAGGTGGGAGACAACCCACCATGGTATATTCTTTCCTTTTTGTTCTTAGTTTTATTTTATTTTATTTTCATTCATGTTCATTCATAATTCCTGCATATTCACCTGCATTCTGCATTTGCATCTGCATATTGCACAAAAAAAAAAAAAAAACACGCGACGCGTAAGCGTTGCTGACGCGTCCGCGTCACAAGTACATTAGAAAGAAAAGAAAAGTGAACAGAGAGTCACGCGAGAGCGTGGCTGGAGGCGTGCCTTTGGCACAAATTGATCCACGCGACCGCGTCGCTGACGCGTCCGCGTCATGTGGGAAAAATGCCTCCCACGCGTCGGCGTCACCCACGTGAACGCGTGACCCTGCAAAATCGACGTAAAGGGGTGTATGGCAGAATGTTGGGCTGGAACGTGGCTGGACTCGTGCTAGAAGCACAAGCCCTATCACGCGACCGCGTGCCCCACGCGTCCGCGTCATTTTCAAAATATGGCCATCCACGCGATCGTGTCAACCACGTGACCGCGTCACCCAAAAATCTGGTGAAAAGAGTTTTGAACAGAGAGTTGCGCGAACGCGAGGCTGCACTCACGCCAATCGCACAAATCAGGCCATGCGATCGCGTGACCCACGCGTCTGCGTCACCTGACCTTATCGTGCACTACGCGACCGCGTCACTCACGCGTCCGCGTCGCCTGCGTCGCACAACTTATCCAGATCAGCGCCAATTATCTTTTCTTTTCTTTTCTAATCCTAATTTCTTCTATCTTTTCTTCTTTCTTCTTCCTTTTCTTACTTACTTCTTCTTCATCTCTTTAACTTCTCATCCCTCTTCACTTTCATTCTATTTCATTTAATTTATTTGCATACATTCATTCATTGCATTATTTTCATTGGTGTTAGAAATTTATTTGGTTCATTATTTTCTATATTTTTGTGGATTATTAAAGAAATTATTTGATAATTATATATTACCTTTTAAAGGGTTGCTTGCATGTTCAATTTAATACTTTCAACAGCTTATTTACCATGCTTGCTATGTGTTTGTGAAAAAGCCCCTATGGCATTGTGCACTATTTTTAGATTTCTTTTATTCTACTACTCTAAATGCTTGCTTTTCACAAAACTCTTTTTATATTTTATTAAGATTAAAGTATCATTTTTGTCCCCAATATTTTGGGTAAGTTCCAAAGTTGTCCCTAACGTTTCAATCGTCCTATTTAAGTCCATAACGTTTCAAAATTGACTCAATGTTATATACTAATCATTCTACAAATATTTCATGATAATTAAAAATCTTTAAGAGTAAAATTATAAAAAATTTAATTTATTTAGAATGAAAGTAATAAGATTAAGTGTAATTTACTTAGATGTGATTAAAAAATAATTGAATACTGTGTATAGTAAAAAAATGATATTATTGAATGATAAAATTAAAATTTATTTCTATGTATCATTTTTGGCCCCAACGTTTTTGTCCTATTAATATTCCTAACGTTTCAAAATCGTCTCAATTTTGTCCTGCTGTCAATTCTGTTAACGGATCCTAACGGCAGGACAACATTGAGTCAATTTTGAAATGTTAGGGACTTAAATAGGACGATTGAAATGTTAGGGACAACTTTGAGACTTACCCCAAACGTTGAGGACAAAAATAATACTTTACTCTTTTATTAATTAAATATAATTGTTATTACAAACATGTTAGTTTGAAAGACTTGGTAATCTAACTTGGACATTGAATGCTTGATCTATGCCACTCATGCCTTTGCCAGCATGCCAATAAACATCTTGCATTTAATTGTCATTACATGCACTTGCTATATTTCCATTGATGAACTTTTCACATGTAGTCATGACCATGTGTTAACGTCATTCTTCTTTATTGTGCATTGATTACCACCTTTTCTGCTCTTTTCCTTGCTCTAACCCTTAGCTTTAAAAGTTACTTTCTTTTTTTCTTTTCGGATGGCTACCAAGAAGGGTAAAGAGAAAGCTACTCCCAAACCACCGGCAAGGAAAGGAAAAAAAAAAGAGCACCAGCTGAGGAACCACAACCCCCATCCACTTGCACATCTTAGCATGCACCGAGGACGGTGCAATCTTTAAGTGTGGGGAGGTCGATACCAACTTCCAGGGGTTAGTTACCTTCTTTCCAACACCAATACTCTATTTTCTTTGTTTGTTCATTGTTGCATTTGCATATTTGATTGCATATTTGTTTGATTTTATGCATTTAGTTACTACTTGGTTGAAGTAATATTTTCTTTTTCTAATTTAAATTGAAAAAATTTTTTTTTTGTGTTAAACTTGTTTGGAAGTTGTATTTGGAACATGGTTTTTGAGCTAAAGAACACACAACCTGTGAGATTTTGAGCTTATTTATATGGTTATATTATTTGACCATAATATTTTTATTCTTGTGTGTTTCTTCTCTATAATTGCAATCTTTACTTTGTTCCACTCTATATGTCCATTATTTAGTGTATTTACATGCTTGCACATGATTGAGGCCATTACTTGTTTTCACTCACTTATCCCAAATAAGCTTACCCTTTTATGTCACCTTTGTTAGCCACTTTGAGCTTTTTAACCCCCTTCTATTCCATAACCACATTACTAGCCTTAAGCAGAAAAACAAAATAAAAATCCAAAGTTGAATCCTTGGTTAGCTTAAGATAGATATTGTGTATAATTTTAAGAATGGGGAATTTTAGGGGAACATGGGATGATAGAAAAAAAAAAGAATTAAATTGAATAAGTTATTTGAAAATTTGGGAAGCATGCCCATGTGAAATCAAAATAATTAAATTATCATGTGCATTGAAAAAAAGGAAAAAAAATTTATTAAGTAATTAAATAAGGGGATACAAAAAAATAAAAAAATAAAAAAATAAAAAAAATATTACCCCAAATGCAAAATAAAAAAAGAATCAATGCACATGGAACAAAATTCAAAAATAAGTTTGATACATGAGCATGTAATACAAAAGTGGGAAAAATTCGGGTAGCTAGGTAAAGAATTTTAAATTATATAAAGTATGTATATGTTAGGTGAGATCTTAGACTAATCAAGGATTCACTTTGTTAGCTCACTTATATATATATATATATCCTTACCTTTACCTCGGCCCCATTACAACCCTAAAAAGACCTCATGATGTTTGCATTGGTACATTAAATATTTGTTGATTGGTTAGATGAAGAACAAAGTTTAGAAAGTATGACTAGAGAAGAGTAGAGTGAATTACCCTATACACTTGAGAGATTAGAGTGCATATACACTACCAGTAAGGGTTCAATGCTTGATTCTATGTTCCCTGCTTTCATGAGCTGTCTTCTTACAAGTTTACTTGTCTTTTATTGTATGATTTAAATTAGTGGAATCTAACTTATGTTTATCTTGGAGAACTTATTTACTTTTAACTAAGTAGGTAACAAATTATTCTGCATGTAGTTACATTCATAGGTTGCATTTCATACATTTTACCATTCGTCTTCACTCCTTTATAGTTTCTCTTGAGCTTAGCATGAGGACATGCTAATGTTTAAGTGTGGGGAGGTTGATAAATCACTATTTTATGGTTTATCTTGTACTCAATTGAGTGGATTTTATCAATCTTTCATACACTTATTCAAATGATTTGCATGAGTTTACGTTTTTCTTCCTGATTTTGTGCTATGATTGAAAACATGCTTCTTTGGTCTTAATTTTGATATGTTTAACCCTCTCTTATTACCATTCGATGCCTTGATATGTTTGTTAAGTGATTTCAGAGATTACAGGGCAGGAATAGCTTGGAGGATGGAAAGGAAGCATGCAAAAGTGGAAGGAATACAAGAAGTTGAAGGAACTGCAAAGCTGTCAGCCTGACCCTCTCGCACTAAAATGGTCATAACTTGAGCTACAGAGGTCCAAACGATGCGATTCTAGTTGCATTGGAAAACTAACGTCCGGGGTTTCGATTTCATATATAATATGCCATAGTTGTTCTGACGCTAGGTGACGCAAACGCGCGCTCCACGCGGATGCATCGCAGTGACAAATGTAAGGCCCACATCGGTTGGAGAGGGGAACGAAGCATGCCTTATAAGGGTGTGGATACCTCTCCCTAGCATGACGCGTTTTGACGAGTGAGTGTGGGGGGCTTTGGCCATCATCCCTATCGTCAAAGGCAAAACCGTGAGGCCTTGTGTGCCAAAGCGGACAATATCGTGCTAGCGGGTGGTCTGGGCTGTTACAGATGGTATCAGAGCCAGAACCCGGATCGATGTGCCAGCGAGGGCGCTGGGCTCCCTTAGGGGGGTGGATTGTAAGGCCCACATCGGTTGGAGAGGGGAACGAAGCATGCCTTTTAAGGGTGTGGATACCTCTCCCTAGCATGACGCGTTTTGACGAGTGAGTGTGGGGGGCTTTGGCCATCATCCCTATCGTCAAAGGCAAAACCGTGAGGCCTTGTGTGCCAAAGCAGACAATATCGTGCTAGCGGGTGGTCTGGGCTGTTACAGCAAATATCAGCGTGGCAGATTTCTTCTCCAGCAATTTCTGGGCTGTTTTCGACCCAGTTTGTGGCCCAGAAAACACAGATTAGTGGCTATAAAGTGGGGGAATCCATTCATTCATGATCATGCTTTCATAATACATAATTTTTAGGATTTAGATGTAGTTTTTAGAGAGAGAGGTTCTCTCCTCTCTCTTAGGATTTAGGATTTAGGATTAGGATTCCTCTTAAAGGAATTAGGATTTCTTATTATTTCAACTTATTATTTCAACTTCTTCCCAGGTTCAATATTCCTTTTACTTTATATTTCTCTTTTTCTTTCAGATACTTTAATGCTTTTCTTTAATTACTTATGTTGCCAAATTGGCTTATGAACCATTCATGTTAGGATTTTCTTTATTTGATATAAATTGAGATATTTCAGATTTATGATTCTTATTTAGCTTTTTATATTCTTTGCTTTAATTGATTAACTGGAGGCTCTTGAGTTATCAAACTTATCGTGATTGTTAATTAATTTCTCTAATTGAATTGAATTTCACTAACTCTAGTCTTTCCTTAGGAGTTGGCTAGGACTTGGGGATCTAAAAAATTAGTCCACTTGACTTTTCCTTGCTTTCGTAAAGGTTAACTAAGTGGGATTAAATTCAATTCTCATAAGCGTAACTAGGATAGGACTTCCGAATTTTCATACCTTACCAAGAGTTTTATTATATATTAATTTATTAATTCCTGCAACTTATTTTCCTTATTCAAACCTTTCAAAATCCAAAAACACTGTTTTCCATAACTAATAATAAGAACACCTCCCTGCAATTCCTTGAGAAGACGACCCGATGTTTGAATACTTCAGTTTATAAATTTTATTGGGTTTGTTACTTCTGACAACCAAAATATTTGTAAGAAAGGATGATTGCTTGGTTTAGAAACTATACTTGCAACGCGAATTTATTCTGAATTCTAAACTGTCAAGCATCCGTTCTTCACGCCTCAACATGAAATTCCTGAGATATCTCAAGGGATGTATTTTCCTCTCCAAAATTATTGAGATCAACTGAACACCTTAGTAGGGGAACTGAGCTCAAACATGGAGCAACTGAGGCTGGAACACCAAAAGCACTCCATCATCCTCTATGAAATAAGAGAAGATCAAAGAGGCATGAGGAAAGAACAACAGAGACAGGGGCGTGACATAGAAGAGATCAAGTGGTCCATTGGCTTCTCTAGAGGGAGCAATAGTCACCGTCACTAAGGTGGATCCATTTCTTTTATCTCCTATTTGCTTATGTTATTTTTCTGTTTTCCATGTATTTTATCTTATTATCTGTTTCTAGTGCATGATCATCTTTATGTCTTAAATCTATGAAATATTCCATATATCTCTCACCTTGGTTGAAAGAAAATTTTATTTGAAAAAGAAAAGTGAGGTGCATAGAATTTCGAGTTATATATTAAGAATAGTTCAATTATTTGATGTGGTGGCATTGCTTTTGCTTTCTGAATGCATGAATGAACAATGCATATTTGATTTTGGATTTAATAATGTTGGATCTTGAAAGAATGATGAAAAAAGTGAAGTATTATTGGTAATCTGGAAAATCCAAAAAAAAAATGATTCTTGAAGCAAGAAAAAGAAGCAAAAAAGCAAAAAGCAATAGAAAAAAAATTGCAAAAAAAAAAGAAAAAAAAGAGAGAAAGAAAAAGAAAAAGCCAATAGCTCTTTAAACCAAAAGGCAAGAGTAGGGGTGGGCAAAAAAATCCCAAATTTGGATTTTAAACCAAATCCAAACCAAATCATTAAAAAAAACCAATTTTAAATAAAAAAAAATCCAAACCAAACCAAATTTATTTTATAATTTGGTTTTAAATCCAATCCATTTAAATGGTTTTAAATCTGGATCCAGATCCAGATCCAGATTAAAATCAAAATCTCAAAAACACCCTAATTCTTCATTTCTGATTTGGTGAACCAGTTTTAACTCGCACGAATCCTTTTCTCCTTCGCCCGCAGTCGGCACTGCCGCACCGGAGCAGGCAACTGGCACTGCAGTTTCGTAGCTGCCACCACCACCACAAGCGTGTCACGCCACTGCTCTGTTCCGCCATCCGCGGTTCCGCCGTCCGCCTTTTCTCGCCGTGACCCAGCTCTGTTCTTCTCCATTCTCTGGGTACCCTCAAGGCACCGTCCGCCTTTTCTCGCCGTGACCCAGCTCTGTTCTTCTCCGTTCTCTAGGTACCCTCAAGGTTAGATAGGTTTACCATTAAGTAATTAATTTGGTAGATTGAAATGTTGTGAAGCAACAGAGAAGAACCACCGAGTGAATCTATCATCTGAGAAAAGGAATTGAGTGGTAGATAGGGATTTACTACATTTGTGATTATATAGTTGAAATTGCCAAAGGTGCTTCCATGTTCTTTTCTGTTCTGTTCCATTCCATCAATTTGAAAAACTGAACAAGGTTTGATTGCTTATGCTGTTATGCATATCAAGTGTTTGTGTTAATGCCACTTTTCTATGGTTTTCTTTATTATTTTTTTATTTTCCTATTTTTATAGGATTATGATGATTTATCTTTTTATATTTCTAATAGCCCCATTTTAGTGCTTGGGAAAAACATATGAAGCTTTACTAAGAAATAGTAGACATTCGGTTGTATGCATGCTTTCTGTAAAAATTAGCTTTTCTAGTGCACAAATAATTTAGTGATCTGTAACTAATTATTCATATTGCATTTGCAGCTAACATTGTACTAGGATTTGGATCACTTATCGGGCGTATTCTATCTTTACCTTCTACTGCTCTAAATGTGCCAAACAATAGGATGCATCCTCTTTCTCTTAGCTCTCTGCAGGTATGTGTAGTGTTATTGTATTTTGAATCATCATGTACTTATCGTTTTGTAAATCAAGTGATCAAGACCTTGATCCTTTGGCAAATAGATTCAAATGCTTTTGCTTTTGAATATTCTCTCTAAACCCCACATATTTTGGAATCCTAGGTGAAAATTCAATTGATAAGCTATGAATTTAACAGACTTTTTTTTATCATGCCTTTAGAATCAGTGCCCACCAACCCCAACTTAGCCGACTGTTGTCATTTGAGAACTAAAGGGTGCACATCAATTAGGAGGTTCAGTAAGTGAAGAAGCTTCAGGATAATTAAGATAGCACAATTTTGTCATTGTATATGTAGCCGACTCAATCTAATATGAAAAGATTGTCATTGTATATGCTTGTATGATCTCATCACTGGAGTTAGTTTGATATTGCGACTCAGTGTCTTGAATGTCTGAGGTATTGTTTGTAAAGATGTAGGCAGGCAGTGGATGTTTATTTAGAACTGATTATGTGTATTTTGTTGAAATATTAATATAAATTTATCACATGATAAAAGCAAGCCTTAATAAATATATTAAAACTTATAATTCATCAGTATTTTGATTCCTTCACTGTCTTATTTTTGGAGTGTGCCTATCTTTTATATTAATATATGTTGAAGAATGACATCTTATTGCATTTTGTAGAATTTTATCTATTGTTTGTAGTTTATATATTATTTGTTATGTAACCTGTTGCTTATTGTTCTTTGTTATTTATTCCTTTTGTAGGAAGAAAGACTAAGAAATTTGAGGCACCGTCTTGAAGTGCCCTTTGATGGTTCCAAAACAGAGCACCAAGTATGTGGTTAATGCAAGTTTTGTAATTTTCAGATCAATATTCTGAAATTCGCTACTATACCCTGCATTCTATCATATCCAATTTTTCTCTTGTTTTGATCCAATCTTCACTTTTATGCTACTGCTCAAGTTTGCTTTGCATGGCTTACTTAATAAACAGTCTTAATGTTGTTGTTGATCTTAATAACTACTTGACGTGCAAATTCATGTTAATAAGGAAATGTTTAGGGAGAAATAGAAATATTTTAAATTGAGTTGCCTTATTGGATTAACCAATAGGTTGCAAAGAAAATTACTATCCATTTTTTTGTTGCATGTTTATATTAGTACATTGATACCTAGTGCACATTATTTTTAAAAGTGGATTTTTTTTAAAATATCTGGTTTTAAAATTGGATTTTTGTTTGAAGAAACTGATTTTAAAACTGGATTTTCAAAAATTAGTTTTAAAACTGAATTTTTGGTTAAAAAATCTGGTTTTAAAACTGGATTTTATAAAAAAAACTGGATTTTAGATTTGGATTTAAAAAAAACTGGATTTAAAAAAAATCGGATTTAAAACCGGTTTTATATGTAAAACTAGATTTAAAACCGGTTTTTATTTTTTTAAACCGGTTTAGAACCGGTTTTTCTCTTCAATCCAGTTCTGGTTTGATTTTATGAACCATAAAACTGGTTCTGAAATGGATCCAGTTTGGATTTATAAAAATCCAAACCATGCCCACCCCTAGGCAAGAGCAAGGATCAAAGGCTTTGAGTATCAATGGTTAGGAGGGCTTAAAAGAAATAAAATTTTGGCCTAAACAGTTCAAATGAGCTGCTTCCCTAACTATATGCTTGTGGTGTGAAGGTGTCAAGTGAAAAGCTTGAGACTGAGCAGTTAAAGTCGTGATCTAAAGCAAAAGAGTGTGCTTAAGAACTCTGGACACCACTGGCTGGGGATTCTAGCAAAGCTGAATCACAATCCTAAGGGATTCACCCATAAGTGTCTATGGCGATTATGTATTGACGTGGCAGAAATTGGTGAGTCAAGAATTGTTATAAAATATGTGTTGCAAGTATAGTTCTTAACCAACCAGAATTCCGCTTATCAATTTAGAAGGGTGTCACAAAAATTAAAATCAAAATACTGGGAGTATGAATCCCAGGTCGTCTCCCAACGAGTTGCAGAAAGGTGTGCTATTTTATTAATCAGATGTTTTAAAAAAAAAGAGTTTGAGTTGAATAAACAAGAAATTAAATTGGAGAAATTAAGTAATTTAAATAAAAGCCTTGACTGGGAGTAGATTAGTTGGAAGTCCTATTCTTGTTGCAGTACTCTCAAGATTAATTGATAATTGAAGGTTGTTCTATTAGTTATCCCTTACTAGGTAAGGGAAAGTTAAACAAGTTGGAATGCTGTTTCTATTCACAAGTTCCAATCCGCTCAATTGAAAAGGATTAGTGTCAGTGACTAGAGAACATTCCAACAATAAACCCAATTACAATTTTTCTTTTAAGCACCCCAACTCAAGGGTTCCTTTCAATTAACTCCCCATCAAGTTAGGGAACTACTCACTCATTGTGAATGTAGAACTCATAACATAGGAAAGGGAATTAAAGAAAGACATGATAAATAAAACTCAAAGGAATCAATTAAAAATAAAAGTAATTCTTGTATTGATAAATTCTAAAATAATTCAATAGTAAAATTGAGTAAATTAAAGGACATGGAAGAGTAAAGCCAAGTAAAAAAAATGAACTAGAATGACGAAGTCTTGATGAGGTAATAACTCTTCTCAATATCCCAATGCAAAGAGCAATAGAAAATAAAATCCTAAGAACTATGAATGCGTAGAGAGAAAACCTAGAGGAGGAGTAAAAACTAGATCTAAAAACTAAAACTTTGTAGAATGAATGTTGTTGTTGGTTTCTGCATGTTCTCTGGCTCTAGTCTGCTTTTCTGGGCCGAGAACTGGGTCAAAGCAGGGCCCAAAATCGCCCCCAGCGAATTTTGCAGATTATGCAGATCGCGCACATCACGCGATCGCGTCATTCATGCGGCCGCGTCATTCGGCGTTTTGACATGCCATGCGAGCGCGTCGTCCACGCCTCCGCGTCACTTGTGCTATTCCAATCCGTGCGGTTGCGTGAGCCATGCGGCCGCATCACTGCGATTTCCTCTCTTTCATGCGGCCGCGTCACTTCTCGCTGATCATCTCCTCAATTTCTTGTGTTCCTTCCATTTTTGCAAGCTTCCTTTCCAATCTCCAACTCATTCATGCCCTATAAAGCCTAAAACACTTAACACAAAGATCACGGCATCGAATGGAACAGAGGAGAATTAAAATACGTAATTAAAAGTCTCTAAGAAGCAAGTTTTCAATCATGTAATAATTTTAGGAAGAAAATATAAATGCATGCTAATTATATGAATAAGTGGGCAAAGATCATGATAAAACCACACAATTAAACACATTATAAACCATAAAATAGTGGTTTATCATGTATCCGGTGGTAATACTGGAAAACAAAGCGCTTAGGGTCACAGCCAAGACTCAAAAGAAGCTGTGTTCAAGAATAAAAAAGAACTAAACTAGGAGAATCAATAGTATCATCTGGATTCTAAATTCCTAAAGATGCCAAGTATTCTGAGCTTCAAAAGAAAGTAAGATGCCAAAACTATTCAGAAGTGAATAGCTACTAGTTCCACTCATCTAATTGAAACTGAGCTTCATTGAAATCTCTGAGATTTATTGTATCCTTCTCTTCTTTTTAATCATACTTTTTTTTGGTTGCTTGGGGACAAGCAACACTTTAAGTTTGGTGTTTTGATGAGCAGATATTTTATACGCTTTTTGGCATCATTTTCATATAGTTTTCATTATGTTTTGTTTAACTTTTATTATATTTTTATAAGTTAGTATAAAATTCATATTTTTGGATTCTACTTTGAGTTTGTGTATTTTTATGATGATTTCAGGTAAATTCTAGCTGAAATTGAGAAGATCTAGAAAAGTCTGAGTCAGAGACAGAGAAAGAACTGCAGATGCTGTCAGGATCTGACTTTCATGCATTCGAAGGAGCATTTCTTGAGCTAAAAAAGTCCCAATGGTGCGCTCTTAACGGCTATGGAAAGCTAACAACCAAGGCTTTCCAGAAATATATAATAGTCTATACTTTGATTTGGAAATGAAGGCCCAAAACTGGCGTTTAACGCCAGCCGCCAACCCCATTCCTGGCATCCAACGCTCAGAAGGGAGCAGTTGGCATCCAAAGCTGGCATTGGATGCCCAAAAAGGAGCACCAACTCGTGGGGACACCCTTAGCTCAGCCCAAACACTCACCAAGTGGGCTCAGAAAGTGGATTTTCGCACTACAAGACTAGTTTATCTTATTTCTGTAATTCTTAGTAGCAGATTAGTATTTATAGGAGGAGATCACCCTTGTTTAGGATTATCATCTTCTACCTCATCTTTGCCCACTTTATTTTTGAACACTATTCTCTGTACAGTACGAGTCACTAACCTCTTAGGAGCTCTGCTGATTCTTACGGATTAATAATATCACTATTCTATTTTAATCTATGCTTGATTCTATTCTAAGATGTATCTTCATTCTTCATCCTAATGAATTGGGAGTGTAACTTGACCGTCATCCCTATTCACATGGGTTCTTACGTGTCCTTGACGGGATAATACTGAACTACAAGCTTGATTATACATCTCTTAGACGGCTAATCCACGGCTTCGTTGGGGACTTCTCGAGACATCAGTTCAGCCGAGGTGCAGGGTGATTAGGGCCTTTGTGGTATAGGTTAGAACCAAAGATGCAGCATTCTCTGATCTGAAAGATCGACCTTGTCTGTGGCGTTTTGAGTAGGATCACCAAGGGAATGGACTGCTAGAGCTTCACCCCTGTTCAAATTGGATGATCGCTGACCCGACGTTTGATCTAAAGCAGAGGAGATTAATGACCGCTGACCCGGCGTTAATCATGTACAACCTACCATGGAATGAATCAATTAGAAGTTAGAGTAGATGGTGAGAAAAGTTGATCCAGAAGGAAGAAGCATCTCTGAAGCCTCAACCGTTCTCATACCACTGGATTCACACCTATCTAGTAACGTTTTATTTATTTATCTATTTTTTGCGTTTTCTCGTGATAATCATATTTTTTATCCACCTGACTAAGATCTGCAAGATAACCATTGGTTGCTCAAACCAACAATCCTTGTGGGATCGACCCTCACTCACCTGAGGTATTACTTGGACGACCTGGTATACTTGTCGGTCTATCTGTGTGAAACGTGCGGAGCCAGTTTCATGCACCAACCATCCTTCTCTTACGCTTCACTCCACAAACAGCCTTAAGTTGATCATCCGTTTTAAGTAACCCATATTCGAGTGGGACAATAAATCTAAGGGATATAAGTTTTACCCATTCAAATGAAGAAATAGATGGCGACCTAGGTAGAGAAGTTTCCAATGATCTTGACAAAGAAAATTCCACTCCTGTCCATCCTCTTCTAAGGGCTTCCCTTTCTTGACAAGCTTCTTCTAATTAAACCTCTTCTTCACCAATTTTTTTCAAATTTTTTTCCATCACTCAAGTCATAAACTGGAGGTTGAGTAAAGTCTACCTCAATATCAAATCCAAATTCAGTGGGAGAAAGTTCAACATGATCATCAAGGGGATTGGTAGTGTGGACAAAAAATCATTAATGATGAAATCCAGTTCTTGATCAATTCCCCTCAATTCTCCAACCACTTCTTCAATACCAATGATCTCGACTACCTCCTCTTGTTGCAATTCTTGCTCCAATTCCTCTTCTTCACCATGAAACTCCAAGTTCTCCTTCTCATTATACTCCTCAGCTAGTCCTCTACATTCGTCAATGAGAGTTTCTTGGTTGCATGAGTGCAATGAGACTAAATGGTTCATCACTTCAGCTACAGTAGCCATCTTTTGGAGGTCTTCTTCTCGTCTTTGGAGAATGGAAAGAAGCTCTCTTTATTCTTGCATTAACGGTTGGAGAACTTCATCCAATGAAGGCGGTGGTGGAAGAGAGAGTTTATTACTTTGGAGAAAGGTGTCATAGTTGAAAGGTGGTTCATATTGGTGAGAGGCTTGAGGTGGTGTATAAGAAATTGGTGGTTTTTGGGAGTATTGATGTTGGAATGGTGGTACCTCTAAATATGGTTCATATGGTTGTTGGTATAGTGGGTATGGGTTAGGATCATATGGAGGTGAATGGTAGGATGGTACTTGTGAATAAGGGTGCCAACAATGTTGAGAAGTTGGTTCATAGTTGTGTACATTATGGGGTGGATTGATACTATAAGAGATTGGAGGAGGTTTAGCATTTTTTAATAACATCACATTCATAGATTAGTGCCATAATAGGTTCAATAATATATAAATTAAGTAAAAGAGTATAAAGTCTCATAGATTGACCAATGAGTAACACCCTACTATTATTAGTATTGGTCATTATGTTCTAAAAGTTTGATCATTATAATTTTGTATCCTTAGTTACATAGAGAGAGAAAGAAAGGATAATTACAATAAAAATCTTTACCCTTATCTTCCTAAGGCTATAAGTTCTTATTTCTCTCTTTTCTCATTAATATCATTTACCATATCATCATGTTAAACACTTAAAAATATAAGAGAGAAAGAAAGAGAGGTAGAAGGAAAGGAGAAAAAAAACGTTGCTTTGAAAGAATGAAAAATAAAGAAAGTGTCCATAAGTTCTCAACTTTTGCCTCCAATTTTCAAGAGATCAAGGCCTCATATCAACAATCGAATCCAACTAAACAATTTCTCTCATTCTCTCCTCTTGTGAATTCGGCCATAATGACTTGAGAGACAAGAAATTATTTTTGATGATGTCTTATTCATGAATTAAGTTCTAGGATCCTCAAGAAATTTACACATCAAAATTCCAAACTCCAAGGGTGAGAAACCTTTTCCTTTTCCTTTAATGAACTTTTGGCCATAAGGCCTTTAAGTGATTAAAGATTATGTTAACTTTGATCTAGGAAGAAGTGGTAATCAAAAGACTCTAATAACTAAAATTAGGAAGTTCACAAGTTAAAGTAAACGTTAGTTTAGTAAAATTTTGCCTGATGTGTCATATGAAATTCTAATAATGATTTTAATGATGATTTGATGAAATTAGATGTTTAATTGAATTCTTTATGATGATTGAGCACTTGAAATTGATTATAATTATTTGGAATGAATTTTGAATGATTATTGATAAAGGCCAAATTGTAAGATGCTTTTAGGGTTAAAATATAATTTATAAAAGTTTAAAAGCAAGTGAAGAAACTTGTAAGAATATATTTATATTTGTTAAGTAAGGAGAAGAATAAAAATTTGCAAAAAATGGCTTAAAGGGAGCTAAAGTATCATAAGGGTAATTTGGTAAATATGAATAATATACGATGCACCCAAAAAGAGAGAGATGGGAAATAGAAAGTGAGAAGTAGCGATCAAATAGGTAACATAATCTAATTTAATAAAAAAAAAGTGGACTAAAATATAAATAAAATAATTTTTTGGTAAAATTATAATTTTAGTAAAGTATAAGTGTAAATTTATAAATATGATAAAATATAGAGGTAAAAGTGCAAATATGTTAAAGGATGAGGGTAAAAGTGTAATTATGCTAATAAAGGACAAAATAGTCATTTTGAAAGATTTTAGGGATAAAGTGATAATTTGAGAGTCATAAGGGGTAAAAATGAAACTTTAAGGACAAAATAGTCATGTCAAAAAGTTTGAGGGTAAAGATGTAACTTTGAATAAAGAAGCGCATAATAGTCTTTATATAAAAAGATAAGACTAAGACGGTAAATTAAAATATTAAAATGCATAATGATCATTATATGAAAAGACTAAAGGCGAAAAGGTAATCTTGAATGTTTAAGAATTTTAAAATATTATATGAGCAAGTTAAAGTTAAAAGAGCTTACGAAGGAATTATTGCCTGGTAGGGTTTGAGGTTTCGTCCCTCTTGTCCAGTCCAACTATGAGCATATTATGGCATCAAACTCAACGAGAATTACTGAGTGCCTAGATATATGTATGCTAACTGTATAAATTTGGAAAGCCATATCCAAGCTAGGTCTAGCATAATGTTGGGTTGCGGGTACTCAACTAACGCGTGAGCTCACGGCCTGTATAGGACAAACATGTGTAAGATCCGGGAAAATGATAAAAAATGATTAATTAGATAATTAATCTTAAATTGAAATAGTTAAAACGTTCCTAGATGGGATTGAAAATCAAGACTTCGGAATTTGAAAATTTAACTATGATAACTTTTTCGAGAGGAAAAATGTAATTTTATGCGAAAAATGTATAAAAACTCGTTTGGGCAAATTAACTGGTAGTACCAGCTTAAGTCTGCCCGACACTGTGAGTAAGACAATTAATTATGAGTAAAAAAGGTTAAGAAACTAAACTTTATAGTTTGAAAAGTAGAAATAATTGGAATACGAATTAAAACAGTAATCTTAAAGGTTTTGGCCCAAAACTGGGCAATGGACTAAAACAAGTGAACCGGGTCCAAGTGGGTCCAAACCCACACTATATAAGCCCCATTTCAGCACAACACAAATACTTTCCCCCCTTAGAAGAGAGAGACACGACTGAAGGGAGAAGAGAGAAGAAGACTAACTCAAATCGTAACTCCACAAACTTCAATCCTCCGTAACTTTCTCTTCGTAGCTCTGATCGCTGTACCGTTTGCGGCCATACAAAGCTCATTTCTTCCTCTTTAATTCTATCTAAATATTTTGGTAAGCCTCTCCCTCATCAATCTGTAGTTTCAATTTTGGGATGAGAATAACATTTTTGGCTTGTGTGTTCACAAAACTAGGTGATTCTTGTGTTTAGCGGGAGCTCTAGCTTGAGTTCTAACTAGGTTTCATCTCTCAGTGGGTAAAGGTAAGATCCACATTTCTCATGTGTTCATCAAATTGTACAAAGCCCTAGTGATTGGATATTATGTATATTATGTGAAAATAGTGTAGATTGAGTATTAGAGGCATCAAGTTGATCATTGGTGGTACTTGAGCCTAGCTGAGGTGAACTTGGAGATTGGACTTGGTGGGATTCAAGATTCAGGACTTGATTTTGGCATCCTAAGAGGTACGGTTTAAATTTCATTTAAATACCATGTAATGTGACATGAAATTCTAGGCTAAATGCCCCTAGAAATCGGATTGAATTGTGTGATTAGATGAAATTGAAGGTTGTAATTGATAAATTGTTGAATATGATTTTGGTTGGTTGTTGTTGGTTTAGTGTCAATGCTATAATGGAATGGGTGTTAATGATTGAGATTGTGGTTTGAATTATTATATTAATATTGTTGATATTTATGAGTTGAATTGATGAATATTAGGCCAGACGCCGTGAATTTTGGTCCTGAGGCTGTGATCGGGTAAGTCCAGCTAAGTGTGATGGATTGGAGTGTATGAATTTGGTGTGATTGTGTTTGGATTAGAAACTATTGCATTTGGTATTGAATATATGAAAAGTTGTTGAATTTTAGAGTTGTTGATTTAAATGGTTTGGAATGATTGACTAAACTTGGATTTGGACAGAAATGAGTGGTTGGATATGTATGTTAGTGGAATTGATATGAAATGTTTGATTCTAAATATAGGCTTGAAAGTTAATTTTGGATGATGAAAGATTTCGGGAGTTTGGGAGTGTTGGTGGTATGGGTGTGTGGTGCACGAAATTGTGATCATCAATGGCGCCATCAACATGGTACGCTCAATTGTAATCTCAACTTTTTATCACAACTTCGCACAACTAACCAGCAAGTGCACTGGGTCATCCAAGTAATAAACCTTACGCGAGTAAGGTCGATCCCACGGAGATTGTTGGTATGAAGCAAGCTATGGTCACCTTGTAAATCTCAGTCAGGCGGATATCAAAAGGTTATGTAATTCATTGGTTAGAATTTCAGATAAGCGTATAGAGATGCATTCGTTCCTCTGAACCTCTGCTTTCCTGCTGTCTTCATCCAATCAATCTTACTCATTTCCATGGCTGGCTTTATGTAAGGACATCACCGTTGTCAATGGCTACTTTTGATCCTCTCTGGAAAATGGTCCGATGCGCTGTCACTGCATGGCTAATCGTCTGGAGGCATCACCCTTGCCAATGGCTGCATCCCATCCTCTTGTGAAAATGGTCCAAATGCTCTGTCACAGCACGGCTAATCATCTGAGGTTCTCGATCATGCTGGAATAGGATTCACCCTCCTTTTGCGTCTGTCACTACGCCCAGCACTCGCGAGTTTGAAGTTCGTCACAGTCATTCAATCCCAGAGTCCTACTCGGAATACCATAGACAAGGTTTAGACTTTCCGGACTCTCATGAATGCCGCCATCAATCTAGCTTATACCACGAAGATTCTGATTAAGAGATCCAAGAGATACTCATTCAATCTAAGGTAGAACGGAAGTGGTTGTCAGGCACACGTTCATAGGGAATGATGATGATTGTCACGTTCATCACATTCAGGTTGAAGTGCGAATGAATATCTTAGAAGCGGAATAAGTTGAATTGAATAGAAAAACAGTAGTACTTTGCATTAATTCTTGAGGAACAGCAGAGCTCCACACCTTAATCTATGGAGTGCAGAAACTCTACCGTTGAAAATACATAAGTGGAAGGTCCAGGCATGGCCGAATGGCCAGCCCCTCTGATCTAAGAACTAGGCGTCCAAAGATGTTCAAAGATGTTCCCAAGATCTCTAATACAATAGTAAAAAGTCCTATTTATAATAAACTAGCTACTAGGGTTTACAGAAGTAAGTAATTGATGCATAAATCCACTTCCAGGGCCCACTTGGTGTGTGCTTGGGCTGAGCTTGAATGTTACACGTGCAAAGGCTCTTTCTAGAGTTGAACGCCAGGTTGTAACATATTTCTGGCGTTCAACTCTGGTTTGTGACTTGTTTCTGGCGTTTAACTCCAGACAACAGTGTAGAACTGGCGTTCAACGCCCTTTTACGTCATCTAAATTCGGCCAAATATAAACTATTATACATTGCGGGAAAGCCCTGGATGTCTACTTTCCAACTCAATTGGAAGCGTGCCATTTTGAGTTCTGTAGCTCCAGAAAATCCACTTTGAGTGCAGGGAGGTCAGAATCCAACAGCATCAACAGTCCTTCTTCAACCTCTGAATCTGATTTTTGCTCAAGTCCCTCAATTTCAGCCAGAAAATACCTGAAATCACAGAAAAACACACAAACTCATAGTAAAGTCCAGAAATGTAAATTTAACATAAAAAATAATAAAAACATCCCTAAAAGTAACTAGATTCTACTAAAAACATACTAAAAACAATGCCAAAAAGCGTATAAATTATCCGCTCATCACAACACCAAACTTAAATTGTTGCTTGTCCCCAAGCAACTGAAAATCAAATAGGATAAAAAAAAGAGAATATACTATAAATTCCAAACTATCAATGAAACATAGCTCCAATCAGATGAGCGGGACTTGTAGCTTTTTGCCTCTTGAATAGTTTTGGCATCTCGCTTTATTCATTGAAGTTCAGAATGATTGGCATCTATAGGAACTCAGAGTTCAGATAGTGTTATTGATTCTCCTAGTTCAGTATGATGATTCTTGAACACAGCTATTTTATGAGTCTTGGCCGTGGCCCTAAGCACTTTGTTTTCCAATATTACCACCGGATACATAAATGCCACAGACACATAATTGGGTGAACCTTTTCAGATTGTGACTTAGCTTTGCTAAAGTCCCCAATTAGAGGTGTCCAGGGTTCTTAAGCACACTCTTTTTTTTGCTTTGGACCTTGACTTTAACCGCTCAGTCTCAAGTTTTCACTTGACACCTTCACGCCACAAGCACATGGTTAGGGACAGCTTAGTTTAGCCGCTTAGACCAGGATTTTATTCCTTTAGGCCCTCCTATCCACTGATGCTCAAAGCCTTGGGATCCTTTTTATTTGCCCTTGCCTTTTGGTTTTAAGGGTTACTGGCTTTTTGCTCTTGCCTCTTGGTTTTAAGAGCTTTTGGCTTTTTCTGCTTGCTTTTTCTTTTTCTTTCTAATTTTTTTTTTCGCTACTTTTTTTTTCTTTTTTTTTGCAAGCTTTGTTCTTTGCTGCTTTTTCTTGCTTCAAGAATCATTTTTATGATTTTTCAGATTATCAAATAACATGTCTCCTTGTCATCATTCTTTCAAGAGCCAACATATTTAACATTCTTAAACAACAACTTCAAAAGACATATGCGCTGTTCAAGCATTCATTCAGAAAACAAGAAGCATTGTCACCACATCAATATAATTAAACTAAGTTCAAGGATAAATTCGAAACTCATGTACTTCTTATTCTTTTGAATTAAAACAGTTTTCATTTAAGAGAGGTGATGGATTCATAGGACATTCATAACTTTAAGACAAAGTTACTAAATACTAATGATCATGTAATAAGACACAAACTTAGATAAGCACTTAACATAGAAACGAAAAACAGAAAATATAAGAACAAGGAATGAGTCCACCTTAGTGATGGTGGCGTTTCCTTCTTGAGGAACCAATGATGTCCTTGAGCTCTTCTATGTCTCTTCCTTGTCTTTGTTGCTCCTCCCTCATTGCTTTTTGATCTTCTCTAATTTCATGAAGGATGATGGAGTGCTCTTGATGTTCCACCCTTAGTTGTCCCATGTTGGAACTTAATTCTCCTAGGGAGGTGTTGATTTGCTCCCAATAGTTTTGTGGAGGAAAATGCATTTGAGGCATCTCCAGAATCTCATGGTGATGAGCTTCCTGCGCCTCTTGAGCTCCATGAATGGGCTCTCTTGCTTGCTCCATCCTTTTCTTAGTGATGGGCTTCTCTTCCTCAATGGGAATGTCTCCTTCTATGAAAGCTCCAGCTGAGTAACATAGATGGCAAATAAGATGAGAAAAAGCTAGCCTTGCCATAGGGGAGGACTTTTCGGCCATTTTGTAGAGTTCAAGAGAGATGACTTCATGAACTTCTACTTCCTCTCCAATCATGATGCTATGAATCATGATGGCCCGATCTACAGTAACTTCAGATCGGTTGCTAGTGGGGATGATGGAGCGTTGGATGAACTCCAACCATCCTCTAGCCACAGGCTTGAGGTCCAGTCTTCTTAGTTGAACTGGCTTGCCTTTGGAGTCAATCTTCCATTGAGCTCCTTCCACACATATGTCCATGAGGACTTGGTCCAACCTTTGATTAAAGTTGACCCTTGTAGGGGCGTGCATCTCCTTGCATCATAGGCAAGTTAAACGCCAACCTTACATTTTCCGGACTAAAATCTAAGTATTTCCCCCGAACCATGGTGAGATAATTCTTTGGGTCCGGGTTCTTACTTTGATCATGGTTCCTAGTGATCCATGCATTGGCATAGAACTCTTGAACCATTAGGATGCCGACTTGTTGGATGGGTTTTGTTAGAACTTCCCAACCTCTTCTTTGGATTTCATGTCGGATCTCCGGATACTCATTCTTCTTGAGCTTGAAAGGGACCTCAGGGATCACCTTCTTCTTGGCCACAACATTATAGAAGTGGTCTTGATGAGCTTTGGAGATGAATCTTTCCATCTCCCATGACTCGGAGGTGGAAGCTTTTGTCTTCCCTTTCCCTTTTCTGGAGGATTCTCCGGTCTTAGGTGCCATCAATGGTAATGGAAAAACAAAAAGCTTATGCTTTTACCACACCAAACTTAGAATTTTGCTCGCCTTCGAGCAAGAAAAGAAAGAATAGATGAAGAAGAAGAAGAAAATATGTAGGAGAGGAGGGATGTGTATTCGGCCAAGAAGAGAAGAGAGGGTTGTGTTGTGTGAAAATGAGGAAGAATGGAGGGCTTTATATAGGGAAGGGAGGGGGGTAAGGTTCGGCCATAAGGGTGGGTTTTGGGTGGGAAATTGATTTTGAATTTTGAAGGTGGGTGGAGTGTATGAGGTAGGTTTATGGGGAAGAGTGGATGGATGTGAGTGGTGAAGTGGTGATAGGGAAGAGAGATTGAGGTGATTGGTGAAGGGTTTTGGGAAAGAGTGTTTATGGGATTGTGTGAAAGAGGGGTGAGAAGAAGTGAGTGGAGGTAGGTGGGGATCCTGTGGGGTCCACAGATCCTGAGGTGTTCAAGGATTTACAACCTTGCACCAAATTAGGCATGCAAAATGCCCTTGCACACAACTCTGGGCGTTCAGCGCCATATTGGTGCTTGTTCTGGGCGTTGAACGCCCATTTGTTGCCCATTTCTGGCGTTGAACACCAGAACCATGCTTGTTCTGGGCGTTCAGCGCCAGCTCTTCTCCAGGGTGCAATTCTGGCGTTCAAACGCCCAGATGCTGCCCATTTTGGGCGTTCAGCGCCAGAACCATGCTCTGTTCTGGCGTTGAACGCCAACCAGATGCATCTTACTGGCGTTTAAACGCCAGTATGGTCTTCCTCCAGGGTGTGATTTTTCTTCTGCTGTTTTTGATTCTGTTTTCAATTTTTAAATTTATTTTGTGACTCCACATGATCATGAACCTAATAAAACATGAAAGAACAAGAAAAATAGAATTAGATAAATAAAAATTGGGTTGCCTCCCAACAAGCGCTTCTTTAATGTCAATAGCTTGACAGTGGGCTCTCATGGAGCCTCATAGATGTTCAGAGCATTGTTGAGACTCCCCAACACCAAACTTAGAGTTTGGATATGGGAGTTCAACACCAAACTTTGAGTTTGGTTGTGGCCTCCCAACATCAAACTTAAAGTTTGACTGTGGGGGCTCTGGTTGACTCTGCAGTGAGAGAAGCTTTTTATGCTTCCTCTCTATGTTTACAGAAGGATGACCTCGAGTTGTAAACACAAGGGAGTCCCCATTCAATTGAAGGACTAATTTACCTCTGTCAACATCAATCACAGCTCTTGCTGTGGCTAGGAAGGGTCTTCCAAGGATGATGAATTCATCCTTATCCTTCCCAGTATCTAGGACTATGAAATCAGCAGGGATGTAAAGGCCTTCAACCTTTACTAACACATCCTCTACTTGTCCATAAGCCTGTTTTCTTGAATTGTCTGCCATCTCTAATGAGATTTTAGTGGCTTGCACCCCAAAGATTTCCAGTTTTTCTATTACAGAGAGGGGCATGAGGTTTATCCCTGAACCAAGGTCACACAGAGCCTTTTCAAAGATCATGTTGCCTATGGTACAAGGTATTATGAACTTTCCAGGATCCTGTGTCTTCTGAGGCAATGTCAGTTGATCCAGATCACTTAGTTCATTGGTGAACAAGGGAGGTTCATCTTCCCAAGTCTCAATACCAAATAATTTGGCATTCAGCTTCATGATTGCACCAAGGTACTTGGTAACTTGCTCTTCAGTAACATCCTCATTCTCTTCAGAAGATGAATGCTCGTCAGAGCTCATGAAGGGCATAAGGAGGTTCAATGGAATCTCTATGGTCTCTAGATGAGTCTCAGATTCCTTTGGTTCCTCAAAGGGAAGCTCCTTATTGATCATTGGACGTCCTAGGAGGTCTTCCTCCTTGGGATTCACGTCCTCTCCTTCCTTCACAGGTTCGGCCATGGTGATTAATTCAATGGCCTTGCACTCTCCTTTTGGATTTTCTTCTGTATTGCTTGGGAGAGTACTAGGAGGAATTTCAGTGATCCTTTTACTCAGCTGGCCCACTTGTGCCTCCAAATTTCTAATGGATGACCTTGTTTCATTCATGAAACTCACAGTGGCCTTAGATAGATCAGAGACTAAGTTTGCTAAATTAGAGGTATTTTGTTCAGAGTTCTCTGTCTGTTGCTGAGTGGATGATGGAAAAGGTTTACTATTGTTAAACCTATTTCTTCCACCATTATTAGAGCCTTGTTGAGGCTTTTGATCCTTCCATGAGAAATTTGGATGATTTCTCCATGATGGGTTATAGGTGTTTCCATAAGGTTCACCCATATAATTTACCTCTGCTATTGCAGGGTTTTCAGGATCATAAGCTTCTTCTTCAGAAGATGCCTCTTGAGTATTGTTGGATGCAGCTTGCATTCCATTCAGACTCTGAGAAATCATATTGACTTACTGAGTAAATATTTTGTTCTGAGCCAATATGGCATTCAGAGTATCAATTTCAAGAACTCCTTTCTTCATAGGCGTCCCATTATTCACAGGATTCCTTTCAGAAGTGTACATGAACTAGTTATTAGCAACCATGTCAATGAGTTCTTGAGCTTCTGCAGGCATTTTCTTTAGGTGAATGGATCCACCTGCAGAAGTATCCAATGACATCTTAGCCAATTTAGATAGACCATCATAGAATATATCCAGGATGGTCCATTCTGAAAGCATGTCAGAAGGACACTTTTTGGTCAGTTGCTTGTATCTTTCCCAAGCTTCATAGAGGGATTCACCTTCTTTCTGTCTGAAGGTTTGAACATCCACTCTAAGCTTGCTCAGCTTTTGAGGAGGAAAGAACTTGGCTAAGAAAGCCGTGACCAGCTTGTCCCAAGAGTTCAGGCTATCTCTGGGTTGAGAGTCCAACCACACTCTAGCTCTGTCTCTTACAGCAAAAGGGAAAAGCATGAGCCTGTAGACTTCAGGATCTACTCCATTAGTCTTAACAGTATTACATATCTGCAAGAATTCAGTTAAGAACTGAAAAGGATCTCCAGATGGAAGTCCATGAAACTTGCAGTTCTGCTGCATCAGAGAAACTAGCTGAGGTTTCAGCTCAAAGTTGTTTGCTCCAATGGCAGGAATGGAGATGCTTCTTCCATGTAAATTGGAATTAGGTGCAGTAAAGTCACCAAGCATTCTCCTTGCATTATTCTTGTTGGGTTCGGCTGCCATCTCCTTTACTTGTTCGAAATTTTCAATAAGGTTGTCTCTGGAATGTTGTAATTTAGCTTCTCTTAGTTTCCTCTTCAGAGTCCTTTCAGGTTCTGGATCAGCTTCAACAAGAATTCCTTTTTCCTTGTTCCTGCTCATAAGAAAGAGAAGAGAACAAGAAAAGAAGAGGAATCCTCTATGTCACAGTAAAGATGTTCTTTATTGTTAGTAGAAGAAGAAAAGAATAGGGGTGAAGAAGAATGAAGAATCCAAACACAAGGATAAGGATAGGAGCAGTGATGTGAGATGAAGAGAAGTGTTAGTAGATGAATAAATAATTAGAAGGAGATGAGGGAGAAGGATTTTCGAAAATTATTTTTGAAAAAGAGTTAGTGATTTTCGAAAATAGTTTTTGAAAAAGGTTAGTAATTTTTTGAAAATTAAAATCAACAATTAAAATAATTAGTTAATAAAAAAGAAATTTTGAAAAAGAGGGAAGATATTTTTGAAAATTAGAGAGAGAGAGAGTTAGTTAGGTAGTTTTGAAAAAGATAAGAAACAAACAAAAAGTTAGTTAATTAGTTGAAACAAATTTTAAAATCAATTTTGAAAAGATAAGAAGATAAGAAGTTAGAAAAGATATTTTAAAATCAAGTTTTTTTTTTTTTTGAAAAAGATATGATAAGAAAATATTTTTGAAAAGATATGATTGAAATTAGTTTTGAAAAAGGTTTGATTTTTAAAATCACAATTAATGACTTGATTCACAAGAAATCATGAGATATGATTCTAGAACTTAAAGTTTGAATCTTTCTTAACAAGCAAGTAACAAACTTGAAATTTTTGAATCAAAACATTAATTGATGATGTTATTTTCGAAAATTATGTGATAAAGATAAGAAAAATATTTTTAAAATAACTAAGGTAGAACGGAAGTGGTTGTCAGGCACGCGTTCATAGGGAATGATGATGATTGTCACGTTCATCACATTCAGGTTGAAGTGCGAATGAATATCTTAGAAGCGGAATAAGTTGAATTGAATAGAAAAATAGTAGTACTTTGCATTAATTCTTGAGGAACAGCAGAGCTCCACACCTTAATCTATGGAGTGTAGAAACTCTACCGTTGAAAATACATAAGTGGAAGGTCCAGGCATGGCCGAATGGCCAGCCCCTCTGATCTAAGAACTAGGCGTCCAAAGATGTTCCAAGATGTTCCCAAGATCTCTAATACAATAGTAAAAAGTCCTATTTATAATAAACTAGCTACTAGGGTTTACAGAAGTAAGTAATTGATGCATAAATCCACTTCCGGGGCCCACTTCGTGTGTGCTTGGGCTGAGCTTGAATGTTACACGTGCAGAGGCTCTTTCTGGAGTTGAACGCCAGGTTGTAACGTATTTCTGGCGTTCAACTCTGGTTTGTGACTTGTTTCTGGCGTTTAACTCCAGACAGCAGCGTAGAACTGGCGTTCAATGCCCTTTTACGTCATCTAAATTCGGCCAAAGTATGGACTATTATACATTTCTGGAAAGCCCTGAATGTCTACTTTCCAACGCAATTAGAAGCGCGCCATTTTGAGTTCTGTAGCTCTAGAAAATCCACTTTGAGTGCAGAGAGGTCAGAATCCAACAGCATCAGCAGTCCTTCTTCAACCTCTGAATCTGATTTTTGCTCAAGTCCCTCAATTTCAGCCAGAAAATACCTGAAATCACAAAAAAACACACAAACTCATAGTAAAGTCCAGAAATGTGAATTTAACATAAAAACTAATAAAAACATCCCTAAAAGTAACTAGATTCTACTAAAAACATACTAAAAACAATGCCAAAAAGCGTATAAATTATCCGCTCATCAGTGTGATAGACGTTTGCCTTTGTGTAAGATATGTCTTTCAAAATATTTTGGATGTGTTGGTTTGAGTTCAAATGATTTAGTTGTGGAAAAAGTGTAAATTTGGAAAAAGCCTAAATTTTGGCAAAAACAAATTTTTAGCCAACTTCGTCGGCCCGTAATTCGGTCTTCGGAGTTGAAAATTCAACGCAATTGGATTTTTATGAAAATTTATTCAATAGTATTTCCAATGGTTCGAGGATGTTTGAAAAATAATTTGTAGAAAAAGTTATGAACATTTGAAAATATGGTTTTAAAATTGAATTCTGCAGAAGTTGCAGAATTTTAAGGTCATGTGTATGCATGGGACATTCCGAAATTTAAAATATTTTGTGCGAATACCATGCGAGTACATGTGTATGCGCAAAAGTGGACTCGTGCATATGCATGAGGTGTACATATGCACAACCACCCAGTTTTCTAGAAAATGTATTTTTGTGTTTTTAACCTCTTTTGAGCCTTCTAAACCTTTGTAAATACTGTTATACTAGAGCTAGTGAAATAGAGGGTAGAGGAGCTAGGAATGAGATTGAATGAGTCGAGAAAGTGAACTGAAGAAAGATGAGCTAAATGTGAAGTGAAGTATGACGAGGATGAAAATAATGATAAGGGATGATGATGAATAATAATCGATTTTTGATTGAGGTATGATGATGATTATGAGATTTAGAGAGAATGATGATTGAGTATGATCAAGATATGATGGGGACAATAAGGAAAATAAGTTATGGTGATAACTGAGGATGATTATGATTATGAATGGAGTGAAATAGAATTGAGAAGGAAGTCAATAATGAAATTAACTCTGATTTGAGATATACCTGCTTGGGAAGTGCAGTGGAGTGATTATACTTGCCGTAGTAGAGTGATTATACTTGCTCCCGAATATGATTGCAATACAGTGGAGTGATTCTACTTGCTCCCAGATGTTTACCCTCCGTCCCAAGATATGGTCGGACACTTAGACCTTTTTAGATTTTATCCTTCAAGAGATGTGAATCACTCTTGAGAGATGCACACACTTAGGGACTGTCCAGGGTTAGCTACCGAATATGTCAAGTTTGGCTGTATAACCGATAGATGATATCATTGGCCATAGGACAGGCATACATCATTTGTATTTGTTACTTGTTAAGGCTTGTTTATTTACACCCATTAAATGACCTGCTAATTGCTTTACTTGAAATTATCTGTGAATTACTTGATTGCCTTGCTTGTGTTTATATATCTGAGAGGTCCCTCATGCTAGTGTCGGTTGACACTGAGGGCTATTCTACTTGGAATTTAGAGGATTGTAGAACTTGGAGACAGATGAATTAGATTAGAATTCCTTATGGTAGTTGCCTGATTACGGATTAGTGAGAACCTAGGATGGAAATAATGATGTATGGAGTTTAAGATTGCTTAGTGAGTTTCTTGTTGCCTTATATTGTATCTATTTGGTATTTTTACCATACTGAGAATCCATGGGTTGGGATTCTCATTCCGTATATATGTTTTATTTTTTAGATGCAGATATTGGGGCTCTGCAGTGAGCTAGAGTTTGTCTGGAAGACGGCAAAGTTATTTTGAATTCTGCTTTGTATTTTGTTTAGATTCCTATCCCTTTTTATTTTGGAAAACTTTAATGATGTTAATATAAATATTTTTATTGCTGTAACACTAGCCGACCTAAACTTCGCAGGTCGTGACTAGTGGCTATTATACATACATACATACATACATACATACATACATACATACATACATACATACATACATACATATATATTCTGTCTTTACTCTATTATTCCTTTAATTTTTTTTAATTTACCCTGATTATCCGAATGCGTTACATTTTTCAATACGTGTGTGTATGCTCGCGATTTTCTTTTACTCTTTTTAGACTTCTCATTTATTAATTCCTTCTAAATATACATGTATTATAACTCCACCTTAAGTTGTACCACCTTAATATCATTGACTTAAGACTCGAGTATAAGAATAAAGATAGTAGGATGTTACAACATGCATCATATTATTTGTCTCAGTTTCTTTATGGGTGTGTTCTGTGCATATTCTTTGTGGTTGCACTCTGTGCATATTCTTTGTGTTTGTATTTTGTTACTGTCTTTGTTGCTTGTGAAATCTATCTTATTGCTATAATATAACATTATCTATATAACTAGAAATGACTAAGCTTATACTACGCTAAAAGGGATATGAAAAGATAAGTCTAGGGTTAAAGCATTAAAAAACATACGACTGTCTAAGACGTTAGAGCTTTACCCTAGCATTGATAATCATACCAATTGTCCAATCCTTTTTTGTTAGTACCCTACTAGAACTATATGTTCTCTCCCCCTTCTCTTCACTATTCCTACAAATGAAGCCGATAGTGACATTCGCTGAACACTAAGGCTACATTCCTCTACAACATAAGCTATGAAGTGCATTGAGTATTTTGGATAACATCCGATACCATGTGAAGATGTGAAGACTAGAGTGTATATGAAATATCTGTTCTTACTTTCTATATATGATTATTATTGAATATGCTCTAATACTAAACCTGCTTTTATATACCTGTGAAACTTAACTAATACTGCTTTTCAATAACCTTCATGTACATAGATTAGTGCAACAGGTTCAATAACATATAAATTAAGCAAAAAATATAGAGTTTAATAGATTGACCTATGAGTAACACCTTGCTGTTAGCATTGGTCATGACGTGCTAAATGTTAAGTGGTTACAATCCTCTTAATGATTAATCAAATGTCACCACAAAAATTTGGATCAAACAGATAAGTCATTTGATAAATACAAAAGTTGTTTATACTTCTTATAAAAATATAATATTTATTAGATATTTTTGTCATATTTTTAAATCATTCAAGAGTTTATTTGTTGTTTGTATCTTTAAGAATTATTTTTGTCAGTAGTATAAACTTTCAGATATTATTATAGTAGTTTATTTTTTTAATATATATTACTAGTAGTTTAACTCCGCCTATGTTACACTTGCGGTACATAGCTGATGACTTGCATCATCTACCTCTTTCGTTTAACCAAAAGGATCATAGACTTAGTAGTTTCTCATTCAATTGATGCAATTATTTGAACTAATTGATAAATTTTATGGTACATTACTTTGAAAAGGATCTTGTTTGGATTTCAGGTGAAAATAGCAACAAAAGAGGAAGAAAGCAAGAAAAATAAGCTAGGCGTGTGTACTAGGCGTGCCACTTGGTGCAAACGCCAACAACTTGAATGGGCGTGGCACGCCAGTTATCAATTCTAGAGGAGAACCCATGATGAATTACTATGGGCATGGCACGCCAAGGTCAGGCTTGGCACGCCAACTATCAATTCCAGAAGAGAGTCCATGAAGCTCACAATGGGCATGGCACGCCAGCTATCAATTCCAGAGAAGGGACTCCAAGCTTTACAATGGGCATGGCACGCCAAAGCCAGACGTGGCACGCCAACTACAAATTTCAGAGAAGGATCCTTGAAGACTTGCAAGGGGGTGGCACGCCAGGTCGAAGGCGTGGCACACCAGTACAACAAAGCAGAGGAGAATGGAGGAAGCATCAAGATGGGCGTGCCACCTAAGACTTGAGGAGTGGCACGCCAAGTCAAAGAATCAATGGGCGTGCCACTTGAGAATTGAGGCGTGGCACGCCAAGTCAAAGATACAATGGGCGTGCCACTTGGCACTAGAAGCGTGGTACACCAAGCTCATGAGTCCTCAACACCACTATGGGTGTGCCACGGTAGACCTGGGCATGGAACGCCAGTTCATTTGACCAGAGAGGGAAAGTGAAGCTCCAAACAAGGGCGTGGCATGCCAGATCGAAGACGTAGCACGCTAGCACAAGCCTCTAGTGAAGAAGATCAATGGGCATGCTACTTGGGACTTTAGGCGTGGCACGCCAAGGAAAAATAACATTGGGCGTGCCACTTGATGCTTAGGGCGTGGCATGCCAACCTTGCTCGCACCATGGGCGTGCCACTTGAATTCTGGGCATGGCACGCCAGTTTACTGGGCCAGAGGGGAATACTCATGCTTTATTAAAGGCGTGGTATGCCAGACTTGGGCGTGGCACGCCAGTTCTACCTTCCATATGAGAGATTGAAGGCCTTATTGAAGGTGTGGCACGCCAGATCTGGGCGTGGCATGCCAGTTCATTTGGTCAGAGAAGAAAGATGAAGAGTTCAACAAGGGCGTGGCACACCACTACTGGGCGTGGCACGCTAGATATATTGACCAGAGAGGATGAAGGAAGACACCACTTGGGCGTGCCACTTGGAAGCCAGGCATGGCATGCCAAGCCAAGCTGAGGAGCTGGGCGTGGCATGCCGAACACACGCCGATCACACGCCAGGAACATGTCTCACTTTAATTAGTTTTTCCTTTAAATTTTAATTGTAATTTTCTTTTCTTTTTTGTAATTTTTATAGGAGTAGTATAAATACCCCTTGAGAGTACTGAAAAGGGGGTTGGTTAGTTGGTTGGTAGGGTTGGCTAGTAGAAAGAATTAGTTTAGTTTTACTTCACTTTATCTTCTTCCATCTCTTGTACTTTTCTCTAAGCTATGAGTAGCTAAACTCCCTCCCATTGGGAGAAGGAGCTCTGTTGTACTTGATGGATTAATGATAGTGAATTTCTTCTTCTCTTCATCTTCTTTTTGATTTGCTAGAAGGAATTTCGTTTCTCAAGTCTAGTGTTCAATCATCTTAGAAAAGAGGTTGAATACAAGTTGGGTTTCATGGAAACCTTGGAAAAGGAAACATGGAACCATGCTTGAAATTCCTTCTCACACTTGAGTAGATCTGGGTTTTGGGATTGGATATGGTGACATGAAATCCACACACTATTTGGATCTATGAGGATGTGTGCTATAATCAGGGACCAAGCTTATCTCTCTTCATGAGCAATTAGACCATGGAATTGGCTGATTATCAAGATTTGAGAGATTGAATCACCAAGGAATTGGGGTTCACTCAATCATGATTGCCAAGAGGTCAATGAGTTGCATGATTAAAGATGAGATGATCTAGATTTGATCCAAAGAGAGCAACATCTCCTAATGCCAATGAATTTCCCATATTCTCATCTTTCTTATTCTTTATAGCTTTCTTTAATTTCTGCTATCAACCCATTCCCTATTTACAATTCAGTCATTTATGTTTCAACAATTTACTTTCATGCTCTTTATAATTCTGCACTTTATTGCTTTTCTTTATCTTTAAGTCATTTACAATTCTGTCATTTAGAATTCTGCACCCAACAATTCTTCTTGATTAGCTTGACTAAATCACCCATTAACTAAATTTTCTCAATCAATCAATCTCTGTAGGATTCGACCTCACTCTATTGTGAGTTATTACTTGATGGCAATTTGGTATACTTGCCAAGGACGGATTCATTATATTCATTATAGTGAACTTAAAATCCAGTCATCAATAGCCGGTCCTAAGCCCGGATAAAGGAGGAGGGTTGTGTTAAGTCCTCGACAACCAACATAAAAACTTAGTCGAATCTTCATGACATGAATCAAAGACGTTATTGTGCTAAAGCTAGGTCGTTGCCCGGAAGCAATGTGCTGTATGGCTCGAGTACAATGTCAAATGAGCAAGATCCGTTGCATCGGTGCCCGGATGTAGTGTTAAATGAGTAAGGGTTCTCGCATTTTCATGAACGAACAAGAGTAAATAAGCTAGTTCACAAAGTAAAAGGTAAAGGTCAAAGCGACAGAAGGTTGAGATTTGGGACATGAAATATAGGCACTCTAATATAAAAATCCATGGAGGTAGTGGACACCATGACAAGGAGGAAGATTAACATTATGTGCCTACAAAAAACAAAATGGGTTGGTGCGAAGGCTAGAGAGTTGGATACTTCTGGATTCAAACTTTGGTATACAGGAAAGGTGAAGAATAGGAATGGGGTTGGAATTATTGTAGATAAGCAATGGAAGAAGGACGTAGTGGATGTCAAGAGGGTGGGAGATCAGATCATCTCTATCAAACTTGTGGTGGAAGGAGGTGCTTTTCATGTGATTAGCGCCTATGCACCGCAAGTGGGTTCGGACGAACAATACAAGATAAGGTTTTGGGAGGATCTAGAGAGTTTGGTCCAAGACATACCTTCGGGAGATAAGATTTTCTTAGGAGGAGATTTAAATGGTCATGTTAAAAGAGAAGTGATTGGGTATGGAAGTATTCACGGAGGCCATGGTTTCGGGGTGATCAATGCCGAGGGTAAAACTATTTTGGACTTTTTCTCAACCTTTGACCTTCTCATCATAAATATATGTTTTAAAAAGAGAGATGAACATCTTCTAACCTATAAGAGTGGCATGACAAGCTCTCAAATCGACTTCTTCTTGTTGAGGAGAGTTGACCGGAAATTTTGTATTAATTGTAAAATTATCCCAGGAGAAAGTTTAACAACACAACATAGGATGCTCGTCATGGATTTTTGTGTTGAGCAAAAGTTGACAAAAAGACATCATATGAAGAACCCAAGGACGAGGTGGTGGCGGATGAAAGGTGAGGAACAAAGAAACTTCCTAAGACGGGTAGGTGAAGAGGCAAAGTAGGATGGAAATGGAAGCGCGGAAGAGATGTGGAGGGAGATGGAAGGAGTTATTAGAAGAACATCAAAAGAAAGTTTTGGTGAATCTAAAGGGATAGGACCAAGAGACAAGGAGTCCTGGTGGTGGAATGCAAGTGTACAAAAAAAGATAAAGATAAAAAGGAAGTACTTTAAAGAGTGATCTTTATGCCGCAATGCAGATAATTGGAAAAAATATAAGGCGGCTAAGAAAGAGACAAAAGTGACTGTAAGTGAAGCAAGAACAAGAGCATATAAATGTCTCTACCAATCTTTGGGCACGAAAGAAGAAGAAAAAGGTATATATAGAATCGCAAAGAGCCATGAAAGAAGAACAAGAGATCTAAATCAGGTTAAGTGCATAAAGGATAAGGATGGAGAGGTGTTGGCTCAAGAGGAGAAGATTAATAAAAGGTGAAAGAGCTACTTCTACGAGTTATTTAATGAAGGACATAAGACTCTTCTGAGACTTTGTCGGTTATGCACAAGGGAAGAAGATCAAAACTTTGACTACTATCGAAGGATTCAAGACTTCGAAGTAAAAGAGGCTCTAAAGCAGATAAAAAATGGCAGGGTAGTAGGACCTGATAATATTTCGATTGAGGTTTGGAAGGGCCTTGGAGGGAAAGGCATCAACTGGTTAACCAAGCTTTTTAATGAGATTTTAAGGTCAAAGAAGATGTCCGATGAGTGGAGAAAGAGCACCTTGGTACCTATCTACAAGAGTAAGGGGGATATACAAACTTGCGAAAACTATAGAGGGATCAAGCTTATGAGCCATACCATGAAGTTATGGGAAAGGGTGATAGAACGGAGGTTGAGAAAAGAGACACATGTAATAGAGAACTAATTTGGATGTATGCCAAGCAGATCCACCACCGAAGCGATATACCTATTAAGAAGGATGATGGAGAGGTATCGTAGCAATAACAGGGATCTACATATGGTGTTTATTGATTTGGAAAAAGCGTACGATAGGGTGCCAAGGGATGTCTCATGGAAGGTTTTAGAAAAGAAGAGAGTAAGGATCGCATATATTCGTGCAATTAAAGACATGTATGATGGGGCCACAACTAGTGTAAAGACTCAAGGTGGTGTGACAGAAGAATTCTCCATTGGTATAAGATTACACCAGGAATCATCCTTAAGTCCATACCTTTTCGCATTAGTCTTGGAAGTCACAGAACACATCCAAGATCCTATGCCATAGTGCATGCTTTTTGTCAATGATATCGTCCTTATGAGAGAGTCAAAGGAATACCTAAATAAGAAGTTGGACTTACAGAGAGAAACTCGAAGTGTATGGTCTGCGCATAAGTCGTAGCAAGACGGAATATATGGAATGTAAGTTCGATTTGAGAAAAGTTAAAAGTTTTAAGTATTTTGGGTGCATTATATAGGATAATGGAGAGATTGAACAGGATGTAAATCATAGGATCCAAGCAGGTTGGTCAAAATAGCGGAGTGCATCTGGTTTTATATGTGACAAAAAAAGTGCCTTTAAAACTTAAAGGTAAATTCTATTGCACTGCTATAAGACCAGCTATGCTTTATGGTAGGGAGTGTTGAGCGGCCAAAGGGGAGCATGAACATAAGCTAAGTGTGGCAGAGATGAAGATGTTGAGATGGATGAGTGGTCATACGCGATTGGATAAAATAAGGAACGAAGATATAAGGGAGAGAGTTGGAGTAGCACCAATTGTGGAAAAGATGATAGAATCGCGTCTCAGGTGGACATGTGAGAAGAAGACCGACAGAACACCCAGTCAGGAGGGTGGATGAAATGGAAGATGGATAAGGGGTGAAAGGCAAAGGAAGACCTAAGAAGACCATTTATGAGGTGGTCAAATGAGATTTACATGTAAATGGTCTCTCTGTAGGAATGATACATGACAGAACTCAATAACGTCGTTTGATTCATGTAGCCGACCCCACCTAGTGGGACAAGACTTTCTTGTTGTTATTGTTGTTGTTGTATATTACTAGTAGTTTATTATTTATTATTATTAAAATCAGATCAATATGCTCTTTGGATAAATCTTAACTTAAGGTCTCCATTTAAAATAGTTATTTTTATATTATGTGAATTATTATAATTTAGAGAATATTTTTAATTTTTTATAATTTTGCTTTCTATAAAAGTATCCAAATAAAAAAATAGTTAAAAAATTCACAAGCCAAATTAGCACGAAAAAAAAAAACTAAATTGAGAGAAAGAAACAAAAAAACAACAATAAGAATAGTTTTTTCATAATGGCCATAGTATTGATTTTATATTTAGTTTGATAATATAATATCTAGTTATATCTTGTATCGATAAATATTTATTTAGTTTGATATTACATTAATTTTTCATTATGAATATATTGTATTTTTTGTGCAATAAGTATTTTTTTTGTGCAATGTATATTCTAACACAATATCAGTATTTAAATACCAAATTTATTCCTAATAGGTAATATTAGGAAACTAATTTATTTTTATATTAATATCAATCAACTTTTTAAAATTACTTATTTATTTTAAATTTTAAATCTTAAATCATAGGCTCTTAATTCTAAATTTTAAATTATGCGTCCTTAACTAAAGTTGGCTAATATTTGTTATCTAAAAATCGGTACTTTTTAATGGATAATACTACATGATCAGTAAATATTATTATTTTTTATCAACGATAATTTGTACTTATATTTACAGAAATTTTACATATAAAAAATATATAGTTTACATTTATGTTTATCATAATTTTACACACATAAATCAATACATAAATCAATACAGTTTATATCTATATTTTTTAGAGTTTGCATATATAAATTAATAAAATTTATTTATTAAAATAATTTAATATTTTTATTGATCAAATAATGACTAAAAATACTAAATAAAAAATGCTAGCCCAAAGAGTTTCTCCTCTTTAATTTATATTCGTAAGTTCTAACACTGGGTATCATTGACTCTTCTTCCACTCCTCAATGAGTTTATGAAGATTAATCTCAGAACTTCCACCAATACTTATGGCCTTCCTTGCAACCATTTTCACCTGCTCAGCTTTGGCAAAGAAAGACTCATTGCTCATCAACTCTTTAATGGCGTCTCCAATTTCCTCCCCTCTCACCAACCTTTCCCCTTCCCAACCCCAATCCTTCTTCCAAGTACCAAACCCTCCATTTGACACCACAAACTCTGCATTTATCTTCTGATCTCCTGCCAAAGGCCACCCCAATATGGGAACACCATAAAATGCTGCTTCCATAACTGAGTTCCAACCACAATGACTAAAGAACCCTCCAACAGCACTATGATCAAGAATCTGTCTTTGGTCAACCCATTCTTTAACTACCATCCCCTTATTCTCCTTTATTATCTTTTCCACAAGCTCAATTCCTAATACTCCTTCTAACCTTTTCTCTTCATCTTCCGTATCAACCTTGTTACCCTTCATAACCCACAGAAACCTGAATCCACTTCTCAATAACCCATCTCCGATCTCTCTAATTTGGTTACTTTCTAAAGCTGTTCTGCTTCCAAAGCAAACATATAGAACAGAACCATCAGGCTGTTCATCAAGCCACTTCAATGGCTCTCCCGTTTCGCATAATCCCTCAAACTCATAGCAGGGAACAAAGGGTCCAAGAGCATGAACCGGTGGCAAGTCTTTCACCAATTCCCCAGCGTTAAGAGCCTTAAGAGTCTTCGACTCCACCTCTTCAAACGTGTTGAGGAAGACACCGTCTAGTTTTGTGACCTTAGGACTGTCTTCCAAGAAAAGCTTGCGGAAGATGGCGTTTATGTCAAGAAGCTGCGGAGGGATCCATGATTTGGACACATATGAAAAACCTGGAATATCAAAACCATCGCTGTCACATATGGATTCAGCTGCATTGGGGAAGCAGGAGAAGAAACAGAACATGGAAGCAGAGGAAGTGAACAAGATATAGTGAGGAACACCAATGGCGGTTGCAACTGGGAGAACAGGTGAGATCAGTGTCATGTCATAGACAAATGACGCCAAAGGTGGAGAGAGGGAGGACAAGAGAGGATGGAGAAGGTGGCAGGAGCGGCGAATGGCGTCGAATTGGAGGAAGAAAGGGTCTGCATTTGCAGTGCCAGAAGAAGAAGGGAGAAGGTGAAGGTTGAGTTGGTTGACCTGTGGAAAAGCAGAGAAGAACTTTGAGAGAAGCATTGATTCAGCGTTAGAAACGGTTGGTTTTGGGGTTATGAGTGTGACGTGGCAGTGGTGGTGGCAGAGCATTGCTGCAAGCCTTAGAAACGGGGTTAGATGCCCCATGCCTGCGCTTGGCAAGAGAGCCACATGAACAACACAAGAAGAAGACGACATGGCTACTAAGGTCTTTCCTTGTTTTGAACTTTTGTTGGATCGGATGTAGAGGGAAAATGTTGCAGAGAAATGTTTTGCGTTGAATCTGATATATCATTTTTCTATTTGAGCTATATATAGCTCATTAACAATTTATATTTGTTGTTTACCAGAATTATTTTAACCGATTAAATTATACGTTAAACAAAAACAACTCATTCATGTGTTATGTAAAAAAATATTATCTATATCTGAAATATTGAATTTGTATACAATGGGATTCTTACTATATTTTAGAGGAATACTTTTCTAAAATAATTAAAATAGGAGCAATTATATAACATAGAACAGGAGTTGACATCTATTTGTTTGCTCTATGAAAATCCAGCCTTTTGGTTAATTATATAACATAGGACTTGTATTGAAAATGTTTGAAAATATCGACAACAATACTCTCTTATTTTTATGAATACAAAAATATCTTTAAAATTTTATAAAATGTGATAAAAATAAAAAAATCTTTTTTTAATGTGGTGAATAATTTTTGTATTTGATAAATTATTTATGTATTTCATCCAAAATTTTGTAAAATGTTTAAATAACAATTTAAAACGTACATAAAAAAAACCAAATGAATATTCTATCTCTAGAATTTTTTATTTTTTTGGCTATTAACAAAAATAAATTACGAATAATTACATCGAAATTCAATATCTAAAATATTTTTGAAAACATATATTTAATGTTAGATCGTTAATAAAGGTAGAAGATATTTTTATTAGTGTATATGTATTTAAAATTTAGAATTTGGATCATTTAAATTTGAATTTTCACTTGAGAGAGTAAAGTGTGATCTCTCAATCTTGAATAGTCTCCTTCTCATATTTTTTCTTAGTTCCACTTATGAAATAAATGATCAGAGATCACACTTTATCCTCTAAAGTAAAATTTAAAATTTAAAAAATCTAAATCCTAAAATTTGAAAATAATTTTAGTAATTTATCCTAAATTGAAAAGAAAGAAATTAAAAAAATTAACATAGCATATCTAGAGTTTAGAGTTTACACTTTAATTATTAGTTTGAGAAATATTAAAAAGTTATCAAAATTTATTAATTTTGGTCGTTAATTAACCATTAATATTTTAAAATATGAATTAAATTATATTATTAGATTATTATATTAAAAAGTTAGATTAATAACTAAAAATAATAATAAAAAATAGTAAATTCTAATGTGTAGTATTTCTCCGATGGTTTATTAGAACTCAAAGACAGGTGGTTCCAAAAATTGAACTGGTTTACTCCATATACATGTGAAGACACACACACAGGCACATGATACTTTTCTCCAAACCCTGATTCAAAGAAGTTTGGTGAACGCACGTGACCCTATGACTGTTAGTCGGTGACCTTCTCACTGATTATATAAATTATAATCAATAACGTTAGGTACTTAGGTAGATAATAGAGCTTAATTAATAATCCGTCAAAAATTAATTAAATTTAAACTATAACAACTGACTATTATTAAAAGTAAAAATATTTGATAACAAAAAAAATTAATAAAAAATATTTAAAATTTATTTTATTATAATAATTAATAAATATTAAATAAGATAAATTTTAATTATTTTATTATCTTTCTAATATTATCATATTAAAAATATAATTATTAAATCCAGTTAGATTCGGTCAATCAAACTAAATCCGACCATTAATTCTAGTTGGGTCTATAAATTAATTGGTGAATTATTAAAATTTAAAAAAAAGTGTTAATTTAATATAAAATAAATTTAAAAAGAAAGACATTTATTATAAAAATAAAAATAATAAAAAAAAAATTTATATAATTATTTAATTATGAACTTAATTAACTAATTCAACATGTGACTTACCAATTATATAATCAATAATTATAATACGCACTTAACGTTGAAGTTTAACGCAAAAGTCATGAAATTAAATAAATGGTATACTATTTTGGAATGCTGGAACTAGAACGGGAGAAATAAAAATTAAAAAAGGAAAAGAAAGAAAAGAATGAATGAAAGAAAAGAATTGCAAAATGGGTCGCACTAATGTACAGATCAAAGTTGTACAGATATACAGATTTTTTCATTTTTTTTCATGTAATAACACGTGTTGGTCTCATATTGCATGCAGCTGGCTCAGAGGAGGTGGTGGGAGCTGATGTGAGGTGCGATGGCTTGGTGGGGTGAAGTTGAACGGGTTCTGAAGGTTACGCATTCCGTTGGTTGGAGGCTCTCATTATGGACCTTGTTTGGGCCGAAAAAAAAAGGATGGAACCTATCACTTGGTTCTTCACTTTGATAGTGTACTAACAGGGAACGAAATCCTTAGGTTCCGTGCGGAGGACCGCCGTCCCTAACACTCACACTAATAAATTATTCTTACATACACTGCACGGCTAATATAACTAATATAGTAATATTATTTTTATAATAATAATTAATGACTTAAATAACTAATTAATTATATAACCAAAAATTAAAAATTATATAATATTCAACAACAATAATATTTATTTATTAATTAACACTACGGCTAACTAATGTATATATACGGAAAAGCTCTGCATAGGGCTTGTATGCTTTACAAGCTCATTAAACAATAAAAGGAAAATACGCGCTGTTCCACATACGTTGATTACACGCGCTATATAAGATTCCGCGTATATCTAACTACCAAATTTAAAATATTTGTTTCCTTCTTCGTTTTCGTTATTTTGAGATTTGGTTGTTCTTCTTCTCGCGCGTCTTCCCTCGTTCTTCTCCATCGTTCTTTTCCTCTCCCTTTCTCACTGGTATGTTCTTCGTTTACGTTACTTTTTTCTCTCTCTGCAACTCGAGCTTTGTTTTCTATTTTGATTTGTTGTTTTCTGAAATCAAAGTTTGAACTCGTTTTGAAGATAATGGATCATTCCACCTCAGATTCTCAGTTGAATCCAGGCAAAGTGGATTATGAATTTGAATCTAACGAAGTTCCTGAGGTTTGATTTACATAATGAATTTTCTTTCAGTAATTTGTATAGCATTGTGTGGTTGAAAAATTGCTGAACATTGACTGTGAAACTAACACGTTAACATGAATCTGTCGATTCAATGTATTAGTTGTGATTAATTACCTGGAATTTATAGCAGACGCTCGGGTGTAGATCAGGTCTTTTTTTGGGGGTATTTTTGCTAAAAGTGTGGGTGTATCTACACTACTGGTTTTGTTATTTTAATTGAGTTGTTGTTGTTCAAGTGTATTATATCAGACATGATTGGGTGTGTTTTTAGTTTTTGACATGGTGTATTCTGCAGCCTGTGTATTTACAGTTTATGGCTTTAAAGGTCATTGTGTAGTTGAGTTGTTGCGGTTCGGCTGTATCATATTAGGCATGATTGGGTGTATTTGAATCATATCTATGGGTGTATTCATAGTTTCTGACACGGTGTATTGTTCAGCCTCTCTCGGTTGTTGATGACGAGCTTGTTCCGAAGGTTGGAATGACCTTTACCACCCTTGAAGATGCTGGAAAATTTTACAGGAACTACGCCAAGGCTGCAGGTTTCTCTACAAGAGTTCGGTGCACAAATAGGAAGGGAAACGAGATTAAGAATCAACTGATTACATGTAGCAGAGAGGGAAAATGGAAATCTAAAATATCTCCGACCGAGAAGACCAATCCTACAGCCGGTTTAAACTGTCCTGCAAGAATTTATATACACACATTGAAGGATGTCGGTGCTTGGATTATTTCAAAGGTTGTGCTCAATCATTCACACCCCTGCTGTCCAAGCAAAGCAGAGATGATCAAACAGCACAGGGAACTAAGCATGTCCATTCGTCGTACAATAGAGAATAACGAGGAGGCCGGTATCAGACCAAGCAAAACATACCAATCATTTGTTGCGGCTGCCGGGGGTCATCGCGAGTTAAATTTTATCGAAAAGGACGTGAAGAATTACATTACGAGGGAAGTGCGGAATGTTTCCGAACAAGAAGATGCAAAGGAATTCGGGAAATATTTGTTAAGAATGAAAGAGAAGAATCCGAATTTCTTTTTTGAGCTCCAACTCGAAGAGGATCAATCGATTAAGCTCGCTTTTTGGGCCGATGCAAGAAGCAGAGCCGCCTTTGAGTATTTCGGAGACGTCATTTCATTCGACACCACCTACAATACAAACAGGTAACAAACTGCCCCTGTTTATGATGCTAAATTATTTTATTTTTACGAATCCGCATCAGAGGTGTATATTGGCTGTTTCATTGGGTGTATGCGAAGCATTTGTTAAGGTGTAACTAATGATTTTGCATTCTGGACCATGGTAATTTGTTTCAGGTATAATTTGGTCTGTGGTTTTTTTGTCGGGGTGAATCACCACGGTCAGTCAACACTTCTCGGATGCTCTTTGATGAAGAACGAAGAAATTGAATCATTCAAATGGTTATTTCAATGCTGGCTTCGTTGCATGGGAGGAAACGCTCCGAAAGGGTTTCTCACCGATCAGTGCGCATCAATGAAAAGGGCTTTAGAGGCCTGTATGCCAACGACAATTCACCGTTGGTGTATTTGGCACATCATGAAGAAGAGTCCAAGCAAATTAAACGGGTACAAGGGACATGCCGATATCGAACAAGAAATGAGCCAAGTTGTTTGGAACTCTCACAGCAAAGACTCATTCGATAGGAATTGGAATGATTTTCTGCTGAATTTTGGTCTTGCGGACAACAAGTGGCTTTCAGGTAATGTCTTTTTAAAATCTGCAGCAGAGGTGTATATTGCATGTTTCCTCGGGTGTATTTACAGTCTGTGTTTGGGTGTATTATGCAGATCTGTACGAAGACCGTCACATATGGGTTCCTATCTATCTGGATCACCACTTCTGGGCAGGGATGAGAAGCACACAAAGGAGCGAGAGCATGCATTCATTTTTTAACAAGTATATCACCCAGAACAGCTCGCTTATTCAGTTCGTCAAACAATACGATAATTGCCTCGGAAGCAGGGAGCAAGCAGAGAGAGAATCAGATGCTGCAGATTTTCATACGGTCATACCTTGTGCAACCAAATCCTCCATTGAAGCTCAGTTTCAAGATGCGTACACTCACGCAAAGTTTAGGGAAGTCCAAGCGCAATTCAGAGGAAAGGCGAATTGCATCACCAGATTAAAGAATTCCGCTCTAGGCTATTCAGTATACGAAGTCGGAGAACAAGTTTCCAGCTCAATATTCAACAAGTTCGTGGTTACTTACGACTCAGTTGCAGCCGAGGTAAAATGCGAATGCTTATTATTCGAGTCGAAAGGGATACTGTGCCGTCACGCACTAAGCGTGTTAAGCTTCGAACAAGCAAGCCAAGTGTCACCTAGATACATACTGGAACGATGGAGCAAGAAGGTAAAGAGGCGACACACACACATCAAGAGCAGCCACGACGAGCCACTAATGGAGCCAAGAAGCAAGAGGTTCGACCAATTGGTTTTTCGTTTGCAAAATATTTGCGAATTTGCCTCCGAATCGGAGGAGCTGACTGCAATTCTGCACCGTGTGTACGATAACGTCATGGCCGAGATGGAAGCATTAAAAGCCAAAAGGAAGGGGACATCTTCTTTATCCCACGAAGATGCCAACTTGGAACCGTTAACGAGCTTCAAAGCCCGCCAAGGATTCGAACAAGAGGACGTCCAAAAAACAGGCTAGGTTCAAAGCTGGAGAAACAGATTGCAAATGGCACAAAGAAGAAGAAGACGAAAGTTTTAAGCGAGGTAAAAGTAATGTTCTTTAAATTTGTGGCGATTGAGTTTATTTTTCTCGTTAATAGGTTAGCTAATGTGTGAGTGTTATATTCAGATAAACCTGTTTGATGCTGCATCAGCGGCGCATTCAAATTCCAGCCAATATCAAGGACACGTTATGAATTATCAGTTCACGGTACCAGCAGCAGGGGATAACTCTTTGGGTGTATAGTTTTATAGAATATGGGTGTAAAAGCACCGTTCTTTTGGGTGTATTTTTGTTCATTGACAATTTACATATAGACACATATATAGATTCATATAGAACAAAAGCTCTAAAAATTCGCAGGTTATGGGTGTATATTTGATTTGATGTTTTTCTTCATATTTTAGTACATGTAATTCATACATTTTGAATACAGCACAGACAGTTTGGGTGTATATTTTATGCAATGTTGGGTGTATTATTAGACCTGCGTTGGGTGTAACAGTTTATAATTTGCGTTTATATATGCCTTGATTTTTTCCTTCATATTTTACCACCTGTAATACAGCTTTTGAATACATCACAGACAGTTTACCAGCACAGATAGTTTAACTATGGGAAAAAATATACATGGAATAGAAGTTGTTGATAAATGGCAAATATTTACATCATTTGTTCAATTTACAAACTACCCAGCAGTTGGATTACGCAATTTCTATATCAGCAGAATTAATTTGACAAAACAGACTCAATAATACAGAGGATGGCTTCGACAGCCTTATAGCACTACTCTCCCTAATTGCCCGATATCTTTCTTTATTCATCTCACTGAATAGTATCCGGGAAGCATACTCCACTCTATAGTGGTCCACCTCCTCCTACAATTAAAAAGTATATTCTGTTTAAACAGCAATATTAATTCAGTAAAGTAATACAGAGTTATATAGTTTTAAAGACAGTTACCTGTGGCCAATTATCCCATTCATACTTCCCCTTTTTGATGTTTTCCGGCTCAATTAACTCCATCCACTTCATAACATAGATAGCGCAGTCATAGTTGAAAACGAAGAAAATAAATTACAAATCTCATTTACGAAAGTTTAATGTTCAGACTCACAAATTTATACCTTGTCTTTTGGCCTGATATTTTAACATATGATGATTTAATTTTCTTCTCGTTCTCCCCTTTCTGCAGATGTTCCCCGCCGGCATATGTTATCAATCTTGAAAATACATATCCCTTAAATAGCAAAACAAATCAATAATACACCCGAATAAATGCACAAGATACACCCAACTGAATGGACAATATACACCCAACACAACTAACGAAATAGACCTAAATATTAAAGTAAAGAAGACAGAGGCAACTTACAGTGAATTTATTAATGTCCTTTCTCTCATCGCTTGGAGCTTTTTTGTGTAGCGGGTCAAGTATATGACATTTCCGCTTTGTTGTATTTATTAGCCATAACCACCAATGCCCCGAGTGGCAAACAGGAGCAAAAATCTGAAGGATTGCCACATTTCAACAGTGTGTTATTTTATTTGGCATATAAGTAAATAAGCGTACTAACAAATTTAGCAAACGAAAACTTACATATGGATGCGAAGTTAATTTTTTTCTATCTATAAAGGGAATGAAACTCGGGTAGGCTTCCACCCTGAATTCCTTTTTCGTTTTCGGTGATACGAATTCCCCCTTTGGGTGATCCGAAAGTGCCATGCACTGCAAGAATTGCGAAACAAGAAATGAAATACTAAACTTACACCCAATTGAACGTAAAAAATACAGCCAAATCAATACAGAAAATACACCCAAAGTTCGTAGAAGTAACACTTACCACAATATCGGGGGGGGGGGAGACAGTATATTTGTTCTTGAAACCTCTTTTCATTTTTCTGGTTGAGGATGAGGCAGATGGCAGATACAATCTAGAAATATATGCCGAAATCAATTTTACATTAATAAGCATTGCAATTGACTTTGGTGTAAAAACATTAATGTTATTCTAATATTACCTGAGATTCTATATCACTTTTTGCCTGGAGGGATACAAGGTGCATTCTCATCAAAATGTATTCTCCTTGGCCAATCAGAGTGCACATTTCCTCATACTCGTTAGTATTGCCATCTGCATCTTCCTTCACTCTCGTCCCCCAGATGTAGCACTTTTGTTTCATATCATCCGTAATCTGATATAATCCCCCAAGAGTTCGAAACTTTGCAGAACTTTCTCCCCCAGTCTCCCTCTGAATTTGTGGACTTTTGTTCTTCCCCTTCGCCGCACTACTTGCTATTTTTTGGACCAAATCGTCCAATTGTTCTATCAAATTTGCAGATTCAGGAGATTTTGCCCTTTCTGTCTCCTGCGTTGACGCCCCCTCCTGGCTTGAATCAGTCAATCCAAGGCTGAATGATGGCACCCCTGGATCTGTTTTAGGAACATAGGATGCTGTCCGTGCCATCATCAACAGGGCAGCAGCGTCTTCTGCATCTGGATGACTGCGTCATCATGTATAAGAATAAGAATAAGAATATACGGATGATAAGCAAAGATTGATTTTAGTCTGATGAACTTACATTTTAGTTGGAGTTGGGGGAAGCGTGGGTGTGGTCTCTTGAAGTTGTTTGGGGGTTTCAGGAGTGCTGCACAGTTACAAAAAATTAATCACGGCGTAAAAAAAACTAATCAGGAACAATATACACCCAAACTGTTAGCAAATATACACCCAAACTCTAAACAAATATACACTCAATACTATTTCTTACGTTTCTGTAGTCCCTTCAATCTGTAGCATAGGTGTTGGTTCAAAATCTGTCTCAGTGGTTGTTTGGGATGCCGGCACAAAAACCTGAATCGGGACTCTAAACAAGAAGAAAAATGAAAGGTTAACAACGCCTTTAAAAATAATAAGGTTATAAGGTTGAAATATTATTGGAAAACTCACATTGCAAGCGCTTCCGACGGTGTCTGTTCCCTCACAACCATCATATTCGAATCAGACGGACTCAACCTAAAATACACCCAAAGAAATTCAAGAAATACACCCGAACAATTCAAAAAGAAGACAGGCTTTGTTTTTTTGAGAACTTACATACTTGCAGTTTTTGCTTTTTTTTCCTGCCTTTTTTTTTCTTGAATAAAATAATAAAGGGCTTTTTTTTCTAAAAAAAATATATACAGAATTAGAAGTAGAAGGGTAATAGAAGAACAAAAGTAACGGTTATTTGAAAGAGAAATTACATGCTCTGTGACGGCTGGTTTACACTACTCTGTTCTGTGCGCCCTTGAGAGGAAGGACCATCACTTCCCAAGTTCACAGCCGGCATTCTAAAACAGATCTCATGTTATTCAGACAAAATAAGATACAGGTATAAAATACACCCAAATGAATGCACAAGATACAACCAACCGAATGGACAATATACACCCAACACAACAAACTTAATATCCCAACTTATTAAACAACATACACCCAACTTGATCCATAAAATACACCCAAATGGTTCGACAAAATACACCCAAATCATGATAACAAGATTTTATTAAATAAGAAAGCTTCTTACGTTTCAGACGACACATAGCGACCTTCTGTCGATCGCAGGTCAGCTCGGTTCTCCCTGCGAAACAAGAAACAATTATTAGCAAACAAAACACACGAAAATTTGAAATACACAGCCCAGCAAGACATACCCCTCTGCAGCAGATTTATCAACATTTTCCCTTAGCCATTCATCTAGTTCGTCACTTGATATTTCATATGTCTCACTACATTCATAAAAGAAGACGTTAACAAAAATAATTACGATGATAGATGGTAATATAGCTTACGAGGTACTGTACCCGTCAAAGTATTGATCTTCTTTAGGAGGTGAATCCTCCACAACAACTTTTTTCTTTTTTGGTTGTGTTCTGGGTGGAAAAAAAAGAGTACCAATCAGAAATAAAAAATTAATTTTATCACAGAATATTATGCAAAGAAGTGCTTACTTTTTTGGTGTTGTTTTTGTTTTTTTTCTTTTTCTTCTCCTTCTCCGCAGTGATGATTCTTCGCTCCTATAAGTTAATAATAGACACTTCAGTTAATACACAAAATCTTTATAATGAAGCCAAAAGAAAGGAGTAATAATTTCAGGACATTACTCATCACTTGGTTCAGATTCAGATTCTGAATCAGAATCTGACTCCTCTTGCCTCTGCTTTCTTTTTCTGGAGTCCATTCTGGAAGGCAAACAATCATTATTTAGAACATACTAAAAATACACCCAAATGAATTCACAATATACACCCAACTGAATATACAATATACACCCAAGTATGGTACTTACTTTTTCTCCTTTTTGCTGGGGTGTTTTCTTCCTGAATCCTCTGAGTCTTCTTGAGTCTCAGACTCAGAGGTAGAAGTGTCATTGTCAGTAGCTGTTTCTGTCTCCGAAGACGATGTTGGACTCGCCTTCCTTTTTTTGTTTTTTTTATTTCTTGTTTTTTTTTCTTTTTTTCTTTTTTTTTTCATTTTTTCTCTTTCTCTTGTCTCCGCCATCTTCACAATCCCCTGAAACATTAGATATTTTAGCTAGCAGCATTCAGGTAAATAAAATACAAGCAACATATTATGTTTACTTACCAAAATTTCCTCTCTTTCTGCAGTCATTCTTTCCACCAACTGCTCCTTAGTCTAGTTGGCAATCCAAGGCTTTGGTGGTCTTTCAGCCCTCTTCTTGCCTTTGTTTTCAGAAAGATGAAAGTATATTATCATCAGGGCAAAGAGGCAGCCATCAATTGCCTTCTTCTTCTTCTACTGGTAGTCTGTGATGCCCTTGATCATGAAGGTCAAAACATGCCCCCCCCCCCCAGTTTCTCTCCAATATGCCGTCCATCTTAAAAATTGGGGCCAGGTGCACGGGTGATATTTTGTTTATCGTCGTTGGCAAAAGGAACGCCATCTGTATGTAGAGGATGAATATCCTCTTGAACATCAGGCGTTCCTCTTCGTTGCCAACGCCGATTTCCATCATTTCATCGGTAAGACTTTTGAGGGTCTTACCCTGGAATCTTCTATAAATTATTTTGTCATCATCAGAAAGTTGCTTATACTCAACTTTCTCAGGAAACAGATTTCCTACAAAAAAGGAAAACAACAAAGTATCAAAGTCGGTTCAAATACACCCAAGCATCAACCTTAAATACACCCAAGCATCAACTTAATATACACCTATAATTTTGAGCTAGTTACCTGTTGCATTGATGCCAAGCGCATCACCTATTGTTTTTGGTGTTATTTGGAAAGAACCATATCCTATCTTCAGTCTGTTCTCCCCAAGTTTGAAGTTGTTTGCCAGTTCCCTTAAGAGTTGGTGATCCACCCTTAGTGGTGGGATGTGCATCAACCCACCGAATCCGAGATCCCTTATAATTGCCTTCTTCTCCTCAGTTATGTTTCTGAACTTATCACTCTGGAGATGTGTGGCACACTTAAGGTCTTTTGTTTGGTTTCTTGCTGCCATTTTCTCTGAAACGAAAAATACACCCAAAGACATCAGTAAGATACACCCATATATATGAGTCAGATACACCCATTAATAACAGTAAGATACACCCATAGATATGATTCAGATACACTCATTGATAACAGTGAGATACACCCATAGATATGATTCAGATAAATCCATTTATATCAGTCAGGTATCACTCAAACATGCTTCAATATCAAATTAATTGAGATATCAGTAAGATACACGCATATATGAGTCAGATACACCCATTGATAACAGTAAGATACACCCATATGTAAGAATCAGATACACCCATTGATAACAGTGAGATACACCCATAGATATTATTCAGATACATCCATATATATCAGTCAGATATCAGTCAAACATGCTTCAATATCAAGCCACATTACAAGTTCAAGCAGTATACACCCCCCAATCTACGGAATAAACCCCCAAAAATCAACAACAATAGCAGGAGAACTTAGAACAAGAACGTAGAACGACGTAGAACTTAGAAGAACGACGTAGAACTTAGAAGAACGACGTAGAACTTAGAACAGTGTAACAAAGAAGCAAGAAGTAAACCCTAGAAGAACGACGTAGAAGAAAAGTAAAATATACAGGAATCTTAACGAACTTACGTTGAGTATTGTTGCTTTGCTTCAGATTCTTCACGGAGAGTTTGATGGTGTTTTGATGGAGGTTTCGAAGAACGATTTGTATATTTTGAACTTTGATTTTCGATCGAAAATGGAAGGGTTTCCTTGTTTTCGAAGCGTTTTGAGAAGTGGAAGAAGTGGAAGAAGTGGAAGAGTTTCCCATACGTAACGGTTGTAGTGTTGAGCGTGTGATTTTGACGCGCCATGTTATCTCTCTTTATGCGCGTGGCTTCTATTTGGGCTGGGCCAACTTGTAAGCTTGTAAGCTTGTATGTATATATATATATATATATATTAATTATTTTAAATAGGCTAAATATTTCTACACATTAACACATAACTAACGTAATTATAACAAAATTAACTCATTAATTACTCAAAATAGGTTAAATTTATTTAGGAAAAAATCTCACAATTAACCTTCACAATTATTAGTGATGTTTATTATATTTTATATTTATTATAGTCTATCAATATTTTTCTTTTATAATAATTTTTAATTTATATCTAATAAAATTAAATTATTTATAAAAATATAGCATATTTAATAAGTATAAAATTTTTTTGCCTTTTAATTTAGACATATTATAAAATTATTTATATGCACTTAAATATATCATAAAACACACAATAGTGTTTAATTTCAATTTCGTTATTTTCATATCTTTTGTAAGGAGTGCAACTAACCGAATTGGTCCGAAATTTACTGCAAAATCATATCAAATTTTATAGCAGTTGATTCATAAACAGGAAAAGATCGCTCTCTGTCGATTTATTTGACTTAAACTGATTGGTTCGGTTCGGTTCACAATTGGCTCTTTGAAGACCGAACCGAGCCGAACCGAATCAGAAGTGTCATTTAAAGTGTCTTAATTTTCTTTTTTTGTTAGCAATTTTAAACTGTATTCCTTGGTATGTTTTACTGTCGGGTCAAGTTGAAATTGTACATCTCATCGGACGTCATATACTATTGTTATTTTAAGTTACTTAGGGTTTTAAACTTCATTTTACGGTGACTTAAGTTATGATTATTAGGCATTAAAAACCCGAAGTAATCGACCGAACCGATCCACTGTCGGTTTTGTTCGATTCGTTGCCCATAACGCAGCAACCCAACCTGTTGCCATCACTTCAGGACCGTACAGGCCGGTTCAGTTGTTTTACGGTCCAAAATAATAACAAACCGACCCGATTACACCCTTACAACTAATATCCTTCTTCTTCAATGACCAAACCTCAGATACAGTTATAGTCACCAATAACACCATGATTTCACTAATTTTGGAGTTTTCTCCCAAACGGTTCGGTTGAACCAATTTTAACCGATTCCTAGAGGTTTTCACATGCTTTGACCGACTTTGACCGGTTCTAACCGACTTTGACCGGTTCTGTTCCTTACGCTGTTCCACGATTGCACCATACCAGTTGCGAGTCCGGTCCACCTTTTTTTGCAGTCGAATAGGCCGGTCCGGACCGATTCTTACAACTATGCCGATTCATTTAACCTTTCTTGCCTTCCATCAAAAGCCACGTCGTCTCTTTTCTCCCAGCACTCCTACTCTTCGGTCACATCATCCAACAACGAAGAAAGAAGGAAACGGAAGGTACAGAAGCTACGGTGGGTTGTAGAACAAAAGGCGTGTTCCCGCATCCATCCAACAAGAAAGGGCTAATACAAAGAGCCTAGTCAGACTAACGTCAGAGCACATCAAAAATTATTTTTCCTCATTTGTGCTGCACCAAGGATCCAAAAAGAAATCTACCAAGTCTCAGGCACAAATCAAGCAATGATGGAGAAATCAAAGTCAAATCCGGACAGTAGAAGATCCACGGTCCAAATCCAAACTTCGAGCCAAAGCAAAACTCTATGTGCTAGATTCAAGAAACTTGAAAAAAGAGGATGAGAATCTATGGGTAACATGCATGCAATAGATTTGGATCTCTCTCTCCTCACTGACGAAGTCGCTGCGGCTCTGATGCAACACAACAACACAGTACGGGTTTTGAACTTGCTTCAACCTTGGAGGGTCCAGTCTTCTATAATAACAGTGAACGGCAGACAGTGGACTGCAAGATAGTAAGAATCAAAACACAGGATTCACATCTCATCGCTGCCTTAGTTGTTTGAGTTCTTCTCCTTCATGGTTCTCATTTGTTATATCTTTTTCTCATTTTGGTCTGTCTGAGTCTCATCGAAATTCTCTAAACATGGTGAGGTTAGTCGAAAACTGCCAATGAGAGATAAAGGACAGTGACTTACACTTGAAGAAAATGCCGTCAGATGTTCCTGATTTTCTTTATACACCTTTCTGTTTTGTTTCATGCTCCTATGGAGATTCCCTTGCAAGTTGGGTTAGCTCTTGGCTGTTGAAAGCTACGACAAGTCCTAGTCAAATTCAAATTTGGTCAGAATCTGGATTAGTCCCAGATAGGATTTGGTAGATCCTATTCAAAACATTGGTGTATGTAATTCAGTGAAAAAGTTATTCAAATTTCATCAGCATTGTGACGGAGACTGAATGTATGCTACATTGCATTTAGTAGCTAAAACAAGATACATCTAGGTGCAACTTATACTGCTGTATTCCATTTCTGTTTCTGTTGCTGAGACGACAAAAATAAAGTGTCTCTAAACCCAACACGAGACAAAATTAACAAAAATCTCCTAACTTCCTTTGAAAATGCAACAAGTAAGATTCAGAAGAAACGGCTGCTGACTGCTAACATACAACCCCCTCTTCTCTTAAGTACTGATAGCCATCAAAGTTTAATTTTAATACACTGACAATGTCAATATTTTTGTACAGTGGTTCAATTGCATTATTACATTTACATGACTATTTATACTATTAATGTAAAATGTAATTATTTCTCTTGACATATCGCTATATAATTAGATGCACATGAAAAACTATTAATGGTAAAATACTATTTTATTCTTTTAGAATTAAATAAAAGGTATTTTCACTATTGTTAATATTAAATTTCAATTCATAATTGCTGACATAATCTTTGAACTTCAGTAATAATTTAGTAGTTTTTAAATTATTGCTTAACGGAATATGTTAGTGCTTTAGGAATAAACTAAAACCTATATCAATTTTTTAAAATTCAATCATCGAATATTGTTTTTGTATTTTGAAAAATAATTATCAAGATGTTGTCATATTTTTAAAAATTAAAATTTAATATTTTCATAGGCATGTTTTTAAAATATGTTTCATGTGGCATTTTCATATTGCCTGTTTTCTGTATTAATTTTTTAACTAATTCTTTTCTAATTTTATTTAAATTTTATACAAGAGAAAAAAAGATTTTTACAGTTTCAGCTTGTATTTACAATTAATTATATTCATAATAAGAGAACAACCTGAACTACTTTTAACATGCTGTTTCGTCTTTATTTTTTCCTAGTTCACTCCACTAGCTTTGCATGCATATATTTTTTGGCAGCTTCATATTTCCCATGAAAGAGAACTTCTTTTCCGGTTTGAATAATGCTACAACTCTTACTCCCTAAACCCATTAACAGCCCATTGCCCATACACCCTTGGTCCAAACTTCTGTCTCCAATCCATATTGACTTGCCGTTACGGGGCCCACTTCCGAAGCCCATTACGGGCTTCCCTCACTCTTGCTAGCTGGTGCGGCTCCTACAACATCCAGCCTCGACAAAGGAGTCTGACACCACTGCCAAGCTGCTCTCCATCAAGGATCATCATGCCATTTGTCACTACAACCTTCTCCAAAGGAAAATCTGTATACATTAAATCTGTATGCTATAATTTCCCTTGCAAAATATATGTAAAATGTAGAAAGAACGAAGTTTTGGGATTGGCACAAAAATTAAAAAAAAACAAAAACCTCATTATACTTTACGTCTTTACGTAGTGTTGGATATGCTTAGAAATAAAATGGTAAAAAGATTTATTAGGTAATTCAATTTGTATAATAAACAAAAAATATTGAATTAATTATAATTGATTACATTAAATGAATTAAAAGGTAAATGATTATGTATTCTATATAGACTGAATAAAAATAGTAAGTTAACCTATTTAAAAATTAAGATGATCCAAACAAATTAAAGCTGTAATTTATTTTTAATAAATTTTATTCTTTCAATGTTTTCTTATGTATTCTATGTAAAAAAGGATTTAAAATTTTTTACTTCATATGAAAACACAATAATTGAATGTATTAAGATTATTAAAATAATATTTTTAAATAAAGATGAAATACAAATTTTAACAAAATTATATTATTGTATATGTTGAAAAGAAAATTCTTTTAAAATTCAATTTAAATATGATAACTATTTATCTTAATTATATAAAGTATTATTAAAAAAATTTAAAAATATTAAAATCTTAAAGTATATTATTGAATATAATTTTTATATAATATAATTGATTTGAGGGTAAAAAACTAAAATAAGCTATGGGGAGATACATATTACATGAATCAGTCAAAACAAAATCTGATTCACCAATCAATTAATGCACAAATTCATGTAGTTCGAATCACCTCGTTTCGAATTTGACTTGAATGTAATTCGAATTATGCAACTTCGAATTACATGCAAACGTGAAACATACATAATTCGAATTGAACTGGTTCGAATTACTCTCAAGTGCCAAGTCCTATGTAATTCGAATTATGTTGATTCGAATTACACATTGTACAATAAGATACTAGAAAAAATACTATATAATATAAAAAATATATACTAAAAAAAGTATAAAACAATATTATAACAAATTAATTTTAACTCCTATTAGTACATTGAATTAAAACTAACATATAAAAATGTACTTGTATTTATTAAATTTTAATAACATATAAAAATTTAATGACTTTTTAAATATTCTTTTTATAATAGGAGTACATTTTTATATACTTTAAATACTTTATAAAAAGAATATTTAAATACTTTATAAAAAGATTATTTAATAAAGTGTGGTGTATGTTTATCATACAAAAATAAAGTGTTGTGCCAATATAATAACATTATAACATTTTAAATCAATTTTTTTCTAGAATTTTAGATTAAAAGCAACACATGGAAAAGTATTATTGGTATTTTAAAGCTAACTTAATTAAAAAAGATAGAACTGTATTTTTTAGGATTTTATGTACATAATTAGGCTAATTTTTTTAATATTGATCAAAGATATGTATTTCACTAGGTTATGTGGTTTCAGGTAAGTTTTACTCTATTATAATTTTTTTTTTTTTTTACTTTTGAGAAGACACAAATCTAAAAAATTTGATAAATTAATTTAAAAAAAAATATCGTTGACGTTTTATAAAATTTTTTAGATTTGTGTCTTCTGAAAAGTAAAAAAATATATATATAATAGAGTAAAACTTACCTGAAACCAAATAATATAGTGTAACACACATCTTTGATCAATATTTAAAAAAAATAGCTTAATTATGTACATAAAATCCTAAAAAATACAGTTTTATCTTTTTTAATTAAGTTAGCTTTAAAATACCAATAATACTTTTTCATGTGCTGCTTTTAATCTAAAATCCTAGAAGAAAAATTGATTTAAAATGTTATAATGTTATTATATTGGCACAACACTTTATTTTTTGTATGATAAACATACATCACACTTTATTAAATAATCTTTTTATAAAGTATTTAAATATTTTTTTTATAAGCTAAGAAGCAATATCTCAAATGACATAGTCTTCTCATACTCAATTAAGAGATTGCGGGTTCGAGTCTCCATATCTTCGGTAAAAAAAAAAATTTTTTATAAAGTATTTAAAGTATATAAAAATGTACTCCTATTATAAAAAAAATATTTAAAAAGTCATTAAATTTTTGTATATTATTAAAATTTAATAAATACAAGTACATTTTTATATGTTATTTTTAATTCAATGTACAATAGGAGTTAAAATTAATTTATATTTAATAATTTTATACTAAAATTAATTTGTTATAATCTTGTTTTATACTTTTTTTTAGTATATTTTTTTTATATTATATAATATTTTTTCTAGTATCTTATTGTATAATGTGTAATTCTAATCAACATCATTCGAATTACATAGGACTTGGCATTTGGGAATAATTAGAATCAGTTCAATTTGAATTATGTTGAATTTACGTGTGATAGTAATTCAAATTGCATCAATTCGAATTATGTATGTTTCACGTTTGCATATAATTTGAAGTTGCATGATTCGAATTACATTCAAGTCAAGTTCGAAACGAAGTGATTCGAACTACATAAATTTATGCATTCATTGATTAGTGAATCAGATTTTGTTTTGGCTGATTCATGTAATATGTATCTTCGCATAATTTATTTTAATTTTTTACCCTTGATTTGACATACATATTATAAATTATAATTTGTTAATTTTTTATTATATATTTATTTTATTTTATATTTAATTTGACCCATATAAAATTTTTGGTTCGGCCACTGTTTGTTTGCGTTCCTCTTTCGCAGGTTAGGTGGGGGTACGGATCCCTCTTTGTTAGGTTAGGTGTCACTAGCTAGTTAGATGGGGGAATGGATTATTGAGAGAAATGTTACTATTTTGATATTTTCTTTGATTTATATCTGTTTTCTTCAAATATTAGTTGTTCTCACTTCGTTTTTTCTTCCTTTAAAATTTATGATCAAACTTCCTATCATATTATCTCTCCCTAAAAATTATAGAAGACAAAAAATATAAAAATATTTGAATATACATACCTTTTTGTTCAATATTGATACCACTTATTAATTATTATTTTTTAAAAAACAACTGCATTGTTAACTTTGGAGTAGACTATTACTTGCATTAAATTATACCTCTCATTTAATAATAACTATATCAATAATGCAATTTTACAAACAATTGAAAGAAGATAACTATATAAGGTATAGCAATCCGAAAACATTTTGTTATACATTTTCATAATTGAAAATTATCGTAATATATCTGTTTAAAATATATAAACAAGGATTCTTTAGTTACACGTTTATTGACGTCTAATCTATTCTATTATATAAAAATCAGATTTTTACACTTAATGATGGAGCTAACGTGGCATGCTTCTGAGAGTATTTTTCGATTTATTTCTTTTAATTCTGTAAAGTAAATCAATTAAAACTAATTAATGATATCAATTAATTAATTTGATTAGACATTTAAATTTCACAATTAATTATATCAATTAATTAATTTAGTTAATTATATTAATTATTTGATTTGATTTAATTGGAGTAAATATCAAATTATTTTAGTAAATAATAAATATAATAACAAAATACATGAATTAATTTAATTAGTTTATTTTTTTCAATGTCATCTATTTATACGAAATCATAATGTATTTTTTACTCATTTCTTCTCTTTTCTCTCTTTCTTTCTCTCTCTCTTGTGTTTAGGGTATAATTTTTGTAATTTATTTAATTTTTATTTCTTTTATCACTACTTATACATTTCATTTTTTTATATTTTTTAAAATTTTTTGTCTATTTTAGTTGCTCATTATTAGGCGCATATTTTTTTCCTTCTAACTTTTGATTAACAAAAAAGATGTGGTATTTTTAAATAATCTTACTATAATTTTGTTTTGTAATATTCTCTTTTAGCATATGTACTTCATGTGTTTAAGAAGTTGACTTAAAGTTATAATATGATATATAAAATTATAGTATGATTTACAGTATGCTAAAATATTAGGACATTATCATATAGCTATTTTTGAATTTGTCCATTAAATTCAATCATATAGGATCTTGAAAATTATGTAATTATGTAATTATTTATTTTTTCATATAATTATTGTATTGCTCATTAGACTATTTTTATTATTAATATTTATAAATATACTATTATCTGTATAATTAATTAAATCATTTTATCCGTTTAAGTTTAATTTTATTAAATTAATTATTCGAAGTGTCATTGCTTTTTTTAATTTTAAAGATTTTTTTTTAATATTATTTAACAATTATAATAACATGATAATGGTTAAAAAAAGACAGAACAAAAAATTTTTTAATGTGAAAATAGGGCAAAAAGAATAAATTTATTTAATAAATTTTTCAGAATATATATGTTTCTTCTTTATAGATAATTATTGTAAGGCATCAAAAACTCTAACAATTATTAAAAATAAATGATCGTTATAAAAACAATGCCATTTTAAATGATATACAAAATAAACCAAACGTACAACTTCAAAGGGTTACTTATGAAAGCATATAGTTTATAACATTTTTTTTACTATTTATTTCAAAAAAATCTTAATTACTTAACAATCTTTATTTCTTTAAATTCACTATATATATATATATGCAATTTTACTTTTTTTTTTTTATAAAATTCTACTTGTGATGCTAATTCTTCTAATGATGTAAATGCGGATAATTATATTTTTACTTTTTGATATAATCGATATATTATTAATAATGACTAGTAATTAATCCCTCATATTTTTAATCAAAGCATTTTGACGATAGTTTTTATTTATTGATACTAATGATTGATTGTTTCTTTAAAATAAAATGCATTATAATTTTAGGTTATTTCATAATTAACAATAATGCTTGATTAATTTTTTAAAAATAAATTACATTATGATTTTAGGTTATTTCAGAATATATAATTAATGTTTATAATACTAAATTTACTCTAAATTTTTTATTTTTCATGGTTAGTAGTTAATCCCAAATTGAAAAGATTATGTTGAATTATTGAATAGTTCAAGTATAATTGAGGTAGTTAATTTAGTTTATTTGTTTATTAATATATTTGATCGAAAGCATAAATGATAAATAAGACAAGAAAATAATTAAGAAAATAAGTTATAGTGTATTATTTTATTTAAATTATTAATAATTAGAAGAATAGAAGGTCAGTAATTATTTTAAATAGACATTAAATTCAGTTTTATGGTACTAATTTATTTGAGTTGTTAATAAAATTTTATGATTTTTAGATTTATATCTATTCAATTTATGTATTTTATTTTATTTTACTTTAACAAAAAATTAAAACGCGCCTTTTTAATTATTGTTTTAGAAAGTATAATGAAATGAGTTATATATATCAATTATAATTAATTATCTATAATTAAACTAATTGATTGTGTTAATTTGTAAGATGAATAACACATAATAAATGGTGTGAAATTAATTATAATAAGTTAATAATAAATAAATAAATAAATAAAAAGACTCTTTTTTTATTGTCTTTTGATAATTACACATTTTTATTCGTTTATTTTTTCTCTATCTCTTCCTTTCACATTTATTTCTTTTAATTTATTGAACCAAATCAAGTATACTAATTATTTGTATTAACTAATTAAGTATTTTTTGATGGGCTCTGCTAACTGTGCCCTTAGAGTATAGACTAAAAACATTATAAAAAAATATTTTATAAAAATGATTGAAAAATAAATATTTTTAAAATGTGTCCTTAAGAGACAAGTTAGCTAAATTATTTTATAATTTAATGTGTTTGATTCATTCAACTGGATTACTTATAACTAATTAATTATATTTAATTTGATTTTATTAGAACAAATAATATTCCATCATTTAATATTTTATTTGATTCATTAAACTACATCAATCATAACTAATCAAATATTTAATTTAATTTGAATAGATATTAAATTATTTAAAATTTTGTTTGATTCATTAAACCACATAAATATTAATGATTTAATAAATAATATATAAGGCAATAAAATAAATAAATTATTTAATTTAATTTATTATCTTAATATATATATATATAATAAAACGAGTATTAATTATTGAGAAGGTAACAAGTTTATACTTTGTATTAATTAATAGATACTTAAATACATTATTTAAACTGATCAAATATATTTTTTAATTGCTCTCTTATTAGTACGGTCTAGTAAATAAAACGGGTATTAATTATTGTAGTGAATGAATATTTATTATTTTTAAATGAATTCATTTAATTCATTTAAAGATATTGAAGGATTCCAATTCTATATGCTACAATTTATTTTATTATTAATGTATATATACTCCTATATTATAAATTCTATGATTCTTATATTCTCAGGTAATATTTTTAAATTTTCTTTAGTTTAATTTATTATTTTTAGTCATCAAAATTTATTATTTTTAGTAATTATTTTTAGACATCAATTCAATTTCTTTAATTTAATAATTTAACATATATTTTAACTATATATTTAGAATGTACTTTCTATCCCTTTTTCTTTTTTATTTTGTGCTTTCAGTATAATGTTTGTAATTTTTTTATTTTTATTTTTTCTATCTTAATTTTGCTAAATATTTTTATAATTTGTTTTATATCAATTATTTTTTTATGTATTTTGATTAATAGAATTATTTTTTTAAAGATATTTTAAATTTGTTATAATATTTTTATAAAAGTTGATTAATAGGTTGTTCTTCAAAATTTATTTCTTGAAATTTTGTTTAATGAGAACGTATTTTAATTTTTTTCTTTATCTGTTATATTCATTGATTATATTAATCTTCTATTACAATATATTTTTTATTTATTTCACACATTATTTATTTTACATTCTTTTACTTATTTTAATTATTCTCTTTATTTTATTTTTAATTTTTTATTTTATTTTTACTCCTCGTATATAAATTTATTATAACTCATCACATGCATGTTCTTTTTGAATTTAAGTGACTTTTTTAGGTTATATTTTACCATTGATACTCTATATTGTTTAGTGTGTTTGTTTTTATTTTTTTAGTTATCTGTAAATATATTTATAAAAATATAATTTTATTTTGTCCAGTATTTACTACCGTGTTTAGTAGATAAATAACAAAATTTTCATTTATTGTTACATTGATTGAGTTTGAAGATTTTATTTCTACTTTTATATATTTTTTTATATTGTATGATTTGTATTTGTGTTAGTGACATCACGACGGTTCATACATTTTAATATTTGTGTAACAAATCTTATAAATTATTTTTACAAGTTATAATTTATTTTTGTTTTATCTAGATTTTCAATTTTTAATAAAATTTTTTATTTATTTATAAATATATTATTTTCTATTTTTATTTAAAAAAATTATAAAATAGTAAATATAAATTTTTTAATTTTATCCTTAATATTTAATTTTAGTTTTATTCTTGATATTTCAATATGTTTCAGTTATACTACTAAATAAATAACATTAAGTATAAATAATTAATTATACTAATTATTTGATTTGACCAAAATAAATATTAATTTATTTAATAAATAATGAATAAGAAAATGAAATCAATGAATTTAATTTAAATTTTTTAGCTATTATATATATATATATATATATATATATATATATATAATGTATTTTATACTTTTTTTTCTTTTTTTTACTTCCATTATAATCTTTGTAATTTATTTATTTTGCCAAAATTTTCTATGATTTTGTTTTATATATTTTTTTATGTATTTTGATTAATAGTTTTTAAGGGTGTTATTATTTTATGAGAATTATATAGCTTGAACTTTGGTTATCTAGGAATTTACTAAGTGGCTAGAGTAGTTTTACGTCTAGAACCAACAAATGCTAGAAATTAGAATGATAAAAAAGTCTAGCTAATCTAAAACTAAATGGGGATCAGTAAAATTTTTACTGGTGAAGACCTGTCCACGTGAAATAGATTGGGATGGAGACATAGATACCCTCTTCAAGCTAAAGGACCCGTTAAATCTACGTGAATATAAATTACTAATTTATCCTTTTATATATATATATATATATATATATATATATATATATATTTATTTCTTAAATTTGGTAATCCTAATTTCTGTCTCCAATTTAAACTCTTTTTTTTTCTTTCTAGACTTATCTTTAGTCTTGATTTTGTATCTACTCTTCCTCTAACTCACTTTCTCTGTCTCTTAAGTTCGTTATTATGTCGCTTAGTCTCGCTCTAAAATATTATACTATGTTATTATATTGGAAGATGTTTTTATATTTTTTTAAATGTTATTTTTTATAATGAATATATTATGAGTTGTGTTAAATTATATTAAATTGATTATTTATTATTATATTATAGTTTTTTTATTATTTTTTAAAAATTTTTTAAAGAATATTCATAAATAATCGTGGGTATCTGCATTCGCTAAGGGGATAATTAAATAGGGGGACTTGCGACAAAAATGGAGAGCGAACAGGGGATATATATTTTTTAAGCGGGAGCGAAGGATGGGAAAATGGGTCCGCCGCCGTGCCCACACGAGTATCTATTACTATATCTAACTAACAACGAAAATTCAATTTGAAACTATTTGAGATAGGACACGTGAACTTTATCTGTATCGGGTTTTAAGACAATGAACCTAATTCGGATTTAGGATCCTAACAATAGACCTAGATTGATCTTACTCACTTGACTTAATATTTTGAGTTATTACTGTAATAAATATTATACTATTAAATATATATGATTATATTTAGTATATATAAAAGTTAGGTATACTTACAATAGATTTTATAATCAAACTGAAAAAAATTATAATTATCTTTTTTTAATTTTAAATATTATTTACTATCTTATTGAAAAAGTGAATAATAATAATCACTCGTATAATTAAAATAGATCATTCTAATATATACATGACACTACATATATCAAGGATTATTATATGTGATAAATTATTTTTTTATTTTTTAAAGATAATTTATATGTAAATTAACTAATCTTTATAACATACGATCTATTGCATAATTTTTCTTCTCTTAATATGCATAAATTTATAAAATATAATTTATATTATTTAACTTACAAAATAAGTAATTTAAGCTATTATCTAAGATAATAAATATAATAATACAAAAACCTACATATTTATTAATATTAAAAAAATATACAAATAATCTAAACATGATTTTTTTGTTAGAAAAATAATAATAAAAAATAAGATTACTATTTTCACATATTATAAAGTTTATAAAAAAATTTAGACAATAAATCAATTCTCAATAAATTATACATTAACTCTGTTAAAAAAATTAAATGATATATTAGATATTATTATTTGTGTACTAATATATACACACACATACATATATATATATATATATATATATATATATATATATATATATATATATATATATATATATAAAATCTATTATTAAGTTATAATTAATTTTTAACTTAATTTTTGGTAATTAAAATTTAAATTATTGAAATTATTAAATGCTATATATTTTGCAGCTAACTAATTTTTGTTTTTGTTATAAAATTTTAAAAAAGGTGAGTTGTTAATCAATTTTGAATTCAAATTTAAATTTAAATTTGTATAAAAAAATATTTTAAATTTTTTTCACTGACCAGAATTAATTTTGAAATAAAAAATTATTTTGTACATCATATTATAAAATAGTGTAGTCATTCATTTTTTTCTTTAATGATAATTATTGTCAAATAAAATGATATAAAAATAGAGAAAAAAATATTCCAATGTAGGAATAATAATTCATTTTTCAATAGAATAAATCATATATTGAATATGATAATCAATCTAATAGCTTTTTAGTTATTATAGTTTTTTTTACATAGATTAATATACTCAACTACGGTGTTTTGGTAATATTACCAAAAAATATTAATTAATCTAATAGCTTTTGTAATGACATAAGTTTATAAGTTTAGAAACTTAAAAATCATGTTATAAAATATAAAATTTTAGCCGGTAATAACGTTGATCATATTGTTTGACTTTTTGAATGAATATGATACCAATAAATAAATCTGTCATAGTTAAATTTTAACAAAGGCAAATCTCCATAAGTATTGCTATCATCAATGAGAATTATTCTACTTTCAAGATAAATACTATTTTCTTTCACGGTATTTTCTAACTCGGCAGGTCGAGAACTAATCCTCGACGGATTGAAACTCAATTTATTAAGGGTCTGCCGCTAGCCAATGAATTGTTACATACACAAAGCGAGATTCGAAACTCTAATACTTACTTAGGTAGACGAGTGAAATGACCACTCAATCAATCCAAATCAGTTAAGACAAATATTAATTATTTTTAATATTTTTAACATTAAAAATAATTAAACTTTAATTTTAATTATAACTTTATAAAATATTTATAATAATAATTATTATATATATTTTTTGTTTAATCTTTTTTAACAAAAAAATTTATATATTTTTATTAATTATCCCGTACAGTGTACGAAACCTACACTAATTTCAATAAAATTTCACATAGATGATCTTTATTATATGTTACTGTAATTTAATGATGGAATTGATAAAATTTACATCGTATGAAAAGTTATAAATGGTGTAACTTTAATTAAATTGACAACTCATATACATCATTTGTTTTGAGAAATTTTATTATCGTTATTTATTTTATGGGCTATACACAAATACATGCATATATAAGTATAATATAACTATATTAGCTATTTCATATTCTAATTCATATATAGTGCTCTCATTATTATTTTATAAATTAAAATAAATAAGTCAATATAATTTATCAAATCTGGACCTGAACGAAAATAAAATCAAATATGATTATATTTATACTTTGACTAAAAATAAAGTTAGGTCTAATAAAGATAAAGACCCACTAAAAAAAGTGACTCTTTTTTATTTGCTCGACTTTATAAGAGGTCGGATACGACGACGTAGGATTAACTCTGTTCATTTGAATAAGCAATTGAATTCTTAAATATCTCTTACTATCTCTCTACTCTATCTATAAAGGAGATCTCAACAAATTTTTAAGATAAAGGGAACGATTATCCACCAATTAAAGGGGAACTACTAAAAAAAGTGGTTATCTATTCTACTATAAATACACTAACATTTCTCAGGTATATTCAAGTCCCAATCTACTAAAAACCTACTTAAAGCCCTTGCTAATTTAAGCATTGGAGTTTCTTGCAAGTACCACTCCCACCTCCTCACGAGGAACTCGGATGGAGGCACCTCGGTACCAGAACAAGTTGGTCGCTGTCTTAAAAGGAGTCTGGACCTCACGTTTAGGCCCAAATCACCGTTTTTGCCTCGGAACATTAGCATCGTTGGTGGAGACCTGGAAGTATACATCCAAAAAAATGGCGGACAACCAATATGAGGACGGTCACACGACGTCCGAGTCGGAACCAGAACCCCACCATGACGACCTAATGCTGGCACTACCTCTACCTCGAGAGAAAATGGACGTTCCCCACGGAGAAGTAACTTCGGGAAACCCTCAACCTTGGCAGATTCATTCAGAGGTTCACCCGCCTGAAGAGGAAAAACCTCCCCATCCGATGAAAATCCTAGGATTAGTTCACGACCACCATGGATGGTTAAAACAATTCGAGCTGGAAGCTGAACGACAACGAAAAGTAGAACGAAAATTACAAAGAGAGGTACGATGACAAAAAGAACTAAAGAAAAAGCTCTTGAGGTTGGAAGCTGACCTCTGAAGATGGAGTAATCGGGTCGATCGGGAAGAAAGCCCTCCGGGAGGCAAAGATCCATTTATTGAAGGGATCATGCGAGCTAGGGTTCTGCGAAATTTCAAAACTCTCGACATGGATCTTTATGACAGAATGAACGATCTGAGGGCCTCAATAATTTCAAAAGTCGGATGTACCTAGCCGATGCCTCTGACGTGAGTCGTTGCAAAGCCTTCCCGACAACTCTGACCAAAGTTGCGATGAAGTGGTTTGATAACTTACCTCCCAGGTCGGTAACCTGCATTGACAACCTGGCAAGGAAGTTCCTTACCAGATTTTCAATTCAGAAAGACATAGTGAAGCATGCCCTAAGCTTGCTAGGGGTTAAACAAGAAGTCAGAGGGACACTCCAAGATTATATGGAAAGATTCAACAAAGTCTGCTTAGAAATACAAAACTTACCTACTGAAACAGTGATAATGGGCCTGGTTAACGACCTTAAAGAACGGCCGTTTTTCCAATCCATTTCCAAGCGACACCCGACTTCCTTGTACGAAGTACAAGAGTGGGCTAAAAAATGCATCAACATGGAGAAAAATTCCCGACTTAGAGAGCCTCCCCCGAGGCCCACCTTGTCCTATACAACTCGGGAAAAGGAGTAGGAAGCTAAGAAAAAGGAAGAATACAACCTGGAAAAACCTCGAAGGTATCATAACTACACCCCACTCCGAGTTTTTCTTGTAGATGTCTACGGGAGATATGCCATACCAAGAAGCTTCCACCTCCTCGCCCAATCAAACATAAAAATGCAGAAAGTCAGACAGATTACTATGAGTATCACAAGTTGTATGGACATTCTACTAATGATTGCTATGATTTAAAGAATGTCATAGAAAAATTGGCCAAAAAAGGTCGGCCAGACAGGTACTTGGCTGAGAGATCAGACGACCATTTTAAACCGACTTGTAGCAGTTGTCTCTACACTTTATTTGTGTATGAAGTTCTTCACTGCAGAAGGAATTTTCACAATAAAGAGAGATTGAAATTGGCACGAAGGTATTACAATGAAAGCCTTAATCTAAAGGGCAGCCTAGGAGGAAAGAAGTCAACACTATCGATCTCGGTGGCATTCGAACTCGGGAAGAGCTACACCCCTAACCTAGAGGAAAGATAGAAGTGCACATCGAAGATCATCCTGAAAAGATAACGAATATAGGGTCTAACCTAGAAGTAGGACTGAAAGCACAGCTCGTTGACCTCCTACGAAAAAACTTCGACGTCTTCGCTTAGAAAGCCTCTGACATGCCTAGTATAGATCTCGACTTGATATCTCATAAATTCACTGTCTACCCGGGTTCTAGATCTATTCAGCAAAATAGTCAAAAACTCAGGCCCGACAGGACATAAGTCGTGGAAGAACAGGTGCAAGTGTTATTGGAAGCCAGATTCATAAGAGAGGTCAAGTATCCATTATGGTTGGCTAGCGTGGTTCTGGTAAAGAAGCAGAATGGAAAGTGGAGAATGTATGTCGAATATACCGACCTCAAAAAAGCTTGTCCTAAGGACCCATACCCTCTCCCGAGCATCGATGCTTTGGTTGACTCGACCTCAGGTTATCGGTACCTATCCTTCATGGACACATACTCAGGATACAATCAAATTCTGATATATAAGCCGGACCAAGAAAAGACTTCTTCCATTACTCCTAAGGCTAACTATTGTTATGTAGTAATACCTTTTGGATTAAAGAATATCGGAGCCACATACTAGAGACTGATGAACAAGGTGTCTCCCCCTCCCCCCCAACTTAGAAAAACTCATGGAAGTACATGTGGACGACATGTTCGTCAAAACTAAGGACGACTTAGCTCTCTTGTTCGACCTCTCCGAGGTATTCTCCACGATAAGGAAGCATGGGATGAGACTAAACCCCTTAAAATGCACCTTCGGAGTAGAGCCGAGAAGTTTTTAGGTTTCATGATCACTCAAAGAGGCATAGAGGCCAACCTGGACAAGTGCACAGCCATACTAGAGATGAAGAGTCCGACTTGCCTCAAAGAAGTCCAACAACTAAATGGAAGGTTATCAGCACTATCCAGGTTCTTAGCAGGATTAGCGTTGAAGTCCCTACCCTTATACTCGATACTCAGAAATGGGAGTAAATTCGAATGGACCTAGTAATGTGAACAAGTCTTTCAAGGTTTTAAAGCCTTTCTTGGCCAACCCCCTATACTCACCTGACCTATGGTGGGAGAAGAGCTCGTTCTCTATTTGGAAGTGGCAAGCTGAGCTATAGCCTTCGCCCTAATTCAAGAATATGAGAATGGGCAACAACCTATCTACTTTGTCAGCAAAATTTTACAAGCAGCAGAACTAAATTACCAAAAGATAGAAAAGTTCACAGACGCTCTTAACCTCACCTCTTGAAGGCTCCGACCTTACTTCTAAGCTCACACTATAAAGGTCCGAACTAATCAACCCATGAAGCACATTCTATGAAAGACGGACCTAGAAGAAAGGATGCTACAACAGGCTGTGCGTGGAAGTATCCGAGTTCGTTTTAAAATATGAAACTCGGACAGTAATCAAGTCACAGTACCTCGTCGATTTCATAACTAAATATACTGAAAGTTAGGGAAGCCCGACAACTTGGAGCATATACGTAGAAGGATCATCCAATAAAGCTGGCAATCGATCAGGTGTCATCCTAGAAAGTAAGCAAGGAACTCAGATAGAACTCTCGCTAAAGTTCGAGTTTCCTGCTTCTAATAACCAAGCAGAATAAGAAGCATTGCTTACTGGCTTGAAGCAGAAAAATTGATAGTGTTTAATGACTCCCAAGAGTTAACTTCACAAGTTAATGGCACTTATCAAGCCAAAGACCCCAACATGAAGAAATACCTAGACGAAGCACGGGAATAACTAGCACAGTTCTTGAAAAAAGAGGTTTGACACATAACTCAAAAATCAAATGCCCAAGCAGATGCTCTCTCTAAGCTAGCCAGCACCAAGCCAGGGGGCAACAATAGAAGTTTCATCCAGAAAACTCTCCACGCACCATCGGTATCAAAGGGGGATGACAACTCAGACATAATGGCCATATCCAATCAAAATTTAGGATGGATGACCCCTGTAGTCAACTACCTTAAATTTGATATCATTCCTAAAGATGAAAAAGAGTCTCGAAGACTCATAAGGGAAGCACAAAAATATGCATTGGTCTATAATGTCCTATACAAAATAGGGATATCAACACCTCTCCTAAAGTGCGTCCCGATCTCTAATACAAAAAAGATCCTAGAGGAAGTATAGAATGGAATATGTAGGAATCACTTGGGAGCCCGATCACTAGCCAAGAAGGTGATCCCAGCCAGCTTCTTTTGGCCGACCTTACAAAAAGAAGCAGTTGAGTTCGTCAAAAAGTTCCCGCTTTGCTAGAAGCATGCCAATTTTCATGTGGCAGCCCTCGAAGAGCTTATCAGCGTCACCTCACCATGGCCATTTTCAAAGTGGGGACTAGTTCTCCTCGGACCATTCTCTGAAGCTCTGGGACAAGTAAAATACCTCATAGTGGGGATTGACTATTTTACTAAGTGGATCGAGGTGGAATCATTAGCAACAATCACAACCCAGCGAAGTCAGAAGGTTTTCTACAAGAACATTGTCACAAGGTTTGGAGTTTCCCACTCTATCACCACAGACAATGGAACTTATTTTACCGACTCGGCCTTCAGGAATTTGGCCGGCCTCAAGATAAAGCACCAATTCACATCGGTAGAACACCTTCAGGCCAATGGACAAGCTGAAATTTCAAATAAAGTCATATTGGTCAGATTAAAGTGCCGACTACAAGACATATAGGGAGCATGGGCAGATGAGTTTTCTCAAGTGTTATGGTCATATCGGACAACTCATCTTCCACAACAGGGGAGTCACCTTTTCGACTTGTTTACGAAGTGGAAGCCATGATTCCTGTAGGGATCACTGAAGAATCTCCAAGGATTATATTCTACAATAAAGGGGTCAATACCTAAGCACAAAAGGAAGAGCTCAAACTCCTCCCAGAAGTTCGAGAACAAGCTCGGATCAAAGAGAAATCACTAAAGCAAAGGATTGCTCTAAGGTACAATCAGAATGTAATCAAAAGAAGCTTCACCAGGAACGACCTCATACTGATCCGAAATGACATCGGGATTCAAAAGTTGGGTGAGGGAAAGCTGACTGCAAACTGGAAAGGATCCTACAAGATTACTGAAGTCTTAGGAAATTGTTACTACAAAGTGTCCGACCTATAAGGAAGGGAACTCCCGAGGTTGTGGCACGCGTGTAACCTGAAGAAGTACTACAGTTAGGTAGCGCACCTTGTTTCCTGGTGTACTCTTTTTTCCGACCTTAAGATTTTTCCCCGAGAAGGATTTTTTCTGAAGGGAGTTTTAACGAGGCACCATAACAAGGGCCAAAGGTAGTCAAAATCCTTAGTAGCAAATTTATGTAAAGGAATTTTTCATTTATCAATGATAAATCCACTTCTTTCTTAGAAGTTTCATATAAAAATGCATTAATTTAAACTTGACGAATTGCGAAAATTATTGCCCGACCTAAAATGGTCGACAAGATGAAACGACGAGGTACAAATTAATATAAGAAGTTATGTAAGAAATTCATAAGCCGACCTCAAAATTAAGGTGAAATAAAAACGAAATGTAAAAGTAACTTGACAAAGTCCAATTAACCCGAAGTCAGAACTTACAAAAGGAAAAGCAATATTCTTTACCGATCTTCATTTTTAACTTAGCAAAGAAACAACATTAAAAGTTGTCAAAACATGATCTTTAACTAAGTAGTTGTAAAAGCTAAGAGCTAATTCAACAAAAAACAAAGACCTAAAATTATTATTAAAATGGAAAAGGTTCTTTAACAAAATTCTAAAGTTGTTTAATTACAACTAAAACAGAATAAAATTGTTCAGACAACTACGAGCTATTACAAAAAATGTTCATAAAAAACCCACATATCAGGCCATTCAAACTACATTAAACTACAAAGGAGTGAGCTGCTCTCCTGTGATAGTATCCTTGGCTCGGATGGAAGGAGTCGGGTCATACTCAGAAACTGGCATAGTGGGAATCAGACGAGTCAGAGAAGGAGGGAGCTCACCACTTACGACCTCGTTCCCGGAAGAAACCTCAAGATTCTGGGAAGTCTGAACAACATCTGCCCCCGACGTTTTTGGGTCGGGCAAGGGGACCTCGTTATCTTCCTCGGGAGCAGGGACGATTTTCTTGTCTACCACAATGTTGTCCGGGCTGAGCAGGAAAAAGTCTACTTCGAGAGCAATAACTTGAAATTGGGCCTTTAGATTGCAAATGTTTTGTCCATTCCCTCAGCCACAGATTCCTCGAGTTCTGCATATTTGTCCTAGGCCCTAGTCAGCTCATCCACAAAGTCTAATCTTTCCCCGAAGACACGGGTGTAGCTCTCCTTTGCTTTCTTTCTCAAACCCTCCGACATAGCCAAGGCTACCTCCACCTATTCTATCTTGTCCCGAGCTTTACCTAAGTCTGATAGCAACACATCCTTCTCCTCCTCAAGCTCCCTTTTTTCCTCGTTCAGGGAAACCACATCGGCCTGTGAAGCCACCAATGACCTGTGGATGGCATTAAGGGGAGTTGGTACACAAAATCATGATCGCACACTTTTCACACAACTCCGTGCAGCTGACCAGCAAGTGCACTGGGTCGTCCAAGTAATACCTTATGTGAGCAAGGGTCGATCCCACAGAGATTGTCGGCTTGAAGCAAGCTATTGTCATCCTTGTAAATCTCAGTCAGGCAGATTCAAATGTTCATGAGTTTGATAATTAGAATATAATTAAAATAGAAAATAAGATAGAAATACTTATGTAATTCATTGGTAGGATTTCAGATAAGCGTATGGAGATGCTTATTACTTCTGAACCTCTGCTTTCCTATTGCTTTCATCCAATCAGGCGTACTCCCTTCCATGGCAAGCTGTATGTTGGGGATCACCGTTGTCAATGGCTACCGTCCGTCCTCTCAGTGAAAATGGTCCAAATGCGCCGTCACCGCACGACTAATCATTTGTCGGTTCTCACTCATGTTGGAATAGGATCCATTGATCCTTTTGCGTCTGTCACTACGCCCAACACTCGCGAGTTTGAAGCTCGTCACAGTCATCCCATCCCAGATCCTACTTAGAATACCACAGACAAGGTTTAGACTTTCCGGATCTCAAGAATGTTGCCAGTTGATTCTAGCTTATACCACGAAGACTCTGATCTCGAGGCTAAGAGATATACATTCAAGCTCATTTTCATGTAGAACGGAAGTGGTTGTCAGGAATAAATATCTTAGAATAAGAATAAGCTTGAATTGAATAGAAAAATAGTAGTAATTGCATGAACAGCAGAGTTCCACACCTTAATCTATGGGGTGTAGAAACTCCACCATTGAAAATACAAAAGTGAAAATAGGGTAGACATGGCCGAGTGGCCAGCCTCCCATGGAGGTCTCAGACCATAAAAGTTACATAATGTGTTCCAGAGATGATCCGAAGATGAAAATACAATAGTGAAAGGTCCTATTTATAATAAACTAGTAGCCTAGGGTTTACAGAAATAAGCAATTAATGCAGAAATCCACTTCCGGGCCTACTTGGTGTGTGCTTGGGCTGAGTATTGAAGCTTTCACATGTAGAGACTTTTCTTGGAGTTAAACACCAGCTTTAGTGCCAGTTTGGGCGTTTAACTCCAGCTTTTATGCCAGTTCTGGCGTTTAACACCAGAATAGGGTAGAAAGTTGACGTTTAAATGCCAGTTTGCGTTATCAAATCTCGGGCAAAGTATAGACTATTATATATTGCTGGAAACCCAGGATGTCTACTTTCCAACGCAATTGAGAGCGCACCAATTGGGCTTCTATAGCTCCAGAAAATCCATTTCGAGTGCAGGGAGGTTAGAATCCAATAGCATCTGCAGTCCTTTTTCAGCCTTTGAATCAGATTTTTGCTCAGGTCCCTCAATTTCAGCCAGAAAATATCTGAAATCACAGAAAAATACACAAACTCATAGTAAAGTCCAGAAATGTGATTTTTGAATAAAAACTAACTAAAACATACCAAAAACTACCTAAAAACAATGTCAAAAAGCGTATAAATTATCCGCTCATCACAACACCAAACTTAAATTGTTGCTTGTCCCTAAGCAACTAAAAACAAAGTAGGATAAAAAGAAGAGAATATACAATAAATTCCGAAAATATCTATGAAGATCAGTCTTAATTAGATGAGCGGGGCTCTTAGCTTTTTGCTTTTGAACAGTTTTGGCATCTCACTTTATCCTTTGAAGTTCAGAATGATTGGCTTCTATAGGAACTCAGAATTCAGATAGTGTTATTGATTCTCCTAGTTCAGTATGTTGATTCTTGAACACAGTTACTTTATGAGTCTTGGCCGTGACCCTAAGCATTTTGTTTTCCAGTATTACCACCAGATACATAAATGCCACAGACACATAACTGGGTGAACCTTTTCAGATTGTGACTCAGCTTTGCTAGAGTTTCCAATTAGAGGTGTTCAGAGCTCTTAAGCACACTCTTTTGCTTTGGACCACGACTTTAACCGCTCAGTCTCAAGCTTTTCACTTGACACCTTCACGCCACAAGCACATGGTTAGGGACAGCTTGGTTTAGCCGCTTAGGCCAGGATTTTTATTCCTTTGGGCCCTCCTATCTACTGATGCTCAAAGCCTTGGATCCTTTTTATTTTACCCTTGCCTTTTGGTTTAAAGGGCTATTGACTTTTTCTGCTTGCTTTTTCTTTTTCTTTCTTTTTCTTTTATTTTTTTCGCCATTTTTTTCGCAAGCTTTTCACTGCTTTTTCTTGCTTCAAGAATCAATTTTATGATTTTTCAGATTATCAATAACATTTCTCCTTTTCCATCATTCTTTCAAGAGCCAACAATTTTAACATTCATAAACAAAAAATTCAAAAATATGCACTGTTCAAGCATTCATTCAGAAAACAAAAAGTATTGCCACCACATCAAAATAATTAAACTATTTTAAATTCAAAATTCATGTACTTCTTTTTCTTTTGCAATTAAAAGCATTTTTCATTTACGAAAGGTGATGGATTCATAGGACATTCATAGCTTTAAGGCATAGACACTGGACACTAATGATCATGTAATAAAGACACAAATATAGACAAAACATAAAGCATAATTTTTGAAAAACAGAAAATAAAGAGCAAGGAAATTAAAGAACGGGTCCACCTTAGTGATGGCGGCTAGTTCTTCCTCTTGAAGATCTTATGGAGTGCTTGAGCTCCTCTATGTCTCTTCCTTGCCTTTATTGCTCCTCTCTCATGGCCTTTTGGTCCTCTCTAATTTCATGGAGGATAATGGAATGCTCTTGTTGAGATCCATGCGTGGGCTCTCTTGTTTGCTCCATCCTTTTCTTATTGATGGGCTTTTGAGATGAATCTCTCCATCTCCCATGACTCGGAGTTGGAAGCAATTGTCTTTCTTTTCCTCTTTTTAGAGGTTTCTCTGGCCTTAGGTGCCATAAATGGTTATGGAAAAATAAAAAGCAATGCTTTTACCACACCAAACTTAGAAGGTTTGCTCGTCCTCGAGCAAAAGAAGAAAGACGGGAGTAGAAGAAGAAGAAAATGGAGGAGATGGAGAGGTGTGAGTGGTTCGGCCAAGGGGGTTGGGTGTGGGATGGAAAGGATTTGAATTTGAATTGTGAGGTGATTGGTGAAGAGGTGATGGGGAAGAGAAATGGAGGTGATTGGTGAGGGGTATTATGGGAAGGTGTGAAGAAGAGAGAGAGAGAGTTGAGGTAGGCGGGGATCCTATGGGGTCCACAGATCCTGAGGTGTTAAGGATTTCTCATCCCTGCACCATTTTGGTGTGTAAACGCCCCTTAGAGTGCCAATCCTGGCGTTAAACGCTAGGTTGTTGCCCATTTCTGGCGTTTAACGCCAGCTTTTTTTCCCTTTCTGACGTTTAAACGCCAGCTTTGTGCCTTTTTCTGGCATTAAACGCCCAGAATGGTGCCAGACTGGGCGTTTAACGCCCATTCTACTACCCTTACTGGCGTTTAAATGCCAGTAAGCTCCTCCTGCAGGGTGTGCTGTTTTTGATGATGTTTTTGATTTTGCTTTGATTTTTGCAATTATTTTTGTGACTTTACATGATCATCAACCTAAGGAAAACATAACAATAGAAATTTAACATAAATAAGTAAAAATTGGGTTGCTTCCCAACAAGCGCTTCTTTAATGTCAATAGCTTGACAGCGGGCTCTCATGGAGCCTCACAGATACTCAGAGCATGATGATGGCCTCCCAACACCAAACTTAGAGTTTGAATGTGGGGGCTCTGTTTGACTCTGTGTTGAGAGAAGATTTTCATGCTTTCTCTCCATGGTTACAGAGGAAAATCCTTGAGCCTTAAACACAAGGTAGTCTTCATTCACTTGAAGGACCAACTCTCCTCTGTCAACATTAATCACAGCTTTTGCTATGGCTAGGAAGGGTCTGCCAAGGATGATGGATTCATCCATATTCTTTCCAGCGTCCAGGATTATGAAGTCAGTAGGGATGTAAAGGCCTTCAACTTCCACCAAGATATCCTCTACAAGTCCATAAGCCTGTTTCCTTGAATTTTCTGCCATCTCTAGTGAGATTCTTGCAGCTTGCACCTCAAGGATCCCTAGTTTCTCCATTACAATGAGGGGCATGAGGTTTATACTTGATCCCAGGTCACACAGAGCCTTCTCAAAGGTCATGGTGCCTATGGTACAAGGTATTGAGAACTTTCAAGGATCCTGTCTCTTCTGAGGTGATTTCAGTTGAACCAGATCATTCAGTTCATTGATGAGCAATGGAGGTTCATCCTCCCAAGTCTCAGTACCAAATAACTTGGCATTTAGCTTCATGATTGCTCCAAGGTACTTAGCAGCTTGTTCTTCAGCAATATCTTCATCCTCTTCAAAGGAAGAATACTCATCAGAGCTCATGAATGGCAGAAGGAAGTTTAATAAAATCTCTATGGTCTCTGTATGAGCCTCAAATTCCTTTGGTTCCTCATTAGGGAACTCCTTGGAGGCTAGTGGATGTCCATTGAGGTCTTCCTCAGTGGAAATTACTGCCTTTCCCTCCTCTATGCATTCGGCCATGTGGGATGATGAGCGGATAATTTATATGCTTTTTGGCATTGTTTTTAGTATGTTTTTAGTATATTTTAGTTAGTTTTTATTATGTTTTTATTAGTTTTTAAATAAAAATCACTTTTCTGGGCTTTACTATGAGTTTGTGTATTTTTCTGTGATTTCAGGTATTTTCTGGCTGAAATTGAGGGACCTGAGCTTTAATCTGATTCAGAGGCTGAAAAAGGACTGCAGATGCTGTTGGATTTTGACCTCCCTGCACTCAAAGTGGATTTTCTGGAGCTACAGAAGCCCAATTGGTGCGCTCTCAATTGCGTTGAAAAGTAGACATCCTGGGCTTTTCAACAATATATAATAGTCCATACTTTGCTCGAGATTTGATGGCCCAAACAGGCGTTCCAAGTCAGCTCAAGAATTCTGGCGTTTAACTCCAGAACTGGCACAAAAGCAGGAGTTAAACGCCCAAACTGGCATAAAAGCTGGCGTTTAACCCCAGAAAATGTCTCTACACATGAAAGCTTCAATGCTCAGCCCAAGCACACACCAAGTGGGCCCCGGAAGTGGATTTTTACAATAAAACACCCTAGCTTACTCATTTTCTGTAACCCTAGGTCACTAGTTTGTTATAAATACTACTTTCAGTGATTCATCTTGTACCTCATGACACTTTACACATTTCTTGTTGTGTTCTCTACGGCATAAGTCTCTAAACCCCATTGTTGGGGGTAAGGAGCTCTGTTGTTCTTCATGAATTAATGCAATTACTACTGTTTTCCATTCTATTACGCTTGCTTCCATTCTAAGATATTCATTCGCACTTCAACTTGATAAATGTGATGATCTGTGACACTCATCATCATTCTCACCTATGAACGTATGCCTGACAACCACCTCCGTTCTACCTTAGATTGAATGCATATCTCTTAGCCTCATGATTCAAATCAGAGTCTTCGTGGTATAAGCTAGAATCATTGGCGGTCATTCCTGAGATCCGGAACGTCTAAACCTTGTCTGTGGTATTCTGAGTAGGATCTGGGAAGGGATGACTGTGACGAGCTTCAAACTCGCGAGTGTTGGGCGTAGTGACAGACGCAAAAGGATCAATGGATCCTATTCCGACATGATCGAGAACCGACAGATGATTAGCCGTGCGGTGACAGCGCATTTGGAACATTTTCACTGAGAGGACGGGATGTAGCCATTGACAGCGGTGATGCCCAACATAAAGCTTGCCATGGAAGGAGTCTTGCGTGCATGAAGAAGAAGACAGTAGGAAAGCAGAGGTTCAGAAGACAAAGCATCTCCAAAGCCTCAACCTGTTCTTCATTACTGCATAACAAGTATTTATTTCATGTTCTTTTACTTTTTACAATTAAATCTGAGAATTACTGATATCCTGACTAAGAGTTACAAGATAACCATAGCTTGCTTCAAGCCGACAATCTCTATGGGATCGACCCTTACTCACGTAAGGTATTACTTAGACGACCCAGTGCACTTGCTGGTTAGTTGTGCGGAGTTACAAAAGTGTGATTGTAATTTCGTGTACCAAGTTTTTGGTGCCGTTGCCGGGGATTGTTCGAGTTTGGACAACTGACGGTTTATCTTGTTGCTTAGATTAGGAATATTTTATTTTTGTTGGTTTAGAGTCTTTTATTTGAGTTTAGTTTTATATTTTAAGTTTGGTGTCAATTGCATGCTTTTATTTTCTTTTAATTTTTCGAAATTGCATGTCCTCAGTTCTTTCTTGATTTTTAAAAATTCTAAGTTTGGTGTCTTCTTTGTGTTTTCCTTTATTTTTTCGAAAATTTTTGTTTGATTCTCTAAAAACTTTAAGTTTGGTGTATTTTTGTGCTTTTATTTACTTAAAAATTTTTCAAAAATTTGTTCTTGGTGTTCATCTTGATCTTCAAAGTATTCTTGGTGTTCATCTTGACATTCAAAGATTTCTTGTTCGTTCTCTATGTTTTGATCTAAAATTTCTAAGTTTAGTGTCATTTTGTTGTTTTTCTCTTTCCGCATTAAAATTCAAAAATAAAAAAATATCCTTTCCTTATTTTTCTCATTATTTTCGAAATTTTGCATTAAAATTAGTCAAAGATTTTCAAATCATATCTTTTTTTTAGTCAAGTCAAAATTCTAATTTCAAAAATTGATTTTTTTTAAATCTTTTTCAAAAATCAATTCTTTTTAATTTTTTCAATCATATCTTTTCAATCATATCTTTTTTTTTAATTTGCAATCATAGCTTCTAAATCATATCTTTTTCAAAATAATTTTCAATCATATCTTTTTAATTACTAATTTCAAAATCTTTTTAATTAATTAATTAATTTAGTTTTCAATTTGCTTTTATTTTATTTTATTTCTATTATTTTCGAAATTTTATTTCATTTTCCATTTATTTTGTTTTCTTCTATTTTAATTTCGGTTATTTTAATTAAATAAAAATAAAAATAAAAACATAATTGTAATCCACATTATCTCCCTTTCTCCATCATGGACCTAAGTAGAAGTGAACAGTCCAGAAGGACTCTGGGGTCATATGCTAACCCCATTACAGCTGCATATGGGAGTAGAATTTGTATACCTCCCATCAAAGCAAGTAGCTTTGAGTTAAACCCTCAGCTTATTATCATGGTGCAGCAGAATTGCTAGTATTCCGGTCTTCTACAGGAAGAACCTACTGAGTTTCTGGCACAGTTCTTACAAATTGCTGACACAGTACGTGATAAAGAAGTAGATCAGGATGTCTACAGATTATTACTGTTTCTATTTGCTGTAAAAGATCAAGCTAAGAGGTGGTTAAATAACCAACCCACAGCAAGCATAAAAACATGGAGACAGTTAACAGACAAATTCCTGAATCAATTTTACCCTCCAAAAAGGATGACACAGCTAAGGCTGGACATCCAAGGCTTTAAACAAGAGGATCATGAATCCCTTTATAATGCCTGGGAGAGGTATAGAGGGATGCTAAGGAAATGCCCATCTGAAATGTTTTCAAAGTAGGTACAGTTAGACATCTTCTACTATGGGCTTACAGAAAAAGCTCAAATGTCTCTAGATCACTCAGCTGGTGGATCTATACACATGAGGAAGACAATTGAAGAGGCTCAAGAACTCATAGATACAGTTGCTAGAAATTAACATCTGTATTCAAGCAGTGAGCCCTCCATAAAAGAAGAAGTTATGACAACAACTACTGATCATAATCCTCAAGAACAGATTGTCGAACTTAATCAGCAATTACTCCTTATGACAAAACAATTAGCAGAATTTAAAGAGATGCTCCAAGACACTACAATTGCTAATAAAAATATAGAAGCACAATGGAATCAGACAAGACAGCAGCTATCTAAACAGATAACAGAAGAATGCCAAGCTGTCCACTTAAGGAGCGGGAAAACATTGAATAACTCAGTTCAAAGTAGCAAAAAGTCAAGAAAGGAACAAATGACAGAGGATGACCAAACCACTGCCCAAAATCCCTCTGAGGACATCAAGAGCCCAGAGAGGAATAACTCTGGCGTTCAAACGCCAGAAAAGGGGGAAAAGTTGGCATTAAACGTCCATTCCTTGTCCAGTTCTGGCGTTCAAATGCCAGAAAAGGGTGGAAGCTGGCGTTAAACGCCCATCCAGCACCCAATCCTGGCGTTCAAATGCCAATGAGGGATCAGACACCTACAAGTGCTGATGATACCCCCTCTAAGAAGGCTTCTCCAATCACCTCTGTAGGAAATAAACCTGCAGCAACTAAGGTTGAAGAATATAAAGCCAAGATGCCTTATCCTCAGAAACTCCGCCAAGCGGAACAGGATAAACAATTTGCCCGCTTTGCAGACTATCTCAGGACTCTTGAAATAAAGATTCCGTTTGCAGAGGCACTTGAGCAAATACCCTCTTATGCTAAGTTTATGAAAGAGATCTTAAGTCATAAGAAGGATTGGAGAGAAACTGAAAAAGTGTTTCTCACTGAAGAATGCAGTGCAGTCATTCTGAAAAGCTTACCAGAGAAGCTTTAAGATCCAGGAAGCTTTATGATACCATGCACATTAGAGGGTGCTTGTACCAAGACAGCCCTATGTGACCTTGGAGAAAGTATTAACCTAATACCTGCATCTACTATTAGAAAGCTTGGCTTGACTGAAGAAGTCAAACCAACCCGGATATGTCTTCAACTTGCTGATGGCTCCATTAAATATCCATCAGGCATCATTGAGGACATAATTGTCAAGGTTGGGCCATTTGCCTTTCCCACTGATTTTGTAGTGCTGGAAATAGAGGAGCACAAGAGTGTAACTCTCATTCTAGGAAGACCTTTCCTAACAACTGGACGAACTCTTATTGATGTACAAAAAGGGGAAGTGACCCTGAGAGTCAATGAGGATGAATTTAAGTTAAATGCTGTCAAAGTTATGCAGCATCCAGACACATCAAATGACTGCATGAGCACTGATATTATTGACTCTTTAGTGGAAGAGATCAATATGACTGAGAGTCTTAAATCAGAGCTAGAAGACATCTTTAAAGATGTTCAGCCTGATCTGGAGGAATAAGAGGAAATAAAAGTACCTCTGAAAATCCCTCAGGAAGAGGAGAAACCTCCTAAACCTGAGCTCAAACCACTACCACCATCCCTGAAATATGCATTTCTAGGAGAGGGTGACACTTTTCCAGTGATCATAAGCTCTGCTTTAAATCCACAGGAAGAGAAAGCACTAATTCAAGTACTAAGGACACACAAGACAGCTCTTGGGTGGTCCATAAGTGACCTTCAGGGCATCAGCCCAGCAAGATGTATGCACAAGATCCTATTAGAGGATGATGCTAAGCCAGTGGTTCAACCACAGAGGCGGCTAAATCCAGCCATGAAGGAAGTGGTGCAGAAAGAGGTCACTAAGTTACTAGAGGCTGAGATTATTTATCCTATTTCTGATAGCCCCTGGGTGAGCCCTGTCCAAGTTGTTCCCAAGAAGGGAGGCATGACAGTGATTCATAATGAAAAGAATAAACTGGTTCCCACAAGAACAGTTACAAGGTGACGTATGTGTATTGATTACAGAAGGCTCAATACAGCCACCAGAAAGGATCATTTTCCTTTACCATTCATAGACCAAATGCTAGAAAGACTAGCAGGTCATGAATACTACTACTTTTTGGATGGCTATTCAGGCTACAACCAAATTGTAGTGGATCCTCAAGACCAAGAGAAAACAGCATTCACATGTCCATCTGGAGTATTTGCCTATAGAAGAATGCCTTTTGGTCTCTGCAATGCACCTGCAACCTTTCAGAGGTGCATGCTCTCTATTTTCTCTGATATGGTAGAAAAGTTCCTGGAAGTCTTCATGGATGACTTCTCAGTATTTGGAGACTCATTCAGCTCCTGTCTTGATCATCTAGCACTTGTCCTGAAAAGGTGCCAAGAAACTAACCTGGTCTTAAACTGGGAAAAATGTCACTTTATGGTGACTGAAGGAATTATCCTTGGGCACAAAATTTCAAGCAAGGGAATAGAGGTAGATCAAGCCAAGGTAGAGGTGATTGAAAAATTACCACTACCTGCCAATGTAAAGGCAATCAGAAGCTTTCTGGGGCATGCAGGATTCTATAGGAGGTTCATAAAGGATTTTTCAAAAATTGCAAAACCTCTGAGCAACCTGCTAGCTGCTGACACGCCATTTGTGTTTGACACAGAGTGCCTGCAGGCGTTTGAAACCCTGAAAGCCAAGCTGGTCACAGCACCAGTCATCTCTGCACCTGACTGGACATTACCATTCGAATTAATGTGTGATGCCAGTGACCATGCCATTGGTGCAGTGTTGGGACAAAGGCATAGCAAGCTTCTGCACGTCATTTACTATGCCAGTCATGTTCTAAATGATACACAGAAGAATTACATAACCACAGAAAAAGAGCTGCTTGCAGTGGTTTATGCCATTGACAAGTTTAGATCCTATTTAGTAGGATCAAAAGTGATTGTGTACACTGACCATGCTGCTCTTAAATATCTACTCACAAAGCAGGATTCAAAACCCAGGCTCATAAGATGGGTTTTGCTTCTGCAAGAGTTTGATATAGAAATAAGAGACAGAAAAGGGACAGAGAACCAGGTAGCTGATCATCTGTCCCGGTTAGAACCAGTGGCTGGGGCGTCCCTCCCTTCCACTGAGATCTCTGAGACCTTTCCAGATGAGCAACTCTTTGCCATTCAGGAGGCACCATGGTTTGCAGACATTGTAAATTATAAAGCTGTGAGGTTCATACCCCAGGAGTACAACAGGATGCAAAAGAAAAAGCTAATTTCTGATGCAAAGTACTACTTATGGGATGAACCATATCTCTTTAAGAGATGCGCTGACGGAATGATCCGCAGATGCGTCCCTAGAGAGGAGGCACAGAAGATACTATGGCATTGCCATGGATCACAGTATGGAGGACATTTCGGAAGTGAGCGAACAGCCACTAAAGTCTTCCAATGTGGCTTCTATTGGCCTACTCTCTATAGAGATGCCCGAGAGTTTGTGCGTAACTGTGACAGTTGCCAAAGAGCTGGTGACTTGCCTCATGGTTATGCCATGCCTCAACAAGGGATCTTAGAGATTGAGTTGTTTGATGTATGGGGTATTGACTTCATGGGTCCTTTCCCACCATCATACTCAAACACTTACATTCTGGTGGCAGTAGACTACGTATCTAAATGGGTGGAAGCAATTGCCACACCCACTAATGATACCAAGACTGTGCTAAAGTTCCTCCAGAAATATATTTTCAACAGATTTGGTGTTCCCAGAGTACTAATCAGTGATGGGAGAACCCATTTCTGCAATAAACAGCTTTACTCTACTATGGTTCGATATGGAATTAGCCACAAGGTAGCAACTCCGTATCATCCACAGACAAATGGGCGGGCTGAATTCTCTAATAGAGAACTAAAGAGAATCCTGGAACGGACTGTAATTGCCCGTAGAAAAGATTGGACAAAGAGCTTAGATGATGCTCTGTGGGCATACAGAACAGCATTCAAGACTCCTATAGGAACCTCTCCATACCAGCTTGTGTATGGCAAGGCTTGCCATCTGCCCGTGGAACTGGAACATAAAGCCTACTGGGCAACCAGATTCCTAAACATGGATGCTAAGTTAGCTGGTGAGAAAAGATTGCTCTAGCTAAATGAGCTGGAAGAGTTCAGACTCAATGCTTTTGAAAATGCAAAAATTTATAAGGAAAAAGCAAAAAAGTGGCATGACAAGAAATTGTCATCCAGAGTCTTTGAGCCAGGACAAAAAGTTCTACTATTCAACTCTAGGCTCAGATTATTCCTTGGGAAATTAAAATCCCGGTGGAGGGGACCATATGTGATTACAGGAGTGTCACCATATGGATATGTTGAGCTTCAAGATATTGATTCTAACAAAAAGTTCATTGTCAATGGACAGAGAATCAAACATTATCTTGAAGGCAATTTTGAGCAAGAATGCTCAAAACTGAGGCTTGAATGAAGCTCAGTAAAGGTCCAGCTAAAGACAATAAAGAAGCGCTTGCTGGGAGGCAACCCAGCCATTAGCAAGTTATTTATTTTAATTAATACTTGTAGAGATTTGATATACATTTTCATCAAAGGCTAAGCATCAAAATTGAAGGAATTCACAGAGTTACAGAAGGATTCAATACAAAAAGCAGAGAAAAGGAGCTTGCTGGCAAGAAAACGCCAGTAAGGGGCATTTTGGGCGTTAAACGCCAGAATGGGTACCATTCTGGGCGTTTAACGCCAGATTTGCAGTATCCTGGGCGTTCAGCAAAACGCCCAGTGATAAAGGAGTTTCTGGTGTTTAACGCCAGCCAGGGTACCTGGCTGGGTGTTAAACGCCCATAATGGCCAACAACTGGGTGTTAAACGCCAGAATGGATACCATTCTGGGCGTTTAACGCCAGATAGACAAGGGGAGGAGATTTTGTTTCCAACTTCAATTTTTTTCAAATTTTCATGTTTTAACTCATAATTTTCTGCATAAACATGTTTCAAACTTTCATCATTCACCCTCAATTCTCATCATTCAATAATTTTCTAAATTATTTCTCAAAATTCTTTCAAATCCTTTCCAAATCTTCTTCAAAAACTCAAATATCTTCTCAAATTCTTTCCATATCTTTTCATATCTCTCTCAAATTTTTCGAAAGCCATCCCCTTCTCCTATAAATATAGTTTCGGCCATCCCCTCCTCTACACCATTCGAATTTACCTCTTCTCCTCTCTCCTCCCTTTCCTTTCTTTTGCTTGAGGACAAGCAAACCTCTAAGTTTGGTGTGCTTTTCTGTGATCACTGAGCTAAGACTCATCAAGATCGTGGCACCTAAGGGAAAACAAACCAAAACAAGAGGCAAGAAAGAGAATACTCCGAAGAGTCTTTGGAATCAAGAGAGGTTCCTAACCAAAGAACATGCAGACTATTACTACAAAATAATGGGTCTGAGGTCAGTGATCCTGGAAGTTAAATTCAATCTGAAAGAAGATGAATATCCGGAGATCCAAGAGCAAATTCGAAATAGAGGGTGGGAAATTCTAGCCAATCCTGAAACAAAGGTTGGAAGAAACATGGTTCAGGAATTCTACTCAAATCTGTGGCTGACAGATAAGCAGAGAATGACTGGAACCGCCTTTCATACTTATAGAACCATGGTCAGAGGAAGAATTATTTACTTCCATCTGGACAAAATAAGAGAGGTCTTCAAACTGCCTCAACTACAAGATGATCCTGAATCCTTTAATAGGAGAATGGTAAGAGTAGATAAGGGGCTTGATCAAGTTCTAGAGGACATATGCCTCCCTGGAACTAAGTGGATAACCAATTCCAAAGGTGTCCCAAACCAACTGAGGAGAGGAGATCTCAAACCAGTTGCAAGAGGCTGGCTGGACTTCATTGGGCGTTCTATATTGCCCACTAGCAACCGCTCTGAGGTCACTGTCAAAAGAGCAGTGGTGATTCATTGTATTATGCTTGGAAAGGAAGTGGAGATTCATCATCTGATTTCTTTTGAGATTTACACAATTGCAAACAAGAACTCTACTGAAGCCAAACTGGCCTACCCAAGCTTAATTTCTCTGCTATGTAAAGATGCTGGGGTGAGGATGGGAGTAGATGAATTCATCCCAATTGAGCACCCAATCACCAAGAAGTCAATGGAAGGACAAGTGCAAGACAACTCCATCAAAAAGAGGGCGCAGGAGTTCCTCCCAGAAATTCCTGAAATTGACTACTGGACCCGCTTGGAAGCATCTGTTACCAAGCTGCAAGAAGCTATGGAACAACTTAAGGAAGAACAGCAGAATCAAAACTGCATGCTCTGCAAGCTGCTGAAGGAATAGGAGAAGCAGGGGCGTGAGCTACAGGAGCTGAAGCGCCAGAAGCTCTCCCTTGAAGGACCAAGCACCCCACAAAAAGAGGGAGCATCCACTTCTCAAAATCAAGGTTGTTGAGTCCTAACTCTGTGATAACCTTTATTATTAAGAGTCTATTTTAAGAGTCATTTATTTTTTTGCTTTTAATTTTCTGTCTGCTATTATGGATCTGCTCTTATATTTATCTTTGAGTCTTATTTTTATTCCATAATCAATAAAATTAGAGTTTATGTCTTAAAGCTATGAATGTCCTATGAATCCATCACCTTTCTTAAATAAAAAGTATTTTTAACTGAAAAAGAAAAGGAAGTACATGAATTTCGAATTTTAAAACAGTTTAATTATTTTGATGTGGTGACAATACTCTTGTTCTCTGAATGAATGCTTGAACAGTGCATATTTTTGAATTTAATTGTTTATGAATGTTAAAATTGTTGGCTCTTGAAAGAATGAAAGAAAAAGGAGAAATGTTATTTGATGATCTGAAAAATTATAAAATTGATTCTTGAAGCAAGAAAAAGCAGTGAATAGAAAGCTTGCATGAAAAAAAAAAGCAAGCAGAAAAAGCCAATACCCCTTTAAACCAAAAGGCAAGGGTGATAAAAAGGATCCAAGGCTTTGAGCATCAGTGGATAGGAGGGCCTAAAGGAATAAAATCCTGGCCTAAGCGGCTAAACCAAGCTGTCCCTAACCATGTGCTTGTGGCGTGAAGGTGTCAAGTGAAAACTTGAGACTGAGCGGTTAAAGTCGTGGTCCAAAGCAAAAAAAAAAAAAAAGAGTGTGCTTAAGAGCTCTAGACACCTCTAATTGGGGACTCTAGCAAAGATGAGTCACAATCTGAAAAGGTTCACCCAGTTATGTGTCTGTGGCATTTATGTATCCGGTGGTAATACTGGAAAACAAAGTGCTTAGGGTCACGGCCAAGACTCATAAAGTAGTTGTGTTCAAGAATCAACATACTTAACTAGGAGAATCAATAACACTATCTGGATTCTGAGTTCCTATAGAAGCCAATCATTCTGAACTTCAGAGGATAAAGCGAGATGCCAAAACTGTTCAGAGGCAAAAAGCTAAAAGCCCCGCTCATCTAATTAATATTGATCTTCATAGATGTTTTTGGAATTCATTGTATACTCTCTTCTTTTTATCCTATTTGATTTTTAGTTTCTTGGGGACAAGCAACAATTTAAGTTTGGTGTTGTGATGAGCGGATAATTTATACCCTTTTTGGCATTGTTTTTAGTATGTTTTTAGTATATTTTAGTTAGTTTTTATTATGTTTTTATTAGTTTTTAAATAAAAATCACTTTTCTGGGCTTTACTATGAGTTTTTGTGTTTTTCTGTGATTTCAGGTATTTTCTGGCTGAAATTGAGGGACCTGAGCTTTAATCTGATTCAGAGGCTGAAAAAGGACTGCAGATGCTGTTGGATTCTGACCTCCCTGCACTGAAAGTGGATTTTCTGGAGCTAAAGAAGCCCAATTGATGCGCTCTTAATTGCATTGGAAAGTAGACATCCTGGGCTTTCCAGCAATATATAATAGTCTATACTTTGCTCGAGATTTAATGGCCTAAACAGGCGTTCCAAGTCAGCTCAAGAATTCTGGCGTTTAACTCCAGAACTGGCACAAAAGCTGGAGTTAAACGCCCAAACTGGCATAAAAGCTGGCGTTTAACTCCAGGAAATGTCTCTACACATGAAAGCTTCAATGCTCAGCCCAAGCACACACCAAGTGGGCCCCGGAAGTGAATTTTTACAATAAAACACCCTAGCTTACTCATTTTCTGTAACCATAGGTCACTAGTTTACTATAAATACTACTTTCAGTGATTCATCTTGTACCTCATGACACTTTACACGTTTCTTGTTATGTTCTCTACGGCATGAGTCTCTAAACCCCATTGTTGGGGGTGAGGAGCTCTGCTGTTCTTCATGAATTAATGCAATTACTACTGTTTTCCATTCTATTACGCTTGCTTCCATTCTAAGATATTCATTCGCACTTCAACTTGATGAATGTGATGATCCGTGACACTCATCATCATTCTCACCTATGAACGCGTGCCTGACAACCACCTCTGTTCTACCTTAGATTGAATGCATATCTCTTAGCCTCATGATTCAAATCAGAGTCTTCGTGATATAAGCTAGAATCATTGGCGGTCACTCCTGAGATCCGAAACGTCTAAACCTTGTCTGTGGTATTCTGAGTAGGATCTGGGAAGGGATGACTGTGACGAGCTTCAAACTCGCGAGTGTTGGGCGTAGTGACAGACGTAAAAGGATCAATGGATCCTATTCCGACATGATCGAGAACCGACAGATGATTAGCCGTGCGGTGACAGCGCATTTGGAACATTTTTACTGAGAGGACGGGATGTAGCCATTGACAGCGGTGATGCCCAACATAAAGCTTGCCATGGAAGGAGTCTTGCGTGCATGAAGAAGAAGACAGTAGGAAAGCAGAGGTTCAAAAGACAAAGCATCTCCAAAGCCTCAACCTGTTCTTCATTACTGCATAACAAGTATTTATTTCATGTTCTTTTACTTTTTACAATTAAATCTGAGAATTACTGATATCCTGACTAAGAGTTACAAGATAACCATAGCTTGCTTCAAGCCGACAATCTTCGTGGGATCGACCCTTACTCATGTAAGGTATTACTTGGACGACCCAGTGCACTTGCTGGTTAGTTGTGCGGAGTTACAAAAGTGTGATTTTAATTTCGTGCACCATGGGACGGTCTTTATGGCCTTGCACTCTTTTTTTGGATTTTTTTCTATATTACTTGGGAGAGTACTGGGAGGGAGTTCAGTAACTTTCTTACTCAACTGACCCACTTGTGCCTCCAAATTTCTAATGGAGGACCTTGTTTCAGTGATGAAATTGAGAGTGGCCTTGGATAGATCAGAAACTATGTTTGCTAAGTCAGAACGATTCTGCTCAGAGTTATCTGTCTGTTGCTGAGAAGATGATAGAAAAGGCTTGCTATTGCTAAACCTATTTCTTCCACCATTATTGTTGTTGAAGCCTCGTTGAGGCTTCTGTTGGTCCTTTCATGAGAGATTTGGATGATTTCTCCATGAAGGATTATAGGTGTTTCCATAGGGTTCTCCCATGTAATTCACCTCTTCCATTGCAGGGTTCTCAAGATCATGAGCTTCTTCTTCAGAAGATGTTTCTTTTGTACTGCCTGTTGCTGCTTGCATTCCAGACAGACTCTGAGAAATCATATTGACTTGCTGAGTCAATATTTTGTTCTGAGCCAATATGGCATTCAGAGTATCAACCTCAAGAACTCATTTCTTCTGAGTTATCCCATTGTTCACAGGATTTCTTTCAGAAGTGTACATGAACTGGTTATTTGCAACCATTTCAATGAGTTCCTGGGCTTCTTCAGGCGTCTTCTTCAGATGAAGAGATCCACCAGCAGAGTTGTCCAATGACATCTTGGATAGTTCAGACAGACCATCATAGAATATACATATGATGCTCCATTCTGAAAGCATGCCAGAAGGACATCTTCTGATCAACTACTTGTATCTTTTTGAAGCTTCATAGAGGGATTCGCCTTCCTTCTGTCTGAAGGTTTGGACTTCCACTCTAAGCTTACTCAATTTTTAAGGTGGAAAGAACTTTGCCAAGAAGGCATTGACCAGCTTTTCCCAAGAGTTCAGGCTTTCTTTAGGTTGTGAGTCCAACCATGTCCTAGCTCTGTCTCTTACAGCAAAAGGGAAGAGCATAAGTCTGTAGACCTCAGGGTCAACCCCATGGGTCTTAACAGTGTCACAGATTTGCAAGAATTCAGCTAAAAACTGATGAGGATCTTCCAATGGAAGTCTATGATACTTGCAATTTTGCTGCATTAGAGAAACTAATTGAGGCTTAAGCTCAAAGTTGTTTGCTCCAATTGCAGGAATTGAGATGCTTCTTCCACAGAAGTCAGGAGAGGGTGCAATAAAGTCACCAAGCATTTTCCTTGCATCTCCACCATTGTTGTTGTTTTTGTCTACCATGTCTTCTTCTTTTTCGAAAATTTCTGTCAGGTCCTCTCCAGAGAGTTGTGATTTAGCTTCTCTCAGCTTTCTCTTCAAGGTCCTTTCAGATTTAGGATCAACTTCAACAAGAATACCTTTGTCTTTGTTCCTGCACATATGAAAGAGAAGAGAACAAGAAAGTATGGAATCCTCTATGTCACAGTATAGAGATTCCTTGAGGTGTTAGAGGAAAATAGGAACAGAGGGATGAGGTAGGTAGGTAAGAATTCGAACATATGAAGAAGGAGAGATAGTCCGAATTTCTAAGTGAGGAGCAGTATAGTCCTTAAATAGAAAAAGGTGAGGAGGGAGAAGGATTATCGAAAACAAATTTTGAAATAAAACTAAAATTTTAAAATAATTAAAAAGAATTTTGAAAAAGTGGTTAGAATTCGAAAATTAGGGAGAAAAGTGGTTAAGTGATTTTGAAACAGATTTTGAAATGAAAAAAAAAAGATATGATTGAAAATTATTTTGAAAAAGATGTGATTGAGAAGATATGATTGAAAAATAATTTAAAAAGATTTGATTTTTAAAATTAATGACTTGGCTAACAAGAAATTTAAGAGATATGATTCTAAAATTCAAATATTGAACCTTTCTTAACAAGGAAGTAACAAACGTGAAATTTTTGAATCAAATCATTAATTGGTAGCAAGGATTTTCGAAAATAGTGAGAAAAATGGAAAAGATTTGATTTTGAAAAAGATATGATAAAAAAATGATTTGAAAAAGATTTGATTTTGAAAAATTATGAAAATTTGAAAAAGATTTGAATTGAAAACAAAATCTCCCCTCCTGTGCCATCCTGGCATTAAACGCCCAGAATGGTATCCATTCTGGTGTTTAACGCCCAAAATACTACCCATTTGGGTGTTTAACGCCCAGCCAGGTACCCTGGCTGGCATTTAAACGCCAGTTTTCCTTCCTCACTGGGCGTTTTGAACGCCCAGCTTTTTCTCTGTAATTCCTCTGCTGTATATTCTAAATCTTCAATTCTCTGTATTATTGACTTGAAAAGACATAATTTTGAATTTTTTTTGAATTTTTAATGATGAGAAACAACAAAATGAAGCTAATAATGGAAAATCAAGATCAAAACAAATAATGCATGCAAGACACCAAACTTAGAAGTTTGTATACTAGGGGGAATAACAATTTGAAAATGCATATGAAAAACTGATAAACCACTATTTTATGGTTTATATTGTGTTTATCTATGTGGTTTTATCATGATTTTTACCCACTTATTCATTAAATAAGCATGCATTTATAATTCCTTCCTAAAGTTATTGCTTGATTGAAAACTTGCTTCCTAGAGACTTTTAATTATGTATTTTATTTCTCCTTTATTCCATTCGATGTCGTGATCTGTGTGTTAAGTATTTCAGGCTTTATAGGGCATGAATGAGTTGGAGATTGGAGAGGAAGCTTGCAAAAATGGAAAGAACACAAGGAATTGAGGAGATGACCAGCGAGAAGTGACGCGGCCGCATGGATGACGCAACCACGCGAAAGAAAGGAAATCGCAGTGACGCGGCCGCATAAATGACGCGACCGCGCGGCATAGAATAGCACGAGTTACGCGGCCGCATGGATGACGCGACTGCGTGGCAAAGCAGAAAGCCGAATGACGCGGCCGCATGGATGACGCGACCGCGTGACATGCACGATCTGCATAATCTGCAAAATCGCTGGGGGCGATTTCGGGCCTTATTTTGACCCAGTTTTCGGCCCAGAAAAGCAAATTAGAGCCAGAGAACATGCAGAAACCGACAACAACATTCATTCCGCATAGTTTTAGTTTTTAGATCTAGTTTTCCTCTCCTCTAGGTTTTCTCTCTACACATTCATGGTTTTTAGGATTCGTTATTTTTCATTGTTTTTGTATTGGGATATTGAGAAGAGTTATTGCCTTATCAAGACTTCGACATTCTAGTTCGTTCTCTTTACTTGTCTCTTACTCTTCCATGTTCCTTAATTTACTTAATTTTACTATTGGATTATTTTAGCATTTATCAATACAAGAATTATTTTTATTTTTTAATTAATCTTTTGATCATTATTTATCATGCCTTTCTTTAATTCCCTTTCTTATATTATGAATTTTGCATTTACAATGAGCGAGTAGTTCCCTAACTTGATGGGGAGTTGATTGAAAGAAACCCTTGAGTTGGGACGCTCAAGAGAAAGATTGTAATTGGGTTTATTGTTGGATTGCTCTCTAGTCACTAACACCAACCCTCCCAAGAGCGGATTGGAACTTGTGGATAGAACAGCATTCTAACTTGTTTAACTTTCCCTTACTTAGTAAGGGACAACTAAACAGAATAACCCCCAATTATCAACTAATCTTGAGAGTACTGCAACAAGAATAGGGGTTCCAGCTAATCAACTCCCAGTCAAGGCTTTTATTTAAATTTATATAAATTCTCTAATTTAATTTTCTGCCATTCAACTCAAACCTTTTTGAAAACATCCGATTAATAAAATAGCACACTTTTCTGCAACTCGTTGGGAGATGACCTGGGATTCATACTCCCAGTATTTTCATTTTAATTTCTGTGACACCCTTCTATTGGTTGAGACTATACTTGCAACGCATATTTTACAATCATTCTTAACTCGCCAATTTTCGCTCGCATCAACTTTTGGCGCCATTGCCGAGGAGTTGCAATAGAGTGCTAAAGTTATTAATTGGAATTTATTTATTTGCATTTTATTTTATTTTGCTACTATGAGCTGCTTGTTTCTTTTTTTAGATGACACGTTCGCTTCCTGACCCAAGCTTGCTAATATTCGATTCTGAGATTGAAAGAACTATTTCACGAATAAGGCAAGCTCGGCGTCGGTTAGTCCTCTCTGGGGGCGGATCTGAAACGTCACTTGAGAAAGAAACCAGCCCCCGTTCTACTGATTTGGTTGTTTCACACGCAGGTAACATGGCAGTAGCCAGGAGAGTTACTATCCAGGAGGCTGGAGCCCCTGATTTTCCAATGCAACCATTTCAAGCGCATCACCCAGCGGTAGCTACAGACTTTGAAATAAAGACCGCCCTGCTCAATTTGATGCCCAAGTTTCATGGCTTACCTGCTCAAGAGCCTATCAAGCACCTGAGAGATTTTCAAGCAGCCTGTTCTACTGTCAGGCGTGATAGTGCAGATGAAACTTCAATTTTGCTGAAAGCTTTCCCGTTTTCTCTTGAGGGGAAGGCAAGAGAGTGGTACTACACTCAACCAGTAGCAATTGTATCCAACTGGGATACAATGAGGAGAGAATTCTTGGAAAAGTTCTTTCCAGCTGAAGTTACTGATAAACTGAGGAAATATATTTCCATGATTGTTCAGGATGAATCCGAGACGCTTTATGAATATTGGGAGCGCTTCAATAATCTTCTGGAAGCTTGCCCCCACCATATGATTGACAAGATAGTGTTACTCGGTTATGTCACACAGGGAATGAGGCCCCAAGATAAGACCACATTGGAAGGTGCTAGCAATGGGTCTATGAAAAAGTACAAGACCACTGATGAGGCATGGCAATTGATCAGTGACTTAGCTGAATCTAATAGGAATCACAGGCAGAAACAAGGCCGTGCAAAAGCTGTTGCAGAAGTATCCTCTAGCAGAGAGACTACTGCTTTAACTCAGAGTATCTGTGAAATGACCAACTTGCTGAAGCAGATGCAATTGAACCAACAACAAGTTTAGCAAGCTCAACCTTCTCCAGCACAACAAAACCAACAGTTAGTCCCACAGAGAGTTTGCGGAATCTGCACTGATTGGCTATCTAATTTTTTCAGTAATTTGAGAATTTCCTCAAGCAATAGGCTGAACTAACTAAAGAATCAGCAGATCCAATAGCAGCTAACATTTCTGTGGGCTCGGGGAATGCCTCTTCACCTTAAGCAGTCCATTAAGTAGCGGACTGAATTGCTTCCTTCACCTAACTGAGAACTTGATTTAGCGGCTCTTTCCAAAAGATGAGCAAAACCCCGTATTTCTTCTAGAAAATCTCCTAATTGTTCCAGAGCAACTAGAAAGAGATTCTTTCTGGTTATAGCCATTATACTGACGAATATCTGCAGCTACAGCAGGAAGACAACACCGTGGCAGCCACACATAACTTCTATGACCGCCCCAACCAAGGGTACAATTAATGTGGCAACTACAGCCATGAATGGCAAGACAATTCTAACCAGAATTGGTGGGACAACAACAACAACAGAGGAGGCATAGATAATCAGGGAAATCAGAGGTGGAATAACAATAACAGGCAGCAGAATCAGAATCAGCCTTACAGAGTACCTCACCTAAGGCAATCCCAAGGACCATAAAATACCCAACAGCAGACCTCTCAATTTACCCATCCTTCTACATCTGCCAATGATGACTTACTACAATCTATTGATCGGAGATAGCAGACCATGGAAAACAACATTAATGCCACTCTGAATGGTCTGACCGCTACTTTGCAGGCTCTTGTCTCCCAGATAGGATCAATGAATAACTCCAATAACCAACCTTTGAACTCCAGTGAGATTCCCTCTCAACCATTACCCAATCCCAAGGGTGGTATTAATGCCATCACCCTGAGGTCCGGAACCACACTGCAGGAGAGGAACCAGGAGGAGCCAAACCCACCAGAACACGCCTCAGCTGAAGAGGTAGTGGAAATAGAAGATGTTGAAGAAGAAGAGGACATACAGGACATGGCTGAAGAAGAAGAAGTTCAACCATAGGAGGAAGCACTAAAAGACGCAGACACTGCAGAAGACACCACTCCTATTCCATTTCCACAACTTGTAAGGAAGCCCAGGAAGCAGCTGGAACCTGATCCAAAAATGGTAGAGATATTCAAAAAGGTTGAGGTAACTGTTTCCCTTTTTGATGTTATTCAACAGGTACCTAAATATGCAAAGTTTCTAAAAGATTTATGTATACATAAAGACAAAATTAATGAATTAGAAACTATTCCTTTAGGAAGTTCCATATCTGCTTTAATGGGAGGTTTACCTGAAAAGTGTAGTGACCCAGGTCCTTGTATAGTTAATTGTACTATTGGTGGTGTGATAATTTCTGACTGCATGTGTGATTTAGGAGCATGTGTAAGTATAATTCCTTTGTCTATATATGATATTTTGAGGCTCCCTCCCTTAAAAAGGTCGGCAGCTCATTTTGTGTTAGCAGATAAAATCATTATTACAGTGGTTGGAGTTGCTGAAGATGTACTAGTAGGCATTAAGGGACTCACGTTCTCCACTAATTTTTATATCCTGGAAATGTCCCAAAATGACTCAGACAAGCCATCATCAATCCTACTCGGAAGACCATTCCTGAAGACCTCAAAGTTTAAATTACATGCTTTTTCAGGAACATACTCTTTTGAAATAGATGGCCGAGTAGTGATCTTCAATCTGAATGGAGTTATGAAGCATCCTCCAGAGGATCACTCTATCCTCAAGTGTGACATTATAGATGAAACTGTGGCTGAAGTTCACCAGGAGGAATTTGAAGAGAAGCACACAGGACAAGGTCCAAGTGTGGGGACATTCTCAGAGGACAATGACAATGCCTTACCACTGTTACCAGCTCCAGACAACCCAGAGCCTGAACATGATCAGAAGTTAGAAGTAAAACCCCATCCTCTACACCTCAAATATGCTTACCTTGAAGACGGGCAGAAGTTCCCGGTTATCATTGCAAAGGAACTCACTTCTCAACAGGAAGAGCAGCTACTTGGTGTGCTGAGGAGGCGCAAGAAGGCAATTGGTTGGAGTTTGGCAGACATAGTAGGCATCAGCCCTCAAGTTTGTGAGCATAGAATATTTTTAGAAGAGGGAGCAAGACCTGTCCGTCAACCTCAGAGAAGACTGAACTCCACTATCCTAGAGGTTGTCAAAAAGGAAGTGACTAGACTACTAGAGGCAGTATCATCTATCCCATCTCAGACAGTGAATGGGTAAGCCCAGTACAAGTGGTGCCAAAGAAGTCTGGAGTCACTGCAGTGAAGAATGAGCATGGAGAGCTCATGACAACCAGAGTTCAGAACGCCTGGAGGGTCTGCATTGACTACAGATGCCTCAACCAAGCAACCCGTAAGGATCACTATCCTCTCCCATTCATTGATCAAATGCTGGATCGCCTGTCAGGTAAATCGCATTATTATTTTTTAGATGGTTACACAGGTTATTTCCAGATTCATATAGCTCCTGAGGATCAGGAAAAGACCACTTTTACATGTCCTTTTGGGACTTATGCTTACAAGAGAACGCCTTTTGGCTTGTGCAATGCACCAGCTACTTTCCAGAGGTGCATGATGAGTCTTTTCTCTGATCTTATTGAGGACTGTATGGAGGTTTTTATGGATGATTTTAGTGTTTATGGCGATTCCTTTAGTCTTTGCTTAGAGGGATTATCTAGAGTATTAGATAGGTGTGTCAGTACAAACCTGGTATTAAATTTTGAAAAATGCCACTTTATGGTTAGACAAGGGATTGTACTAGGACATGTTGTGTCTAACACCGGCATTTCTGTAGATCTAGCAAAGGTGGATGTTATTTCTAGTTTACCTTACCCCTCTTCTGTGAGAGAGGTCCGTTCTTTCCTTGGCCATGCAGGTTTTTACAGGAGGTTCATTAAGTACTTCAGTAAGGTAGCAATTCCCTTATCCAGACTACTGCAGAAAGATATTGAGTTTGAGTTCAGTGAAAATTACAAACAAGCGTTTGATAAGCTGAAGACTGCACTGACTCAAGCCCCAATTGTAAGAGGACCAGACTAGAGCCAACCATTTGAAATAATGTGCGATGCTTCCAACTATGCAGTAGGAGCAGCACTGGCTCAGCATGAAGGTAAGGATCCTTTTGTTATTGCTTACGCGTCTAAAACTTTAGATGCCGCTCAGTCGAATTACACTACTACTGAGAAAGAGCTTCTTGCTATTGTTTTTGCTCTGGATAAATTCCGAGCCTATTTACTTGGTACGAAGGTAGTAGTGTATTCAGACCACGCAGCTCTAAAGTATTTATTATCTAAAAAGGAGTCCAAACCAAGGCTTATACGTTGGATACTGCTATTACAAGAATTTGATTTGGAAATTAAGGACAGGAGTGGTAACCAGAATTTAGTGGCGGACCACTCCATTTCTATAGCTGATAATTTCCCATTTGATAACCTGCAAGCAGTATCTGAGATAGTCCCTTGGTATGCACCTGTAGCTAATTATCTAGTTAGCCGCACCTTCCCTCCGAACTTTTCTAAACATCAAAGAGACAAGCTGAAAAGCGAGTCTAAATATTATATATGGGATGACCCATATTTATGGAGATGTGGCGCTGACCAGATAATTAGACGGTGTGTGCCTCAATCAGAATTTCAGTCCATCTTAGAGGCCTGTCACTCATTTGAGAGTGGAGGACATTTTGGCCCTCAAAGAACTGCTAGAAAAATCTTAGACTGTGGATTCTGGTGGCCTACTCTTTTTAAAGATGCTGCTGAATTTTGTAGATCTTGTTTTCCATGCCAGAAATTTGGTAATATATCCAGGAGGGATGAGATGCCTCAACAAATTATGCTTTTTTGTGAAATTTTTGATGTTTGGGGCATTGACTTCATGGGTCCATTTCCAAATTCTAATGGTTATTTTTACATTTTGTTAGCTGTGGATTATGTTTCCAAATGGGTAGAAGCAATTCCTACCCGCAATGATGATGCTAACACTGTTATTTCCTTTGTGAGAAACCATATTATTTGTCGCTTGGGATCACCACGAGCAATCATGAGCGATCAAGGCACCCATTTTTGTAACAGGAGACTAACAGGACTAATGAAGAAACATGGGATATTTCATAAAGTTACAACAGCCTACCATCCTCAGACTAATGGGCAAGCCGAGGTGTCAAATAGAGAGATAAAGCATATCTTGCAGAAGATAGTCAAACCTCATAGAAGAGACTGGAGCACCAGGCTACAAGATGCACTCTGGGCATACAGAACAGCATACAAAATACCCATCGGGATGAGTCCTTTCCGCTTAGTTTATGGAAAAGCTTGTCATCTCCCTGTTGAAATAGAGCATAAAGCCTTTTGGGCAGTAAAGGAATGCAACATGGGAATTGAGAGAGCCGGAGCTGAAAGGAAGTTGCAACTGGAAGAACTGGAAAGCTTTTGCTTAGAAGCTTATGAGAACTCAAGACTATACAAGGAGAAGATGAAGGCTGTACATGATCAGCACATCAAGAGGAAAGAGTTCCAACCTGAAGACTTAGTCCTCCTTTATAAATCTCGACTAAGGCTCATGCCAGGCAAGTTGAGATCAAGATGGGAAGGTCCATACAGAGTAGAGAAGGCTGAACCATACGAAATCTATCACCTAAGTCATCCTTCAAGCTCTAAACCTATCAAAGTTAATGGACATCGTTTAAAGCTGTACCATGGCGAGAAGCTGAAGAAAAACAAGGAGCTCGAGATCTTCCTCTTGGAAGATCCCCACATAGCTGAAGCCTGAGCTAGTGGAGCGTCCAACTTACGGACGTTAAAGCAAAGTGCTAGGTGGGAGACAACCCACCATGGTATGATCGTTCTTTTCCCTATTTTTAATTTTCTTATTCAATAACTCTTCTCTTTATTAGTACATTCCGTGCATCTGCATTTACATACCTTTATTTAAAAAAAAATCACGCGACGCGACCGCCTCATTGACGCGTCCGCGTCGCAAGGAGATGGGAGACAATAATAATATGAACAGAGAGTTACGTAGGAGCAGGGCTGGAGGTGTGCCAATGGCACAAATTACCCCACGCGATCGCGTCACCAACGCGACCACATCATATGGGAATAATGGCCTCCCACGCGACCGCGTGCCCCACGCGGCTGCGTGACCTGGATTTCGACGTAACAAGGGTGCACAGCCGAAAATTGTGCTAGAGTGGTGCTGGACTGGCACTGGACGCGCAGTCCCTCTCACGCGATCGCATGACCCATGCGACCGCGTCGTATCCCAATAATTGACCACTCACGCGATCGCATGCCCCATGTGATCGCGTCACCCAAAATTTGGAACTATTATGATTTTGAACAGAGAGTTGTGCAAGTGCGAGGCTACCCTCGCACCATTAGTCTAAAACGGGTCACGCGACCGCGTGACCGACGCGATCGCGTCATTAAGTTTAGCACAAGTCGCGCGACCGCGTGCCTCATGCGACCGCGTCGCTTGCGCTGCACAATTTTCCTAATTTGCCAATTATCATATCTTTTTCTCCCCAAATCCTATTTTCTCTTATCCCTCCTTATTTCTTCTCCCTCCCTTCTTCCCTTCTTCATTCTTTCTCACTTTTTACTCTCTTTCACCCCCATTAACAAGGTTCTTCTTGTTCTCCTTCCCCCCTTACTTTTCTATTATTCTTCTTATTTTTATATGTTATCTTCTTTTCTTTTCTTTTTACCTTCATTATTCATATTTTCTTTTTCTTCCTTTTCCTTTTTTACTTGGTGTTATCAATTTATGTGAGTCATTATTTATTATTATATGCTTGTGGATTGTTGTAAATTTGTTTGACAATTATATATTGCTTTTTAAGGGATTACTTGCATGTTCAAATTCTTATTTTCAAGAGCTTCTTCTACATGCATGCTATGTGTTTGTGAAAAAGCCCATATGGCATTATGAACTTCTTTACATTTTTCTACTCTCATATTCTATGCTTGCTTTTCACAAATTTTCTTTACTATTTTATTCATTAAATTTAATTGTCAATACAAACGTGATGGTTTGTTACGAGTGATGCTTGATCTATGCTACTCATGCCCTTTGCCGGCATGCCAATAAACACCTTGCATTCACTTGTCATCATATGCACTAGCTATTTTCCATTAATGAGTTTTCACATGTACTCATGAGCGTGTGTTAACATCTTTTACTTTTTAATGTGCATTTATAACCGTCCTTTTCTGTTCTCTTCCTTGCTCTATCCCTTTAAATTTAATTTACTTTCTCTTCCCTTTTTCAGGATGGCCACCAAGAAAGGAAAAGAGAAAGCTACTCCCAAACAACCAGCAAGAAGAGGTACAAAGAGAGCATTAGTGGCAGAACCCTCTTCAACTGCGGTAAAGCCCTCAACAAAGAAGATTAAGAGGATCATAAAGGTTGATGATAAAGAAAGAGCCTTCCCAGCAAAGGACACTGCACGATTCTCCAATCGCTACTGTGAGCAGATGTTCTCCATCCTGGCTGAAAGGAGTTACAACAACGAATACCTTCTTCTCCTCCCGCCCAATATTGCTACCTTTGTTGAGCTGCAAATTGCCCGAAGGTAATGGGGTTTCCTACAGAGACAGCCAAGGCAGGTCAATCTTTCTTGGGTAGTCGAGTTCTACTCCAACTTCCACCTGCCGACCCTGAAGTCTGTCTATGTCCGTCAGAAGCAAGTCCCCATTACAGAAGAGGCCATTCAAAAAGTTCTAAGTCTTCCCCCTATTCCAGAAGGATTGGATGCCTTTCAAGAAGCCGCACTCAAGCGCCAGCTGTATCAATTTGACTGGGACGCCGTTCTCAGAGTTATTGCACTACCTGGCAGCAGATGGATCTACGGATACCATCGTACCCGCCCTAAGGGAATTTCGGCTTCAGCACTTACCTTGGAGGCTCGCGTATGGGCACAGATTATGTCCCATTACGTCTTTCCGAGCACTCACGAGTCCTCCTTCACTGCGGACATGGCCATTCTACTATGGTGCATCCTTACAGACCAACCTCTGAATCTACCAAGACATATCCGGAATGCCATGGGACACGTACAAATTGCGGGCAACTTACCTTTTCCCGCCCTGGTCTCAGATCTTGTCTCAGTAGTCAGAGTCTTCTATAGAGCTGGGGACACCAAAGCCATGCTTCCATGGGACGATCAATATGTCCCCAACGGGAAGTACCTTAGACTTCCAGCAGCCACTACCAGCCAGCCTACTGAACCAGTTGAAGATATTCCTTCTTCAACACCACAAGCACCTACAATAGCCCAACTGCTCCAGCAGATACTTGAAAAGTTGGATCGGCATGAACAGAAAGCTAAGATGAGAGAGCGCTGTAACAAGCGCCGATTCACATACCTCAAGGAGCTGATCATGGGAAAATTCAAGGACTCAGACACCCCGGACTCCACTTCTTTTACCAGCACAGGGAGCCATGATGGTCCTGACTGTGGAGATACTGCTACCAGCCCACCTTTGTTCTTGACAGATGGCACCGAGGACGGTGCAAAGCCTTAAGTGTGGGGAGGTCGGTCAGTACCTGACTTCCGGAGGTAATTTCTTTTCCCTAGCACCAATAAATTAGGATATTTAGTTAGATTTTTCTTTATAGAATAGGATAAATTGCATAGTAATAGATTAGTTGCATGCATGTTCTGCTTGATTAAAAAGACAATAAGTTTCTTCTAAGACCCTATCTTTGGAACAAAATTTCACTAATTTTAATTAAAACTTTTATGTTAAATTTGCTTGAAGTTATATTTGGAACATGATTTTTGAGCTAAAGAACACACAACCTGTGAGATTTGAGCCTTTATGAATGGTTACATTATTTAACCATAATTATTTTATTCTTGTGTGTTTACTTCTCTATGATTGTAATCTATATTTTGTTTCATCTTATATGTCCAATGTTTATTATATTTATATGTTTACATATGATTGAGGCCATTATTTGTTTAGCTCACTTATCCAAATAAAGCCTACCCTTTCAATTACCTTTGTTAGCCACTTTGAGCCTTTAAATCCCATTTGTTCTATATTTTACCACATTACTAGCCTTAAGCGGAAAAATAATTATATATCCCAAATTGAATCTTTGGTTAGCTTAAGATAGAATTGTGTGAGGCAATCAAGTATCGGAAATTGTGGGAACAAAGGATAATAAGGGAATGAGTCATGATAATATTATGGGAATTTGGATACCTACTCATGTGAAACTATAAGAATTAAAAATCTATGTGCATTGATAAGCTGTGTTATTTTTATGTTTCTATGTTTATGAAAAAAAAAATCCAAAAATATTCCACAAATAAATAAGGGGACAAAATCACCCCAATGCTAAGTCAAGCATTCAAAGATCAATGCATGTATGATAAAATCAAAATAAAAGATTGAAACATGAGTATGGAATGTGAAAGGAAATTTCTGGGTAGCTAGGTATGAATTTTAAAAGTTACATAGAATATATATAGTTTATGTTAAAGCTTGGGTTAATTAAAGATTCAATTTATAAGCTTACTTAGCCATATATATATCCTTACCCTCACCTTGGCCCCATTACAACCTTGAAAAGACCTCATGATGTTTGCATTGGTATATTAAATGTTGTTGATTGGTTAGGAGAAGAACAAAAATTAGAGAGCATGATTAGAGAAGGATAGAGTGATGATCCTATACACTAGAGAGACTAGAGTGTACATACATCATCAGTGAGGGTTCCATGCTTGAATTTCTATGTTCTCTGCTTTCATGAGCTATCTTCTTGCATTTTTATCTGCTCTTGCTTTATAAGAATTGGGTTAGTGGAATTTGATTTATAATTGTTTTGAAGAACTTATTTACTTTAGATCAAGTGGACAAGAATCATATAGTTGCATTATATATAGGTTGCATTGCATTTCATAGGTTTTACATGTTCTTACTCATTCATTTTATCTTCTTCAACTAAGCACGAGGACATGCTAATGTTTAAGTGTGGGGAGGTTGATAAACCACTATTTTATGGTTTATATTGTGTTTATTTATGTGGTTTTATCATGATCTTTACCCACTTATTTATTAAATAAGCATGCATTTATAATTCCTTCCTAAAGTTATTGCATGATTGAAAACTTGCTTCCTAGAGACTTTTAATTATGTATTTTATTTCTCCTTTATTCCATTCGATGCCGTGATCTGTGTGTTAAGTGTTTCAGGCTTTATAGGGCATGAATGAGTTGGAGATTGGAGAGGAAGCTTGCAAAAATGGAAGGAACACAAGGAATTGAGGAGATGACCAGCGAGAAGTGACGCGGCCGCATGGATGATGCAACCACACGAAAGAAAGGAAATCGCAGTGATGCGGTCGCATGGATGACGCGACCGCGCGGCATGGAATAGCACGAGTGACGCGGCCGCATGGATGACGCGACCGCATGGCAAAGCAGAAAGCCGAATGACGCGGCTGCATGGATGACGCTACCGCGTGACATGCGCGATCTGCATAATCTGCAGAATCGCTGGGGGCAATTTTGGGCCTTATTTTGACCCAGTTTTCGGTCCAGAAAAGCAGACTAGAGTCAGAGAACATGTAGAAACTGACAACAACATTCATTCCGCATAGTTTTAGTTTTTAGATCTAGTTTTCCTCTCCTCTAGGTTTTCTCTCTACACATTCATGGCTTTTAGGATTCGTTATTTTTCATTGTTTTTGCATTGGGATATTGAGAAGAGTTATTGCCTCATTAAGACTTCGACATTCTAGTTCGTTCTCTTTACTTGTCTCTTACTCTTCCACGTTCCTTAATTTACTTAATTTTACTATTGGATTATTTTAGCATTTATCAATACAAGAATTACTTTTATTTTTAATTAATCTTTTGATAATTATTTATCATGTCTTTCTTTAATTCCTTTTCTTATATTATGAATTTTGCATTTACAATGAGCAATTAGTTCCCTAACTTGATGGGGAGTTGATTGAAAGAAACCCTTGAGTTGGGACGCTCAAGAGAAAGATTGTAATTGGATTTATTATTGGATTGCTCTCTAGTCACTAACACCAACCCTCCCAAGAGTGGATTGGAACTTGTGGATAAAACAGCATTCCAACTTATTTAACTTTCCCTTACTTAGTAAGGGACAACTAAACAGAATAACCCCCAATTATCAACTAATCTTGAGAGTACTGCAACAAGAATAAGGCTTCCAGCTAATCAACTCCCAGTCAAGGCTTTTATTTAAATTTATATAAATTCTCTAATTTAATTTCCTGCCATTCAACTCAAACCTTTTTGAAAACATCCGATTAATAAAATAGCACACTTTTCTGCAACTCGTTGGGAGACGACCTGGGATTCATACTCCCAGTATTTTCATTTTAATTTCTGTGACACCCTTCTAAATTGATAAGCGGATTTCTGGTTGGTTGAGACTATACTTGCAACGCATATTTTACAATCATTCTTAACTCGCCAATTTCCGCTCGCATCAAAAACAACAAAAGACACAAAACAAGAGAATTTAAAGATCAGACCCAAGAAAATTATCAAGAACAACTTGAAGATCAATGAAGAATACAATGCATAAAATTTCAAAAAATGCAAGAAAAAGAAAAACATACAATTGACACTAAACTTAAGAATTGACACTAGACTCAAACAAAACACAAATTATTTTTTATTTTTATGGTTTTATCAAATTTTTTTTATTTTTTTGAAAATTATTTGGAAAAAGAAAATAAGGAATTCAAAATTCTTAATGAGAATTCCAGGAATCATGCAATGTTAGTCTAAAACTCCGGTCTAGGAATTAGACATGGCTTACTAGCCAGCCAAGCTTTCAGTGAAAGCTTCGGTCCAAAACACTAGACATGGCCAATGGCCAGCCAAGCTTTAGCAGATCATTACATTCAACAGCAAGATTGATAGAAATCAACAAGCTCTTGTGGTGATAAGTTGAAACCTCGGTCCAAAAGATTAGACATGGCTTCACAGCCAGCCAGACTTCAACAGATCATCATGAAACTCTAGAATTCATTCTTAAAAATTCTGAAAAAAAAATTTTCGAAAATAAAATAAAAAAATAAAAGCTTAAAATAAAATAAAATTACCTAATCTGAGCAACAAGATGAACCGTCAGTTGTCCAAACTCGAACAATCCCCGGCAACGGCGCCAAAAACTTGGTACACGAAATCGTGATCGCACACTTTTCACACAACTCCGTGCAGCTGAGCAGCAAGTGCACTGGGTCGTCCAAGTAATACCTTACGTGAGCAAGGGTCAATCCCACGGAGATTATCGGCTTGAAGCAAGCTATGGTCATCCTTGTAAATCTCAGTTAGGCAGATTCAAATATTCATGAGTTTGATAATTAGAATATAATATAAACAGAAAATAAGATAGAAATACTTATGTAATTCATTGGTAGGATTTTAGATAAGCGTATGGAGATGCTTATTGCTTCTGAACCTCTGCTTTCCTATTGCTTTCATCCAATCAGGCGTACTCCCTTCCATGGCAAGCTGTATGGTGGGGGATCACCGTTATCAATAGCTACCGTCCATCCTCTCAGTGAAAATGGTCCAAATGCGGTGTCACCGCATGGCTAATCATCTGTCAGTTCTCACTCATGTTGGAATAGGATCCATTGATCATTTTGTGTCTGTCACTACGCCCAACACTCGCGAGTTTGAAGCTCGTCACAGTTATCCCATCTCAGATCCTACTCGGAATACCACAGACAAGGTTCAGACTTTTTAGATCTCAAGAATGCTGCCAATTGATTCTAGCTTATACCACAAAGACTCTGATCTCGAGGCTAAGAGATATGCATTCAAGCTCGTTTTCATGTAGAACGGAAGTGGTTGTCAGGCACGTGTTCATAGGTGAGAATGGTGATGACCGTCACATAATCATCACATTCATCATGTTCTTGTGTGCGAATGAATATCTTAGAACAAAAATAAGCTTGAATTGAATAGAAAAACAGTAGTAATTGCATTAATTCATGAAGAACAGCAGAGCTCCACACCTTAATCTATGGGGTGTAGAAACTCCACCGTTGAAAATACATAAGTGAAAATAGAGTAGACATGGCCGAGTGGCCAGCCTCCCATGGAGGTCTCAGAACATAAAAGTTACATAATGTGTTCCAGAGATGATCCGAAGATGAAAATACAATAGTGAAAGGTCCTATTTATAATAAACTAGTAGCATAGGGTTTACAGAAATAAGCAATTAATGCAGAAATCCACTTCTGGGCCCACTTGGTATATGCTTGGGCTGAGCATTGAAGCTTTCACATGTAGAGACTTTTCTTGGAGTTAAACGCCAGCTTTGGTGCCAGTTGGGCGTTTAACTCCAGCTTTTATGCCAGTTCTGGCGTTTAACGCCAGAACAGGGTAGAAAATTGTCATTTAAACGCCAGTTTGCGTTATCAAATCTCAGGCAAAGTATGGACTATTATATATTGCTAGAAAGCCCAAGATGTCTACTTTTCAACGCAATTGAGAGCACATTAATTGGGCTTCTGTAGCTCCAGAAAATCTATTTCGAGTGCAGGGAGGTCAGAATCCAACAGCATCTGCAGTCCTTTTTCAGCCTTTGAATCAGATTTTTGCTCAGGTCCCTCAATTTCAGCCAGAAAATACCTGAAATTACAGAAAAACACACAAACTCATAGTAAAGTTTAAAAATGTGATTTTTGAATAAAAACTAATAAAAATATAATAAAAACTAACTAAAACATACTAAAAACTACCTAAAAATAATGTCAAAAAGCGTATAAATTATCTGCTCATCAGGAGTCTTCTCTAATTCCCTGGCCAAGGCTACACATATGCATGCTGTTCGAATTTCACCTCGGGCCAGGAGATAGAGATGGTTTTTGATGGACACATCATCCATATTAATGTGGCTATGAGGAAGAATATGCTTTTCACTCCAAGCATGCCCATCAAAGCCTTGGTCATATATACTCTCCAACTCAGCAGTCTTCTGTCTTTTAGGATTCGGTTCGGAGGAAGGTGGAGGACAGGCCACTATACTATCCATGGTGGAAAGGGGAGGAATTGGCCGAGATGCCAGGACGGGCATATCCTTTGAGAGGCTTACGCGCCCGAGTTCGACTTCGAGGGTAAGGACATGGCGGCAGTTTCATCAACTTCCTTTAATTGTATGCCTTGAGCCACAACATTTTTCTTATTGGCCAGAAGTGTCTTCATGGCAGTCGACTTAAGAGCCATCCTTTCTGCAACGCCCAAACAAAGACATATTAGTCGTCAACAAAACCCTACAACAAAAATTTATAAGCAAAAGGAAAGAGGGCTACCTAGCTCGGACTGAAGTTGAATGGGATCTCCTAAAAAAGTTTTAATGTCTAAATAAGGAGCCTGACCCCAACACTTATGGAACAGGCCAACTACGCTCTCCTCAAGCTCATCAAATTAATCTACATCATACTTAACTATTACAGGTTTCTCTTCCCAGTACAAAGGAAGGGTTCCCCGTTCTTGTCAAGGAAGAAAGGTCGGGCATTCTCAACTGTTCAGATTTTAAAAAACTAATTTCTAAAATCATGGAAGGACTCGTTAAAAATAGAAAAAACTTTTCTACCCTAAACAGCACAAAAGGAGAGCCAACCTATCTTATTGGCACCAAAATATTTGGTTAGCACAAAGAGGTAAAAGAAGACTTTAATGGAAGGTCAGACATCCAGTTTTTGACAAAGAAGCTGGTATATTTTCAGAAATCCCATGAATTAGGGTGTAGTTGGGTAGGAGCGACGTTACAAGTCCAGAGGACATTAATTTCAAAATCGAAAAAAGGTAGCTGGTGCACAAAATTGTGATCATCAATGGCGCCAACAACTTGGTACGCACAATTGGAATCTCAACTCTTTATCACAACTCCGCACAACTAACCAGCAAGTGCACTGGGTCGTCTAAGTAATAAACCTTACGTGAGTAAGGGTCGATCCCACGGAGACTGTCGGCTTGAAGCAAGCTATGGTCATCTTGTAAATCTCAGTCAGGCAGATTTAAATGGTTGTGGAGGATTGATAATTAAAAGATGAATAAAATATAAAATAAAGATAGAGATACTTATGTAATTCATTGGTAGGAATTTCACATAAGCGTATGAAGATGCTTTGTTCCTTCTGAACCTCTGCTTTCCTATTGCCTTCTTCCAATCATTCATACTCCTTTCCATGGCAAGCTGTATGTTGGGCATCACCGTTGTCAATGGCTACTTCCCGTCCTCTCAGTGAAAATGTTCCAAATGCACTGTCACCGCATGGCTAATCATCTGTCGGTTCTCGATCATGTTGGAATAGGATCCATTGATCCTTTTGCGTCTGTCACACGCCCAACTCTCGCGAGTTTGAAGCTCGTCATAGTCATCCCTTCCCAGATCCTACTCGAAATACCACAGACAAGGTTTAGACTTTCCGGACCTCAGGAATGGCCGCCAATAATTCTAGCCTATACCACGAAGGTTCTAATCTTAGATTAGAAACCCAAGAGATACACATTCAAGCTTGATTGCATGTAGAACGGAAGTGGTTGTCAGGCACACGTTCATAGGTGAGAATGATGATGAGTGTCACGGATCATCACATTCATCAAGTTGAAGAACGAGTGTATATCTTAGAGAAGAAGTAGGCGTGAATTGAATAGAAAAACAGTAGTACTTTGCATTAATTCATGAAGAACAGCAGAGCTCCACACCTTAATCTATGGTGTGTAGAAACTCCACCGTTGAAAATACATAAGAACAAGGTCTAGGAATGGCCGAATGGCCAGCCTCCCAAAGATAAAAAGGTCTATGAAAGTATTCCCAGATCAAAAGTCTCTAAATACAATAGCAAAAGGTCCTATTTATAGAGAACTAGTAACCTAGGGTTTACAGAAATGAGTAAATGATGCAGAAATCCACTTCTGGGCCCACTTGGTGTGTGTTTGTGATGAGTATTGAAGCTTTTACGTGTAGAGACTTTTCTCGGAGTTAAACGCCAGCTTTTGTGCCAATTTGGGTGTTTAACTCCAGCTTTTATGCCAGTTCTGGCGTTTTGACGCCAGAATTTCTATGCCGAATTGGAACGCCGGTTTGGGCCATCAAATCTTGGAAAAAGTATAAACTTATTATATATTGATGGAAAGCCCAGGATGTCTACTTTCCAACGCAATTGAGAGCGCGCCAATTGGGCTTTTGTAGCTCCAGAAAATCCACTTCGAATGCAGGGAGGTCAGAATCCAAAAGCAACTGCAGTCCTTTTTCAGCCTCTGAATCAGATTTTTGCTCAGGTCCCTCAATTTCAGCCAGAAAATACCTGAAATCACAGAAAAATACACAAACTCATAGTAAAGTCCAGAAATGTAATTTTTATTTAAAAACTAATAAAAACTAACTAAAATATACTAAAAACATACTAAAAATAATTCAAAAAAGCGTATAAATTATCCGCTCATCAGTAGCCTAACGTCAAACTTGGTAAAAAGCAATCATAGGCATAAAAGAAATGTCATTCTGACCTATCAAGTCGGGAAAAATACACTCTCTCCTCGGGATCAGCAACAATAATTTCATAGTTCCTCTCATCCTCCTGGTTTACACAAAACCTATGATGCCTACGGAATTGATCAGCATATTCTCTATCAATTATAGGGACGGGAGTAAGGACAGTTATATCTACCCAAGTCAGGTCAGATGGAACTTTGGTCGACATGTTGTGAATAACAGATCGAGACATAAAGGCTATACCTACAAAATACAACAAAACAAATTAATTTGTCACAAAAGAACTTGGACTACAAACAAACGAAATCAGGTTTTTCAACAATAGAACGAAAAATACGATTTCAAAAGGTTTTTCACAAGCAAAGCTCCAGATATAGAAATGGCATCGCTTCCAAACATGCAAAAGTGATACCATTTGGGGACAATACAACTATAGTCTGTAGCAACAATCTCAAGCAAGCAATGGTTTTAATAGTTTCAAAACACAAACAAGTAGTGACAGTATCAAAGAAAATACAAAAGCCTCCATCACCAACAATATTTCAAATCACTATTCAATGTATCATTCAAAACAAATACAAGTAGTATCCAGGGCAATCAAAATAGAAAGTGAAGAAAGTGGGTAAAAGCATCAACCTTGATGAAATGCGAAAATAGAAAGGCACGTCAAACAGTAGAAACACGAACGTTCCTCTCTGAAATGCAAACGAAATCTTCAAAAGATTCAAGATGAAGAAATCTTGAACCGGTACACAATTATGAAGGAAGAACGAAGAAAGTGAAAGGATGAGAGAACGTTTCAGAAACAGAAAAAGAAGGAAGGGGGAAGAGGTAAAGCTTTTGTAAGCGATAAGGGGCTAAAAGGACATTTCGCACACCTCTTTAAAAGCCATGTGCGAATCCCCAGGGAGCTACCATGTAACGTGCGCCACGTCCTTAAAGGAAGCAACTTTACAAAAAGATTTAAAACACGTCGAGTACTTGACCTCTTGAAGGCGGCGTACTTAACGAAAAAAAGTTGGAACCACAAATGCTTGAGCCCGACCTCATAAAAGCTCAGACTCAAGCAAGGACACTGTTCATACCCTGACCCAAAAACAATGTTAGGCCCGATAAAGATAAAGGCCCAGCAAAAAAGGTGGCCCCTTTCTGCCTATCCGACCTCATAAGAGGTCGAGTATGACGACGTAGGATCGGCTCTACTCATTTGAATAAGCAATCAAATCCATAAATATCTCTTACTATCTCTCTAATCTATCTAGAAGGGAGATCTCAACAAATTTTCAAGATAAAGGGAACAATTATCCACCAATTAAAGGGGAACTACTAAAAAAGGTGGTTATCTATTCTATTATAAATACACTGACACCTCTCAGGTATATTCAAGTTCCTATCTACTAAAAACTTTCTTAAAGCCCTTGCTAACTTAAGAATCAGAGTCTCTTGTAGGTAATACCCCCACCTCCTCACGAGGAATTCAGCCGGCGGCACCTCAGCACCAGAACAAGTCGGTCGCTGCCTCAGAAGAAGTCTAGACCTCACGTTCAGACCCAAATCACCGTTTCAGATAAGTCTCGAAACAAATTCTATATTAATTAAGCCTTCATAGTTTAATAAAAATTAATAGCTAAATATAAATTAAAATTTAGAGTTTTGATATCTAACATATCAAAACTATTTTACAAGCTTTACCTGTCAACAGTCAAAACTATAAAAGAGCCAGCATGGGCCATGGTCCCTCCAAAAATCTTAAACATAATTTTAGGTTTTGTTTTTATGTTTATTAAACATAATTTTGATATAAATTTATCCAATTTTATTTTTTCAAATAATAATTTATAGATACGAATAAATTAATATAATAAGATTTAATTATTTTAGTAATTCTTGTAATTTTACTAAATTTTTAATAAAATCCATATAGTTTAAAAATTTATAATTAAATTTTTACTAGTTATTTTCTTAGCAAAAGAACACAAAATACTAAAATATTTACATTTAGAATATTCCATAATGCATTTTACATCAAATACAAAAATAAATTTTCAAAAATATTTGTTTTTTTAACAAAAATAGCTTGGAGAGACTTACTTGATAATTTTTGTCTAATATAAAAATTTAATTATAAATTTTTAAATTATAAAAGTCTAATTAAAAATTTAATAAAACTATAAAAACAAACAGAATAATTAAACTACACAAAAAATTTAAAATTAAAAATATTGTAAATTTTTTTAAAAAAATTAAGAGTAATTATTATAAATTAAAAATTTGGTCTCTTTAATATTAAAATTCTAGTTCTGCCACTATCTATCAGAGAAGTAGTTATTTAGCCCTAAGGAAGATTTAGTAAATTTCGGTTGAAAAAAAAAAAATCAAGGAATCTTATACAAGGATCAAGAACAACATATATCAAGATTAAGAACTCAATTCCTTCAATCGTGCTCATGTATCCAAATATACTTCTAGCCTATAAATATATTTTTGTAATAATTTAACATAAATGATTCTAAGCTAAGTAATTTTAAAATGCTAACAATTTCATCTAGCTAAAAGTATGATTACTATGGGATGTGCAAATAAGTTCAAAGTGAATTTTAGAAACTTGATAGCACTTGTACTTAAAGAAATGTATCAATTTCTTGCCAAAAAAAACAAAGATCAAGTCCATTGGACTAAGCTTGAAAACTAAAAAGCCCAAAAATTTGTTTCAAGTTCACTAAAGATTGAATTTCACGTTTAAATTTTGAAAATACTTAGAGAGCAAGTAGTCAAGTAAGAGAAGCTACAAGCTTTGATCATATTATAAATTTCAAGGTTACGAGAACCGAACCGATCATTGAATCGATTAAGTGACTGGTTTAATGATTTAATAGTCTAATCGGGGTCGAACCGAGGTTGAATTAGTTTAGTTAAATATACAATAAAATTATAAAAAAATTCAATATATAATAACAATAAACTGAGTTTTCTTAATAGTAGAAGATTTGCTGACCAAACATTTATTCTTTGGTCTTATTCATAAGCTCATCTTAATCTTAGATTCATTGAACAATACATTGCCATGGCAATTGATTGTTACAGCTTCCATATGCAGCAATCATAAGGAGGGGGAACCATGCATTAAACAGGGGATGTCCCTGTCTCCAGTAGAACCGTGTCAAATATTATCACGATTGTCATTTCTTTTAATCAAGAGAGACAGCAAGAATTAAAAAATAAATAAATACAGTATCAGAAACTCGAATTCAGTACTTTCACATATCAATAAAACCTCAGCAACAAGAAAAAATAAGAGATCAGAGCTCAATTGTGTTATATGATAAAGAAACAGAGGAAGAAGAATTTAATCTAATTGCAGATCCAATTGCGATACCAACTCGCAAAGTTAACACAACAACATGCGAGCAAAAGGATATAGCGATTGCGATAAAAAACACGCAGTTGCGATGGTGCCTGGCGAAAAGAGGCAGAGGAAGGAGGAGATTGAGGGTGCTCCACCACCATGTCCAATCTTCAGTGGTGATGTCACTGACGATGCTAGTAGCAGCGTCACGGTCGACGCCTCTACAGAAGGGAAAGGGAAGGCGGTTGTGGTGATAGAGATGATGAACGCGACTCCACTAGATCTAATCTGCGATACTAGTGGTGCAGTACTCCGAAAACCGATATGAGCAAACGGCAGCTACATCGTCATAGAGAGGAAGCAAGCGGACTTCTCCGGCGCGTTTCTCCGATAGTGGCTAAACCATGTCCACTCTTGGCGGCGGTACTCCCTTGGAATCGCGACAGTGGGATTATGGAACCTATATAGGAGGATATCGCAGAAGAAGATGAGGCTGGTGTGGTGGAACTTAGAAGAGAATTAGGGTTGAGGTGTGGTGGCTGGTGAATGAGGGAACTGGGTCTCGTTGTTTGCATAAGGGGTTGGGTAATTGGGTTACCGGGTCAGCTATGTGTGAAAGTGGGTTGGGCTCGTTTATTTATTTATTTATTTTGTGCCAAAACGGCGCCATTTTTGATCCATTGTAAAAAACCGGTACTTTTAAAAACTGGGCCGGTTTGGCCGGTTTACCAGTTAACCACCTGTTCGATCGGTTTTTTTGCCGATTTTTTGTAAGACGGTTCTGGAGGTCACCCAGACCGGTCAGGTAATCAGTTTCTGGTTAACCCAGTTGAACCGGTCAGTTCGGTCTGATTTTCAGAACCTTGATAAATTTATAATTAAATGCAAATTTGATTCTAATTCTTATCTTTCATTCAAATTTCAAATATGACGGATTCATATTTAGTTTGATTTGTCATAACTTTTTTCAAGATTTGATTTGGTTTTAGTTTGTTTAGTATATTTCTATGATGGTAAAATTTAATTTAAATTTTTTATAAATAAATTTGAACTCATCTTTTATTTAGAATTAGATTACATAGTAGTATTGTAGGGAGATCACACTTGAAGTAAGACGGATCAATTAGAAGTCTATTTAATCAGTTTTGTAAGATATTTTTATAATGAAATTTTTAGAAAAACACATTTTTATTTTTCTATATGTGCATACAAATGAGGTGAGTGATTTTTTTTATTGTTGCATGAAGAAATTGATAAATCTAGTCTAAGTAACACATTTTGTTTGTTCTTTTAGGTTGCATTTGGAGGGGTGACTAAGATTGAGAGATACAGACTAAATTAAGTCTCTGTATTGTGTTAGTATAAAGTATACAAGACTTGATTATATCTCAATATCATGTTTGGTTTAAGAAAAATATGAAGACTAAAATAAATAAAAATACTTAAATACTCTTATTAATTAAAAAAACGTAACCTCATTCTCCTTTCCCCTTTCTCAATTCTTCTACCCCCTTCACCTGACCTTTGTTCACCTCTTTTTGCTCGAGACCACAAACCATCTCCTCTACTCTCATCACAAACAATCTCCTCTTCTTAAACCTGCAGCCAGGCCTCTATTGACGACGTCGTCGCCTCTTGCACTATCTCTCCTCCTCAGTCAATCTATTCATCTTCACTGCCTCTGCTTGTAGTGCCAATGACCTTCGCTGATGCCACCATTTGTCTTTGCGGTATCATTTGTCTCATCGCAACGTTGCTTCCTGCTCGTTATCATTGTTGCTACTTTTGTCCCTACATGATACTCTCTGACTGCTGCCACTTCCTGATTCAGTTTCAGATAGTCACTAAGCTTGATTGTGCTAGATAATGGTGATTTTATCATTATTATAACATAATAAAAACAAAGGTTATTGAAAATTTATATTTTTTGATAAGTTAATTTGTTTACACAAAGGGTAAACTACAAAGGGTAAACTTGAAATTTAAAATGTTGAATAAGGACATTTTTAAAAAGAAATGTTACTAAAGTTTTGGTCTTCGTCCCAAAAATTTTCAATCTCTTGTGTCTCCACTTTCTAGAGGTATTGAATGTTGGAATTCTTGGATTCCTTAACCCAAAGGTCATCCATGTTAAACCATTAAGAAAGATATATGAGAGAGCTTGACTCTTGTAGTTCTTTGACCTTTTTCAACCAAAATCGCTACTGAATCTTTATATTAGGTTGATACATAGGGGACCAAAATTCTTGAGCTCTATTTATACTTGGCTATTGGTTCCTATTAAACCCTGAATGCCCAAGCAAAAAAAAAATATTTGGTTTTATTTTCATTTAAACCCAAATAAAAAATAATAATGACTTGTTCCAAATAAGACACACACACACACACACACACACACACACACACACACACACACACACACACACACACACACACACACACACACACACACACACACACACACACACACACACCACACACACACACACACACACACACACACACACACACACACACACACACACACACACACACACACACACACACACACACACACACACAAGACATATAACATGAAATATAGCTAATGTGATTATAATAAATTATATGTATACGCATAAATAGATTAGGAAATTATAATTTTCTAACAATCTCTCGCTTGAGCTATATATATTTTTCTGAGATAACCACATCTTATGAACTTTATATGTACTTCTGAATGCTATTTCCCAAATTACTTTAACAATCTAGTTTGCCTCATATATCAATTATGGAATTACAGCAGATGTTATCACATTAGTGTTGCGACAAAACCACGACGATAATCATACTAATATACTCAATGGCATATATCAAATTTGGATGAAAAATTCAGAAATTACATGCAAAAATGATCTTATGCGTACCTATTCCCAGTTGGTCTAACTTTAATAAACATTTTGAGATCATGAGTCAGAGTGAAAATAAAATTGAATACATTATTTCTGCAAAATATCTATATTTATAAATTTATCTAAACTATATGAGCATTCAAATGCACACTCCCATTGAAATAATTATGTAATACCTACTACACAGAGTTTTATACCTAGGTCGTAATCAAAGATGGTGAGATGCCATGACCTCTAAAAACAAAAATACGTACATAGATATATATGAAGAATAGTTTAACTAGGAATCTTGAAAGTAAAGATAAACAAAGTAAAACTGACAACGTGTCATACTCGAAAAGTGTTAAGATAGAAGGCTTATATAGAAAACTAAAGAGACAAGTATATATATATATATATAGAGAGAGAGAGAGAGAGAATTCCAATACAGAGATACATAATCAAGCTCTAGACTCCACCTGTGAAGCAAATGCCGACTAGAATATACATTTGTATACAACCCAAAAGATAAAATATGAAACGTGATTCTCCGAGACAACCTCTAGTAGGTACGATACATGTTTTAATACAACAGTGGAGAATATACATATACATATATAAGCTAAGTACATAATATAAAAATCCCAAAAGTAGATCTTCGCTTCTGTAAGAGTTTCTAGCACGCTTAGCGAGGTGCCTCATGTCTTGCATCTGAAAAATAACAAAATACGTATGGAATGAGAACCAAAAGTTCTCAGTATAGTAACAGTGCCCAAAAGATAAGATATAAGGCTCTGTGAAGCTGAAAGCAATCTTAAAGTTCTATAACCCAGATCAAAGCCTAAAGTTCTCACTAACTAGAAATATGGTAATTCTACCTAGTGGTTCTAATCTATCTCCTCAGTTTCAGTTCTTTACAAATCTCCCAATCACCAAGTGGAACAACCCTCAGCTTTTCTCTACCACCTGAGGGATCTCTCAAGGTCAAACATATACAAAGCATACAAGTAATACACAATGAAGGAAATAGATACATCATTTAAGTCAGGTAGCATATAGAAATAGATAATCAATTAGGCAAATAAAAAATATGCATACTCAAACAAACCATACAAATGCACATGATGCATGTGTACCTTATGACCGATGATATCATCTGTCGGTTATATAGCCAAACCCGACATATTCGGTAGCGAACCATGCACATTCCCCGTGGCATGTATTCTCAAAAGCATATGCATATATAATTATTCAATCATTCATCGCGCAGGCAGGGTCAAAGGAATTTCAATCTCAACCTGGAGCAGTAGGGGCGAGCCAATGTGTTTACCTAGGGAGATGCAGATAAATTGAAATTGCTAACCTGGAGCAAGTAGGGTGAACCACACCCTTGTATCTACTCAGGAAGCTCAAAATCACCTCAACTTGGAGCAAGTGGGGGCATACCACACCCTTGCATCTACCTAGGGAGCTCAAACCATCTCAATCCTAAGCAAGTGGGGCAAACCACACACCCTTGTATCTACCCGGGGAGCCTCAACTAACCAACCAACCTAGAGCAAGTGGGATGAAACCACAAACCTTGCATCTACCCAGGAAGTATGTTTTCATATGTCCAGGAGAAACAAAGGAGGGGATCCTAACCTCCCCACCATCTCCCTGGAGGCAATTTTACAATATCATGAGGAACAAAGAAAGGGATCCATGCCTTCCACCATCTCTCTGTAGTCGCACTTTTGAGAAAGAGTGCTCAAGATGAAACAATCACATTTATAATCAAATCACACCTAATTTTGTATTTATAATTATCATATACTTCTTCAAACTTATCTCTACTATACTCCGATATAATCTCTTTAATCCGTTCAATACACTCTATGAAACCACTCTAGTTAATCTACCCACAGTGCTTTACAGTCCTAAGTCACCGACTCTAAATTCATAACAGAAACTATCCCTTTTTCTTCATTCCATACCCTCTTGCTCGTCCCAAGGCCTAAAAACTAGCTATTGTACTTTGAATAGGTGTTACAGAGGTTTGCAAAGGTAGAGGAATGGTTGAAAACTCAAAAATACACTTTTAGCAAAACAAGGTGGTCATGCATACGCAAGAATCTGAGAAATGACAGTTCCGCGTACGCATGCACTATCTGCGTATGCAAGAGTACTGGGCAGAGCCCCATACTCACGTACACATGGAGCCTTTCGCTACGCATGCATCAAATTTCTCCAAAAAGTTGTTTAGTTCAGAAAATTAATTTTCACACTAAACTTCAAATACGCATAACCTTTTCGTTGAAAATCATTTTTAGTCTGTTCTTCGAACGTTATAAATTTCACGGACCTAAGTTTCATTTTAAATAAGTTTCGCCAAATTTAGGGATCCGAAAGCCAAGTTATGGCCCGCCGAAGTTGGTCAAAAATTAGTTTTTACCAAAAGTTACAAATCCTCTAATTTTCCAAAATTCTCAATTCAAAACCAATCCAACCACACTCAAATCATATCAATCATACCAATTTCAACCCTTGAACACCAAACAAATATTATTTTCAAATCATCAACCCATTCAACCCAAACCTAATCACTCACTTTCAAACCAATTCAATCCACCATTCAAAGTCCAACCAAATTCTCTATCACTCATCAATAAAATCACAATCATCCTTATTCAATAACATCATCACAACCTCCACCATACCAATTCATTCTACATTTAAACTTCATTCAATATTTATGCATCACATAAATTTCAATCAACGAATTCATGCAATTCAACCTATCTTAAGGCAACTAGCCTAGGGTTCACACAATATTATATATTAACTAAAGAAAACCGAAATTATTCCTTGGCCAATTTTTCCCAAGCTTAAAACACCACAAAAATCCTCTTTCACAAGCTTTTAGACCTCCAAACCAAAAGTCAACAAGTCCCAACCACCAAAGCTGAGTTCCAAGTGCTCTAATTCACCGATTTAACTCCAATTCCACATAAATTCATTCTAATTCATACAATTCACCAAAATTAATATTAGGGTTCACAAAAGTGACAAACACAAGGGTTTAGAGAATTCTTACCTTACCCATTGATGATTGGGGGTAAAACCCGATAATTATCTAAGACTAGATTGCACCTAGACCACCAAAATCATCAAAATCTCTTAATACCCACAACCAAAACATGAGAATAGAAAGGAATGGAGAACTAGGCATAGAAATCAAAGATCCTTAACACTTTGATCAATTAGAATTGAAGAGCTCGACAAGATGAACGCGTGGTCACAAACGACTTGTCAATCAAAACTCCGGATTGAAAGTTATGTGAAAATGAAATTGTAGGTAAAAAAGGGTTAGATTATAGCTCTTCTCTTCTCTTCCTCAGCGGGAATAATGAAGAAGAAGGGGGGAAGAAGGTTGATGGAGGCTTATATATGGAGTTAGATGAGTGGGCTTAGGCCCAGTTTGCTCGATTTTAATTCTTATTCTAAATATTTTTACTTCTCTAAATTATAAAATTTAATTTCCTAATATCCTTGAATTATAATTAATTTATTAATTAATTATTTATTAATTTACTAGATTTTACATCTTACCCACCTAATTAAGAATTTTGTCCTCAAAATTCAATCATCTGAGATTAAGTGCGGGTAGCCCTTCCCCGTCTCTAATTCGAGCTCCCACGTATGTTCCTCGTCTCCGGTTCGATTCTAAGCAACCTTTACTAATGAGACTTCTCTTCGGATTTTCTTGATGCTGACATCATCAATCTTGACCGAAAACAATTGAAACGTCAAGTCTTCTCTCCACTGAATTGATTCAAGTTGTAAGACATGAGTTGCATTGGGAGTGAACTTACAAAGCTGCGAAGCCGGAAATACATTGTGCAGGTTTGAAAGGTACGGCGGTGAAATTATTTGATATGCCATCGACCACCATAGCGGGGTTTTCAACTTCATGGTTTTGAATTGCTCTTCCGATCTTAGTTGTTGGAGTAATATTTAAGAATACCAGACTTCCTTCTTCAAACTCTCTATGTTTTCTCCTCCGGTCCGCATAACCTTTCTGTCGGTTTTGTACAGTTAGAATCTTAACTCGAATTTGCTTAGTTTTTCTCCATTGTCTAGGCTATCAATTCGGAACCTAAGACGTTTGATCCTCTAGGTTCATTTCACCACAGAGGCAGTTAGCACACCGTGCAACCTTACTACTTTCTTGATCTATAGTCTCATCAATTTCTCCAATGAATAGTTCACCTTCTAACGTAGACACTGAGTCACATGCGCCGCCATGTCCTTCTTCATTCTGGGCCATCCAAAATATCTTCTTTGAATCATGATACATCTTAGTAACTTCATGGTAAATCGAAAATCCATTCTTGTGAGCTTCAGACAATAGTTTTTGTGTCAACTTCTGACATTCGGCACACTAATTCTCTTCTTATACCTCCAAATTCTTTTCCTGTTTCCCTTGATCTGTTCCTGATTCCCTTGTTCAACAGACTTTAAAATCCTTGGTAGCTCCATATCCTCTCGCTGCGATTTTCAAATTCCAGCCTTACAATTATTTGACATTTGCAATTGATCCAATCTGACACCTCGATCCACTTTTTCAACACCCAACCTAAGACTCCAAACTTACTTAATGGTTCTTTCTCCTTAATTGTCATCCAAGCAATACTTAGAAACTTCCTACTCAAAGCATCCACCACCACATTACGATGTTACTTCAGTACGCATCCTAAGCTATTCTATGACGCATCACAGAAACTCACAAATGATTCATTAGGTTCAGATAACACGAGTATTGACGCTGTAGTTAATCTCTCCTTCAGAGTTTGAATACTTGGTGCGCAAAATTTAGAACTCCTCACAACTTAACTTGCAAATGCACTGGGTTATCCAATTAATACCTCAGGTGAGTGAGGGTCAATTCCACGAGGATTGTTAGACTGAGCAAGTAATAATTATCCTGCACTTTTTAGTCAGGCAGATAGAAAGTTGATTGGTTGTTATTGAATGCGCATAAAATAAATGAGAGAGCAATAAAGAAATAGCGAAGAAACAATAGTGATAAATTAGTTAAGGTTTTGGAGATGCCTAATCTTTCTGGATTAACTTTTCTTACCGTTGGTGCACGAATCCCCACACTTTCATACAGCTGTACCAGCAAGTACACTAGGTCGTCCAAGTAATATCTGAGCGAGTCAGGGTCGATCCCACGAGGATTGTGATTTAAAGCAAGCTATGGTTATCTTGCAGGTCTTAGTCAGGCAGATCAGAAGGTTGTTGGATTATGGAGTTTAGGAGTTTTTTTAATAGGGTGCTAATACTTTAAGGATAGAGTTGAGGATTGGAGTTGCCTTACCTTTCTGAATTAACTCTGGTACTACTGTCTTTTCTGCTTGTGAATGATCTTCTTCTATGGCAGGCTGTATGTGATCAACGCCATGGGCTGTTTTCATTGATCTCCTCTGCTACAGATTGAACGCCATGGGCCGTGGCCATCCAATCTGACGAAGGGTGAAGCGCTAGCAGTTCATTCTCTTGGTGATCCTACTCAAAATGCCACAGACAAGGTTGAATCTTCCGGATCAGAGGATGCTGCTTCTTAGGATTCTAGCCTATACCACGGAGACCCTAATCTCCCCAGAAATCAGCTGAACTGGTGTCTCGAGAAGTCCCCAACAAAGTCGTGAATTATTCATCTGAGAGATGTATAAACATAGCTGTTGGCTCGTGCTTTCCAGTCATGTATTCACACGAATCCAAGTAGACGCGGGTTTTTGTTAGGCACGTTCATCTTAATATGATGAACAGAGCTGATTGTCACTGATCATCCTATCCACCATGTTGAAGATCGGATATACATCTTAGAGATAAATCAAACATGGATCGAAGAAGAAACAGTAATACTTTTATTAATTCATAAGACTCAGCAGGGCTTCTCCCCTCAACCTAGGAGGTTTAGAAACTCATACTGAAGTAAAATACAAAGTAAAACTTGAAAATAATGTGTATAGTCTAGATGTTGTTCGAATGATTATGTAAAATACACTTTAAATACTAAACAGATGACTAGTAAGGGTAAGACAATCTATTTAGTGCTAGAATCCACTTATGGGGCCCATTTAGTGAGTGTTTGGGTTGAGCTTTGATAAGATCCACGTGCTATGAGGCTTCTAGGGCGTTGAACGCTGGCTAGGGGGTCCTCTCTGGGCGTTTGGATGCTGGACTCTGCTCTGTGGGCGCTGGACGCCTGGAAGGAGGCAGGTAGCTGGCGTTGGACACCAGTTTTGGCCTTCTAATCCGAAGCAAATGATGAGTGGATATTTTATACGCTTTTTGGCATCATTTTCATATAGTTTTTAGTATATTTTATTTAGTTTTTATTAAGTTTTTATAGGTTTTAGTGTTAAATTCACATTTTTGGATTCTACTATGAGTTTTTGTGTTTTTGTAAAATTTCAGGTATTTTCTGGCTGAAATTGAGGAGCTGGAGCAAAAGTCTGATTCAGAGACAGAGAAAGCATTGCAAATGCTGTCTGGATCTGACCTCCTTGCATTCGGAAGAGCTTTTCTAGAGCTACAGAAGTCCAAATGGAGCGTTCTCAATGACTATGGAAAGCTGACTTCCAGATATTTCCAGAAATAGATAATAATTTATACTTTGCTTTGGATTATAAGGCCCAAAACTGGCGTCCAACACCAGCTTCCTGCCCCCTTCCTGGCGTCCAGCGCCCAAAGAGGAGAGCCCAGCGTCCAAACGCCCAGAGAGGACTCCCTAGCTGGCATTCCACGCCCCAGAGACCTCATAGCACGTGGATCTCATCAAAGCTCAGCCCAAACACTCACCAAATTGGCCCCAGAAGTGGATTTTAGCACTAAAAAGATTGTTTTACCCTCACTAGTCATCTGTTTAGTATTTAAAGTGTATTTTACATTCTCCATTAGGGAGGACGCATATTACACACAATACACGCTTTTACCATTGTATTTTACATCATCTAGACTATATACACTATTTTCGAGTTTTACTTTGTAATTTTACTTCAGTATGAGTTTCTAAACCTCCTAGGTTGAGGGGAGGAGTCCTGCTGAGTCCTATGAATTAATAAAAATATTACTGTTTCTTCTTTGATCCGTGTTTGATTTATTTCTAAGATGCATATTCGATCTTCAACGTGGTGGATAGGATGATCAGTGACAATCAGCTCTGTTCATCACATTAAGACAAACGTGCCTGACAAACACCCGATTCTACTTGGGTTCATGTGAATATGTGATTAGAAAGCACGAGCCAACATCTATGTTTATACATCTCACAGACGGATAATCTACGACTTCGTTGGGGACTTCTCGAGAAACCAGTTCAGTCAATTTTCGGGGAGATTAGGGTTTCCGTGGTATAGGCAAGAATCCTTAGAAGCAGCATTGACAAACTGAAGATTGATGGTTTAGAATTCACAATAAATTCTCGTTGCAAGTATAGTTTATAAACCAAGCAATCTTCCTTTCGAATAAAAACTTTGGTTGTCACAAGTAACAAGACCCAATAAAAATAAATAACCGAAGTATTCAAACCTCGGGTCGTCTTCTCAAGGAATTACACGGAGGTGTGATTTATTATTGGTTATGTAAAAAGATATGTTTTTGGGTTTTTTAAAATAAGGAATAAGTAAATTAAATGACGAGAAAAATAAATTAATAATAATAAAAATCTCTTGGCAAGGTATAAGAAATTGAGGTCCTATCCTAGTTATCCTTATCAATTATGATGAGAATTAAATTTTGCTCCCACTTAAATTAACCCTTGATAAACAAAGGAAAGTCAAGTGGACAAATTGATTTGATCCTCAGGTCCTAGTCAACTCCTATGGAAAGACTAGAGTTATTGGAGTACAAATTAATCAGTAAAGAATTCCAATTTCAATCAACAGCTGAGTTTGATAACTCAAGTGTTACTAATTACTTAACCAAAGCCAAAAAGGGAAAAAATCTACTTGAATAAAAATGCCTTCAGATGGGAAGCAACAGTAACATAAATAAAAGAAAGAAATCTTAAATCTGAAATACCTCAAATTATATTAAATAGAATATTCAAATCTAACATGGAAAAGTTCATAAGTCAATTTGGCAACATAAGTAATTAACAAATAAAAGCATTAGAATATCTAAAAGGAGAAGAGAAATATAAAGTAAAAGGGAATATTGAACCTGTAACTGAAGAAGAAATAAACCTAACCTTTAAGAGGAATCCTAAATCCTAATCCTAAGAGAGAGCTGGGGGCAAAATCTGCCACGCTGATTTTCGTCACTGCGACGCGTCCGCGTGGAGCACGCGTTCGCATCGCTTATCTATACGGATACTATGGCAAATTATATATCAAATCGAAGGCCCGGACTTTAGCTTTACAACGCAACTGGAACCGCATCATTTGGACCTCTGTAGCTCAAGTTATGACTGTTTGAGTGCGAAGAGGTCAGGCTGGACAACTTAGCAATTTCTCCAACTTCTTGTATTCCTTCCATTTTTGCATGCTTCCTTTCCATCCTCTAAGCCATTCCTGCCCTGTAATCCCTGAAATCACTTAACACACATATCAAGGCATCGAATGGTAATAAGAGAGGATTAAGATTAGCTAAATTAAGACCAAAGAAATATGTTTTCAATCATAGCACAATGTCAAGAAGAAAATTGTAAAACCATGCATTTTGTATGGATAAGTGTATGAAAGATTGATAAAATTCACTCAATTGAGCACAAGATAAACCATAAAATAGGGGTTTATCAATCTCCCCACACTTAAACATTAGCATGTCCTCATGCTAAGCTTAAGAGAAACTATAAGAGTGAAGGGGAATGGTAGAAAGTATGAAATGCAACCTATTTATATGAATGCAACTACATGAAAAATGTTTCTACCTACTTGGTTAAAAGCAAACAAGCTCTCCAAGACAAATACAAACCAAATTTCACTAATTCAAATCATACAATAAAAGGCAAGTAAACTTGTAAGAAGATAGCTCATGAAAGCAGGGAACATAGAATTAAGCATTGAACCTTCACTGGTAGTGTATATTACTCTAACTCTCAAGTGTCTAGGGTCAATCACTCTACTCTTCCCTAGTCATGCTTTCTAAACCTTGTTCTTCATCTAACCAATTGACAAATATTTAGCATACAAATGCAAACATCATGAGGTCTTTTCAGGGTTGTAATGGGGCTGAGGTAAAGGTAAGGATACATGTATGGCCAAGTGACCTAAAATATGAATCTTTGACTAACCTAAGCTCTCACCTAACATACATACATACTCTATGTATTTCTAAAAATCACACCTAGCTACTCATAATTCCCACTTTTTCATCACATACTTATGTACCAAATTTTCTTTAATTTTATCACATGTGCATTGATCTTTTATTAAATTCAATATTGAGGTAAATTTGTCCCCTTATTTATTGAATATTTTTGGTTTTTTTTTTAAATAGAAAAATAAACATAACTTATCAATGCACATAGATTTTTAATTTTTTTCCTGGTTTTACATGAGTAGGTTTCCAAATTCCCAATATTAAAATAAATTAGAAACATGATACATTCCCCATGTTCCCACAGTTTCCCCACACTTAATTGTTATACAATCCCTATCTTAAACTAACCAAAGATTAAATTGGGATATTTAATTATTTTTCTGCTTAAGGCTAGTGATGTCGTTATAGGACAGAATAAATGGGGATAAAAAGGCTCAAGGTGGCTAACAAGGGTGATGTAAAAGGTAGGCTTATTTGGGATAAGTGAGCTAATAACAAATAATGGCCTCAATCATATGCAAGCATGTGAATACACTAAATAGTGGACATATAGAATGGAACAAAGCAAAGATTGCAATCATAGGAAAGAAAACACAAAAGAATAAAAATTTATGGTTAAATAATGTAACCATATAAATAAGCTCAAAATCTCACAGGTTGTGTGTTCTTAGCTTTAAACCATGTTCCAAATACAACTTCAAACAAATTTAACACAAAAATTTTGATTTTAAATTAGTGAAATTTTTCAAAAATAGGGTCCTAGAAAGAAACTTATTATTTTAACCAAGCAGTAGCTAAAAATCAAACAAACATGCAATGAAACATGCAAATGTAACAATGTACTAAATAAAATAAAACATTGGTGTTGAGAAGAAAATAACTAACCCATGGAGATCGGTATCGACCTCTCCACACTTAAAGATTGCACCGTCCTCGGTGCATACTGAGATGTGCAAGTGAATGGGCTGCTGCAACTGATGCTTTTCTCTAGAGATTGTGCAGATGGACTTGTCTGTTGCCCCATATAGAAGTTTCTCTTTTTCTTTCTCGGTGGCCATTCTGAAAGAAGAGGAAAATAAGAAAAGTGATCCAAAAATAAAGATAGAAAACAGATAAAATATGGTTGGATTAATGCCAAATAATAAGGGTCTCAAGTACATGGTAGCTACAACATGCAAGTGAGAAAACAATAGAAGCACATGGCAAATCAAGAGTGCAAAAATTACAACAATGGGGAGAAATAGTAGGTGATGAAAGACAATATAAATTCATGTTAATGCAAAATGAACACATGTATCATAAAAGATTGGCATTGACAGATAAATAATATCATCTAATAATGTGAACAAGTCACTAAGCACCAAAATAATACCAGAAAAGATACAACAGTTGAAAAAGAAAATTTAACACTAATAGAAAAATAATAAATTTAGAAAAGAAAATAAAAATATGCACAAAATTAAAATGTAATGAATGAAAGTATGCAATTAAATTAAATAAAATAGAACGGAAGTGAAGAGGGATGAGAGGTTAAAAAGATTTGTTTAAAAAGAAAGTAAGAAAGGAGGAAGAAAGAATAAAAAAAGATAGAAGAAAGAAGAAAGAATGATAATAGAAAGATAAATAGGATTAGAGAAGAAAAGATAGGAATTTTGGCGCTGATATGGATAAACTGTGCGTCGCATGCGACGCGGACGGGTGGGTCACGCGATCGCGTGAGTTGTGATATTTTCAAGTGACACGGACGCGTCGGTCATGCGGACGCGTCGGTCACGCGGACGCGTGACTTGATTTGTGCTAGTGGCGCGAGAGCAGCCTCGCATTCGCGCAACTCTCTGTCTCAAACGCATATTGCCAAAATTCAGGGTGACGCGTGCGCGTGGGTGATGCGCACGCGTGAATGGCCTTTCTTTTAAAAATGACGTGGACGCGTGGTAGGGCTTGTGCTTCTAGCATGGTTTCAGCCCCACTCCATCATAACTTACTGCCATACACCCATTTACGTCAATTTCACAGGGCCACGCGTTCGCGTGGGTGACGCGGACGCGTGGGGAGGCTATTTCACAAACGACGCAAACGCGTCAGCGACGTGGTCAAGTGATCATATTTGTGCCTAAGGCACGCCTCCAGCCACGCTTTCGCGTGACTTTCTATTCAATTTTATTTTTTTCCCAACGCACCTGTGACGCGGACGCGTCAGCGCAGTGACGCCTACGCGTCGCGTGCGTTTTTTTAAATGCAGTATGCAAAATGCAAAATGCAGATGAATATGCAGGAATTATGAATGAACACTAATAAAAATAAAATAAGATAAAATTAAGAATAAAACAAAATAAAATAAAACTAAGACTTAAAAAGAACGATCATACCATGGTGGGTTGTCTCCCACCTAGCACTTTTAGTTAAAGTCCTTAAGTTGGACATTTGATGAGCTCATTGTCATGGAGGCTTGTGCTTGAACTCATCCAGGAATCTCCACCAATGTTTGTACTTCCAGTAACCTCCGGAGTCCCAAATTAGATGCATAAAGTCTTCAAGCAAGTTGAAGCAAGTGACAAGGCCCCAAGAGTGTTAATTGCCAGAATGAATTCCGGGGTCCCAGACTTTGCTTTTACACCCGTCTTCTTGTTGATCATCATGATTCCATCCGGGTGGCACGCAATTTAAATTCTCACTGAGACATCCAAACAGCTTCCTAGACCCATACAATTTAGTATTCTTCTAACCATGATACTTCAGCCGTGAGCTTCCTACCACAATGAACCTAGGATTGTGTTGCCAACCACTAACCATCTTCCTCTTACTCTTAACGCCACAAAGAGCTCTAAGTTGACCATCTGTCTCAAGTGAAGCATATTCAAGTGAGCTAATTAAGCTTAGAGATGAGAGATTTACCCACTTGAATGAAGGGATGGATGGTGATGGCTTTGGGGGAGAGGTCTCCAACAACTTTGGCAAGGTGGTTTCCAGCTCCATTCCCTTGAGCTCTTCCTTGATAACTTTCACCTCTTTGCAAGCTTCTTCAATTTCAACCTCTTCTTCTTGATAGCTTTCTTCCAATTCGATCTCTTCTTCATTGTTCACTAAGGTCATGGGAGGTTGTGCTTCTTCTTCTTTGATCTCCATGTCAAGTCAAATGGGAGAGGATTCGAATGTAGATAAGAATTTGTCAATGATTGAATCCATCTCTGGATCAACCTCTTCAATGTCTTCAACCATGATATGCATTGGAGGTTGTACACCCTCCTCAACATTAATTTCAAACGTCTTTGAAGGAGGCTCTATAACTTGACTTTCCCATGCAGGTTCAGCATCTCCTAAGTCTTTAACCAATTCTTCTTCTTCTATAATTTCAGCTTCCTCCACTTGTTCCAGTATAAAGTCATGCTTCGTACTGTTCAGTGGGGTTTCTAGTATCTCCTTCATGATGCGTTCTTCATTAGATTGCCCACTTGAAGCCATGGGAGTTCCTTGAGTGTCTGAACGTCGGGAAGGTAGTCTATTTATAGCTTGATTCAATTGGTGAAGTGTGGCATGAAATTTTTCGAATGTTTCCTTGAGTTGCTCCCTTGATTCTTGGAGTGATGGATATGGACATGGTGCATAGGGAAGTGGTGGTTCTTGGGAGTAATTGGGTTGGAATTGGGGTGGATACGGGTTAGGGTCATACGTAGGTGTATGGTGGTAGTTGGCTTGTGAGTGTGGTGGTTCAAATCTGCGTTGAGGAGGTGGTTCATAGGCATATGATGGGGGTCCACCATATCTATCATCTTGGTATACACCTCGGAATGGCTCTTGACCATAGTAATTTGGTGGGTGTTGGTTGTCACGGAAGGGTCCACCATAACTATTGTCTTGACATGCATTGTGAAATGGTCGTGGTCTATGGTATCTTGGAGGGTGTTGTTGCCTAAAGGGTTGATCAGATCCTCGTGGCTCCTTCCATCTTTGATTGTTTCGACCTTGATGCATGTTCCTGTTATAGCTTCCATTCCTTTCAACAACATTGGAACCAAACTCAAAACGACGGGGGTGAGAACTCATAGTAACTAATAAAAATAAAAAAATAAAAACAAATAAACAAGCAAAGGAAACTAAAATAAAATAAAATAAATAAGAGAAAAAGGTTTGAAAAAGATTTAATTTTAAGATTACAAAAGATAAGATAAGTTAGGTAAGAGAAGATAAGTTTTTAAATTAAAAGGTTTTGAAATTTGAATTTTTGAAAAAGTCAACAATATAAGATAAAGATTTGAAAAAGATTTAAATTTGAAAAGGTTTGATTTTTAAAATTTTAAATTTAAATTTTGAATTTTGAATTTTGAATTTTTGAATTTAAACATTAAAATTTGAAATTTGATTTTTAAAATAAGATAAGATAAGATTTTGAAAAAGATATGATTTTTGAAAAAGATTTGGATTTTGAAATTTAAAACTAAGATAAGATAAAAAAATTTAAAAAAAAAATCTGAATTTTTTTTTCGAAAAAATTAATTTAAAAGTAAATATTTACAATAACCAATAATAAGGCACACGTTTGCAATTTCCCGGCAACGACGCCATTTTGACGAACTGAAGATTGATGGTTTAGAATTCACAATAAATTCTCGTTGCAAGTATAGTTTCTAAACCAAGCAATCTTCCTTTTGTACAAAACCTTTGGTTGTCACAAGTAACAAAACCCAATATAAATAAATAAACGAAGTATTCAAACCTCGAGTTATCTTCTCAAGGAATTGCAGGGAGGTATGATTTATTATTGGTTATGTAAAAAGACATGTTTTTGGGTTTTTTAAAATAAGGAATAAGTAAATTAAATGACGAGAAAAATAAATTAATAATAATAAAAATCTCTTGGCAAGGTATAAAAAATTGAGGTCCTATCCTAGTTATCCTTATTAATTGTGATGAGAATTGGATTTTGCTCCCACTTAAATTAACCCTTGATAATCAAAGGAAAGTCAAGTGGACAAATTGATTTGATCCTCAGGTCTTAGTCAACTCCTATGGAAAGACTAGAGTTATTGGAGTACAAATTAATCAGCAAAGAATTCCAATTTCAATCAACAGTTGAGTTTGATAACTCAAGTGTTACTAATTACTTAACCAAAGCCAAAAAGGGAGAAAATCTACTTGAATAAAAATGCCTTCAGATGGGAAGCAACAATAACATAAATAAAAGAAAGAAATCTTAAATCTGAAATACCTCAAATTATATTAAATAGAATATTCAAATCTAACATGGAAAAGTTCATAAGTCAATTTGGCAACATAAGTAATTAACAAATAAAAGCATTAGAATATCTAAAAGTAGAAGAGAAATATAAAGTAAAAGGGAATATTGAACCTGTGACTGAAGAAGAAATAAACCTAACCTTTAAGAGGAATCCTAATCCTAAATCCTAAGAGAGAGGAGAGAACCTCTCTCTCTAAAACTACATCTAATCCTAAAATTATGTATTATTAAAGCTTGATTTATGAATGAATGGATTCTCCCACTTTATAGCCTCTAATATGTGTTTTCTGGGCCGAAAACTGGGCCAGAAACAGCCCAGAAATCGCTGGGGCCGAAATCTGCCACGCTGATTTTCGTCACTGCGACGCGTCCGCGTGGAGCACGCATTCACGTCGCTTATCTGTACGGACACTATGACAAATTATATATTAAATCGAAGCTCCGGACGTTGGCTTTCCAACGCAACTAAAACCGCATCATTTGGACCTCTGTAGCTCAAGTTATGACCATTTGAGTACAAAGAGGTTAGGCTGGACAGCTTAGCAATTTCTCTAACTTCTTGTATTCCTTCCATTTTTGCATGCTTCCTTTCCATCCTCTAAGCCATTCCTGTCCTGTAATCCCTAAAATCACTTAACACACATATCAAGGCATCAAATGATAATAAGAGAGGATTAAGATTAGCTAAATTAAGACCAAAGAAATATGTTTTCAATCATAGCACAAAGTCAAGAAGGAAATTGTAAAACCATGCATTTTGTATGGATAAGTGTATGAAAGATTGATAAAATTCACTCGATTGAGCACAAGATAAACCATAAAATAGTGGTTTATCAAGCATCCTCTGATATGGAAGACTCGACTTTGTCTGTGGCGTTTTGAGTAGGATCACCAAGAGAATGAACTGCTAGCGCTTCACCCTTCGTCAGATTGGATGACCACGGCCCATGGCATTCAATCTGTAGCAGAGGATATCAATGACTATGGCCCATAGCGTTGATCACATACAGGCTGCCATAGAAGAAGATCATTCACAAGCAGAGAAGATAGTAGTGCCAGAGTTAATTCAGAAAGGCAAAGCAACTCCAATCCTCAACTCTATCCTTAAAGTATTAGCACCTTGTTAAAAAAATCGTAAACTCCATAATCTAACAACCTTCTGATCTGCCTGACTAAGACCTGAAAGATAATCATAGCTTGGTTCAAACCACAATCCTTGTGGGATCAACCCTGACTCGCTCAGATATTACTTGGACGACCTAGTGCACTTGCTAGTACAATAGTACGAAGATGTAGGGATTCATGCTACCAGCAAGGTATGGATTATTATATAGTGTTGGAAAGCTCTAAAAGTCAGCTTTCCATATCCATTGAGAGCGCTCCATTTGGACTTCTGTAGTTCCAGAAAATCTCTTCCGAATGCAAGGAGGTCAGATCCGGACAGCATCTGTAGTGCTCTATCTGTCTCTGAATTAGACTTCTGCTCCAGCTCCTCAATTTCAGCCAGAAAATACCTGAAATTGTACAAAAACACAAAAACTCATAGTAGAATCCAAAAATGTGAATTTAACACTAAAACCTATAAAAACATAATAAAAACTAAATAAAACATACTAAAAACTATATGAAAATGATGCCAAAAAGTGTATAAAATATCCGTTCATCACAATACCAAACTTAAACTGTTGCTTATCCCCAAGCAACTAAAAACACAGTAGGATAAAAAGAAAATTAAGATACAATAAATTTCTAAGTTTCCAATTAAGCTTAGTTACAATTGGATGAGCGAGACTTAGTAGCTTTTTGCTTCTGAATAGCTTTGGCATCTCACTGTCCATTGAAACTCAGAATGGTTGTCATCTTTAGGAACTTAGAATCCAAATGATATTATTGACTCTCCTAGTTAAGCTCTTTTTGATTCTTGAACACAGCTTTTAGAGTTTTGGCCGTGAACCTAAGCACTCTGTTTTCCAATATTACCACCGGATACATTCATGTCACAAACACTTTAACTGGGTGAACCTTTTCAGATTGTGACTCAGCTTTGCTAGAGTCCCCTGATAGAGGTGTCCAGAGTTCTTAAGCACACTCTTTTTGCTTTGGACCTCGACTTTAACCGCTCAGTCTCAAACTTTTCACTTGACACCTTCACGCCACAAGCACATGGTTAGGGACAGCTTGATTGAGCCGCTTAGGCCATGATTTTATTCCCTTAGGCCCTCCTATCCATTAATGCTCAAAGCCTTGGATCCTTTTTACCCTTGCCTTTTGGTTTAAAGGGTTATTGGCTTTTTCAATCTGCCCTCCTTTTCCTGCATTTTTGGGCAGTAATGGATTTTTCTGCTTTTTATGTTTGTTTTTGCCATTTTTTCTTTCTTTTTCGCATGCATAATAATTTTTTTCTTTTGCAACATGCTTTTTCTTTTTTGCTGCTTTTTCTTACTTCAAGAATCAATTTTATTGATTTTTCAGATTAGTAATAATATGTTTCCTTTTTCCTTGTTCTTTCAAGAGCCAACATTCTAAAATTCCAACTTCAAATATGCACTGTTTCATCATACATTCAGAAAACAAAAGCAATGTCACCACATCAACATAATTAAACTATTCTTATTATAAACTTGAAATTTATACATCTCTAAATTCTTTTCAATTAAAATTTTTTTAAGCAAGGTGAGAGATATATGGAACATTTTACATCTTTAAGGCATAAATGCAAATGATCATGCAACAAGAACAAGAGAATAGATAAAACATAACAGAAAACAAAAATAAATAAATAAAGGGAAAGGAAGTAAAAAGAGAACGAGTCCACCTTTAATGGTGGCGGCTAGTGCTCCTCCTTGAGGATCTAATGTGATGCTTGATCTCTTCAATTTCATTCCTTTGCCTTTGTTGCTCGTCCCTCATAGCCCTTTGGTCTTCCCTTATGAATCTTTGATCTTCTCTTATTTCATTGAGGGTGGTAGCATGCTCTTAATGCTCCATCCTTAATTCCTCCATGTTAGTGCTCAATTCTCCAAGAGAAGTTTGCCATTGATCCCAATAGCTTTGAGGAGGAAAGTACATCCCTTGAGACATCTCAGGGATCTCATGCTGAGGCGGCTGCACAGGTTCTTGTGCATGCTCTTTTGTTTGCTCCATCCTCTTCTCGGTGATGGGCTTATCCTCCCCAATGGAGATATCTCCCTCTATGACAATTACAGCTGAATTGCATAGATGATAGATGAGGTGTGGGAATGCCAACCTTGCATAGGTGGAAGGCTTCTCAGCTATCTTGTATAATTCTTGAGGAATCACCTCATGTACTTCCACCTTACTTCCAATCATGATGCAATGAATCATGATGGCTCTGTCCACAGTCACTTCTGACCGGTTGCTAGTAGGGATGATGGAACGTTGGATGAATTCCAACCATCATCTAGCTATGGGCTTAAGGTCAACCCTTCTTAGTTGAATGGACTTGCCTTGGGAATCCTTTTTCCACTGTGCTCTTTTCACACAGATGTCTGAGAATGCCAACCTTGCATTAGAGGTAAGTTGAACGCTAACCTCACACTTTCTGGGCTGAAGTCTAAGATTTTTTCTCGGACCATGGTGATCTAATTCCTTGGATTTGGGTTCACACTAGTGTCATGGTTTTTAGTAACCCATGCATTAGCATAGAACTCTTGCACCATGAGAATCCCAACATCCAGAATGGGATTGGTTAGGACTTCCCAACCTCTTTTCCGGATCTCTCTTCGGATTTCCGGATACTCATTCTTCTTGAGGATGAAAGGGACCTCAGGGATCACTTTCTTATCTCCCACTACTTCATAGAAGTGGTCTTGGTAGGCTTTGGTGACAAATCTCTCCATCTCCCAAGATTCAGAGGGAGTGGCTACTGCCTTTCCTTTCCTCTTTCTAGAGGAGTCTCCAACCTTGGGTGCCATGAATGGTAATGGAAAGAAAAAAGCTATGCTTTTTCCACACCAAACTTAAAACTTTGCTCGTCTTCGAGCAAAAATAAAGAAAAGAGAAGAATGAAGTAGAAGAAGAAGAAAATAAAGGAAGATAGAGGGAGAGAGAGGGATCGGCCTTGTGGGGTGTATAAGGGTATAAGAGGTGTGTGTATGAAGGGTTATGGAGAGGGGTATTTATAGGAGTGGGGATGGATATGGTTCGGCTATAGGGTGGGAAATTTGATTTTGAAGTGGGTGGGGGGGGGTAGGTGGGAGTTATGATGGTTTTGGGGAAGTGGTATGGATGTGATTGGGTTAGGGTTTATAGGGAAGTGTGTATAGAGAAGTGTGAAAGTAAGTGGGGTTGGTAGGGTAGGTGAAAGATGCTGTGGGACCCACAGGTCCTGAGAGGCTAGGGAATCCAGATTCTCCGCTTCTCTACACTGGCATTTGAATGCCCAGGGGCTGCTCCCTGGCTGGCGTTCAACGCTAGCAATGCTGCCCATTTGGGGCGTTGGACACCCAGCAGGGATACCCTGGCTGGCGTTCAACTTTAACACTCCATCCAGAGTGTTCTGCTTTTACTGTTGTGAAATTCTGTCTCTGTTCCAAATGCTGCATATGATCATGACTCTAAAAGAAAAATAAAACAAGGAATAAATAATTAATTAAGGTTGGGTTACCTTCTAACAAGCGCTTCTTTAACGTCACTAGCTTGATGTTTAGCTCCTTACGAAGGTGAGTGTGGGCTCAGATTTTCACCTCTTACAGTGAACCTTCTTCCTGTCTTCTCATGAATGAGCTCCACATGCTCTAAAGACAGGACACGACTCACTGTATGTGGTAAGATTGGTTTCTTAGCAAAGACAACTCTCATGCCAGGTGAGAGGCCTTCAGTTGGAACTTTCTTGTCCCTCCAGCCTTTAGGTACTTTCTTCTTAGTACCTTTGTGCTTAGAGCTTGTTGAGGGCTGCCCAACACTAAACTTAGAATTGATCTTTGGGGGCTCTGAAAAGCTCTGCATAGAAAGAGAGGGTTGGAACACAAGGTGTTACACAATTATCTCTAGTTTGGAGGGAGAATTGGGATGAGGCATCTTGAATAAGATGTAATCCTCTCCTAATTGTAGAGTCAGTTCTCCCTTAGCCACATTAATGATAGCATTAGCAGTGGTTAGGAAAGGTCTTCCAAGGATGATAGAGTCATCCTCATCCTCTCCTATGTCTAAGACTATGAAGTTTATAGGGATGTAGTGGTTTTCAACCTTCACCAAGACATCCTCTACTAAGACATATGGCTTCTTCATCGTTTTGTCTGCCATCTCTAGTGAGATGAGTGCAGCTTGTACCTCAAGAATTCTCAGCTTCTCCATTACAGAGAGTGGCATGAGGTTTATACTTGACCCTAGGTCACACAGAGCCTTTTCAAAGGTTATAGTGCCTATGGTGCAAGGAATTAGAAAGCGTCCAGGATCTGGAATCTTCTGAGGTAGCCTCTGCGAACCAAAGGATGGAGTTCTTTGGTAAGCAGTGGAGGTTCTTCCCCCAGAGGCTTTGTACCAAATAACTTGGCATTCAGCTTCATAAGAGCTCCTAGATACCGAGCAACTTGCTCTTTCTTAGTGTCCTCATCCTCATCCGAGGATAAGTAGTCATCAGAACTCATGCACTACAGAAGTGCATGCAAAGGAACCTCAATAGTTTTTATGGTTTCCTTTGGTTCTGGGATAGAAGGTTCTTGAGTGGGATTTAAGTACTCAAAGGGTGTGCTTTGACTGGCGTTTAACGCCAGCTCTGTGAGCTCTTTGGGCGTTAAACACCCTTGCTGTACACCCTCACTGGCGTTAAATGCCAGTCCCTCTAGCATTCTGGGCATTGAACGCCCAGCAGGGATGTCCTTGCTGGCGTTCAACGCCCAGTAGGGATGTCCTTGCTGGCGTTCAATGCCAGCTTCCCTGGGTTGGTGGGCGTTGAACGCACCGTGAGGGGTTCCTCACTGGTGTTCAATGCCAAAATGGCTGCATGGTCGGGCGTTGAATGCCCAGTGAGGGGTTCCTCACTGGCATTCAACGCCAGAGAGCCTGGGTGTTTGGGCATTGAACGCTCAGCCAGTGCTCCCTGGCTGGCATTCAATGCTAGCTCTGTGGCTAGAATGGGCGTTGAACGCCTAGTGAGGGGTTCCTCACTGGCGTTCAATGCCAGGCTTGCTGCCAGTTTGGGCGTTGAATGCCCAGTGATATGTCATTCACTGGCGTTCAACGCCACCACATTCTCCTCAGGTTTGGCCTCTACCTGCATGGTTATGGCCTTGCACTCTTCTCTAGGATTAACCTCAGTATTACTGAGAAGAGTTTCAGGTGGAATCTCAGGGATCCTTTTGCTTAGTTGACTAACTTGTACCTCCAAATTTCTAATGGAGGACCTTGTTTCATTAATGAAACTATGAGTGGTCTTAGAGAGGCTAGAAACCAGAGTTACTAAGTCAGAAAGGCTCTGCTTAGAGGTTTCCATATTCCCTTGAGAAGATGGGAATGGTGGTCTGTTATTGAACCTATTCTGGTTCCTTCCACCTTGATTGTTATTGAAACCTTGCTGAGGTTTCTGTTGATCCTTCCATTTGAGGTTAGGATGATTCCTCCATGAAGGGTTGTAGGTGTTTCCAAAGGGTTCTCCCATGTAATTCACCTCTTCCATGGTGGGTTGATCAGGATCATAAGCTTCTTCTTCAGGAGAAGCTTCCTGAGTACTGCAAGCTGCAGTTTGCATTCCAGTCAGATACTGGGAGATCATATTGACTTGCTGAGTTAAGATATTATTCTGAGCCAATATGGCATTCGGAGTTTCAACTTCATGAACTCCTTTCTTTTGAGAGATTCCCTGGTTTACAGGATTTCTTTCAGAAGTATACATGAACTGGTTGTTAGCAACTATCTCAATGAGTTCTCTAGCTTCTGCAGGTGTTTTCTTCAAGTGAAGTGATCCACCTGCAGAGCTGTCCAATGAAATTTTGGATATCTCAGACAAGCCATCATAGAGCATGCCTATGATGGACCATTCTGAAAGCATGTCAGGAGGACATCTCCTGATAATTTTCTTGTATCTTTCCCAAGCGTCATAGAGGGATTCACCTTCTCTTTGTCTGAAGGTTTGAACTTTCACTCTAATCTTGCTCATCCTTTGAGGAGGAAAGAAGTTAGAAAGAAAAACATTAACCAGCTTTTCCTAAGAGTCAAGACTCTCTCTAGGTTGGGCATCCAACCATAGCTTAGCTCTATCTCTTACAGCAAAGGGAAAGAGCATCAGCTTGTGAAAACTTTAGGATCTACTCTATTAGTCTTTACAGTATCATAGATCTGTAAGAATTCAACTAAGAACTGATGTGGATCTTCCAATGGAAGTCAATAGAACTTGCAGTTCTGCTGCAGAAGAGAAACTAACTGAGGCTTAAGCTCAAAATTGTTAGCTCCAATGGCAGGTACATAGATACTTCTGCCATAAAAGTCAGAGGTAGGCATGGTGAAGTCACCAAGAACCTTTCTGGCTTCCTCTTGAGGTTTGGCCATAGCTCCTTTTTCTTGTTCAAAATTTTCTGAAAGGTCTTTTTTGGAGTGTTGTGCTTTAGCTTATTGTAAACACCTCCTTAGAGTTTTCTCAGGTTCAGGATCAGGAGTCAAGAGGGGTTCTTTATCCCTGTTCCTGGTCATAAACAAGAAAAGAAAAGAAAGAAAAGAAGAAAGTTTTTTGTGTCACTTGGACCAAAGAGCTTCGAGTGAGATGTGAAGAAAGAAGAGAGAAATAAAAGTGAAGAGGGAAGATGAGAAGGAAGAATACTTTGAATAAATAGAAGCAAACAGAAGAAGATGTATAAATAGAAAAGATGAATAAGAATTAAAAATATTTTTGTTTTTATTTTATTTAATAATTGAATTCGGAAATTAAGTTAATTAATTTAAAATCATTTAAAATTTGAATGTTGAATTTTCGAAAATAGAGGTGAGAGAAAAAGAAGAAGTTTTCGAAAATTAAGAGAGAAGAGAGTTAGTTGGGAAGTTTTGAAAAATGAGAGAGAGAAGATAAGATATTAATTAAGAAAAGATTTGAATTTAAAATAAGATAAGAAATAAGATAAGAAAAGATTTGAAATTGAAATTTGAAGTTAGAAAAAGATAAGATAAGGAATTTAAAAAGATTTGAAAAAGATTTTAAAAAGATAAGATTTTGAAATTTGATTTTGAAAAAGATATGATTTTTAAAATTTGAAATTTGAAAAAGATAAGATTTTTAAATTTTGAAAAAGATGAAAAAAGATAAGATTTTTAAAAAAGATGAGATTTTTAATTTTTGAAAACTTGGAGACTAAGATAAGATAAGATAAAAATTTTAAATTGAAATCTGAATTTTCATTGAAAAATTTCGAAAATAATAATTAAATAAAGACAAAAAATATTTTTTTATTTTTTGAATTTAATGATGAAAGAGAAAAACACACAACAGATACAAGACTTAAAATTTTTAGATCTAATGTTCCTTGTTTTCGAAAATTTTGGAGGAAAACACAAAGGAACATCAAATTTAAAAATTTTAAGATCAAAACACAAAAAAGACTCAAGAACACTTTGAAGACTAACAAGAACATAAAGAACAAAACTCAAAGACTCAAAGAACACAAGAACATAAAAAGAACACCAAACTTAAAATTTTTAGAAAACCAAGACACAATTTTTCGAAAATTGAAAGAAAAATAACAAGAAAATACCAAACTTAAAGACTTGACACAAGATTTAACTAAAGAAACTATTTTTAAAATTTTTTTTGAAAGAAATACTCAAAGGGAACGAAAATTTAACCAAGAATATAAACAAAATACTCAATCAGAAAGCTAAGGATGCTTGAAAATAAACTGCATGAAAAGGATTTTTGGAAAAAATTTTGTAAATGAAAAATAGGAACATACAAGACTTAAACCAAGAATAAAAATTGAACAAAGAAAAGAAAAATATTTTTGAAAAAGGTTTTTGATTTTTTCGAAAATTAAAGAAAACGAAAATAAAATTAAAAGACTCAAATAAAAAAATATAAATTACCTGATCTAGGGAGCAAGACAATCCGTCAGTTTGTCCAAACTCAACAATCTCTGGCAACGGCACCAAAAACTTGGTGCACGAATCCCCACACTTTCGTACAGCTGTACCAGCAAGTGCACTGGGTCGTCCAAGTAATACCTGAGCGAGTTAGGGTCGATCCCACGAGGATTGTGGTTTAAAGCAAGCTATGGTTATCTTGCAGGTCTTAGTCAAGCAGATCAGAAGGTTGTTGGATTATGGAGTTTAGGATTTTTTTTAATAGGGTGCTAATACTTTAAGGATAGGGTTGAGGATTGGAGTTGCCTTACCTTTTTGAATTAACTCTGGTACTATTGTCTTCTCTACTTGTGAATGATCTTCTTCTATGGTAAGTTGTATGTGATCAACGCCATGGGCTGTGGTCATTGATCTCCTTTGCTACAGATTGAACGCCATGGGTCGTGGTCATCCAATCTGATGAAGGGTGAAGCGCTAGCAGTTCATTCTCTTGGCGATCCTACTCAAAACGCCACAGACAAGGTCGAATCTTCTAGATAAGAGGATGCTGCTTCTTAGGATTCTAGCCTATACCACGGAGATCCTAATCTCACCGAAAATCGGCTGAACTGGTATCTCGAGAAGTCCCCAACGAAATCATAGAATAGCCGTCTGAGAGATGTATAAACATAGTTGTTGGCTCGTGCTTTCCAGTCACGTATTCACACGAACCCAAGTAGACACAGGTATTTGTCAGGCACGTTCGTCTTAATGTGATGAACAGAGCTGATTGTCACTGATAATCCTATCCACCACGTTGATGATCAGATATACATCTTAGAGATAAATCAAACATGGCCAGAAGAAGAAAAATTATTACTTTTATTAATTCATAGGACTCAGCAGGGCTCCTCCCCTCAACCTAAGAGGTTTAAAAACTCATACTAAATTAAAATACAAAGTAAAACTCGAAAATAATGTGTAAAGTCTAGATGTTGTTCGAATGATTATGTAAAATACACTTTAAATACGAAATAGATGACTAGAAATGGTAAAACAGTCTATTTAGTGCTAAAATCCACTTCCGGGAACCACTTGGTGAGTGTTTGGGCTGAGCTTTGATGAGATCCACGTGCTATGAGGCTCCTAGGGCATTGAACGCTGGCTAGCGGGTCCTCTCTGGGCGTTTGGATGGTGCGAAATTTATTGTTGATTCAGAATTTCTCAAAATAAGAATCTCTTCGTCGCAAGTATAGCCAAATCAACGACTAACTCTCAACATCAAAGTTTAATTTCTAAATGATAATAACCGAGTGTAATGAAACCTCGGTTCATTCTCCGTAAGATGCAATTGGAAGTGTTACTCTTTCGGTTGTGATGGCAAAGGGGTTTTGAAATCAAAGAACTAAAGATTGAAAGAACTTAAGAAATAAAAGAACAAAGAGATGATCAAAATTGGTATAAATGCAAGTAAAAGGGAAACAAGATCAAAACTAGTGAAAATGATATAAATGCATAGAAAGCCTTGACTTGAGAATGAGGATCCGAGGAATTCTATCATCGCCATGACCACAACTATGATAATTATGATGAGTCAATCTACCTAGTTAACCCCTAACATCGAGGAGTAGGTCAAGCAAGTATAATTGACCTTAATCCATAAGTCTTAGCTAACTTACCAAACTAGTTGATAAAAGGCTAGCGTCAATGGAAACAAGAGTCAACTAACTACCCAAGAATTACCACTAAATGTCAGACATCATGACTCTAGTATCCTAGGAACTCAAATCCCAAGCCAAGGTGTGAAAATCTACTCAAAACTCATAATTGGCATTTTCACAAACACCTTGTGTGCATAAAACCAAAACATAGAAAATTGCAAAGACAAGTAAAAGCTATAATCAAACTATTCACAATATCAACAATAAACATCCAAACAAGCATAAAGAAAGCATAAAATATTAAATTCATCTATCAAAATTCCAAGATACCAAAATTGCATATATAAATAAAGTAACTTGAACCATAAGAAAATAAAGGCAAAAGTAATGTAATTAAAGAGAAGATCAAGAGTACTTACAATAAAAGAAGCAAAAATTCAAAAAAAAGCTTGCTATAAAATGCTACAATGGAGATGGAAATGAAACCCTAGGAGAGCAATTTCTACTCTACTCCTACTCCTATGGAAGCTTCCTAATTCTAATTCTACCTAATAAAAACCTAATGTGTTGATATGTGTTGATATCCCCTTCATATAGCACTTCAATTCAGCCTCTAGTCTTCCAAAATTGGGCCAAAAGCCCTCAGAAATCGCACATCACGTGTTTCATTAATGAAACCACGTGCAGGGTCCTGTGCGTACGCACAGATGTGTGCGTATGCACACTTTGCTGAAAGTCCACCTGTGCGTACGCACAGAGGGTTGTGCGCACGCACACATACAAATTTCTTCTATCACTCAAGTCTCCTCTAATCATGCTTTCAAGGATTTGCTTTTCATCTAACAATCAACAAGTATTTGATGCATGTATGCAAGTATCATGAGGTCTTATTAGGGTTGTAATGGGGTTAGGGTTAAGGTGGGATAGATATCGCTAAGTGGACTAAGATTGAATCCTTAATTAGCCCAAGTCTCTCACTTAACCTATATCAACCAAATCACTAATATATGCAACCTAACTTCCCATTCCTCTCTTTTTATACACATTTATGCATCTTTTTTTTTCATCCAAATCCACATATGCATTTTTTATTCATTTTTTTTCTTTTCTTTTTCTTTGGGATAACTTTTGTCCCATCTTATTATTTTTTTATTTCATTTTTTTCTTTTGTTTTTCTTTTATATTTTTTTTCTTTTTCTATGACAAATGCATATGGTTAAAGCAAATTAAAATATGAATGTGCACCCATTTTCTAAATTTTTCAATAATTACCTAAAACAAAATTTTTCTCTACCAATTCTTCCCAAAATTTTCCCCACACTTAAATGACACACACATCTCAACCTCAGCTAATCAAAGATGTAATTCTAGGTAATTCATGGTTTTTCCCTTAGGGTTGTGATGTGCTAATAATTAGAACAAAGGGGATTAAAAAGCTCAAAAGGGGTTAACAAAGGTAGATGCAAGGTAGGTCCATATGGGTGAGTGAGTTTAATTCAAAAATGGCCTCAATCATGCTAAATGCATTCAAGACATCAAACATCGGAAATAAAAAATTAAGCAAAACCAAGATCACAATCATAGAAGAAATATAGCACACCATGAACAAAATAGTGGTTATAATGTGTAACCACTCATTAAAGTTCAAAAACTCACAAGGCATTTTATTCTATCTCTCTTTTATGTTCTACAAAAATTCATTCAAGCAAGTTTAAAAACAATTTTCCAAATCAATTTAATAGAATGCCCTTAAAAACAAAATTCTTGAAAAATCCTTGTTGTTTTTCACCAAAATTACTTCCTATATATGTATGTATGATGTGATGGATGTAATTTCAAAAACTTCCCTAGTTCTATTCCTAATTTTCAACATCCAAAAATTAACATGAATAATTAGGACCAAAATTGAACTAGGTACATTCACAACATCCAATCACAACTTCTATCTATAAAGTATATACCATGCAAAAGATGCAAAATGTAATAGATATAAACTATCAATAGTCTAAGATATATGTACTAAAAGAAAATGCAATGCAATAATAAAAAACACTCAAAATATCTACAAGAAACATAATAAAAAGAAACAAAAAAAATAAAGTGCAAAGTGTTCGGTAAAGAAAGTTTACTCCCCAAAATGACGAATCCTCCCCCACACTTAAGCGTTGCACGGTCCTCCGTGCACGAACACAATCCGGGGAGAATGTCTCTAAGTTCCTCCACCATCGGTTGGCGGATGCAGGGGCTTGGGTTGTGTGGAAATCGCCAAGTTCAAAGTATTTTCGGCATCTCCATTCTCAGTGTCCTTCTCCTCTCCCGACTCCTTGCCTTTATGTCTCATCCTCAAAAAGAATGAATAAAGTATAATTAGGAATCATAGGGCAAGTGGCACAAAAAGATAAAGGAGGGAGCAAATACATTGTATGCTTGGAGGAAAAAGAAAACAAACAAACATTTAATTGAGGGAGTTTGCATAGTGGTGTGGTATGATAAAAAGATGAGCCATGTGTGTATTCCAATTATGCGCGCGGTTAGAATACACACAACGGCCAGTTAAAATGATATCTACACAATCAAAAAGTAAGCATGAGTCCCTCAACTAAATGGCCTAAGATGCAAGCAATGAATGAGCATCAATTAAACACTAGCAATGTAACAAACAACAATTAAGCAAACTCAAGCTAGATTATCAAAACTAAATAAAGAAGATAAAAATTAAGCCAGTAAATAAACAAAACAAAGAAGAGTAAAACAAGAAAATTGAAAAGTTGGAGGTGGAAAAGAAAGAGATAGGTAACAGTGGCACTTGTGATAACCACTGCGAGGCTCACGGTAACGGAGTTTCGCCGGAGAAGAGAAGAAGGAAAGAAGAAAAAGAAAGAAAGAGAAGAAATAAAAGAAAGAAGAATGAGAAAAGAAGAAAAAAAAGAAGAAAGGAAAAGAGAGAGGGACGTGGTTGCGGTGGTGGTTCCGACGCCGACGGCGGCGGTCGGACGGCGATGGTGGTGGTCGCCAGAAGAATGGGGAGGGGTTTGGCTGGGGTAAGAGAGTAGAAGAAGAAAGAAGGAAAGAAGAAAGTGGGTGGAGAGTGGCGTAACAGGGTAGCTTTCAAATTATTGCCCAAAACGCGACCCGTGCGTACGCACACCAGCAAAAATTTGGGGGCGTTCATACGCACAAGACGTGCGAGCGCTACTGGCAGAGAGGGTCTCAAGACGTGTGCATGCGCACAGGCATGTGCGCACTCACAGAACACTTTTTTTTAAAGCAGGTAAAATGACCATGTGTGCGTACGCACAGGTACTTGTGTGCACGCACAGAATGAAAATGTTGTGGGGGTGTGCGTTCATAGAGGGTACGAGCGCTGCGAATAGAACGCGTGCAAATAGGTGTGCGTACGCACACTTCTGTGTGCACGCACAGATGGGGAAAGAAGAAACAAGGCTGTGCACATGCACAGAACTCTATTTCTGCAACATTTTTAAAGCCTCTAAGGCACCAACCATGATATCAATCAAAGGTTTTTAACCCCAAAACATATCATTCATCAAACACATGATCAAACATAAAAATGCAACTAAATCAAGCCTAGAATGCAATCAAATTAAGCTAATTAAAGAGGCAAAATTCAATAAACAAAAACTAAAAGAAAGAAAAGTTGAAAGGATATTACCATGGTGGGGGTGTCTCCCACCTAGCACTTTGGTTTATAGTCCTTAAGTTGGACTTTGAGTGAAGCTTGTGTCATGGTGGCTTATGTTTCCACTCGTCCTTGATTTGCCACCTATGTTTGCTCTTGATTGGGCCTCCGGGATCCCAAATGAAGTACATTAAGTTCTCAAGCAACCTCAAGCAAGAAATTAGGATCCAAAATTGTTGGTTGCAAAGATGTATGCCCGGATCCCATACTTTGGTTTCTCTATCATCCTCTTGTTGACTTTCACTTGTACCCTTGGATGAACAACCTCTCCAAGCACCTTTTGAGCACCCAATGAGATCTTGGAATCCTCCCAAGTGGACCTTTCACCATTTATACCTTGAATTCCTTGGGTAACCAATACCCATTCCTTCACCATTTAACACTCTAAGAAGCACCTTAAGTTGGTGGTCCGTTTCCAAGAGAGCATATTGGTGTGGGCCTATGAAGCTCACGGAAGAAATTGTTACCCATTCAAATTGCCCTCGGTTTGGAGTTACTCTCTTTGACTCTTGCATGAATGCTTCCACTTCTTGGATGTCTACCTCTTCCTCACCACTCTTTTCTAGCTCTTCCCTTTCTCTCTCAAACTCAAGAGTGGAAGGTTCCTCAAGATCATTGAGGGGGTTGACCAAGGTGGACAAAAAATCATTGATGATACAATCCACTTCTTGATCAAACTCCCCCAATTCTCCATTCACCTCTTCCGGTTCACTAGCATTACCTTCCTCCTCTTGTGACTCTTGTCCTAGCTCCTCTTCTTTCCCTTGAGACTCCATGTTCCCCTCCTCTCTACACTCCGTAGTTGATCCTTCGCTTTCTTCAAGGGGGATGTCTTGAGTGGTTGAGTGTAGTGAGGCCAAGCGGTTGACCGCTTCGGCTATGGTAGCAATGAACTCCCCTTGCTTCTTTTGGAACCCTTCTTTCTCTTGGAAGAATGCTTGAAGGTCTTGTTGTTCTTAAGGCAAGGGTTGGAGAACTTCACAATTTGATGGAAGAGAAGGTTCAAAGGTTGGGAAAAAGGTTGCAAAGTTGTATGGTGCATTATGTGGGTGAGGGTATTGAGGTGGTGTGTAAGGATATGGTGGTTCATATGGTTGATGGTAAAGTGTATAAGTATCTTGATTCCATAGAGGTGGAGGGTGTAGTACTTGAAGGTTTGGTGGTTGGGGGTCATGTAGGGGGTATCTTTCATATCTTTGGATTTGGTATACACATAGGGAAGGGTTTGGCTCCTTGTAGTATGAGGGAGGTGTTTGCCATGAGTGTTACTCATATGCAATTGGTTCCTCGCTAAATTGGTACTCCCACTCTATGAAGCAATCCCAATTTGAATTCATCATACCCTACAAAATACTCACAACCAAACTCCAAGTAACAAGGGTGATAGCTCATAGAGAAAGTGGAAAATAAAAGCAAAAGACATTAATAAACAAGAAAAATAAGAAACTAAATATTAATAAAAATAACCAAACAACCAAAAAGTAAGATATTTACACTATCAACATATTTACAACAACCAAAAAATAGCACTCAATTGCCTCCCCAGCAACGGCGACAAAAACTTGGTGCGAAAATTATTGTTGATTCGGAATTTCTCAAAATAAGAATCTCTTCGTTGCAAGTATAGCCAAATCAACGACTAACTCTCAACATCAAAGTTTAATTTCTAAATGATAATAACCGAGAGTAATGAAACCTCGGGTCGTTCTCCCTAGGATGCAATTGGAAGTGTTGCTCTTTCGGTTGTGATGGCAAAGGGGTTTTGAAATCAAAGAACTAAAGATTGAAAGAACTTAAGAAATAAAAGAACAAAGAGATGATCAAAATTGGTATAAATGCAAGTAAAAGGGAAACAAGATCAAAACTAGTGAAAATGCTATAAATGCATATAAAGCCTTGACTTGAGAATGAGGATCCGAGGAATCCTATCATTGCCATGACCATAACTGATAATTATGATGAGTCAATCTCACCTAGTTAACCCCTAACATCGAGGAGTAGGTCAAGCAAGCATAATTGACCTTAATCCATAAGTCCTAGCTAACTTACCAAACTAGTTGATAAAAGGCTAGCGCCAATGGAAACAAAAGTCAACTAACTACCCAAGAATTACCACTAAATGTAGGACATCATAACTCTAGTATCCTAGGAACTCAAATCCCAAGCCAAGGTGTGAAAATCTACTCAAAACTCATAATTGGAATTTTCACAAACACCTTGTGTGCATAAAACCAAAACATAGAAAATTGCAAAGACAAGTAAAAGCTATAATCAAACTATTCACAATATCAACAATAAACATCCAAACAAGCATAAATAAGGCATAAAATATTAAATTCATCTATCAAAATTCCAAGATACCAAAATTGCATATATAAACAAAGTAACTTAAACCATAAGAAAATAAAGGCAAAAGTAAGGTAATTAAAGAGAAGATCAAGAGAACTTACAATAAAAGAAGCAAAAATCCAAAGAAAAGCTTGCTATAAAATGCTACAATGGAGATGGAAATGAAACCCTAGGAGAGCAATTTCTACTCTACTCCTACAACTACTCCTATGGAAGCTTCCTAATTCTAATTCTACCTAATGAAAACCTAAGGTGTTGATATGTGTTGATATCCCCTTCATATAGCACTTCAATTCAGCATCTAGCCTTCCAAAATTGGGCCAAAAGCCCTCAAAAATTGCGCAGCACATGTTTCATTAATGAAACCACATGCAGGGTCTTGTGCGTACGCACAAAGGATTGTGTGCACGCACACATACAAATTCCTTCTTGTGCGTACGCACGAGTACTTATGCGCACGCACACTTGTCTGTGTATGCTTTTCCTTGTTTTCTTCATGTATTCTACCTTGTACATTCTTTCTTCCACTTTTTCCTAGCCAATCTTGCCAAAATGACCTGAAATCACTCACAAAACATATCACGACATCGAATGGCACAAAAATGGAATTAAAATCTCTAATTTAGGCCCAAAAACGCATGTTTTCACATTTAGGTTCAATTTAGGGATCAAACACAAAAGTATGCTATTTTGGTGATTAAGTGTGAGTTTATGTGATGAAATCCATTCAATTCAAGCCAAAAATTATCATCAAATATGGACTTATCAGATGATGGACTCTGCTCCGTGGGCGCTGGACGCCTGGAAGGGGGCAGATAGCTGGCATTGGACGCCAGTTTTGGGCCTTCTAATCCGAAGCAAAGTATGGAATACTTTATATTGCTGAAAATTTCTGGAAGTCAGCTTTCCATATCCATTGAGAGCGATCCATTTGAACTTCTGTAGTTCTAGAAAAGCTCTTCCAAGTGCAAGGAGGTCAGATCCAGACAGCATCTGTAGTGCTTTTTTTGTCTCTGAATCAGACTTCTGCTCCAGTTCCTCAATTTCAGCCAGAAAATACCTGAAATTGTACAAAAACACAAAAACTCATAGTAGAATCCAAAAATGTAAATTTAACACTAAAACTTATAAAAACTTAATAAAAACTAAATAAAACATACTAAAAACTATATGAAAATTATGCCAAAAGCGTATAAAATATCTGCTCATCAACTGTCTATTCCAATAATGAATGATTCATTCCATGGCAAGCTATAAGTGATTAATGCCATGCTAATGGTCATTAATCTCCTTTGATCCAGATCAAATGCCACACTAGTGGTCATTCAATCTGAACGAGGGTGAAGTTCTAGCAATTCAACCTCTGATGATCCTACTCAAAATGTCATAGACAAGGTAAGATCTTTTGGATCGGAGAATGAAGCCTTACGATTCTATCTTATACCACAAAGGCCCTAATCGCCCCAGATCTCGGATGAACAGATGTTCCCATATCCCCAACGAGATTGTGGATTAGCCGTCTAAGAGATGTAATCTCAAGCTTGTAGTTCAGTGCTATCCCTCTCAAGACTCGCAAGAACTCATGTAGAACAAGGGAACATACACTAGTTTCACCCCAAATTCATAAAGATTAAAGAACGAAAATACATCTTAGAATGGACTTAAACAGAGATTGAAATAGAAACAGTAATATTATTAAACCATAAGAATCAGCAGAGCTCTTAACCTTAACCTAGGAGGTTTAGTTGCTCATAATATTCAAAGACACATTAAGAAGGTGTAATGTAATATATTTGTGCTTCTCCCCTCCTGGGAGGCCCTCCTTAAGAAAAAGGAAGTCTCTTATTTATAGTAAATACTAGACCTAAAAGATGTAAATTTTAATATAAAAGTTACAAAGATAATATAAAATAAGTTAAGGGGTGCTAAAATCCATTTTGGGGCCCACTTGGTGAGTGTTTGGGTTGAGCTTGGCATCCAAATTGGGTGAGTGGGCATTGAGCGCCCTCTAGGGAGTGCCTTGGTGCGTCCTTGCTCCCTCTTGGGCATTGAACACCAGGTTTGGACGTTCAACGCTGGCCTTGCTCCTCTTGGGGCGTTGAACGCCAGAAAGGGGATGAATTGTGCGTTCAACACCCATTTTGGGCCTTTATTTCCAAAGAAAGTATAGACTATTATATGTTTCTGGAAAGCCCTGGAAGTTAGATTTCCAACGCTTTTAAGAGCGCATTAGTTGGACCTTCGTAGCTTGAGAAATTCTCGTTGGAATGCATGGAGGTCAGGATCTGACAACATCTACACTCTGTTCTTTGCCTCTGAATCATACTTTGCCAAAACTTGCCGATTTTAGCCAGAAATTACCTGAAATCATAACAAAAACACAACAACTCAAAGTAGAATCCAAAAAGTTAATTTTTCATTAAAACCTATTAAAATTAACTAAAACTCAATGAAATGTACTGAAAACACTAAGAAAATAATGCCAAAAAGTGTATAAAATATTCACTCATCAAAACACCAAACTTAAACTGTTGCTTGTCCTTAAGCAACTAAAAATAAAGTAGGACTAATGGAAGAGGAAAATACAATAAGTCTCAGAGTTGTCAATGAAGTTCAATTCCAATTAGATGAGTGGGGCTAGTAGCTCTTTACTTCTGAATAGTTTTGGCATCTCACTTTTCTTTGAAGCTTAGAAATGTTGGCATCCCTTGGAAATAGAATCCGGATGATATTATTGATTCTCTTCTTTTGGTTTTTCTTGATTCTTGAACACAGCTTCTTTTTGAGCCTAGCTGTGACCCTAAGCATTTTGTTTTTCCGTATTAGCACCGGATACATAAACGCCACAGACACTTAACTGGGGGAACCCTTTGGATTCTACTTTAGCTTTGCTTAATGTAACAGACAGTGGTGTCCAGAGTTCTTAGGCATACTCTTTTGCTTTGGATCACGACTTTAACTACTCAGTCTCAAGTTTTTCACTTGACACCTTCACACCACAAGCATTTAGTTAGGGATAGAAGCTCATTTGAACTTTTTAGGCTAACTTGGGACCCTCCTAACCATTGATGCTCAAAGCCTTGGACCCTTGCTCTTGCCTTTTTTTTTCTTTTGAGCTTTTGGATTTTTCTATTTCTTTTGTTTTTGTTTTTGTTTTTGTTTTTGCTGCTTTTTCTTGCTTCAAGAATCAATGTTTTTGATTTTTCAGGGAGTCAATAATACTTCTGCAAATCCATTGTTCTTTCAAGAGTCAATATGCTTAGCTTCAATATCAAATATACACAGTTAATTTATACATTCAGAAAATAAATGCCAGGGCTACCACATCAAAATAATTGAAATAGCTCATGATATACTCGAAACTTATGTATCTCACTATTCTTTTTCAAATAAATTTTTCTTTTAAGCATGGTGAGGGATGCATTGGATATTTTATAACCAAACAAAAATAAAGAAAATGACACTAAAAAATGACATACTAGATGTAATCTTGCACTAAAATAGAAGACAGATAAAGTAAAGTGCAAGGAAAACAGAAATAACATAGATAAGTGGAGAACGAAACTCAACCACCTTAGTGATGTCGGCTGCTGCTCCTCAAGCTGTGCTCTTCCATAAAGATGATTCAGCTTCCCTTGGTGCCATTGATGATAATATATACCTAGAGCTCGCTCTACAACACCAAACTTAAAAGGTTTGCTTGTCCCCAAACAAAGAGAATATGGGAGGGAAGAATGGATGGGAAAGGTTTGAATTTAAAGTGGGTGGGGTTTTAGGTAGGACCCACTGGCTGAGAAGGCGGCCAAAATTGAGCTGCCTGCCCCTGCCTGGGCGTTCAAAATGGTGACTCTGGTTACTCCAGAGTGGGCGTTGAACGCCCAGCCTTGCTCCCTGGCTGGCGTTCAATGCTAGGCTTGTGTCCTTCTAGGGTGTTGGACGACCAGAGTGATCCTTCTCTGGCATTCAATGCCAGCTCCTTGTTCTTCTATGGGCGTTGAACGCCCATTTTCCTCCTTGTCTGGCATTCAACGGCATCAAGGAGATCTCCCCAGGGGGTGTTCTGTTTCCAACTCTGAATGTCTCTATTTCTGTTCTAAGTACTGTACATTATCACAAACGTCAAAAGCAAAGGTAAACTATGAAATTAAACTTAAAATGAAAATGAACAAAAAGGAATAAGAACCATAGTACTCTACTCATGGTTGGGCTGCCTCTCAACAAGCACCTGGTGCACAAAATTGTGATCATCAATGGTGCCAACAACTTGGTACGCACAATTGTAATCTCAACTCTTTATCACAAGGTCGTCCAAGTAATAAACCTTATGTGAGTAAGGGTCGATCCCACGGAGATTTTCGGCTTGAAGCAAGCTATGGTCATCTTGTAAATCTCAGTCAGGCGGATTCGAATGGTTGTGGAGAATTGATAATTAAAAGATGAATGAAATATAAAATAGGATAGAGATACTTATGTAATTCATTGGTGAGAATTTCAGATAAGCATATGAAGATGCTTTGTTCCTCCTAAACTTCTACTTTCCTATTGCCTTCTTCCAATCATTCATACTCCTTTCCATGGAAAGCTTATGTTGGGTTTCACCGTTGTCAATGGCTACCTCCCATCCTCTCAGTGAAAATGGTCCAAATGCGCTGTCACCGCACGGCTAATTAGCTGTTGGTTCTCGATCATGTTGGAATAGGATCCATTGATCCTTTTGCGTCTGTCACTACGCCCAACACTCGCGAGTTTGAAGTTCGTCACAGTCATTCCTTCCCATATCCTACTCGGAATACCACAGTCAAGGTTTAGACTTTCCGGATCTCAAGAATACTGCCAATTGATTCTAGCCTATACCACGAAGACTCTGATCTCATGGAATGGAAGGCTCGGTTGTCAGGCGAGGCAACCATGCGTCATGAACCAGGAGGCTAAGAGATACGCACTCAAGCTATTGCAAGTAGAACGGAAGTGGTTGTCAGGCACGCGTTCATAGGTGAGAATGATGATGAGTGTCACAGATCATCACCTTCTTCAGGTTGAAGAACGAGTGTATATCTTAGAGAAGAAATAGGCTTGAGTTGAATAGAAAAACAATAGTACTTTGCATTAATTCATGAAGAACAGCAGAGCTCCACACCTTAATCTATGGTGTGTAGAAACTTCATCGTTGAAAATACATAAGAACAAAAGGGTCTAGGCATGGCCGAATGGCCAGCCTTCCAAAGATGAAAAGTATTCCAAGATGTATATTGTGTAAAGTATGAAAATACAATAGCAAAAGGTCCTATTTATAGAAAACTAGTAGCCTAGGGTTTACAGAAATAGGTAATTAATGCAGAAATCTTCTTCCGGGCCCACTTGGTATGTGCTTGGACTAAGCATTGAAACTTTCACATGTAAAGACTTTTTTTAGAGTTAAACGCCAGCTTTTGTGCCAGTTTCGGCATTTAACTCCAGCTTTTATGCCAGTTCTGGCGTTTTGACGCCAGAATTTTTATGCTAACTTCGAATACCAGTTTGGGCCATCAAATCTCGGGCAAAGTATAGACTATTATCTATTGCTGGAAAGCCCAGGATGTCTAGTTTCCAACGCAATTGAGATCACGCTAATTGGACTTCTGTAGCTCCAGAAAATTCACTTTGAGTACAGGTAGGTCAGAATCCAACAGCATCTACAGTCCTTTTTCAGCCTCTGAATCAGATTTTTGCTCATGTCCCTCAATTTCAGCCAGAAAATACCTGAAATCACAGAAAAATACACAAACTCATAGTAAAGTCCAGAAATGTGATTTTTATTTAAAAACTAATAAAAATATAATAAAAACTAACTCAAACATACTAAAAACATACTAAAAACAATGCCAAAAAGCGTATAAATTATCCGCTCATCACAATACTAAACTTAAATTGTTGCTTGTCCCCTGTCAACCAAAAACAAAGTAGGATAAAAAGAAGAGAATATACAATGAATTCCAAAAATATCTATGAAGATCAGTCTTAATTAGATGAGCGGGGCTATTAGCTTTTTGCTTTTGAACAGTTTTGGCATCTCACTTTATCCCTTGAAGTTCAGAATGATTGGCATCTATAGGAACTCAGAATTCAGATAGTGTTATTAATTCTCCTAGTTCAGTATGTTGATTCTTGAACACAGTTACTTTATGAGTCTTGGCCGTGACCCTAAGCATTTTGTTTTCCAGTATTACCACCGGATACATAAATGCCACAAACACATAATTAGGTGAACCTTTTCAGATTGTGACTTAGCTTTGCTAGAGTCCCCAAGTAGAGGTGTCCAGAGCTCTTAAGCACACTCTTTTTGCTTTGGACCACGACTTTAACCGCTCAGTCTCAAGCTTTCACTTGACACCTTTACGCCACAAGCACATGGTTAGGGACAGCTTGGGTTAGCCGCTTAGGCTAGGATTTTCTTCCTGTGGGCCCTCCTATCCACTGATGCTCAAAGCCTTGGATCCTTTTTATTTCACCCTTGCCTTTTAGTTTAAAGGGCTATTGGCTTTTTCTGCTTGCTTTTTCCTTTTCTTTCTTTTTCTTTTTCTTTCTCTTTTTTTTTTGCAAGCTTTTTACTGCTTTTTCTTGCTTCAAGAATCATTTTTATGATTTTTCAGATTATCAATAACATTTCTCCTTTTCCATTATTCTTTTAAGAGCCAACAATTTTAACATTCATGGACAACAAATTCAAAAATATGCAATGTTCAAGCATTCATTCAGAAAAACAAAAAGTATTGCCACCTCATCAAAATAATTAATCTGTTTTAAAATTCAAAATTCATGTACTTCTTTTTCTTTTTCAGAAAACATTTTTTATTTAAGAGAGGTGATGGATTCATAGGACATTCATAACTTTAAGACATAGACACTAAGACACTAATGATCATGTAATAAAGACGCAAACATAGATAAACCTAAAGCATAATTTTCGAAAAACAGAAAAATAAAGAACAAGGAAATTAAAGAACGGGTCCACCTTAGTGATGGCGGCTTGTTCTTCCTCTTGAAGATCTTATGGAGTGCTTGAGCTCCTCAATGTCTCTTCCTTGCCTTTGTTGCTCCTCCCTCATGACTCTTTGGTCTTCTCTAATTTCATGGAAGAGGATAGAATGCTCTTGGTGCTCCACCCTTAGTTGTCCCATATTGGAACTCAATTCTCCTAGGGAGGTGCTAATTTGCTCCCAATAATTTTGTGGAGGAAAGTGCATCCCTTGAGGCATCTCAGGGATTTCATGATGAGGAATTTCCTCATGCTCTTACCCATGAGTGGGATCTCTTGTTTGCTCCATCCTTTTCTTAGTGATGGGCTTGTCCTCATCAATGAGGATGTCTTCCTCTATGTCAATTCCAGCTGAATTGTAGAGGTGACAAATGAGATGAGGGAAGGCTAACCTTGCCAAAGTAGAGGACTTGTCCACCACCTTGTAGAGTTCTAGAGATATAACCTCATCAACTTCTACTTCCTCTCCAATCATGATGCTATGGATCATGATAGCCCGGTCTATAGTAACTTCAGACCGGTTGCTAGTGGGAATAACTGAGCATTGGATGAACTCCAACCATCCCCTAGCCACAGGAGAACTTGGACCAACCTTTGATCAAAGTTGACCCTTCTAGTGTAGGGGCGTGCATCTTCTTACATCATGGGCAAGTTGAATGCCAACCTTACATTTTCCGGACTGAAATCTAAGTATTTTCCCCGAACCATTGTAAACCAATTCTTTGGGTCCGGGTTCACACTTTGATCATGGTTCTTGGTGATCCATGCATTGGCATAGAACTCTTGAACCATTAAGATCCCGACTTGTTGAATGGGGTTGGTGAGAATTTCCCAATCTCTTCTTTGAATCTCATGTCGGATCTCCGGATATTCACCCTTTTTGAGCTTGAAAGGGACCTCGGGAATCACCTTCTTCTTGGCCACAACTTCATAGAAGTGGTCTTGATGCACCCTTGAGATGAATCTCTACATCTCCCATGACTCGGAGGTGGAAGCTTTTGCCTTCCCTTTCCTCTTTCTAGAGGTTTTTTCGGCCTTTGGTGCCATAAATGGTTATGAAAACACAAAAAGCAACACTTTTACCACACCAAACTTAGAAGATTTACTCGTCCTCGAGCAAAAGAAGAAAGAAGAGAGTAGAGGAAGAAAAAATAGAGGAGAAGGAGGGGGTTAGTGTTTGGCCATGTATGGGTGAGTTTGGAAGGGAAAGTGGTTTGGATTTGAATGGTGAGGTAGCTAGTGGGGTTTTATGATGGATGGATATGGATTGGTGAAGAGATTATGAAGAAGATGGTAGGATTTGATAGGTGAGGGGTATTTGGGGAAGAGGTATTGAGGTGATTGGTGGAGGGTATTTGGGGAAGGTTGTTATGGAGTGGTGTGAATAAGAGAGAGAGAAATAAAGTAGGTGGGGATCCTGTGGGATCCACAGATCCTGAGGTGTCAAGGATTTCTCATCCCTGCATTATGTGGCGTGTAAATACCCACTTGATTGCCAATCCTGGCGTTAAACGCCAGGTTGCTGCCCATTTCTGGTGTTTAACGCCAGTTTTTCTCCCCTTTCTGGCGATAAACACCCAGAATGGTGCCAGACTGGGTGTTTAACGCCCATTCTGCTACCCTTACTGGCGTTTAAACGCCAGTAAGCTTCTCCTCCAAGGTGTGCTATTTTTAATACTATTTTTCATTCTGTTTTTGCTTTTTCAGTTGTTTTTATGACTTCACATGATCATTAACCTACAGAAAACATAAAATAACAATGGAAAATAAGTAGATATAATAAAATTGGGTTGCCTCCCAACAAGCGCTTCTTTAATGTCAGTAGCTTGACAGTGGGCTCTCATGGAGCCTTACAGATACTCAGAGCATGATGATGGCCTCCCAACACCAAACTTAGAGTTTGAATGTGGGGGCTCTATTTGACTCTACACTGAGAGAAGCTTTTCATGCTTCCTCTCCATGGTTACAGAGGGATATCCTTGAGCTTTAAACACAAGGGAGTCCTCATTCACTTGAAGGACCAATTCTCCTCTGTCAACATCAATCACAGCTTTTGCTGTGGCTAGGAAGGGTCTGCCAAGGATGATGGATTCATCTATACACTTCCCAGTGTCTAGGATTATGAAATCGACAGGGATGTAGTGGTCTTCAACCTTTACCAAGACATCCTCAACAAGTCCATAAGCCTGTTTCCTTGAATTGTCTGCCATCTCTAGTGAGATTCTTGCAGCTTGTACCTCAAGGATCCCTAACTTCTCCATTACAGAGAGAGGCATGAGGTTTATGCTTGACCCTAGGTCACACAGAGCCTTCTCAAAGGTCATGCTGCCTATAGTACAAGGTATTGAGAACTTTCCAGGATCCTGTCTCTTCTGAGGTAATCTCTGCCTAGTCAAGTCATCCAGTTCTTTAGTGAGCAAGGGGGTTCATCCTCCCAAGTCTCATTACCAAATAACTTGGCATTTAACTTCATGATTGCTCCAAGGTACTTAGCAACTTGCTCTTCAGTAACATCTTCATCCTCTTCAGAGGAAGAATACTCATCAGAGCTCATGAATGGCAGAAGTAAATTCAATGGAATCTCTATGGTCACTGTATGAGCCTCAGATTCCCATGGTTCCTCATTAGGGAACTCCTTGGAGGCCAGTGGACGTCCATTGAGGTCTTCCTCAGTGGAAATCACTGCCTCTTCCTCTTCTCCAAGTTCGGCCGAGTGGGTAATGTTGATGGCCTTGCACTCTCTTTTTGGATTTTCTTCTGTATTGCTTGGGAGAGTACTAGGAGGGAGTTCAGTAATTTTCTTACTCAGCTGACCCACTTGTGCCTCCAAATTTCTAATGGAGGATCTTGTTTCAGTCATGAAACTTTGAGTGGTTTTAATTAGATCAGAAACTATGGTTGCTAAGTCAGAATGGCTCTGCTTAGAATTCTCTGTCCGTTGCTGAGAAGTTGATGGAAAAGGCTTGCTATTGTTAAACCTATTTCTTCCACCATTACTGTTGTTGAAGTCTTGTTGAGGCCTTTGTTGGTCCTTCCATGAGAGATTTGGATGATTTCTCCATGAAGGATTATAGGTGTTTCCATAGGGTTCTCCCATGTAATTCACCTCTTCCATTGCTGGGTTCTCAGGGTCATAAGATTCTTTTTCAGATGAAGCTTCTTTGGTACTGCCTGTTGCTGCTTGCATTCCAGACAGACTCTGAGAAATCATATTGACTTGCTGAGTCAATATTTTATTTTGAGCCAATATAGCATTCAGAGTGTCAATCTCAAGAACTCCTTTCTTCTGATTCATCCCATTATTCACAGGATTCCTTTCAGAAGTGTACATGAATTAGTTATTTGCAATCATTTCAATAAGTTTTTGAGCTTCTGTAGGCGTCTTCTTCATATGAAGAGATCCTCCACCAGAGCTGTCCAATGACATCTTGGACAGTTCAAACAGACCATCATAGAAGATACCTATGATGCTCCACTCTGAAAGCATGTCAGAAGGACACTTTCTGATCAATTGCTTGTATCTTTTCCAAGCTTCATAGAGTGATTCACCTTCCTTCTGTCTGAAGGTTTAGACTTCCACTCTAAGCTTACTCAATTTTTAAGGTGGAAAGAACTTTGCCAAGAAGGCATTGACTAGCTTTTCCCAAGAGTTCAGGCTTTTCTTAGGTTGTGAATCCAACCATATCCTAGCTCTGTCTCTTACAGCAAAAGGGAAGAGCATAAGTCTGTAGACCTCAGGGTCAACCCCATTGGTCTTGACAGTGTCACAGATTTGCAAGAATGCAGCTAAGAGCTGATAAGGATCTTCTAATGGAAGTCCATGAAACTTGCAATTCTGTTGCATTAGAGAAACTAATTGAGGCTTAAGCTCAAAGTTGTTTGCTCCAATGGTAGGGATTGAGATGCTTCTCCCATAGAAGTCGGGAGTAGGTACAGTAAATTCACCAAGCACCTTCCTTGCATTGTTGGCATTGTTGTTGTTTTCGGCTGCCATGGCTTCTTCTTGTTTGAAAAGCTCTGTTAGGTCCTCTACAGAGAGTTGTACTTTAGCTTCTCTTAGCTTTCTCTTCAAGGTCCTTTCAGGTTCAGGATCAGCCTCCACAAGAATATCTTTGTCCTTACTCCTGTTCATATGAAAGAGAGAGAAGAAGAAAGTATGGAATCCTCTATGTTACAGTATAGAGATTCCTTGAGATGTCAGAGGAAAAGAAGAATAGAAAGAGGAGGTAGAGAGGAGAGAATTCGAACTTATAGAGAGAGGTAGTCCGAATTGTACATTGAGAAAGAGTGCTAGTCCCTTAAATAGAAAAATGTGAGAAGGGGGGAAGAATTTTCGAAAACAAATTAAAAAGATTTTGGAATAATTAAAAGAAATTTTGAAAAATTGATTGATGATTTTCGAAAATTAAAGTTGAGAAAGTAGTTAAGTGATTTTGAAAAAGATTTTGAAATTAGAAATAAAAAAGATATGATTGAAAATTATTTTGAAAAAGATGTGATGGAGAAGATATGATTGAAAATCAAATAAAAAAAGAAAGTTTTAAAATTAAAGTTGATTACTTGACTAACAAGAAATTAGAAGATATGATTCTAGAATTTAAAATTTGATCCTTTCTTAATAGGCAAGTAACAACTTGAAAATTTTGAATTAAATCATTAATTGTAGCAAGGATTTTTGAAAATAAAAAAATATAAAATGGAAAGATATTGATTTTGAAAAGATATGATTGAAAAGATATGATTTGAAAAAGATTTGATTTTGAAAAATTATGAAAATTTGGAAAAGATTTGAATTAAAAACAAAATCTTACCTCTTGTGCCATCCTGGCGTTAAACGCCCAGAATGGTATCCATTCTGGCGTTTAACACCCAAAATACTACCATTTTGGGCGTTTAAACGCCAGCCAGGGTACCTGGCTGGCGTTTAAACGCCAGTTTTCCTTCTTCACTGGGCGTTTTGAACGCCCAGCTTTTTCTGTGTAATTTCTTTACTGCATGTTCTGAATCTTCAATTCTCTGTATTATTGACTTGAGAAGACATAATTTTGAAAATTTTTTGAATTTTTTTAATGATGAGAAACAACAAAATGAAACTAATCATGGAAAACTAAGATCAAATAAACAAAGCATGCAAGACACCAAACTTAGAAATTTTCATATTAGAAACACCAACAGATTGAGAATGCATATGAGAAACAACTAAACACACAAAACAAGAGAATTTAAAGATCAGAGCAAGAAAATCATCAAGAACATCTTGAAAATTAATGAAGAATATAATGCATGTAATTTTCGAAAATTAGAAGAATGCAATTGACACCAAACTTAAAATTAGACACTAGACTCAAACAAGAAACATAAAATATTTTTTATTTTAAGATTTAAAATTTTTTTTTTTGTGATTTTTTGAAAATTATTCGGAAAAAAAATAAAGAGATTCAAAATTTTTAATAAGAATTCCAGGAATCATGCAATGTTAATCTAAAACTCCGGTCCAGAAATTAGACATAGCTTACTAGCCAGCCAAGCTTTCAGTGAAAGATTCGGTCCAAAACACTAGATATGGCCAATGGCCAGCCAAGCTTTAGCAGATCATTACTTTCAATAGCAAAGTTGATAGAAATCAATAAGCTCTTGTGATGATAAGTTGAAACCTCGGTCCAAAAGTTTAGACATGGTTTCACAACCAGCCAGACTTCAACAAATCATCATGAAACTCTAGAATTCATTCTTAAAAACTCTGAAGAACATAATAGAAATTTATTTTTGTATTTTTGAAATTTTTTTTTGAAAATAAAAAGTAAAAAGCTTAAACATAAAATAAAATTACCTAATCTAAGCAACAAGATGAACCGTCATGCAATGGAAGGCTTGGTTGTCAGGCGAGGCAACCATGCGTCATGAACCAGGAGGCTAAGAGATACGCACTCAAGCTATTGCAAGTAGAACGGAAGTGGTTGTCAGGCACGCGTTCATAGGTGAGAATGATGATGAGTGTCACGGATCATCACCTTCTTCAGGTTGAAGAATGAGTGTATATCTTAGAGAAGAAATAGGCTTGAGTTGAATAGAAAAATAATAGTACTTTGCATTAATTCATGAAGAACAGCAGAGCTCCACACCTTAATCTATGGTGTGTAGAAACTCCACCGTTGAAAATACATAAGAACAAAAGGATCTAGGCATGGCCGAATGGCCAGCCTCCCAAAGATGAAAAGTATTCCAAGATGTATATTGTGTAAAGTATGAAAATACAATAGCAAAAGGTCCTATTTATAGAAAACTAGTAGCCTAGGGTTTACAGAAATAGGTAATTAATGCAGAAATCTTCTTCTGGGCCCACTTGGTGTGTGCTTGGGCTGAGCATTGAAGCTTTCACATGTAGAGACTTTTCTTGGAGTTAAACGCCAGCTTTTGTGCCAGTTTGGGCGTTTAACTCCAGCTTTTATGCCAGTTCTGGCGTTTTGACGCCAGAATTTTTATGCTGACTTGGAACGCCGGTTTAGGCCATCAAATCTCGGGCAAAGTATGAATTATTATATATTGCTGGAAAGCCCAAGATGTCTACTTTCCAACGCAATTGAGATCGCGTCAATTGGGCTTTTGTAGCTCCAGAAAATTCACTTCGAGTGCAGGTAGGTCAGAATCCAACAGCATCTACAGTCCTTTTTCAGCCTCTGAATCAGATATTTGCTCAGGTCCCTCAATTTCAGCCAGAAAATACCTGAAATCACAGAAAAATACACAAATTCATAGTAAAGTCCAGAAATGTGATTTTTATTTAAAAACTAATAAAAATATAATAAAAACTAACTAAAACATACTAAAAACATACTAAAAATAATGCCAAAAAGCGTATAAATTATCCGCTCATCACAACACCAAACTTAAATTGTTACTTGTCCCCAAGAAACCAAAAACAAAGTAGGATAAAAAGAAGAGAATATACAATAAATTCCAAAAACATCTATGAAGATCAGTCTTAATTAGATGAGCGGGGCTATTAGCTTTTTGCTTCTGAACAGTTTTGGCATCTCACGTTATCCCTTGAAGTTCAGAATGATTGGCATCTATAGGAACTCAGAATTTAGATAGTGTTATTGATTCTCCTAGTTCAGTATGTTGATTCTTGAACACAGTTACTTTATGAGTCTTGGCCGTGACCCTAAGCATTTTGTTTTCCAGTATTACCACCGGATACATAAATGCCACAGACACATAACTGGGTGAACCTTTTCAGATTGTGACTTAGCTTTGCTAGAGTCCCCAAGTAGAGGTGTCCAGAGCTCTTAAGCACACTCTTTTTGCTTTGGACCACGACTTTAACCGCTCAATCTCAAGCTTTCACTTGACACCTTCACGCCACAAGCACATGGTTAGGGACAGCTTGGGTTAGCCGCTTAGGCTAGGATTTTCTTCCTGTGGGCCCTCCTATCCACTGATGCTCAAAGCCTTGGATCCTTTTTATTTCACCCTTGCCTTTTGGTTTAAAGGGGTATTGGCTTTTTCTGCTTGCTTTTTTCTTTTCTTTCTTTTTCTTCCTTCTCCATGATTGTTTCTCAGCCCAAAACACCAAATAAAATTAAACGCACTAGGTGGTAAAAAAAAAGCAATGAATAAAGAAAAAATAAAATTTTAATAAAATTTCAAAAATAAATAAAAATAGAAAAAAAATTAGGAATTTCGAAAAATAAAAAATTAGGAAGAAATGGGTTTTAAAATGTTTGAAATTCAAAACGAAAGAGAAAACACTGAAGGAATACCAAGCTTTAAAATTTAAATTTAAAATTTGAATTTAAATAAAAATCAAATAACTAGAATCAAGAAAAAGATAAATAAGATATGATTTGAGAATTTAAAAATTAATTGATAAGAAAAAGAAAAGATTTGAAAATTTTAAAGATTTGAATTTCAAATTTGAAAAGAACAACTAACAAACTACTCAACTTTTAAAATTTGAATTTTTTTTTTAAAAATTAGGATAAGATAACAAGAATTGAAAATCAAGGAAAAGGATAACATTTTGAAAATTAAGATATTTTGAAAAATTTTGAAAATTAAAAATACAAAGTCAATTAGAAATTTTGAAATTCAAATTTTGAAAGAAAGAAAAACTAAGAAAACATCAAACTTAAAATTAAAACAAGATAAAACAAACAAGTAACTAACTAGATTTGAAGTTAAAGATAAAAGATTTGATTTTGAAAATTTTTTAAATTTAAAAAGGGAAAATCAAAGAGAGATCTTAAAATTCAAATTTGGAAAGAAAGAGTCAAACAAGATAAGATAAGATTTAAAAATTTAAAGATTTTTTGAAATTCAAATTTTTGAAAGAAAGAAAAACTAACACAACGCTAAACTTTTTTAATTCAAAATAAAGATAAGATAACAAAATTTTGAAAATTTAAGGAAAAAGATAAGATAAAGATTAAAGATCAAGAAAGCTAAGCAAGATATGATTTGAAATTTTGAAATTTACTAACAAGGAACACCAAATTTAAAATTTGAAATTAAATAAAGATAAGATAAAGATTTAAAAATTTTAATCTTAAAATTTCAAAAATTAAAAGAAAGGATTTTTAAAAATTTTTGAAATTCAAAGAGAAAAAGAAAACAATAAAGAAACACTAAGCTTTTAAAAATAAAAATAAGATAAAACAAGTAATTTATTAACTAACAAGATTTGAAAAGAAGAATAAAAGATTTGATTTAAAAGTTTTTGAAAACTTAAAAAGAAAGAGTCAATTAAAGATTTTGAAATTTAATTAAAAGAATAGGTCAAACAAGATAAGACAAGATTTGAAATTTTTTTTTTAAATATTTGAAATTTAAATTTGAATCTAAAATTTGAATTTGAAAATTTTGAATTTTGACTTTTGAATTTTAAATTTTTTAATTTTGAATTTTTAATTTGAATTAAGATAAGATAGAATTTCGAAATTGAATTTTTTAAAGTTGAATTTAAAATAGGATAAGATAAAATTTTGAAATTCAAAGAAAAATAGAAAGATAAGATAAAGATTTGAAAAGATAACAAGATAAAAAAGATAACTAACAGGACACCAAACTTAAAATTTGATATTAAATTAAAATAAGGTAACAAGAAAATTTGAAATTTGAAATTTGAAATTTGAATTTTGAAAATTTTAAAAAGACACCAAACTTAAAAATTTTTGAAATCAAAGGACACAATTTTCGAAAATTTGGAAGAAAAAACACAACAAGGCACCAAACTTAAAAATTTTGAAATCAAACAAAGAAAAATACTAAGAAAATTTCGACACAAAGGTAGAACAATCATGAATAATTTTTGAAAAACTCAAGAAAAGAAAAACTAAAAAAACACCAAACATAAAGATTGACTCAAGACTCAAATAAAAGGAAAAGTTTTTGAAAAAAAATTTTGAAAAAGAAACCAAGAAAGTTTGAAAATTTTTAACAAGAAACCAAAACACAAGTAACACAAACAAAAGAAAAACAGTAAAAAGAATCTGATCTAAGGAACAAGACAACTGTTAGTTTGTCAATCTCGAAAAATTCTCGGCAACGGCGCCAAAAACTTGGTGTTTAAAACTCCGCACAACTTAACCAGCAAGTGCATCGGGTCATCTAAGTAATACCTCAGGTGAGTGAGGGTCGATCCCACGAGGATTGTTGGACTGAGCAAGTAATAATTATCCTGCACTTCTTAGTCAGGCAGATAGGAAGTTGATTGGTTGTTATTGAATGCGCATAAAATAAACAAGAGAGCAATAAAGAAATAGCGAAGAAACAATAGTGAGAAATCAATTAAGGTTTTGGAGATGCCTTATCTTTCCGGATTAACTTGTCTTACTGTATATTCCAATAATGAATGATTCATTCCATGGCAAGCTGTAAGTGATTAACGCCACACTAATGGTCATTAATCTCCTCTGATCCAGATCAAATGCCACGCTAATGGTCATTCAATCTGAACGAGGGTGAAGCTCTAGCAATTCAATCTCTGATGATCCTACTCAAAATGCCACAGATAAGGTCAGATCTTCCGGATCGGAGAATGAAGCCTAATGATTCTAGCTTATACCACAAATGTCCTAATTGTCCCAGATCTTAGCTGAACAGATGTTCCCATGTCCCCAATGAGATTGTGGATTAGTGGTGCACGAAATTTAACTCCGCACAACTGAACTGGCAAGTGCACTGGGTCGTCCAAGTAATACCTCAGGTGAGTGAGGGTTGAATCCCACGAGGATTGTCGGATTGAGTAAGGAATGGATACCTTGTAAATCTTAGTCAGGCGATTAGAAAAGATGGTTGTTTGTTGAAAGCATAAACGAAATAATAAATAACGAAATACCAGATTGAGGTAAAGAAAAATGATAACGATCTAGTTAAGGCTTCGGAGATGCTTATTCTTTCCGGACTAACTTTTGTTATTGTCTACTTCAATAACGAATGATTCATTCAATGGCAGCCGTAAGTGATTAACTCATGTCCTCTCATCAATTTAACCTCTTCTAAACCATAGCAGTCCACCATATTCGAGCAACTCATGTCCTCTCATCAAGTTAACTCATCGTTTCTCACTATAGCCGAAGATGAAGCCCTAAGCAATCCACTCCCCTTTGTGATCCTACTCAAAATAGCACAGACAAGGTCGGATCTTCTGGATCAGAGAATGCTATTTTCCAGACTCTAGCCTTAGCACCACAGAGACCTCAGTAACCCACGATCAACGGGATTTCATGTCACATATCCAAAGTTAGCCCAGGTACTCTCTTGGAATCCACGATGTATTCTCTAGCTGTAGCTCAATGCTATCCGGGTCAGGACTCGCACGGAACCCATGTAGAACAGGGATGAATGTCATGTTTTACCTCCAACTTATAAAATTAAAGAACGAGAATGCCTCAGATAATAGAATCAGACATATATTGAAATAGAGACAGTAATATTATTAATCCATGGGAATCAGCAGAGCTCCTAACCCTAACTTAGGAGGTTTAGTTGCTCATAGCTTACAGAAAATAATAGTGAAAAGGTGTGAAAGGGTAAAGATATCCAACAAGGGTGATCTTTGTTCTATTTATACTAATCTAATAACGAAAATAATACAAAAATATGATAGACTAGACTAGAGGTGCAAAAATCCACTCTTGGGCCCACTTTGCTTGAGTGCTTGGGCTGAGCTTGGCGTCCAGCTTAAGGAATGGGCATTGAACACCTATTAGGGGGGTAATCCACGCTGCCTTGTGCTCCTTGGATGGCGTTGAATGCCAGGAAGGGGGTGCTTTGGGCGTTCAACGCTGGCTTAGTTCCTCTTGGGGCGTTGAACGCCAGAAAAGGGGTGTTTTGGGCATTCAACGCCCAATATGTGTAGACTCCTTCAAAGAAAAGTATAAACAATTATATATTGATGAAAAGCTCTAGAAGTTAGCTTTTTAACACCATTGCGAATGCGTCATTTGGATCTTTGTAGCTCCAGAAATGCTTGTTTGAGTGCATGGAGGTCAGGATCTGACAGCATCTGCTACACTTTCCTTGCCTCTGACTCGGACTTTGCCAAGACTCCTCGATTTTAGCCAGAAATTACCTGAAATCATAAGAAAATACAACAACTCAAAGTAGAATGCAAAATTGTGAATTTTGCACTAAAACCTACTAAAACATATTAAACTCAACAAAACATAACTAAAAACTCTATGAAAATAATGCCAAAAAGCGTATAAAATATCCGCTCATCAGAATACCAAACTTCAACTGTTGCTTGTCCCCAGGCAACCAAAAATAGAGTAGGATTAAAAAGAAGAGAAAGAGACAATAAATTTCAGAGTTTTCAATGAAGCTCAGTTCCAATTGATGAGCGGGGTTAGTAGCTATTTACTTCTGAATAGTTTTGGCATCTCACTTTCCTTTGAAGCTCAGAAGTATTGACATCTTTAGGAACCCAGAATCTGGATGATATTATTGACTTTCCTAGTTTAGTTCTTCTTGATTCTTGAATACAGCTTCTCTTTGAGCTTGGCCGTGACCCTAAGCATTTTGTTTTCCAGTATTACTACTGGATACATAAACACCACAAATACTTAATTGGGGGAAACCTTGGATTCGACTTTAGCTTTGCTTAAAGTCCCAGACAATGGTGTCCAGAGTTCTTAGGCACACTCTTTTGCTTTTGGGAACACGACTTTAACTGCTCAATCTCAAGCTTTTCACTTGACACCTTGACACCACAAGCATTTAGTTAGGGGAAGCAGCTCAATTGAGCTTTTTAGGCTAAGATTTTGTTTCTTTAGACCCTCTTAACCATTAATGCTTAAAGACTTGGATCCTTGCTCTTGCCTTTTGGTTTTAAGATCTTTTGTCTTTTTCTCTCTTTTCTTCTCTTCTTTTTTTTTTCATTTTCTTTTCTCCCTTTTTTCGCTGGTTTTCTTGCTTCAAGAATCAATTTTTTAGATTTTTCAGATCACCAATAATACTTCTCTTTTTTCATCATTCTTTCAAGAGCCAATACATTTTACTCCAACATCAAATATGCACTATTAACTCATGCATTCGGAAAGTAAAAGCAAGGCCACCACATCAAAACTATTGGAATGATTCATGATAAACTTAAAATTCATGCATCTCACTTTTCTCTTTTTCAAATAAATTTTTCTTTTAAGCACGGTGAGAGATATGTGGAATATTTTATAATTCAAATAAAACAGAAAATAAAAATTTTATTCAAGTTTAATGGATTGACAAGTGGGATAATTTATACTTAGTTAACAAAAATAAAAATTACTTAAACTGGAAAAAATGGGAAATTTACTAGTGATCATGCAACCTAGAACTAGAAAAACAGAAAATAAAATACTGAAAGTAAGAACTTGATAGGGGTGAAATTCAACCACCTTAATCATGGTGGTCACTGTTCTCTGTAGAGGAGGTCTTCTGAAGCTTCAGATCTTCTAGCTCTCGCCCTTGCCTCTCTTGTTCCTTAACTAGTTTACAAAGCATGCAAGACTGGTCTTTTTGTTCCTCTCTCAATTGATCCAGAGTGGATTGCAATTGTGCAACAGATGTTACCAGCTGAGTCCAGTATTCAATTAGAGGGATGCTCTGATCTTGGGGTGGCTCGGGTGTCTTCCTTTTAGGATGATCAACTGGCTATTGGATCTTGTCCTAAGCTGGTATTCTGGTGCTCTCTATGCTCTCCTTGGTAATCGGGTTGTCTGTTGGGATACATGAGTCTCTGTTAATCAGGACTCCTGCCTCATTACACAAGCGAGAGATAACGTTTGGAAATGCCAACTTAGCTTGAGTTGACATCTTGTTTGCAAATTTGTATAGCTCACAGGGGATTATTTGGTGAACTTCCATCTCATTCCCCATCATGATGCAGTGGATTATCACAGCTCTTCTGATTGTGACTTCAGAACGGTTGCTAGTGGGGAGTATGGAATGCCCAATCAAGTCTAGCCAACCCTTAGCAACTGGCTTGAGGTCCATTCTTTTCAGTTGGTTTGGCTTGTCCTTTTTGTCATTGATCTGCTGAGTTCCAGGAAGAATATGTCCTTTAGGACTTGGTCCAGCTTCGGATTGGCTTGTACCCACCTGTTAAAGGATTTTGGGTCATCCCTTTGTGGGAGTAATTTAAAGATATCTCTCACTCTATCCAGATTAAAATGGAGAGTCTTTCCTCGGACCATAGTGTACCATGTATGGAATCCCCGTCCCTCTCTCTTTTGTTTGTCTGTCATCTACAAATTTGCATAAAATTCATGAATCATTACTACTCCAACATTTGTTATGGGGTTGCCCAAAGTTTCTCAACCCTAATTCAAATTTGCTCTTGGATCTCCGGGTACTCGTCTTCTTTTAATTCGAATCTGGCCTCTGGGATCACTGTCTTCTTGCTCATTACTTTATAGTAATGTTCTTCATGCTACTTGGTGTAGAATCTGTAAGGTTTAAAAATAGCTATTGGTGTTGGTAGGTCATCTTCTTTCTTTTTTCTTGAAGCGGATCTTCCATTCTTTGGGGCCATGGAGTTTAAATGGATGAAAAAGCAAAGCGCTTTCTACACCAAACTTGAAAGTTTTGCTTGTCCCGGGCAAAAAGAAGGGAAAGAGGAGTGCAATGATCCGAATGGAGTGGGGATGAGGGAGTGTGGGGTCGAATGGTGATATATGGGGGGGTTGGGTTTTCGAAAGAAGGAAAAGATAATAAAGATATGAAGAAAATCTTTAAAAAGATAAGAAAGATAAGATTTAACTTTTTAAAGTGTTAAAGATATGAAAAAGATTTGAAAATTTAAGAAAAGAATTGAAAAAGAATCGATAAAGAATTAAAATTTTGAAAAAGATTTGAAAAAAAATTGAAAAAGATTTGAAAACAATTTGGAATTGAAAAGATATGAAAAGAGATTGAATAATGTTTAAAAGAACTTTGTTTAAAAAGGATTGAATAAAATATGGTTGATTTTGAAAAACCTAATTTGAAATAGGGGAAGAGATGATTGAAGAGATAAGATTTGGAAAAGATATGGTTTTGAAAGAGTCAAACTTCCTTACCCTGATTTTGGCGTTGAACGCCCAGAATACCCCTATTCTGGCATTCAACGCCGGGCCCATACTCCTCATGGGCGTTGAACGCCCAGCCTAGCTCCCTGGCTGGTATTCAACGCTAGCAGGCTCCCCTTATGGGAGTTTGAACGCTCTTCTTTCTCCTTGTCTGGCATTGAACGCCAGCAAGGGGCTTCCCCCAGGGTGTTCTGTTTTCAGTTCTGAATATTTCTATCTCTGTTCTAAGTGGTATACATAATCACAAACGTTGGAAAGCAAAGTAACTATGAAAATCAATTGAAATTGAAGGAAAATAAAATCAAATGGAAATAAATAAAGGAAAAGAAAACAATAATACTTTGCTTATCGTTGGGTTGCCTCCCAACAAGCACTTTTTTTACTATCATTAGCTGGACTTCACTGTACTCATTTTAGTAGCAGTGTAGAGCTTTCTTGCTTAAGGTTATCCCCTAAGTAATGTTTGACTCTCTGTCCATTAACAGTGAACCTCTTGTCGGAGTATTTACCTTGGAGTTCTATATGGCCATAGGGTGACACATTAGTGACCACAAATGGTCCTATCCAACATGACTTGAGCTTCTCAGGGAAGAGCTTGAGTCTAGAGTTCAAGAGCAGAACCTTCTGGCTAGGTTCAAAAACTTTGGACGATATCTTCCTGTCATGCCACTTCTTGGCTCTCTCCTTCTAGATTTTTGCATTCTCGAATGTAGCAAGTCAGAATTCATCCAACTCATTCAGCTGGAGTAACCTTATTTTTCCTGCTGCCTTAGTATCAAAGTTGAGGAATCTGGTTGTCCAGTAGGCTTTGTGTTCTAGTTCCACTGGCAAATGACACGCCTTCCCATAAACTAGTTGATACGGTGACGTTCCTATAGGTGTCTTGAAACCTGTCCTGTATGCCCAGAGAGCATCATCAAGTTTCTTTGCCCAATCTTTTCTAGAGGTGCTCACGGTCCTTTCTAAGATTCTTTTCAGTTCCTTGTTGGAGACCTCAACTTGCCCATTTGTCTGCGCGTAATATGGGGTTGCCACTCTGTGGTGAACGCCAAAATGGTGCAGAATGGAGTCCACCTGTCTGTTACAGAAATGATTGCCTCCATCACTAATCAGTGTCTGTGGGACACCAAATCTACTGAAGATGTGTTTCTGGAGAAACTTCATCACTACTCGAGTGTCATTAGTGGGTGATGCGACTGCTTCAACCCACTTAGACACGTAGTCCACTGCTACAAGGATATAGGTATTTGAGTATGAGGGGGGAAAAGGTCCCATGAAGTCTATACCCCACACATCAAATAGTTCAATCTCTAGGATCCCTTGCTGAGGCATGTGGTGACCATGAGGGAGATTGCCAGCCCGTTGGCAACTGTCACAGTTACGTACAAACTTTTGGGAGTCCTTGAAGAGTGTTGGCCAGTGATAAACCGCTAATTTACGATTTATTTTGTATTGAATTGAGTGAATTTTATCCATTATTCTCACACTTATTCATATAATTTGCATGATTTACATTTTCCTTCCTAATTTTGTGCTATGATCGAAAACATGATTTTTTTCCTTAAATTCGCTAATTTTAATCTTCTCTTATTACCATTCGATGTCGTGATATGTTTGTTAAGTGTTTTTCAGGGTTTATAGGGCAGGAATGGCTTAGAGGATGAAAAAGAAGCATGCAAAAGTAGAAGGAACACAAGAAATTAAGGATTTTAGATTCTGGTAGCGACGCGCACATGTGGATGACGCGTACGCATGACGAGCGTCACGTGCTGCAATTAACAGAATTCGCTGGGGGCAATTTTGGGCTGCTTTTGACCCAGTTTCAAACCCGAAAATACAGATTAGAGGCTGCAGAGTGGGGCTAGAAAGGGGGAATCATTCACTTTTTATACACACAATTTTAGATTTTAGATGTAGTTTTCTAGAGAGAGAGGCTCTCTCCTCTCTCTAGGTTTAAGGTTTCTTCTTTCAATTTCTCTTTAGGTTCAGGTTCAATCATCCTTTAATTTAGTTTTTGTCTTACTTTTATTTGTTTAAGCACTTTAGTTCATCATCTTCTCTTGTTAATTTCCCTTTTTTGTCATTTTTATGTTTATGAGCTCTTGTTACATTTGATTTCTGTTAATGCAATTTATGTTTTCCATGTTTATTGCTGCTCTCTTTAATTGTTAGTCATTGATGCTTGCAATTGGTTGTTTGGATTTAATATTCCTTGTTAATTTTATCATGCTTTTATTTTGTGCCTACCAAGTGTTTGATAAAATACTTGGGTGGATTTTAATTTAGCTTTTTACGTTCTTCACTTGGATTGATTATTTAGAGACTCTTTAGTTATCAAAAGTCTTTTGTTGATTGGTGATTGAAGATTGCCGGTTAGCTTGAACTTCACCAAAGCTAGTCTCTCACTATGAGTTGGCTAGGACTTGTGAACTCAAGTTGATTGTATGCACTTGACCTTCCTCCATTGGTTAGAGGTTAATTTTTAAGAGCTTTCGTAATTATTACATTATTTTCTTGCCATTTTGACTTTCTGGTCTCTTAATTCAAAAATTCCAAAAACATTTTCCCATAGTCAATAGTAAGTACACTTCTCTGCAATTCCTTGAGAGACCACCCGAGGTTGAATACTTCGGTTAATTTTATTGGGTTTGTATTTGTGACAAATAATTTAAACATTGATTGAGGTTTAATTGTTGGTTTAGAACTATACTTGCAATGCAATATTTTTGTGAAAATTTTTATCGACATTTTTCTTCCGTCAGCCAGTAGAAGGCGCTTTGGAGGACCTTGGTGGCTGTTCGCTCTCCTCCAAAGTGTCCTCCATAATCTGAGCCGTGGCAGTACCATAAGATTTTTTATGCTTCTTCTTCAGATACACAGCGGCGGATTATACCGTCTGAGCATCTCTTGAAAAGATATGGTTCATCCCACAAGTAGTACTTTGCATCATGTATGAGTTTTTGAACTTGTTGTTTGCTGTATTCCTTGGGAATGAACCTTATGGCCTTGTAGTTTGCAATGTCTGCAAACCAAGGTGCTGTCTCGATTGCAAAGAGTTGCTCATCAGGAAAGGCTTCTAACACCTCAGTAGAGGGAAGGGATGTCCCTGCTATTGGTTCAATCCGAGACAAGTGGTCAGCCACTTGATTTTTTGATCCTTTTCTGTCTCTGATTTCTATATCAAACTCTTGCAGGAGTAGCATCCATCTTATCAGCCTTGGCTTAAAATCCTGCTTGGTGAGGAGATATTTGAGAGCAGCATGGTCAGTGTAAATAATGACCTTAGATCTTATTAAATAAGATCTGAACTTGTCAATGGCATAAACCACTGCAAGTAATTCTTTTTCTGTGCATCATTTAGAACACAACTGGCATAATAAATGACATGCAAGAGCTTATCATGTTTCTGTTCCAAGACTACGCAAATGGCATAATCACTGGCATCACACATCAGTTCGAATAGTAAGTCCCAGTTAGGTGCAAAAATGACCGGTGCAGTGATAAGCTTGGCTTTCAGAGTTTCAAAGGCATGCAGGCTCTCCTTGTCAAAGACAAAAGGAGTGTCAGTGACTAACAGATTGCACAGGGGTTTTGCAATTTTAGAAAAATCTTTTATAAACCTTCAGTAGAATCCTGCATGTCCCAGGAAACTTCGGATTGCCTTAAATTGGTGGGCGGTGGTAATCTTTCAATTACTTCCACTTTAGCTTGATCCACTTCTATCCCATTGTTTGAAATCCGATGTCCAAGAATAATTCCCTCAATTACCATGAAGTGGCATTTTTCCCAGTTTAAAACCAGATTTGTTTCTTGGCATCATTTCAGAACTAGGGCCACATGGTCAAGGCAAGAATCCAAGGAATCTCCAAAGACAGAGAAGTCATCCATGAATAGTTCAAGGTATTTTTCAACCATATCAGAGAAAATAGAGACCATACACCTCTGAAAGGTTACAGGTGTGTTGCATAGGCCAAATGGCATACTTCTGTAAGCAAACACACTATATGGGCAAGTAAATGCTGTCTTTTCTTGATCCTGAGGGTCTACTGCAATTTGATTGTAGCCTAAATAGCCATCTAGGAAGTAGTAAAATGAATGACCAGCCAGTCTCTCCAGCATCTGGTCTATGAATGGTAAAGGAAAATGATCATTTCTTGTGGCGTTGTTGAGTCTTGATGAGCGAATATTTTATATGCTTTTGGCATCATTTTCATATAGTTTTTAGCATGTTTTGTGTAATTTTTATTCAGTTTTCATAGGTTTTAGTGCAAAAATCACATTTTTGGATTCTACTTTGAGTTTGTATGTTTTTATGCAATTTTAGGTATTTTCTAGCTGAAATTGAGGAGCTGGAGCAAAAGTTAGCAAAAGCCTGATTCAGAGACAGAGAAAGCATTGCAGATGCTGTCCGGATCTGACCTCCTTGCACTCGGAAGAGCTTTTCTGGAGCTAAAGAAGTCCAAATGGAGCGTTGATGAGTCCATATTTTTCGATGTATTTTTGACTTAATTTGGATGGATTCTAGCACATGAGCTCACACGTAAGCACCAAAATAGCATACCTTTGTGTTTGATCCCTAATTTGATTCTAATGTGAAAACATGCATTTTAATGCTTAGATTAGTGATTTTTAATTCCACTTTTATGTGATTCGATGCCGTGATATGGTTTGTGAGTGATTTCAGCCTTGGAGGCAAAAATGGATGGGCAAAAGTTGAGGAAAGCATGTACAAGGGAGAAAACACGAAGAAAACGAGAAAAAGCACACACAGCGAAGTGTGCGTGCACACAAGCGAGGATTTCCACGTGTGCATGCGCACAAGCACCTGTGCGTACGCACAGGTCAATTTTCAGCCGAGTGTGCGGACGCACATGTCTGTGCGTCCACACAGGTCCCTGCACGTGATTGCATTAATGAAACACGTGCTGCGCAAATTAGGAGGCCCTTGGCTCATTTTTGGAAGGCTAAAATGCTGTTTTGGAGTGCTATATAAAGGAGACTTCAACACTTATCAAAGGGGGGAGGCATTGACGCATAATTTACATAGTTTTTCATAGTATTAGGAGTAGGAGTAGTGTAGAATAGAAAGCTCTCCTAGGGTTTATCAATTTCCATTGTAGCAATTTATAGCAAGCTATGATTTTGAATTTTCTTCAATTGTAAGTACTCTCAATTTCCTCTTTAATTAAAGCACTTTTACTTTCAGTCCCTTTTGGTTCAAGTTACTTTGTTCATATTGCAATTTTGTATTTCTTGAAATTTTGATTAATGAATTTCATGTTCCGTGCTTCTTTTATGTTTGATTGCTTGTTTATGCTTGGTTCTGTTGATAGTTGGTTATAGTTTTCCATTTTACTTTGCAATTTTCCATGTTTTACTTTTATGCATACAAGGTGTTTGTGAAAATGCCAACTCTAGGTTTTGAGTAGATTTTCCCACCTTGGCTTGTGGTTTGAGTTCCTAGGATACTAGAGTCATAATGTCCGACATTTAGTGGTAATTCTTGGGTAGTTAGTTGACTCTTGTTTCCATTGACGCTAACCTTTTATCAACTCGTTTGGTAAGTTGGTTAGGACTTATGGATTAAGGTCAATTATGCTTGCTTGACTTACTCCTCGATGGTTGGGGTTGACTAGGCGAGATTGACTCATCATAATTACCATAGTTGTGGTTATGGCGATGATAGGGTTCCTTGGATACTCATTCCCAAGTCAAGGCTCTTTATTGCACTTTCTTGCATCTTCATTAGCTTTGATCTCATCTTCTCCTTAATTGCATTGATTATAATTTTGAGCATTCCTTAGTTCTTTTATTTCTTATTTCTTTTAATCTTTTGTTCTTTGCACAAAACCCCCCTTTTGTCCCTTTAACAACAGAAAGCATAACATTTCATTTGCATTCCTAGGGAGAACGACCCGATGTTGAAAGACTCTCGGTTATATTTTGTTTTGAATTGGAATATTTGATTTGAGCATTACTAGTTGGCTCGGAACTATACTTACAATACCAATCTTTTCTTGAGATTAAATTCCTAGTCGACGAAAATGTTCAACTATCAAATTTGGCGCCATTGCCAGGGAGTGCAAACGGTGTTATATCTTTTGGTTGTTGTAAATATGTTAATAGTGTAAATAGCTCTTTTTGGTTGTTTGGTTGTTTTTCCTAGTAGAATTTTGTTTATATTTTCTTGATGACTTTTTCACACCATCACCACAATACACCCCAATTGAACCCAAACACCTACCTTTATAATCACCAATCTTATACACCATCACCTCACTACATACAAAACCCTTACCCTCATGAGTTTGATTGTCAACCTTTATCACCTCAATCTTCATCTTCATATATGGATCAAGCCACACAAGAAGTACTTTTCATGCTCATTCAAGAACAACAAGAGTTCCGGGAGAAGGAAGAGCAACTCATGTCTACCTTAGCAAAAGCTTTGGATCATTTAGCTTCATTGCGTTCGTGCCACAAGCAAGAAGTTCTAGTGGGTGAATGCATGGGACCAAGTGAAAAGTGTGGAGTGAAAGAAGAATTACAAAATCAAGAAGAAGATGTCAAGTCACAACACGAAGTGCAAAAGGAGATAAATGAAGAGTGGGTAGGAATTGATCAAGAGGATTCCATCATTCAAGATTTTTTGTCCAACTTGGGTAATTCCTTCTATGACCTTCATGGACCTCCATTATTAGATTTGGAAAGAGATGTTGATGTGAACTTCACATAACCTCCAATTTTTGACTTGAGTGATGATGAAGAAGATTCAAAAGAGGTTGAGGAAGATGGTAGTTGCCAATAAGTGAAAGCATCTGTGCAAGAGCAGATTGAGTGGGTGAAGACTTCTCTAACAAGCTTTCTAGCCCCACATCAATATGCCGTTTTAGAAACAAATGGTCAACTTTGAATCTTTCTTGGAGTAGTGGATGGTGAAGAGAAGAATGTTAATTGGCAAAGAAGCGGAATGTTCATCAAAGGAGCCAACTTAACATTTGGAACTCAATTATGGTGCAAGAGTCAATGTAGTGGACTCCGGAGAGTGCACTGATGAAAAGTCATTTTATGCTAGTTTCACAAGCATTTTTCATTTGTTTCATTAGGTTTTATGCACTTTCTTGCACAATAAGTAAATAGTTAGAGTGGAATTTTGTGTTTATTTTAGTTCAATCAAACATCATTTATTTTAGACAAAATCATGAGATTTATGCAAGAATTAAGTGGTTATTATGAATGATGCAAATTCTTATGATTTTGGTGAGACTTTGATTGCGTGTTTGCTTGATTTTAGGTGAGAAAATGAAGAAATGGAGAAGCATTCCAGGATAGCATTGCGTTCAAATGAAGAACGCCACGCTCAGTAGGTGCGCGCATGCGTATAGGACGCTTACGAGTCAGGAAGCAATTTTCGAAGATCCACGCGTACGCGTGCATGACGCGTACACGTGGTAGTGGTTGGCACTCATTTTCAAAGAGAGCGCTACGTTCATTTACTCAGCGTTTTCGGGCAGATTGAAATTTGGAGGCAAAGTTATGCAATCGACGCGCACGCATGGGCAGCGCTCACTAAGCCAATGTAGCGCTCACTAAGTAAACGCTATCAACGACGCGTACGCGGGAAAGGGGCGTGCGAGCATGTTTGGAGTTGAGGATTGATAGTGACGCGCACGCGTACATGACGCGCACGCGTCGATGAGCAAAAGTGCAAAAGGACGCGCACGCGTTAGAGACGCGTACGCGTGGATGAATGAACGCTGCGCTCACTTTGAGAAAGCAACGTTCCCTTGGAAGCAGCAACCAAGTGCCATTTTGACCCACTTATTCACAGGCCAAAAAGCCCACTCCAAGTACTGGATGACAGATTTAGAAAGTGTATAAATAGAGAAGAATTTGATTTCATTGGGGAGCTCTCTTTTAATTTTCATTTTTAGAATTTTTAGAATTGAGATCGGATCTGAATTTTTTTCTGTTTTGTCTTTGTCTTCTGTAACTTTTACGTTCTGTTTTGGGTTTTGGGGATTGAAGAATTCTTCTGAATTTCTTCAGCTTGAAGTCATCTTTTACTTTTTATTTTTTATTTTGGAGAATTGGAGATCTGATCTTAGCTTTCCTTCCACTTTATTTCAATTGCGATTTGTTGTTTTCTGTTTTGTTAAGAGAGCAATTGAGATCTTAGTTTTCTTTTTGTTTTGTTATTCTTCTGCAATTTTCCATTCTCTTTTAAGATTTCAGAATAGATCTAAGTTTTCATTTTTCTTTGATTCTTCTGCTTCCATTTATGTTTTGAAACTAAAAGCATAATTTACCTATTTTCTGCATTCCTTCATCTGAGGGTTCCCTGATTTGCTGTAATTTACTCTTTCCAGTTCTGTTTTGACTCCCAATACCCAAATCCCTTTATCGTTCATGCAATTTAAGTTTCCCAGCAATTTAAATTCAGCAATTTACATTACTTGCACTTTAAGTTTCAGTTATTTACTTTTCTTGTAATTTAAGTTTTAGTTCTTTTAATTTCTTGCACTTTAAGTTTCTGCAATTTTACTTCTTCTACATTTAAGATTCTACAAATTTTCATTCTACTCTTTAGCTTAGCTGCAATTTATATTCTGTTAATCAAATTTCACCAAAATTATCAAATATTCGCTTAACTAAATTCATCAGCATACTAAAGTTTTTCAATCCATCAATCCCTGTGGGATCGACCTCACTCATGTGAGTTATTACTACTTGATGCGACCCGGTACACTTGCCGGTGAGTTTATGTGGAATCGTTTTTCCCTCATCAAGTTTTTGGTGTCGTTGCCGGGGACTGATTTAGATTGACAATGATTAAGTAGGTGATAATCTAGATTAAGCACTTTTTCTTTGTTTTTGTTAAGCATTTTAACTGTTTGAGATTTTGTTTCAACTAACCTTAACCACACTCTAGCAGTAGAGTATTTTATTTTAGTTTTCTGGTTTTGTTTGTGTTGTATGCCAGGAGGAAGAAGAGGTTCATTCACCTCTTTTGATTCTGAGCCAGAGAGGACATTCCTGAGATTGAGAAGAGAAGCAAGAGAAAAGGGAGTTATAGGAGAAGAAGAATCAGAAGAAGAGGATCAAGAGATGGAGGGTAACATCCCAAATCCACCTGAGGATGCGGCTAACAACAATGGCCAGCCTCAGAAAAGAGTTTTAGCCTCTTACACTATCCCCAATCCAAGGAATTGTGGGAGCAGTATCCTAACCCCCAATTTCCATGCCAATAACTTTGAACTCAAGCCTCAATTGATTACCCTGGTTCAGAATAATTGTCAATATGGAGGAAGTGCTGCTGAAGACCAAACCAACACCTCTCTGTATTTTTGAGAATTTGTGACACTGTCAAAACCAATGGAGTCCATCCTGACATCTACAAACTCTTGTTATTCCTATTTTCACTAAGAGACAAAGCCTAACATTGGTTAGAAACCTTCCCTAAAGAAAGCATCACCAATTGGGATGATTTGGTTAGCAAATTTCTAGCCAAATTCTATCCACCCCAAAGAGTCATTAAGCTGAAAACTGACGTGCAAACCTTCAGACAGCTAGAAGGAGAATCATTGTATGAAGCATGGGAGAGGTATAAAGCCTTGATCAGAAGGTGTCCAGAAGGAATGTTCAGTGAATGGGTGGAAGGCTTGTCCTTGCCTTCAAGGAAAGCTTTGGATTATTCTTCAGGAGGATCCTTGCAAATGATGAAGACTGCTCAAGAGGCACATGATCTTATAGACATGGTGGCCAACAACGAGTACTTTTACTCTTCTGAAAGGCAAGCAGCTCCAAAGAAAAGTGTATTTGAGCTTGAAGGAGTTGATACAATATTAGCTCAGAATAAACTCATGCAACAGCAGCTTCAACAGCAAATTGAGATGATGACAAAGAGGATGGATGGATTACAACTTGTAGCAGTGAGCACAACTAACCAACCACCAGTAGTGTGGGGACAGCAGGAGGAAAGCTATAAAGAACATCAGCCTGAACAAGTGCAGTACATGCACAATCAAGGTCCTGGACCAAATGATTTCCATGGAGACACTTACAACTCATCTTGGAGAAACCACCCCAATCTGAAATGGGGAGAGAACCAGAACCAGCAACCTTGGCAAAGGAACTCTAACCAAAATAATTTCCGCAACACAAACCACCAAAACCATCAAAACACTAACCAAAATCCATACAGAAAACCACAAAACAATCAACCCCAACCCAACTTCTATCCACCCAATAACCCATCAACCAATAAAAATAACTTTCATCCCCCATCAACATCCCACACTCAGTCACAACCACCCCAAGAATCTCAAAGAATCTCCAACCTGGAAATGATGATGGAGAAAATGATCAAGCATCAAGAATTGGCCAACAAGAACCATGAAGCTTTACTGAGGAACCTGGAAAGACAAATTGGACAGTTGTCCAAGAAAACAATAGCTGAAGACCAACCAATGCTCTGCCAAGTGACACTATTCCCAACCCCAAGAAAGAATGTAAAGCAATTTAGCTTAGGAGTGGAAAGACATTGGAAAATAACAAAGAAGCTAACAAGAAGCCAGCAGAGGATGATAAGGCCAACAGCAAGGAAGAAGTGACAATTAAAGAGAAGGACCAGGAAGAGCTAAAAAAGAAGGATGAAGAGTCACAAGCTTCAAAGAAGGGAAAACAAGTCATAACAGAGCCTCCACAAGAACAGAGGAAGGAAGTTAAACACTACATCCCTCCTTTGCCATACCCTCAAAGATTGCAAAGAGAGCTCAAGGATCAACAGTTTCCCAAATTTCTGGAAGTTTTTAAGAAGCTGGAAATCAATATCCCTCTTGCTGAAGCATTAGAGCAAATGCCTCTATATGCTAAATTCTTCAAGGATCTCATCAACAAAAAAAGAAGCTGGAATGAGAAGGAAACAGTGATCTTAACACAAGAGTGTAGTGCAGTGATTCAAAAAGGCCTCCCATCAAAACTCAAAGATCCTGGGAGTTTCTTTCTGCCTAGCACTATTGGCAATATAGTCATTGATAAGGCATTGTGTGATTTGGGATCAAGTATCAATCTGATGCCCTTATCTATGATGAGGAAGTTGTTCATAGAAGAAGTGAAACCTATAAGGATGACCTTGCAACATGCTGACAGATCAATGGTGATCCCTAATGGAGTGGTTAAGAACCTCTTGGTCAATGTGGATAAATTTATATTTTCAGCAGATTTTGTGATCTTAGATCTGGATGAAGAGGAAGGCGATTCTATCATATTGGGAAGATCTTTCCTAGCCACAGTAAGAGCCATCATTGATGTGAAAAAGGGAAAAATGACTCTGAGAGCACATGATGAGAAGATCACTCTAAATGTCTTCAATGAAATTCATCATACTACTGAAGAGAAAAGCTGCATGAGATTTGAAGAGGAAGACTTGAATTGGAAGGAAAAGCCCAAGGAGGCACTCATCAGACCACCTTTGAAGCAAAAGACAAACAATGAAGAAGAACAAAAGGGTAATGAAGATGAGAAGGATGAAAAAGGGTTGCAACCCGAGGCCATAGGATCAATCATTAAAAAGAAAATTCCAGACAAAAAAATTACTACCAAGAAGGAAGGATCACTGAAGAAAGGAAAGAAGAGCAAGAAAAAGGTTCCAAACGGGTGGAAAAAGAAAAAAATACCAACGAAAGAATTCTCAGAAGGAGACAAAGTGAAACTGATCTACCAGCAGTTGGAGACAAACCTACAAACTGATGATTTCTACACTGTCAATAAGATACTCTCGATGGAGCATATAGAGATTATTCATCAAATCACAGGAAGAAGGCTCACAATGAGAGGGGACAAGCTGAGGCACCATAATCATCAACCACCCTAACAAGGGACCAATGTCAAGCTAGTGATAGTAAAAGAGCGCTCCATGGAAGGCAGCCCATGATTTAATGTTCTTGCTTTTGTTTTAATTTCAATAATTAATGGTCTTTCTAGCATAAATTTGAACTCTCATGGGTAAATTTGATAACTGCACACATTGTTTTGAAGCATATGTCTAACTCCTAAGTTTGGTGTGCCTAAAGGCACTCTAAAATGGCTTTTCAAGCATGCTGATCGTATAACCATTTTAGGATATATACTCATTCATTCTATTGAAGTATATAGCCAAACATTAAGTTTGGTGTCTACATATGCTATGAAATTCAGAAAAGTCACTTTTGCTTAGAGAGTCAAATTCATGAAAAGATAAACCATATCTGTATCATTCTTGTGAATTGATTTTATTAAGGTAGAAAATAAAATGTTCCTTGTAATGAATATACTAATTATGACAAAACATTCATTGGGTTTCATCTGAATCACTTAGCAGAGAACAAGTTTGGTGTTCACCAATATTTTGTTCAATTCCTAAGGGGCATAGTTGGTTATTTATAAATAAGGAACATATAGCAAATTTTAATTTTTTTTATATATACTTTGCACTTGATAACCACCACCGTGCTAAATTCAAGTTTTGAGCTTACTGTTGCCTTGATTGAAATGGATAGGTATGAAGACAAAAATGAAGAAAGGACAACACCGTGCAAGTACGGGTGTCACAAGGAGTAAAAGTGAGTCACATGTGCTTGGGAATTGCTTTTTGGGGAGCAAAAATCTGCAAGGTTCAACATCTAGGAGACCGAACCACATGCCCAATGAAGAGGTGGTCCTTGTCCTCATCCTCTCTTACATGCACACCATCCATTCTGACTCTTTCAAAAGACATCCTGGCCATCCAATCTTCATTAAAGTTGCTATAAATAGAGTCACTTGGACTATGCCTCATAACCCAACTTTTACACTCTGTGCATTGAAAAATTTAGCTTTCGGTTTCCTTAAGAAAAAGAATCCTAGTAACCGTGTTCTGTGAGCTCCAAACCAATCTTGTCTCCTTAATCTTTTCTTCTTGCTTCACCAGTAAGCCAACCACTCATCCTAAGAGTCACATAAATCCTCTCTCCCTCACCATTCTCCAATTCTCCACTCAGCCTCGTCCTTCCCTAATTAATGGCTTCATCAAGTTCCAGAAGAAGGAAAGGGAAGCAACCAGTTGAAACTGAACCACCAACTTATGATGACAGAAGATTTAAATATCAATTTTATGAGTCACAATATCATAGGTTGATAGAATCAAAAGAAGTTATTCCAGAGATTGGCTTAAGACTGAAAGAAGGAGAATACCCCAGCATGAGGAGGATAATCGAACAAATAAGATGGGAACTCTTGTGTGAACCTCTCACGGACATAAGTGCAACCATGGTACGGGAGTTTTATGCAAATGTTGTAAGACCAAGCAAAACTAGCCCTCCCTACAAGAGCTATGTTAGGGGGGTTGATGTGAATTTCAGCTCATCATCCATCATGAGGGTCTTGCAGATAAGAGTGATACCCTTTGGAGAACCTAGCTTTGATGAAAGAATGAAGGGTGAAAATAATCCTGATGAGCTACTAAATGGTTTATGCTTGGAAGGCAAAGACTGTGAAAGGGATTCAGATGGAGATCCAAGCTACTTGAAGAGGATTGATCTCATACCTAAAGCCAAAGATTGGTATGAGATAGTAAGAAGATCCATACTCCCCACTGGAAATACCTCAGAGGTCACAATAAAGAGAGCAATTCTAACATACTGCATACTCAAAGGAGGAAAAATTAATATCCCACAAATCATAGCAGACAGCATCCAAGAGATGGCTGAGGATGCAGATACAGATCAGGTAAAGGAAGGCAGAGGAATCACTAAGCAAAGGATGGAAGGTGTCACTGACACCCAGGAGGAGAGAAGAACTCAAGGAAGAAGAAAAAGGCCACAGACGGAGGAGGAGCACACTTTTGGTGCAATGGACTTAAGCCAGATGCAAAGAGCCATTGAAGAAATGTCTCAGCAATATATGAGAGCACAGGAGCAACAACAAGAGCAGTACTTGAGAGCGCAGGAGCAGTAAGAAAGCTGGCAGCTGAAAATGATGGAGCAACAAGAAAACTTCCAATTGAGAACGATAGACCAGCAGAGAGAATTTCAAGCAAGAATTCTGGAGCAACAGAGGGAACAATCTGGTCACTCTCAAGAATCATTCGACAAATTATTCCAACAACACGCTGAACAGGAAAATATCTCTAGGATCTTCGACAATGGAAAAGCTTATACCATGTAGCTGGAAAGGCTCGGCACTTGGACAGAATTGAGTATGATATAGAGACTCAAGCAAAGCTAAACTACGTGGTCTGTGGCATGCCAGTAGTAAATAGAGAGATCAAACCATTCGTCCAATGCCAGGAATTAGTGAACAAGCAAAGAGCAAGAGCCCATGGAAACATAGAAAGAATGGAACAACGGTTAAAGGAAGCTGGACTCTGGGATCAGGTAGATTTCTCTTGGCCTCTGAAACAACCTGCTGAAGAGCCACAAGAAACAAACAAGAAGAGGAAGCAGGAGCCAAAGAAGAAAGGAGAGTCCAGCAAGGAAAAAGAGTACAAAAAGTAGAGGTGGTGGAGTTCTTTCATAATCTTAGTAAATAAGGAAGATGCATATCTGCAACATGATATGCCTTCCAAGTTATGCAGCTTCTATGATTAAGAGTTTGTGTTTTGCACTTCTATGTTTTGAATAAGTTTTGCATTCTGTCATTTGTTTTCTCAAACTCTCATAATAAATGTTCTAGTATAAGTGTCTGCATCACTTTCATCTACTTGAATACATGTCTTGTTCTCCTTTGCATAAATAAGAGAAAAATATTGAAATAGAAAGTAATTGTCCAATGTGGTAGGAATAATAATAAAGTTCAGTGGTGGTATGCATGTTTGATTGTTAAAGTAAGCTCATTAATAAAGGATAAAGGTTAGGATGATCCCTTGTAGTGTGAACTTAGTTGCTGTTGTAAAGCTTTCAATTAATAATTATCCTTGGAAAAAGAAAGAGCAAGAAAAGGAAAGAAGAAAAGCCAAGAATTGGCAAGAAAAATGAAAGAAACAAATAAAAAGGCTAGACACCAATAGCTTGGACCTTAGGACATATGCCTGTGATGCTATTGTATTAGGATCTGCTTGGATTAGTAGGTTCTGAGGAGTATTTTAAAACTTGGTAACTTGGATTAACTAATCCGGGATTACCAACCGAAAATCCACTATCAAGAGCAACCTCATTACAAAGTATTTAGTAGCCCAAAGAGATGCTGGGCATCAATGTCTTCGGATGAATTGTGAGCCAAGTGTCTGTGATGGAGATGTGTTGACTGAAAAACAAAGCTAAAAATCTACTGCAACACATAACACTTAGCTTTGAAAAAAAAAATATAAGCTTATCAGCATGAAAGACAAAAGAAAATCAAACACCAACGATGGATGAATAACAAGACTCACAGCAGCAACTTTGTTTATCATTTAAAGGGACATTTCAAGCCTGAAATCTAATAAAAGTAGAGCTTCAATTACATCTGCATAAAACCCCATGAACCAAATCCAATTACCTGCTAAATAAGGACATATATGCTTCTCTAATTTCTTTCATTTCTTCTCATGTTTTAGTGCTTGCTTGGGGACAAGCAAGATTTAAGTTTGGTGTTGTGATGACAAGTCATCTTATGCTAGTTTAACAAGTATTTTTCATTTGTTTCATTAGGTTTTATGCACTTTCTAGCACAATAAGTAAGTAATTAGAGTGGAATTTTGTGTTTATTTTAGTTCAATCAAACATCATTTATTTTAGACAAAATCATGAGATTTATGCAAGAATTAAGTGATTATTATGAATGATGCAAATATTATGATTTTGGTGAGACTTTGATTACTTGTTTGGTTGATTTTAGGTGAGAAAATGAAGAAATGGAGAAGCATTACAGGATAGCGTTGCGTTCAAATGAAGAACGCCACGCTCAGTAGGCGACGCGCACACGTATAGGACGCTTACGCGTCAAGAAGCAATTTTCGAATATCCACGCGTACGCGTGCATGACGTGTACGCATGGTAGTGGTTGGCGCTCATTTTCAAAGAGAGCGCTACGTTCATTTACTCAGCGTTTTCGGGCAGATTGAAATTTGGAGGCAAAGTTCTGCAATCGACGCGCACGCGTGCATGACGCGCACGCGTTGATGGAGTACCTGTGATGAAGCACGCGCACGCGTGAATGGCGCTGAATCCTGGAGTTGGTATTTTGCTACCCACGCACATGCACAGAGGACGCGCATGCGTGGGCAGCGCTCACTAAGCCAACGTAGCGCTCACTAAGTAAACGCTATCAACAACGCGTACGCGTGAAAGGGGCGCGCGAGCATGTTTGGAGCTGAGGATTGATAGTGACGCGCACACGTACATGACGCGCACGCGTCGATGAGAAAAAGCTCAAAAGGACGCGCACGCGTCAGAGACGTGTACGCGTGGATGAATGAACGCTGCGCTCACTTTGAGAACGCTAGGGGTGTGCATGGCCCGGCTCGGCCCGAAGACCCGACTCGGTCCCGAGCACTTTAGGGACTAATTTGGTGTGATTTCATCGGGTCTAGGGTCGGGTATGGGTCTCAAAAATGGACCCGGTCATTATTTTGGGTCGGGTCCGGGCCATGGCTCGGGTCACCCGAAGTCGGCCCGGTGGCCCGGTCATCATACACAATTAATATTTTGTGTTATTAGTGATGGATAATGGTTATTCTTATGTGGAATTTAAGTATTATAAATCTTAATATTTTGTGTTATTAGTTATCATAAGACTATAAGTTAATGTTTTCTGTTTAAAATGCATAAGATTTTAGACTAATGCATAATATTGTGTTATTTGTATTGATTTAAATATTTGTTATTATTATATAATATTAATATTAATTATGGTTATGCTTTAATTTTAGAAAAGAGTTGGTTCTTGTTATATTTTTCTAAGTGAATTTTACTATGTCAAATAATAGTTAGAGCCTTGGAAATTTGGATATTTTCACATGCTAACTTATAAGAAGGTATAAAGGTAATGTAATGTTAACGGCCCGGTTTTCACCCGATTTTTACCCGGTATAATCGTGGCCCGAAAATGTATAGGTTTCATCGGGTCTAGGGCCGAGTTCGGGTCTAATAAATAGACCCGGTATATATTTCGGGTCGGGTCTGGGTCACGCCAAACCCGGTTTCACCCGGCCCATGCACACCCCTAGAGAACGCAACGTTCCCTTGGAAGCAGCAACCAAGTGCCATTTTGACCCACTTCTTCACAGGCCAAAAAGTCCACTCCAAGTACTGGATGACAGATTTAGAAAGTGTATAAATTGAGAAGAATTTGATTTCATTGGGGAGCTCTCTTTTAATTTTCATTTTTAGAATTTTTAGAATTGAGATCGGATCTGAATTTTTTTCTGTTTTATCTTTGTCTTCTGCAACTTTTACGTTCTGTTTTGGGTTTTGGGGATTGAAGAATTCTTCTGAATTTCTTCATCTTGAAGTCATCTTTTACTTTTCATTTTTTATTTTGGAGAATTGGAGATCTGATCTTAGCTTTCCTTCCACTTTTATTTCATTTGCAATTTCTTGTTTTCTATTTTGTTAAGAGAGCAATTAAGATCTTAGTTTTCTTTCTGTTTTGTTATTCTTCTACAATTTTTCATTCTCTTTTAAGATTTCAGAATAGATCTAAGTTTTCATTATGCTTTGATTCTTCTGCTTCCATTTCTGTTTTGAAACTAAAAGCATAATTTACCTATTTTCTGTATTCCTTCATCTGAGGGTTCTCTGATTTGCTGTAATTTACTCTTTCCAGTTCTGTTTTGACTCCCAATACCCAAATCTCTTTATCGTTCATGCAATTTAAGTTTTCCAACAGTTTAAATTAAGCAATTTACATTACTTGCACTTTAAGTTTCAGTTATTTACTTTTCTTGCAATTTAAGTTTCAGTTCTTTTAATTTCTTGCACTTTAAGTTTCTGCAATTTTACTTCTTTTGCATTTAAGATTCTGCAAATTTTCATTCTGCTCTTTAGCTTAGCTACAATTTATATTCTGTTAATCAAATTTTACCAAAATTATCAAATATTCGCTTAACTAAATTCATCACCATACTAAAGTTGCTCAATCCATCAATCCCTGTGGGATCGACCTCACTCCTGTGAGTTATTACTACTTGATGCCACCTGGTATACTTCCCGGTGAGTTTGTGTGGAATCGTTTTTCCCTCATCATGCACAAGCATATCAATGGTGACAGAGGAATTCATGTATGGGATCCAGGCATTAAGTTCAAGAATTAATACTTAAGGATCTTAGTTGCTATCTTGAAGTCTCTTAAGAGTTTGACACAATTCATTTGGGACCCCGAGGTCGAACCAATAGCAAACTTGGTTGGAGATTCAAGGAGGAGTGGAAGCATAAGCCGCCCTAACAATGATCTCCTCACCAAGTCCAACTTAGCACTATAAACCAAAGTGCTAGGTGGGAGACACCCCACCATGGTAATATCCTTCTAACTCTCTCTCTCTTTTAGCTTTTATTTCATGAATAAATTGGTTATTTTGCTTGGTTAGTTGGTTTTATTTTGATGTTTGTTAAATACTTTTAGTGAAATAATGTGTTTTTGGGAGTTTTATGATGTTTTAGGGCCTGAAAACCTGTTTTGGATGTCAAGTTTGGTGCCTTAGAGCCAAAAATTTCATTGCAAGGACAGAGACCTGTGCGTCCACATAGCTCTGTGCGCGTGCACAGCTCCCCTGTTTTCCATTCCTGTGCGTCTGCACACCATCGTGCGCACGCACAACCCACAATACTCCCTCTGTCCGCAGCATGCGCACGGCTTGTGCGTGTGTATACCACCCTCTTTTTCGCTTCTGTGCGTCCGCATACCATGAGTGCGGCCGCACATGCAAAAAAAAATCCCACCTGTGCGGGTGCATAGCAGCTGAGTGCACGCACAGCAATGAACAACCTCCCTGGTCGCAGCGCACGCATAGGCTGTGCGTGTGCACCCAACCCCTTTCCTTCTTATGTGCGAGTGCACACCTTCTTGTGTGTCCGTAGCGTCTGCACGCCCTTGTGCGCGCGCATACCCCCTGCTTTCTCCTTGTGTGCGTCTGCACACGACCCTGTGCGTCCGCACAGGTCCCTTTTTGAACGTTAATTCGAAAAGGGGGACACTCGCGCTTCAGTTTCCCTGAATGCCCAAACCTTTCTTCTTCTTCTCTCTGAAACCACACCAGCTATCCACACCACCACCCTCCAACCCCGTCCACACCACTATGCCGCCAGCGACCGTACCACCGTCGCTTCTCTCTCTCTCTCTCTCTCTCTCTCTCTTCCTTTTCCTTTCTTCTCTCTCTTCTATATTTCTTTCTCTCTCTTCCCTATCTCTGCCACCACGTCACAGCCCTAGGCCGCGCCGTCGAAACTCTGGTGACATCACCAGTGGCGGCGAGCTTCTGTGTCGCCGTGACGTTTACCACCTTCCCCGCTCCATCTGCTCCCTTTCTTCCTTCTGCATTATAGGTTCCATATCATTCCCTGTATCATGTTCTCTTCTATTTCTGTTTCATTTTCTTTTCTGCTCTTTGATTTTGTTCTAGTTACTAAGTGGTTTTAGGTTAGATGACCTGTGTTTTTGGATTGAATCTATAATGTTGGCTGATATTGTCGGATGTTGCTGAGATTGAATGATGTTGCAATGTCTGAGACTGTATGTTGCTGTTCTTGCCTGAGTGCTCTGACTGCCACCAAGTACAGTAACCTATGTTTGCTGCTGCTAATTTTTGCACATGTTATGATTATTGAAATGCTGAATAGGAATTTTTGACTCATCTTTTGTGTCTGATCAACACAGATTCTGAATTTTGTTTCGATTCTGCATTGTGGCTTTCTAATTGTGCAAATTTTCTTTTATTCTAAATGCTGCCTGAGATGACATTGTTTCTGTACTCTGTATTTCTGCTAGAACACCCATTTGAACCTGAAATTTATAGCTTTGTTTCTTCTGTTGGTGTTCATTGCTCCTATGCATATTAGATTCCATTCGATGCATTGCTAGCTGAGCACATATTTGTTAATTCTTGCTGATACATCAAACTGCAGTTGCAAGCTAAAATTCATTCTGTTTGATGCATGTGCAAATGAATAACATGCTAGTTACTGCATTATGTGCTAACTGCCCACTGCTTTTTATTTCAAGGCCAAACTAGAATTACACTCGAAATTTTGGAATCTGTTTGGTACCTTTTCCAGCAGTACACATGATGTTCATTTTGTGAATTGATCAAATGCTTATTCATGTATCTTTAATATCAATGACAATATACATAGCAACTTGTTCCTTTATGTTTTTGAGCAATACACCTTGTTTTTCAATCAAGCATTGCTTTGGACAAGAGATTATGTATACGTGATAATTTCTTACTTCTCAACATGAATAGGTCATGCTTTCACTATGGCTTTGATTCTTGCCTTTTGTGTCAAATTCTGCAAACTCTTTCAATTTCCAAGGCACAGTTGCAACTATCAATTCTTTCAATTCAATTCACCTGCATCGCACACCTGAGTAATGTATACCCTTTAATTGTTGATTACTCTCTTTTATGACACTTAGGTTGCTTGATTTTGGGGAAGTGCATTTTCTTTTGAGCATTCAACTGTTTTATACATGTTTTCCCCTGATTGAGTGTTTGTTTATCTAACTAGCTCTTGATTGAATTGTTTGATTATATCCTTCTTCCTGTGAATTTTATCTGTTTTCCCTGAGTTGTATTCTATTTTTGTCTTTTTCAGGATGGCCTGAAAAGGAAAGGAGAAAGACAACCCCTTGGCTCGTCTTCCTCCTGTGCCACCAAGTGACCAACCAGACACATTCATTAACTCTGAAGCCCAAGAACAATATAAGAAATTGGAAAAACGGGCCTTCCATTATGAGAGAAAGCTCAACCTGCCTGAGAAAAATGCGGACTAGATCCTTAACTGACTAAATTTTTATCATTGGAAATTCGTAAAATCCGACCCAATGGGAGTAAATGAACACCAGGTCAAGGAATTTTACGCAAATTTCCTAAAGAGGGATGCCCAAACTATTTTTCTAAGAGGTGTCACCTTGGACACCTCTAATACTGCTTTAGAGGCCCTCTTGGATATTCCGCATATTCCTCCGGCTCGAGACGCTTACACTCAAATAATGACGGATGTGACAATGGACAAGATTTCTTTGGATGTGGTCCTGGAAAAGATTGGCTAACCTGAGGCTAGATGGGAATACAGCAAGGGAGAGCAGGCAGTTCCGTTGAGCATTGTGTGCACCGACCTCAACCCAGAGGCAAGGATCTGGCAGCAGATCATTGCTGACTACATTCTTCCGAGCACACATGCCACGTATATCAGAGTCCGTGTGACAGTTTTGCTGTGGGCTATTCTGGAGGAAAAGAGGATCTCTGTTCTTCCCCTTATCAGAGAGTCGATGATGAAGGTGAACCAACAGCTGAAATTCAACATTCCCTTTCCATCACTGATCACCAGATTAGCAGCTCTATCTGGTGTAGAGAGACGCCCAACAGACCGGACATCTGTCTATATCAGTAAGCAGCCATTTCTGCCATACGGCGATTATGACGGGCCGCCTCAAAAGAAGAGGAAGATAACTGAGCCTATATCAGCAGCAGTAGAGCCTTCAGCACCTCCTACAGCTCCCGCACCCACACCCCGACCTCAGACACCATATGAGTTGTGCCGGGAGATCCTTCAGGCCGTTCACTGATCCGAACGCTGCAACACTCGCCGCTTCCACTGGATAGTGGCGAAGTTTGAGGGTAGAGACCCTGGGCCACCTCCTCTAGATACACCAGAGCCTGAGGCCGAGGAGCCTGCATCTGAGGAGCCAGCAGCTGAAGCTAACTAGGCAATCCAGACACCTGAGCAGAGACTGAAGGAGCATAGAGCTAAGGAGCATAGAGTTGAGGAGCCGGCAGCTGGAGCCGAGCTGACAGTTAAGATGGCAGTCGAGACAGCTGACCAGGCAGTTGAGCAGCCGGCAGTTGAGTCCACCCCAGTGACATCAGGAGCCCTCATTATTTATCAACGTCATCATCACCCACCACCATCTGACGGTGGAGCTTCTCACGGTTGATTCTTCCCCAATTGATTATTTTGAGCACTAAGGACAGTGCCTGACTTAAGTGTGGGGTAGGATCTATGACATTTTGGGTGTAAACATTCTCTCCTGAACACTCTTATTTAGTTATTTTTAGTTTTTATGCTTTTGTAGATATTGTCCACACCTTACTTTTTGCTACCGTTTAGTACTTTTGTATATATAGTAGCTTGCTTCGCTTCTAGTTATCTTTAGTATTGCATATTCTAGTTTTGGTATATATATTGCATCCTTATATTGCTGGTATATAGTATAGATATGGATTGTGATTGGATGATGTGAATAACTTATGCCTAGTTTATCTTGATCCTAATTGTTCATATTACTTTTTACTTGTTGAAAATTAGGAAAAGAACTAGGAAATTTTGAAAAATTTTGCATCCATCACATCATACATACATATAGGAAATAAATTTTGGTGAAAAAACAACAAGAACTTTTCAAGAATTTTGGGCTTTCTATTGAATTGATTGAGAAAATTGTTTTCAAACTTGCTTGAATGATTTCTTATTGGAACATAGATGAGTAAAGAACAATTACCCTGTGAGTTTTTGGGCTATATTGAGTGATTGCACATTTTAACCACTAATTTTGTTCATTGTGTGATATATCTCTTCTATAATTGTAATCTTGGTTTTGCTTAATTCTTGGTTGCACATTTTAACCCATATAGCCTACCCTTTGCATTTGCCATTGTTAACCCCTTTTGAGCTTTAATTGACCCCATTGTTTTAATATTACCACATCACAACCTTAAGCGGAAAACCATGTCTTACCTTGGATTGTATCCTTGATTAGCTTAGGTTGGAGAAGTGTGTTTCATTTAAGTGTGCGAGAATCTTTTGGGAAACATTGGTAATGAATGAAAATGTTTAATTTAGGTATTTCATTAAAAATTTTGGAAAATGGGTGCACTCATGTAGAATCATATGCATTTTATTTCTTTAAAAAAAAAACATCATCATCATAAAAAGGGGATGAAAGTTATCCCGAAGAAAAGAAGAATGAATAAGAAATGCATATGTGATGTGAATGATAAGCCATACATGAGTGTTTGTGAGAAAGAATTAATGGAAGGTTAAGATTGCATTTTGCTTTGATTTGGTTGATATAGGTTGATGTGGATGACTTAAACTAATCAAGGATTCAACCATTTTAGTCCATTTAGCTATATCTATCCCACATTTACCATAACCCCATTACAACCATATGAAGTCCTCATGATAATTGCATTCATGCATCACTTATTGTTGATTGTTAGATGAAAAGTAATTCCTTGAAAGCATGATTAGAAAGAGACTTGAGTGATTAAAACCCTAAACACCGAGTGATCAGAGTGTATACACACCTAGTGAGGGTTCAATTACTCAATTCTATGTTTCCATACTTCTTATCGTGCATTCTTTCAAGTTGTTTCACTATGATGAGTTGAATCAATTCTTTAGATTTTGGATGCAGTGGATTATCTCCTTGCTTAGCCCTATTTGTCCATACTTGCTTGGGAACTGGATTGTTTGTTTTCACCAATTTCATATAGATACTATAGATAGATATATAGATATAGATAGTATATAATATACTTGCATGCATATAGGTAGTTGCATTTAATAAGTTGATTACCCCTTTGATAATTCTCCTTGTTAGTTTAGCATGAGGACATACTATTGTTTAAGTGTAGGGGAATTGATAACTCCATATTTTCCGATGTATTTTTGACTCAATTTGGATGGATTCTAGCACATGAAATCACACGTAAGCACCAAAATAGCATACTTTTGTGTTTGATCACTAATTTGATTCTAAATGTAAAAACATGCGTTTTAATGCTTAGATTAGTGATTTTTAATTCCACTTTTATGTCATTGGATGCCGTGATATGGTTTGTGAGTGATTTCAGGCCTTGGAGGCAAGAATGGATGGGCAAAAGTAGAGGAAAGCATGTACAAGTGAGAAAATATGAAGAAAACAAGAAAAAGCACACACAGCGAAGTGTGCGTGCGCACAAGCGAGGATTTCCACATGTGCGTGTGCACAAGCACCTGTGCGTACATACAGGTCAATTTTCAGCCGAGTGTGCGGACGCACACGTCTGTGCGTCCGCACAGGTCCCTGCACGTGATTGCATTAATGAAACACGTGCTGCGCGAATTTGGAGGCCCTTGGCTCATTTTTGGAAGGCTGAAATGCTGTTTTGGAGTGCTATATAAGGGAGACTTCAACACTTATCAAAGGGGTGAGGCATTGAAGCATAATTTACATAGTTTTTCATAGTATTAGGAGTAGGAGTAGTGTAGAGTAGAAAGCTCTCCTACGGTTTATCAATTTCCATTGTAGCATTTTATAGCAAGCTTTGATTTTGAATTTACTTCTTCAATTGTAAGTACTCTCAATTTCCTCTTTAATTAAAGCACTTTTACTTTCACTCCCTTTTGGTTCAACTTACTTTGTTCATATTGCAGTTTTGTGTTTCTTGAAGTTTTGATTAATGAATTTCATATTTCGTGCTCCCTTTATGTTTGATTGCTTGTTTATGCTTGGTTCTGTTGATAGTTGGTTATAGTTTTTCATTTTACTTTGCAATTTTCCATGTTTTACTTTTATGCATACAATGTGTTTGTGAAAATGCCAACTCTAGGTTTTGAGTAGATTTTCCCACCTTGGCTTGTGGTTTGAGTTCCTAGGATACTAGAGTCATAATGTTCGACATTTAGTGATAATTCTTGGGTAGTTAGTTGACTCTTGTTTCCATTGACGCTAGCCTTTTATCGACTCATTTGGTAAGTTGGTTAGGACTTATGGATTAAGGTCAATTATGCTTGCTTGACTTACTCCTCGATGGTTGGGTTTGACTAGGCGAGATTGACTCATCATAATTACCATAGTTGTGGTTATGGCGATGATAGGATTCTTTGGATACTCATTCCCAAGTCAAGGCTCTTTATTGCACTATCTTGCATTTTCATTAGCTTTGATCTCATCTTCTAGTTAATTGCATTGATTACAATTTTGAGCGCTCCTTAGTTCTTTTATTTCTTAGTTCTTTTAATCTTTTGTTCTTTGCACAAAACCCCTTTTTGTCCCTTTAACAACCGAAAGCATAACATTTCATTTGTATTCCTAGGGAGAACGACCCGAGGTTGAAAGACTCTCGGATATATTTTGTTTTGAATTGGAATATTTGATTTGAGCATTACTTGTTGGCTCGGAACTATACTTACAACGCCAATCTTATCTTGAGATTAAATTCCTAGTTGATGGAAATGTTCAACTATCAAGAGTTCTTAACCGCTATGGAAAGCTGACTTCTAGAGCTTTCCAACAACGTTTAATAGTCCATACTTTGCTTCAGAATAGAAGGCCCAAAACTGACATCCAACACCAGCCTCCTGCCCCATTCCAGGCGTCCAGCGCCCAAAGGAGGAGACCAGCGTCCAAACGCCCAAAGAGGACCCCTATCCAGTTTTCAACGCCCTAGATGCCTCTTAGCACGTGGATCTCATCAAAGCTCAGGCCAAATACTCACCAAGTGGGCCCCAGAAGTGGATTTTAGTACTAAAAGACTATTTTACCCTTTCTTATGCGTGCCTGCCAAAAATGTCTCTTGTTGCATGTACGTGTGCTGTATGCGTACGCATGACTTCTGCGTTATACGTGAAACCTCCAGCGTACTACGTGAAAAGTGATGGTCACGCATACGCGCACTGTATGCGTACGTGTGACATGTAAAATTTCTCCAACGTAGTAGGTGAAAGCTCCAGCGTTGCACGCCCTTCACCTTTTCTTCTTCCAGGGAGCCTTCTCCTTTCAGGGAATTTTCTGTTAATTATAGAAAGTATTCTGCTTGCTACTGTTTATCATAAAGAACTTTCTGTGTCTTGCTCTCCATCCTCCTTTCTGTTCTATTTCTTTCTATTTTCCTTCTAAAAATTCCTGTAATCAATGAAATTCAACTAATCAAAGTAATATCCATTCTAACCTTAAATTCATTGATTATTCACAGAAATTCTTAATAAATCAATTAAAATAAAGAAGGAAAAATACTAAAGATGCACACGCATCACAACACCAAATTTAAAATCTTGCTTGTCCCCAAGAAAGTAAAGAATCATGGCTTAATCCAAATATCTTAACCTTATATAATAGGGGTAAGGGATTGCAATCTAAATGAGTTTGGTTAACTGTTTCACTTATGCACAATTCAACACAATTGATTATAAATTATGGAATCCTTCCTTGAATCTTTCTTTCCACCATTTATGTTCATTGGGTGCTTTGCACCTTGAGCCTAGCAGTGACTCTAAATGTTTTATCTCAAGCTTTTGCTCGACACAGAAACACCACAAACACATAGTTGGGGAGCTCTTTGAGCTTTTTTTTCTTTCATTTTTCCCCACCATTAGTGCTTATAGCCTTTAGCTTTCTCATTTTAGAGGGTGCTTTGCACCTTGAGTCTAACTATAACTTCTAAATACTTTGTTCTTCAAGCTTTCAGCTTAATACATAAGCACCAGAAGCACTTGACTAGGATGCTCTTTGAGCTTATTTTTCTTTTAATTTCCTTAGACAGTCGTACTCAGAGCCTTTGGTTTCTCTTATAACCCCTTTTTCTTACTTATTATTTCTTATATTGTTGCTTTTTCAAGGTTTTGTCAAGTGTAAGGACCCCATAATAGTCCTCTAGACTAAAGTCTGAAACAATGTGGCTCAGATCAAGTTGAATATTCTTAGTTAATTTGGTTTTCCAAACTCAATTTGTCATGCTCTTTTATATCCATTCTCTGTTTTTTTTTCTTCTTTCTTAGCACATGACTCATTGCTTACATTCAGGAGCAAGCACAATTTTTATTGTGGATTGTGATGGACAAGATATGTACTTGACAATTGGAATTCTTAAATACATTCTAAGGCTATTTTTTATATCACGTATAACGTGGCATAAGCCACGTACTACTTCGGCCTTGGTACCTCTTCCAGGATTTCAATTCAAGATCAGCTCTTCTCCAATTTTTCAACCTTTTGGAAGATAAATCACCAGCCCATTGATGACAGTATTAAATAAAGATTGCATGGAAATAAAGATTGGAAGTTATGCTAGAGGAAATCATTATTTAGATAGATTTGATTCTATTGTAGTTTTGATTCTGTTTTAATTTTAATTTGAATTTAAATTAGCGTTAGTATTTAAGGTAGAGGGAGACTCTTCGGATCTCTCTTCTTTTCGACCTCTTTTCTTTAGCACTTTGTAATTTTAAAATTTCAAGGATTTCAAAGAAGAACATGAGTTTCTAAGTCTCCTCGGTTAAGGTTAGAAGCTCTATTAGTTCTATGGATTAATACAATAACTTTTTTACTTTTGATTTATGCAACTGATTACTTCTTAAGAAACAGTTTTTTGTTCTTCGTCTCAAAGGATTTGAATATGTTGGAAAATAATTCTTCTCTAACTTGAATTTTATTAATCTCTTGGAAAAGTTGATTAATTGAATTAAGCTTGAAAACTGATTCTCATAATTCTTAAGTTTTGAAACTAGTTTGATAAGTGACATCAAATCAACTAGGTTACGTTCTAATGAATTGTGTGGCTTTATAAATCAGAGATGTGCGTAACTCTTTTCTTGATTAAATGACTAAGGGATTAGCATTTAATTAGGCTAAAGAGAAATTGAATCACCAAGGGATTGGGGTTTAATTACTAATGATTTGTCATAAAAGAATCGTTGCATAATTGAAGTAGAAAGTGAAAAGTATTAATTCAGACAATCTAATGTCTCTGAAACCTTAACTTTCTCAATGATACATCTTTTTCACACTCACTGTTTACTTCTATTTTGCTCCATTCAATTGCAGTTTATATTCAAAAGCTTTGAAAACCTTAATTTGCTAGTCTGACTAGATTAATCGGTTGATTTTGCTTGCTTAATCCATTAATCCTTGTGGGATTGACACTTACTCACCGTGAGTTATTACTTAATACGACCCAGTGCATTTGCCGGTGTTTTATGAATTATAAAATCCGCATCAATATACAACCCAAAAATAAATCAAAAGATAAAATATAAAACCTGATTCTTTGAGTCAACCTCTAGTAGGAATGATACAAGTTTTAATACAATAGTGGAGAATATACATATACATAGATAACCTAAGTACATAATATAAAAACCCCAAAAGTAGATCTTTGCTTCTGGAAAAGTTTTTAGCATGCTCAGTGAGGTGCATCACGTCTTGCATATGAAAAATAACAAAATACGTATGGAATGAGAACCAGAGGTTCTTAGTATGGTAACAGTGTCCAAAAGATAAGATATAAGGCTCCGTGAAGCCGAAGGCAATCTTAAACTTCTATAACCCAGACCAAAGCCTAGAGTTCTCACTAACCAAAAATATGGTAATTCTACCTAGGGATTCTAATCTATCTTCCCAGTTTCAGTTCTGTACAAACCTCTCAATCTTCAGGTGGAACAACCTTCAGCTCTCCTCTACCACCTAAGGGATTTCTCAAGGTCAAACACATATAAAGCATACAAGTAATACACAATTAAGAAAACAGATACAACATTTAAGTAATGTAGCATATAGCATATAGAAATAGATAAATAATTAGGCAAACCAAAAATATGCATACTCAAACGAACCATACAAATGCAGATGATGCACGTCTGTTGTATGGCCGATGATATCATTTGTTGGTTATATAGCCAAACCTGACGTGTCCGATAGCGAACCTTGGACAGTCTCCGTGGTGTGTATTCCCAAAAGCATTTGCGTATATTATTATTCAATCACTCATCGTGCAGGCAGCGTCAAAGGAATCTCAATTTAAACTTGGAGTAGTGGGGCAAGCCAGTGCATTTACCCAGGGAGATGCTGATAAATTGAAATTACTAACCTAGAGCAAGTGGGGCGAACCACACCTTTGTATCTACCCAGGAAGCTCAAAATCACCTCAACTTGGAGCAAGTGGGGGCATACTATACCCTTGCATCTACCTAGGGAGCTCAAACCATCTTAACGCGGAGCAAGTGGGGCAAACCATGCCCTTTTATTTACCCGGTGTGCCTCAACCAACCGACTTGGAGCAAGTGGGACGAAACCACAATCCTTGCGTCTACCCAGAGGGTATGTTCTCATATGTCTAGGAGGAACAAATGAGGAGATCCTAACCTTCCACCATCTTGATGGAGGCGATTTTACAATACCAGGAGGATCAAAGAAGGGGATCATCGCCTTCCACCATCTTTCTAAAGGAGCCACTTCAATGGTTGCCCAAATAGTAGCGTTGGAGATGCCATACATATCCGAGAATTGTGAGAAAATTTTGAGTCCCTGGATGTGAGTGACAATGATGTAGGAGACACCATACTATAGAGGAAGGAATGGGTGTTTGAGACGCCACAAGTTTGCACCAAATGGAGCTCCATGGGGTCGCGTTGGAGGCGCCACAAACTGTCTAGGAAAATGGCATCTAAGACGCCACAATGAGGGTCCCTAGAGTGTGCTAAATCTTGGCGTTGGAGGTGCCAATTTGACAGAGACCATGGAATGGCATCTAAGATGCCAATTTGGTGTTTGAAAAATCGAATCCTGGAGTGTGTAGTGGAATGGCATCTAACATGCCATAAAATGAATTTGGAGACACCAATTTCAAGTCCCTGGGAGGAACTCATTTTTGCAAGCTTCTAAGACGCCATAGAATTGTTGTCTTTGGATGCTTCACTCTTTGGGTGCCAAAAGATGCTCGTTTTTCATGGCCCAAACTGAACGTCACCATAGACTATTGTATATCATTGAAAAACAAAAAAAAAATGAATTGAGATGGCTGCCAGAAGAGTATGCATGTGTGTGTGTCTCACTCCTTTTAAATGTTAATCACCTTAATCCTAGAATTCAAAATTCAAAACTCAATTAAAAAAATAGAATAAAATCTAATCTAATAATGTCTTTTCATATATTTTTTCCTCTCAAGTTAAGCTATAGGTGATCTTCTTCATAAATGACAATCAAATTGGATCAGCAAAGTAAATGTTTGAAATTTGGGGAGATTAGTGAAGGATTTCGTTAAATTTTCAACTCCGAGAACCTAGTTACGATCCTCTGAAATTGGTCAAAAATTATTTTTTGCCTATAAATAGAATTTATCAATTTTTCAAAAGGTTCCAAGCCACCTCAATTCCTACTCAATAAAATGACCCCTAAACCATCCAATTCAATCATTTACAATCAACTAAGTTTAAAACCTACTCAATTCATACATTACAACCCTAAATCATTAACTTTACATCTTAATTTCAAGCTTAACAATCCAATAACTTATCAAACTTACCTTTCACAGCCTCCAACCCAATATTCATCAATTCAACTAATAATTTTTAAATACATAATCACCAGCTAAATTCAATTTCAACAATATATCAATTACGCATATTCATTCCATCCAACACACAATTCAAACTTATTCCTAGGGCATCTTGCCTAGGATTTCATGCCACATTATATGATATTTAAATAAAACTTAAATCGTACCTCTAGAAAGCCAAGATCAACCCTCAATTTTTGAATTTCACCAATGTTAGGCTCCAACTTTCACCTTCACCAAGCTCAAGCATCACCAATAATCAGTTCAATGCCTCTAATACTAAATCTACACTAATTTCACATATTATTCACAATATTCAACAAATAGGACTTCATTAAACTTCATAAACACATGGGGAGAGTGGTTCTTATCTTTACTCACTGAATTTAGTGATGAAACCTAGCTAGAACTCAAACTTGAGCTTCCATAAACATAACAATCACCAAGTTTCATAAACACACAAGCCAAAAATGTTATTCACATAGGAAAAATGAAACCAAAGAATGGTGAAGGAGAGGCTTACTAAAACTTTTAGATAAAATAAAAGAAGATGAGATGAGCTTCGTGTGATCGCAAACGGTGCGGTAATCGGAGCTCTGGAGAGGAAGTTATGGAGCTTTGAAGATCAAATAGGTTAGATTTCTCTCTTCTTCCCTCTCTTCTCTATTTCAAAATGATATTCATAAATGCGGGGGGTGATGGGTTGGAAATAGATTTCCAACACCTAAACTCACCGGCAAGTGTACCGGGTCACATCAAGTAGTAAAACTCACTTAGAGTGAGGTCGATCCCACAGGGATTGATGGATCAAGCAATTTTAGTGGGTGATTAGTTTAGTCAAGCTAACATTGATGTGAATTGAAGTGAAATTGAAGCAACAGAGAGTAAATTTGCAGGAATTATAAAGTGCAGAAAGTAGATTGCATTGAAACTTAAAGAGCAAGAAATGTAAATTGTAGAAACTTAAATGACAAGAAATGTAAATTTCAGTGAATGTAAAGGGGAGTGGGTGCTGGAAATTAAAGAAAGCAATAGATCAAGCAACTGGAAATTTAAATTGCAGGAAGAATAAAGGAAATTGGATGCTAGAAATTAAAACATAATTGAAATTGTGAAGTGCAGAAGAATTAAATTGCTTGAAAGTAAATTGAGTTGGATGTTGGGAATTAAAATTCAACAAGAAAGTGTAAAGTGCAATCAATCAGAGAGCTAGAGTATGAAATAGGATGCAGCAGATCTCAAATAGAAAAGAAGAATTGCTAGAAGAAGCAATGCAAAAACTAAATTCAACTCAGTTGCAATAGCTAAAAGAAAAGTTGAGGATCTCAGGGGTGGAGAAGACTAGAAAACAAGTCTAGATCTCAATTCCTTTCTTGATCCAACAAGAGAATAATTGCAGAAGAAGTAGAAAATAATTGCAGAAGTAGAAGATGAAAGCAATAAAGAGAACTTAGATCCAAACCACAATTCTTTGAAATTATGCAGAAAGTAACAAGAGAGATTTTAGATCAAGATTGAAACAGAATTCCTTCAATTCTTAATCCAAGATTCAAAAATAGAAAGTAAGAAATGCAAAAGTGAGAACCAGGAGGAAGAGAACTCAGCTCTCAATCCCAATTCTCCAATTCAAGCTAAAATGTAAAAGTGAGCTCTCTATTCTCCTTGCTCCCTCTTGGAGCCAGCCTCTAATGCTCTCTATTAGAGCCAACCTCTATGCCCTCTAATGGAGCTGACCTCCTCTCATGAAATGAGAATGATGCCTTTATATAGTCTTTTTACAAAATAAAAAATAAAATAAAATTGAAATTAAAAACAAATTACAATTTAAATGAAAATCCTAATCTAATTGATCCTTGTGCCTTTGAGTGATGATAATGGGCTTAGCTTACTTTGGATTTGAGGAAGAGTGGGTCTAGATGGCCTTGGTTCAATTAGTGATGAATTGTGTTCAAAGGGAATTTTAATTAAATTTTGGCCCCTGGGTGTTGCTTCCAGGGTAATGCTCAGCTCTCCCCAAGAGTGCAGCATCCAAGCTTGCCAAGGCTCTCTTGGTGCGTGACAAGCTCCCTGGACAGCATCAGGGTAGCGCTCAGCTCTCCCCAAGAGCGCAGCATTGGTGCTTCAAAAGAGAGGCTCCAGGTTCGAGCCTTGGTGGAAGCATTTGGGGAGCAATTTCTTTGTGAAGCAAAAAGAGGTAGCACCTTGCCTTGAGTGGAAGGTCTCAAGTTCGAATCCTAGTGAAGCCATGTTGGTTTATTTTCCTTGCATTTTCTTTGGGAGAGAGCACGATAATGCTCTCCAAGAGAGCGCTGTGCTCTCCTTGAGAGCTCTACTTCCTTAGCTTCCCTTGGTCTCCCTCTTCGAATCTTGGTGGTTGCACTTTGGTCTATTTTTGCTTATTTTTGGTCCTTAAAGATACATTTCACTCGTGCCTCAATTTCATGCCAAATATGAATTGCCATATATCGTTGGAAAGCTCTGAATGTCAGCTTTTCAACGCAACTAGAAGCACATCAATCGGACATCTGTAGCTCAAGTTATAGCCCTTTGAAGGAGGCATGGTCATGTTGTAAGCGCCCAGGTTTTAACTTAGCGAAAATTTTGCTTCCAAGCTCATTTTGCATCACGATAGAGCTCTGCTCTTGGCAAGAGCGGAGCTTTGTGTGCTGATTGCCAATCTTTTTTAATTTGGTCATGGGCCACGCTTTTAAAAGCGTGGCCTAAGGCTCCAAAGTGTGCTCTAACTTCAAAGTGTGCCCCAAAGCTCTTTTTTTCTCCTTTTTAGCTTATTTTGTGCTTTTTGCTTCTTTTTCTTCTTATTTTCTACAAAATTTATAAAATCAAAAGATCAAGGAAATATACCATTTAAGTACAAAAGCATTCATTATTCAAGCACAAATCATCAATTTCTTGTATGAATAAGCATAGAAAAACATGACATGGTGACATGTCATCACAACACCAAACTTAAACCTTGCTTGTCCCCAAGCAAGAAAAGAATCATGCAATAAAGATTGACAATCCAAGGTAAGAAGAATAGCAAATCAATGTTCATGGTAAGCTAGTTTTCTATGCATGCTACAATCACAAAAGAAATGTAAATGGTTGATGCTTCTATCTAGCTCATTTTATGAAATCTTTTTCTTATAATTTTTCCTTGAAACAAGCTTTTGATTTTTTTTTAGCTTCTCCTTTTGGGTGTTTTACCCATGAGTTGATAACAAAGCTACAACTCTAAATGCTTTATTTTCAAGTATTGCCACTTGATACATAAGCACCACAAGCATTTAATTAGAGGACTTCATTAAGCTCATTTGTTTTTTTTCTTAACTCTCTAATTATTGATGCTCAGAGCCTTGAGCTTTGAGGGAGTGCTTTTGCACTTTGAGCCTAACCTTGACTTCTAAGTGTTTTGTTTTCAAGAATTTTACTTGATACATAAACACCACAAGTACTTAACAATGAAATTGTCATTGGTACTCAGAGCCTTCAGCTTTCTCATTCTTTCCCTTTTTCTTTTCTTGCTTTATTTGCATTTGCTTCTTTCAAGGTTTTCATGATTTCCAAAGATTTCATAAATGTACTAGATGAAAACTTCAATTAAATAAAATCTAATGCAATTGAGCAACAATTAACCATACTAGCTTTCCAAAACTTGTATGCACATGCTAAACTCTTCTTTAATTCCTTGTTTGTTTATGATCATGATGCTTTATTGCTTTTGAACTTCACAAAAGTCAAGTTGGTGGTCATAATGTCACAGCAACATGTTGCAGATAAAAATTCAGGCTATGCTTATTCATACCAGACATGCATACAGAGAAGATAAAGATAATCATGCAATTTTTAAAGCGTTAGAAACAAATGAGAGGAAAAAGAAACTCTACAACCTTGTAATTCATCTTCTCAATTGTTGTCCTTTTCCTTCAATTTTTCCCTTTCCCTTGCCAAACTCAGAATGCTTGCTCATCCTCAAGCAACAATTAGAACAATGGCTATGGGGCTAAGATAGATCATGAATGTCTTACACAATGAAATGTTAGTAATACATGTGTTTTAAGCAAGCAAAACTAAAGATAACAATCAAGGCACAAAGGACAGAGACATTATGATTGCATAGATAAGAAGGTGTGCACAATACATTGCATAAAAGATAAGTGGCACACCAAACTTAGTGTGACACTTTCACTTGGAATTAATGCAAGTATCTTGTGAGAATTGGAACCAAGTTTTGTTGCATAGCAACACCAAACTTAGAATGCAATCCTATGTCAATTTATTTGACATAAGACTAAGCAAATAAAACTGTTATTTGTTAAGTACAATCACCAAGCCAAGAATCTGTCATAAATAAGGATCTCTTGGTGATGTACTAACAAAGACAGTTAATAAGCAAACTAGAGGAAAGCATTTAAAAACAGAAAAATGACTAAAGCAAGTAGAATGAAAAAGTGTTAAATCAAAAGAGAAAAATAAAACTGCAGAGGCATTATGATTATGCAGAAAGTGAGAATGTGTTTTATGATGAAGTTTTTTTGTGGAACACCAAACTGAGAATACTTCATTCTCCCTTAGATTATTTTGGTGTGAAACACCAAACTTAGTTTCTTGCAATGTAGATAAAACTAATTGACCTTTTTTATTAAAATAGCTATGAAAAGAACACTACCTCAGGTTGGGTTGCCTCCCAACAAGCGCTTCTTTATTGTCACTAGCTTAACATCCTCCATCCTTTGATCATGGAAGTTGAGAATTATGTTGCCTTTGATCTTCTACTCCTACTGTGGGCTTCCTTTCCTCTATTTCTTCTTGAGGAACTTCTATGTGGTGCTTCTCTTTGATGATTGTTTCTTTTTCCATAGCTCTCTTACTTTCCTCTATAATCACTTTCCATTTCTCCCATCTAGTAGTTTTTTCGTTGTCTTTTAGGTCATCTTCAGTAGCTCTGGGGAAGGTGTTTGCCCATTTCTCATCAATTTCTACAATGTTTTTAGCTATTTGTTCCATTTGCCTCTCAAGTTTTCTGATTGAGGCTTCTTGGTTTTTGCTTATTGTCTCTTGATTTTTCATAAGTTTTTCCATCATCATCTCTAGATTAGAGATTCTCTGAGAGTCTGGATTTGGTTGTGGTTATTGTGGGAAGTTCTGGGGGCTAATTGCATAGGCATTGTGTGGGTAAAATGTGGATGTAGAAGAGGTATTCTGGTGATTTTGAGAACGATTGTGAGGCTGGGTGTGTGTGTTTTGTGAGTGTTGGAAATGGTTGATGTTACGTGTTGGGTAATTTTGGTTGTTGCTGAAGTTGTTATGATTGAAGTTCCTTTGTCCTTGATTTTGGTATCCCTCCATTTTCAAATTAGAATAAGGCCTCTAGCATGAGTTGTGTGTATTTACTGCAGTAACTTGCAGCCGATCGATTTTTCTGGCTATCAACTCCAGTTGTTACAGAGTTTGTTGATGCATCTGCTTGTTTTGGTTTATGATTGCATTTACACCTTCAATTTTCATCACTCCTTTCTCCTGTGTGGATGGTTGCACTTCTACTTCTAGCTTACCAATTTCCTGGGGTGGTTTCAACTTGGCCAGGAATTCACTCACTAGATTCTCCCATCTGATGATGCTTCCTTGTGGGAAGGCTTCAAGCCATTGAGCAACATCGTTCATGGTGATGAGCGGATACTTCAATTCATGGGTTGCATTGTCATCTGGGGTGAGGACACTACTCCCACAATGATTGGGATTCGTTGGGTTCTCCTCCATGATCTGCACAATCATAACCAATCCAAATGAAGATTGAATATACTCATGCCAAAATGGGGTTAGAGGGTCAGTTGACACAATGTGTCAAACAGTTGATAGGCTTAAAAGATTAATGGAAGAAAATTGCTTCTGTCATATACTCAACGAGCAAAGACATAGGGAATGCACAGAACCAGTGAAACCAGGAAAACTTCACTCTATTGCTAAAGTGAGGTTTTAGTTAGCTTAAGCAAAAATTCAAACAGTTAGTGTGTTAATCAAAGAAAAATGAAGAAACAGAAAAGAAAAAGTGCTTGATCTAGACCTCCACTTCACTTAATCATTGTCAATCTAATCAATCCCCAGAAACGGCGCCAAAAACTTGATGGGTTGGAAATGAATTTCCAACACATAAACTCACCGGCAAGTGTACCGGGTCACATCAAGTAGTAAAACTCACTTAGAGTGAGATCGATCCGACAGGGATTGATGGATCAAGCAACTTTAGTGGGTGATTAGTTTAGTCAAGCTAACATTGATGTGAATTGAAGTGAAATTGAAGCAACAGAGAGTAAATTTGCAGGAATTATAAAGTGCAGAAAGTAGATTGCATTGAAACTTAAAGAGCAAGAAATGTAAATTGAAGAAACTTAAATGACAAGAAATGTAAATTTCAGTGAATGTAAAGGGGAGTGGGTGCTGGAAATTAAAGAAAGCAATAGATCAAGCAACTGAAAATTTAAATTGCAGGAAGAATAAAGGAAATTGGATGCTAGGAATTAAAACAAAATTGAAATTGTGAAGTGCAGAAGAATTAAATTACTTGAAAGTAAATTGAGCTGGATGCTGGGAATTAAAATTCAACAAGAAAGTATAAAGTGCAATCAATCAGAGAGTTAGAGTATGAAATGGGATGCAGCAGATCTCAAACAGAAAAGAAGAATTGTTAGAAGAAGCAATGTAGAAACTAAATTCAACTAAGTTGCAATAGCTAAAAGAAAAGTTGAGGGTCTCAAGGGTGGAGGAGACTAGAAAACAAGTCTAGATCTCAATTCCTTCTTTGATCCAACAAGAGAATAATTGCAGAAGAAGTAGAAAACAATTGCAGAAGTAGAAGATGAAAGTAATAAAGAGAACTTAGATCCAAACCACAATTCTTTGAAATTATGCAGAAAGTAACAAGAGAGATCTTAGATCAAGATTGAAACAGAATTCCTTCAATTCTTAATCCAAGATTCAAAAACAGAAAGTAAGAAATGCAAAAGTGAGAACCAGGAGGAAGAGAACTCAGCTCTCAATCCCAATTCCCCAATTCAAGCTAAAATGTAAAAGTGAGCTCTCTATTCTCTTTGCTCCCTCTTGGAGCCAGCCTCTAATGCTCTCTGTTAGAGCCAACCTCTATGCCCTCTAATGGAGCTGACCTCCTCTCATGAAATGAGAATGATGCCTTTATATAGGCTTTTTACAAAATAAAAAATAAAATAAAATTGAAATTAAAAATAAATTACAATTTAAATAAAAATCCTAATCTAATTGATCCTTGTGCCTTTGAGTGATGATAATGGGCTTAGCTTGCTTTGGATTTGAGGAAGAGTGGGTCTGGATGGCCTTGGTTCAATTAGTGAAGAATTATGTTCAAAGGGAATTTTAATTAAATTTTGGCCCATGGGTGTTGCTTCCAGGGCAATGCTCAGCTCTCCCCAAGAGCGCAGCATCCAAGCTTGCCAAGGCTCTCTTGGTGCATGACAAGCTCCCTGGACAGCATCAGGGTAGCACTCAGCTCTCCCCAATAGTGCAGCATTGGTGCTTCAAAAGAGAGGCTCCAGGTTCGAGCCTCGGTGGAAGCATTTGGGGAGCAATTTCTTTGTGAAGCAAAAAGAGGTAGCACCTTACCTTGAGTGGAAGGTCTCAAGTTCGAATTCTAGTGAAGCCATGTTGGCTTATTTTCCTTGCATTTTCTTTGGGAGAGAGCACGATAATGCTCTCCAAGAGAGCGCTGTGCTCTCCTTGAGAGCTCTACTTCCTTGGCTTCCCTTGGTCTCCCTCTTCGAATCTTGGTGGTTGCACTTTGGTCTATTTTTGCTTGTTTTTTGTCCTTAAAGATGCATTTCACTCATGCCAAATATAAATTGCCATATATCATTAGAAAGCTCTGAATGTCAGCTTTCCAACACAACTAGAAGCACATCAATCGGACATCTGTAGCTCAAGTTATAGCCCTTTGAAGGAGGCATGGTCATGCTGTGAGCGCCCAGGTTTTAACTTAGCGAAAATTTTGCTTCCAAGCTCATTTTGTATCACGATAGAGCTCTGCTCTTGGCAAGAGCGGAGCTTTGTGTGCTGATTGCCAATCTCCTTTAATTTGGTCATGGGCCACGCTTTTAAAAGTGTGGCCTAAGGCTCCAAAATGTGCACCAACTTTAAAGTGTGCCCCCAAAGCTCTTTTTTTCTCCTTTTTAGCTTATTTTGTGCTTTTTGCTTCTTTTTCTTCTTATTTCTTACAAAATTTATAAAATCAAAAGATCAAGGAAATATAAAATTTAAGTACAAAAGCATTCATTATTCAAGCACAAATCATCAATTTCTTGTATGAATAAGCATAGAAAAACATGACATGGTGACATGTCATCAGGGGGTTTGGTTGCTGAATGACTGAGTTAATGAAGGTTATATATTGGGGCTTGGGCCATCTTGGGCTCGGTTCATTCATTTTAGCCCGTTGGCCTAGTTTTGAGACAAAACATTTAAGATTAGTGTTTTAATGTGTATTTTAACTATTTCCTTTTTCCCAAATTATGAATTTTTATTTCTTAACCCTCTTTACTCATAATTAATTTTCTTAGTCGCAGTGTTGGACAGATTTAAGCTGATATGCCGGTTATAATACCAGTATGCGTTTTTAAGCATTTTTCTGCAGAAAATTATATTTTTTCACTCGAAGAAATTCATTGAATCCAATTATTATTATAGTTAAATTTTCAAATTATGAATTCTAAATTTACCAACCCTTTTTGCCCATATTTTAATTTATTACTTATTTAATTATGGTTTAGCCGGATGTTACAACAAGGGGGCTGGGTGTCACATTTTTAGGCTGCTGAGTCAGCGATTCAAGTTATAAATCTTAAAAAGATAATTACGAGAACTGTGTACATATAAACACAAGTAATAATATATATTAAGGTGGAGTTTCTACACCTCATAGATTAAGGTGTGGAGCTCTGCTGTTCTTCATGAATTAATGCAAGTACTATTGTTTCTCTTTCAATTCACGCCTACTTCTTCTCCAAGATATACTCTCGTACTTAATTCAGTTAAGTCAGAATGAAGGGGTGACCCGTGACCATCACCCACTATCTTCGTTACTCGCGTGCCTGACAACCACAAGCGGTCTACATGATGTTCAACGTAGTCATCGGACGACAGCCGGAGTATATTCTCTTGGGTCTCTAATCCATGGATCGAGTCCGTGAGATTAGAACCTTCGTAGTAGAGGCTAGAATCAATTGGCAGCATTCCTGAGATCCGAAAAGTCTAAACTTTATCTGTGGTATTCCGAGTAGGATCTGGGAAGGGATGACTGTGACGAGCTTCAAACTCATGAATGTTGGGCGCAGTTACAGTGTGCGAAAGTATAGAGAGATCCTATTCCGACACAAGTGGGAACCGACAGATGATTAGCCGTGCGGTAGCTGTGCCTGGTATTTTTCATCCGAGACAAGAAATTCGACAGTTGATTAGCTGTGCAGAAACCGTACCTGGTATTTTTCATCTGAGAGGACGGATGGTAGCCATTGACAACGGTGATCCACCAACATACAGCTTGCCATGGAAGGGAGCATGCATGATTGGATGAAGACAAAAGGAAAGCAGAGGTTCAGAAGCAACAAAGCATCTCCAAACGCTTATCTGAAATTCCCACCAATGAATTACATAAGTATCTTTATTTTAATTTACGTTTTTTTTTATCTTTCAATTAACAAAACTCATAACCAATTGAATCCACCTGACTAAGATTTACAGGATGACTATAGCTTGTTTCAAGCTGGCAATCTCCGTGGGATCGACCCTTACTCATGTAAGGTATTACTTGGACGACCCAATGCACTTGCTGGTTAGTTGTACCGGAGTTGTGAAAAGTGTGATCACAATTTCGTGCACCAAGTTTTAGGCGCTGTTACCGGGGATTGTTCGAGTTTGGACAACTGACGGTTCATCTTGTTGCTTAGATTAGGTAACCTTTTTTCTTGTTTCAACCTTTATTTTCCTTTCAAAAAGTTTTTAAAAATATTTCAAAAAAAAGTTAGTTTTCTAAAAATTCATCAAAATTTTTAAGAATGAATTCCACCTTCGAGCTTCATGAAGATATGTTAAAGCTTGGCTGGCTATTAAGCCATGTCTAATCTTTTGGACCGAAGCTTTAACTTATCATTGCAGCTATTGAAGGAGCCTTTGAATTCTTATTCATTGGATTGTTGTATGTATTTGTTATGCAAAAACTTGGCTGGCCATTTGGCCATGTCTAATTCTTTTGGACCGAAACTTTAGACTAACATTTCATGAATCCTAGAATTCTTATTAAAAATTTTGAATTTCTTTATTTTCTTTTTCCAAAATAATTTCAAAAAAAAATTACAAAAAAATTTAATAAAATCATAAAACAAAAAAAGTGTGTTTCTTGTTTGAGACTTGTGTCAAATTTTAAGTTTGGTGTCAATTGCATGTTTTAATTTTTCTTAAATTTTCGAAAATATATGCATTGTGTTCTTTTTGATCTTCAAGTTGTTCTTGATGATTTTCTTTGTTTAATCTTGGGATTTTCTTGTTTTGTGTTTTTTGTTGTTTCTCATATGCATTTTCGAATTCATAGTGTCTAAACATTAAAAATTTCTAAATTTGGTGTCTTGCATGTCTTTCTTTTCTTAAAAATTTTCAAAAATATGTTCTTGATGTTCATCATGATCTTCAAAGTGTTCTTGGTGTTCATCTTGACATTCAAAGTATTCTTGCATGCATTATTTGTTTTGATCTTAAATTTTTATGTTTTGTTTCATTTTGTTATTTTTCTCTCTCCTCATTAAAAATTCAAAAGAAAAAATATCTTTTCCTTATTCTTCTCATAATTTTCGAAATTTTGAGTTGACTTGGTCAAAAATTTTTAAAATTTAGTTGTTTCTTGTTAGTCAAGTCAAAATTTCAATTTAAAAATTTTATCTTTTCAAATCTTTTTCAAAATTAATTTTTTTTCATTTTTTATGATTTTCGAATTTCATTCTTAAAATTTTTCAAAATCTTTTTCATTTTTCTTTTAATGTTTTCAAAAATTTAAAAAAAAAAACTAATTTTTCAAAATTTTTTCTTAATTTCATTTCATATTTTCGAAAATCCTTGCTAACAATTAATGTTTTCATTCAAAAATTTCAAGTTTGTTACTTTCTTATTAAGAAAGTTCAATCTTTAAATTCTAGAATCATATCTTTTAGTTTCTTGTTAGTCAAGTCATCAACTTTAATTTTAAAAATTACATCTTTTTAATTTTTTTTTCAATTCCTTTTCAAAATAAATTTCAATCATATCTTTTTAAAACTTTAATTCAAAATCTTTTTCTAACTTCTTATCTTTCCAAAATTTATTTTCAAATCTTTTTCAATTAACCACTTGACTTGTTTGTTTTAATTTTAAAAAGTTTATTATTTTTTATCCTTTTCAAAACCACCTAACTACTTTTCTCTCTCATTAATTTTGAAAACTAACTAACAAATTTTTCAAAAATCTTTTTAATTAATTAATTTATTTAGTTTTCAATTTGCTTTTATTTCTTTTCTTAAATTTCGAGTTCTAACTTATAATTAAAATAAAAACAAAAATATTTTTCTTTTCTTTTAATTAAAATTCGAATACCCTCTCTCTCATCTCTTTCTATTTATTTATTTATTTACTAACACTTCTCTTCTACTAATAATTCAAACCCTCTCTCTCTCTGTGTGTTCGAAATTCTACCTCATTCTTCTATTCTTCTTTTTCTCTGACACATAAAGGAATCTCTATACTGTGACATAGAGGATTCCTCTTCTTTTCTGTTCTCTTCTTTTTTTTTATATGAGCAAGAACAAGGATAAAGACATTCTTGTTGAAGCTGATCCTGAACCTGAAAGGACTCTGAAGAGGAAGCTAAGAGAAGCTAAAGCACAACACTCCGGAGAGGACTTTACAGAAAATTTCGAAAAAGAAGCAGACATGACAGCCGAACCCAACAACAATGCTAGAGATGCAAGGAAGGTGCTTGGTGACTTTACTGCACTAACTTCCGACTTCTATGGAAGAAGCATCTCAATTCCTGCAATTGGAGCAAACAACTTTGAGCTTAAGCCTCAATTAGTTTCTCTAATGCAGCAGAATTGCAAGTTTCATGGACTTCCATTGGAAGATCCTCATCAGTTCTTAGCTAAATTCTTGCAAATTTGTGACACTGTTAAGACCAATGGGGTTAATCCCGAGGTCTACAGACTTATACTTTTCCCCTTTCACTACTACATATTTGACTTTCACTAACATTTAAAAAATATTACTAAATCATATTAAAATGTTACCTATGTATATTAGCAACATTTTTACAAATGTTAAATATACTCTATGTTACTAAAGAATTTTACTAACATTTTTCTAAAGATTTAATAACATTTAATAAAAATATTACAAAAGATATTCTATAGTAATATTACAAGAAATGTTACAATAGATCATTCATAGTAACACTTAAGAAAATGTTACCATAGATATTTTTTATAACACTTAAAAAATGTTACCATAGATATTTTTTGTAACACTTAAAAAATATTACAATAAATCTTCTATAACAACACTCTAATAAATGTTACGGTCTATTTTTTTTGCTAACATTGAAAAAATGTTACAAAAACTCTTCTTTAAGAATAAAAAAAATATTACCATAAATTTTTGGTAACATTTATAGCTATAATATCTATTTACTATTCATATTTTAATATGTAACCATTTATTTATTTATTTTTATATACATTAGAAGGGTAATGCCACTAATTTAAATGCACAAAACATTGAAGATAAATACATAATAAACACAAAGTATAATAAAAAGAAAATTAATAAGCCAATTAAATTTCTTTTCTTTAATATTGTCTAAAATTACCACAAAACAATTCTAAAATAAACAAAAGATTATAAAATCTAAATCTTCTCTATTTTATCATCTTTAATCAATATTAACAATTCAAACAAACAAAATAGAACATAAAATCTAATCTTTTTTAATTTGTCATCTCAATATTGCTAACACACCACTTTCTTCTTCTTTAATTTTTTCTTATGTTGATCATGCTTCTTTTTCTCCAATTTCAAGTCGAAAATCTCTTGAGTAGAAGAAGAATAAAGAGCCTGCAAAAAGATAACTATTTTAAGACACCAATACTAATATTCTCACTGAACAAGAAGGAAAAAGTAATATCAACTTTATTTAAAGGTAAAACATGTCACTTTAACTAATCTCAATATGATTATTACAAAATATGAATCACAGATGCTATTTTAACTTCATTTTAGTTCTAAATATACCTGCTTCTGTTTAGGTGAAACAATCACATTCTTCTTCTTTGTTCGAGGTAATAGCTTAGCTTGAGACTTAGAAACACCTTCTGTAATAGTAGATGATTCTAGAATATTTCTACTAGCTGACTTTGAGTTACTTAGAACCTATAACATGAGAAAATAATAAACATCAAATCTATCATTAGAGCATATGATGATCAGTGTATGTATGCTATGCTCTAGTATGCTATCTATTTGACATGTAAATTTCTATATAAAGCATGATTATGCAGCTTTTTCAATAAATAAATTAAAATCCTTTTTTCTTTCTTCTATCTATCTATCTATCTGTTCTAATTCTACTGCTACAAATTATGCTCCTCTGCCACTGCTTCTATGTCTTTTTATCTATCCATCTATCTATCTCTTTTATACATTCAAGTCATGTTCCATAACACATCATCTACATCATTCTCTCATTGCCACATCGCTTAACACACTATTCCATCTCAACTTTTATTTTTTCACACAAAAATGCCAAATTAACATAAATATATATGCCTAACTTAAAACCAGCTCTCAATACACCAATTATCCACAAACACATTACTTTAGTGTAATGTAGATTAAATAATTGACTACATTTAGAAAAACACTATGAAGAGTAAATTTATAATTAATTATTAAGGAAAAGATACAAAGAAAGTTATAAACACCTCTTTTTCAATAGCAGTAGTAACTTCATGATGTGTTGTTGCAGTAGCTTCTACTTCCTTCTCATATAGAGTAGTTGACATGAAAGACAGATTCGAAATCTCTACTCCTGGGAGGTTTTTTTGTAGCTGATTTAAAAATATATTAAATCCATACAACATCTGAGACTTCATGGCTTCCATTCTTTCTTGAAGTTTTGTTTCCATCTCCTCTTGCATTTTTTGTTGTATATTCTGAATTTCAGCTTGAGCATTCTCTTTAACTTCTTCAATTAACCTCTTCGTCTCAACTTGAGATTTAGGTCCCCACAAATCTGAAGCTACAACACCTCTACCATAAGTTCAGACATGACCGGGTTGATCTTTCCCCAACACTTGAAAAAGTATATCATCTTGATTTGTACTTTCTAATTTTTCAGGATGTGAAGCTATGGCATCCTTAAGCTCTAACTAAAATCCAGAATTCAAACTATATTAATTTATGACAAAACATCTATATCACACAATATATATATATTAAAAGAAATACATATCTTACAAAAAATTTGCTTGTTCCCTCACTCATTGATTTTCCATCTCTTGGCTTGTGTGTTAAAAAGAACATGTTCACCCGAGATGGTTCTCTTCTATCAGGATTTTTCATTGCCTATTAAGAAAAAACACAATTAACTAAAAAATAACCAATGCAAATAAGACAATGTAAACACATTAATTCTACCTCTTCTTCACGTATTTCAGCAAATGTTTTTGATCCTGTTGTATATTGACTTGTATTCTTTGCTCTACTAGCTTTATTCTTCTTGCTTTGTTCCTTTAAAATCATAAAAAGATAATTGAATAATTAAGCCTAAAAGTAGCAAAATTAATTAGTATAACTAATTATAGTATGAAGGAAATTGCATGCTAAGAATTAGTATACCTTAATCATATCAAAGCTCCAAAATTGAATAAGAATCTTCTAATGATCAAGTGAAACAGTACGAGGACAATTTTTCATATTGTAAGCTAGTGACATGTTTTCCTTAAAATACTGTGTTTTCAACCGACTTTTATATGTCCTCCAAGATGAACCCAAGGTTTTGAAAACCCACGCTTTACCAAGTACTCCGATGTCAAACTTTTCCTACACCATAATGAACATAGATATGTTAATTAATATTTAGTTTTTAAAATCAATAAAAGAAAAACACCTAAGTTAAAAGTGTAAAAATGTAATACAATGGTAGCTTCCCACAAATCTTCCCAATTATCTTTAAGTCCATGCCAACTTGTGTATGTCAATGGAGCAAGGCGTGCATTTCTAACCAAAGTCTCCAAATGACTGCTTAATTTGGCGCGATTACAACCAATTGGTTGACCATACTTATTTAATCTAATTGGCAACCGATCCTCATAGCTTAAACCATGAGTTTTAAGGCACTTTGTCGGACCCCTTTTTCTCTTAGTTGCTGGTCTTGTTATGGGAATCAATAAATAAAAGGCAATTATACAGAAAATACTACACATTTATTATTAATATTAAACTAAACATAAAAATGATTACTTACTATCATTATCATTAACTTGGGGTGCTAAAACTGGTCCTATTATCAAGAATGAGAAAGTTTAGAACAGAGAGGAGATAATTTTTAAAAGACATCTATCTATTCATTCAATCTAATCTTATAAAAGTACAATTTCAAATTAATTCAGAATCTTTATTTGTTTTCCCTTCTGAAAATTGGCAATGACCACTGTATATCAAAGAGCCAAGTATAATAGTTCTCATAAGAACTCTTATGATAATAAAAATGGTGATCCAATAACACAATATAAACCCAAATATTTAGCTAACAAAAAGTTCCAGCATCACTTTGAATGAATAAACTCAAAATTTCCCTAGAACAAAACTCTTAAGAAGCTTTGGCTTTATTCATGTGTATATATACAAAACACATTACCGTAAGTTCACTTTCTCATCATCATGATTCATTACGCATCAGAACAAACATGTCTTAGATTATAATAAACCACAAATTATATATGACTTTTTTTTCAATTGATTCTTTGTAAACTCAAATTAAAAAAATGTAATAAAGGATCACTTACCATCATCATTAGTATGAAATACTAAAGGTGTTTGTGAAGGGCTTGATGCAGTATCTTCTAACTCACCAATGATATTAACCATAGAACCATTTTTCAATCCTCTATTTTTCTTCATAGATGATATTAATTGGGATTGACAGGACCTAATTCAATTTGCTCTTCTTATTCATAGATGATATCTCTCATTAAGATGCTTGACCTTAAAGCTTTGTCTTTCTTGTTTGCCATAGCACTATTATAAACCAGAATCACAGAATTGATACCACCAATGCCTAACTCCTCTGTAAAATTTCAATCAAATCCATATTCATATAAAAATTAAAAAAAATACTGTCGGCTTGTAAACTTCAAAAACTGAGCAGAAAAGTCTTGAGTATTAACTATCATAAAGTAATTGATGAGTTGTTTTTAAGCCTCTTGTTAATGTTTTGTGAGAAAAGGAGCTATGACCAAAGCTTGTTTTGCTTCCAATTTTGGGTGGCTAAAGCTAAACAAAGCATGGCACTAATCTTGTATTTTGATACACTAACCTTGTGTCAGAAAAAATAAATAACAAGAAGAGCATCTAATGAGGCATCACATACAGAGAAGAATCACAAATTATATATCATAATAATACATTATTCTCAAGCGAAGCAACTATGATTGATTTAAAAAAAATAGGGAATATATATATATATATATATATATATATATATATATATATATATATATATATTCTTCTAGAAAACACGGCTTCTTTCTACCTCTTCTTCAAAAGCATAATCTGATTTAGGTTTTTATCAGTATCCTCTTGCATATTCATGTTGCATAACTATAGTTATTATGTAAAATTTGGAAATATTTCTGAAAACTCACCAATATGCTATAGAACATGCAAGCTGAGATCCTTCTAATTTTTTCTTCCAAGATCTTATTCAAGCTGAGATCTTCAGCAGGGTCCTCCAAAATTGGGACAATTCAACTTTTGAAAAATTCAGCTACAATCCTAGAATTAAATAAGTCAAGAATATTAGCTCAAAGCAGGAAACATAAACAACTAATATAGCAATAACAACACCTGAGCTCTATCACACTAAATAAAGCCAACTACATTTGATGAGACCTTTACTTGTGTCTTTGATAGTCACACAGATGTAGCTCCAAATTGCAACTGATATGAGTTTATTATTATTTCACCCAAAAACAATATGTGAAACCTGAAAATTCACATAATTTATGAAATCTAAAAATTATGCCCATACTTGTTAATAAACCATATTGAAAAAGGACTTTTTATAAACCAACAACATAAATTAAGAGAAAGAAAATTATTCTCCAAACACCAACTAACCAAGGCAGCCAAAATTGAACAATTAATAGCAAACACAGCCATGATTGAACAATTAAATAAGAAAAAATAAGAACAAGAAATCAAACCAGTAAATCATAGAAAACACAGCACGACTAAGAACTAAACAACAAGAAAAATAACTTAAATCGCCGCAAACCTTCACTCGAATAGAGTATGAGGGAGAGGGAGCATGATGGAACTCGAGGGAGAGAGAGCACGGCCGAAAACTGCAACAGACGGTGGTAGAACAAATCGACAATGGCGTGACGCTGGAGTGACGTCGCTTGGCTTGGGTATCTGGAGAGTGGAAGGCTAATTCCCTTGCTTTGATAGAGATTATTGTCCTTATTTATGAGGGTTTTGTAATTTCATTTCTTGCTCTCCATTCAATTCCTATGAGAAAGATAAAAATCAGTGCTCTTACTATGAAGAAGAGAGAGATTGGTCATCATTGCTTCTTCATTTCTTCTTCTTTCTATATTTTTGTTAGTATATTTTTCATAAAAAAAAATTCTTAGTTTTCTGTATTTCTATATTAGCTTTTTTCTTTTTTCTCTCTCTATAATATAATGCTGGCTGTAATTTAGTTTTTTAAGAAAATATCATTTTTGTTATTATGTTCGCTCAATTGATCCTACTTATAATTAGATTCAAATTGATGATCTTTTTGAAAAAATTGCTCTGCTTTACTTTTTAGTTTTTACAGTTATCCTATTTTGCATGGGCATAATCAAAAGAGAGAATATACAAACAGAAATAGATTACTTTTATGGAAATGGATTATTGTATGCAGAAAAACACAATGTATGCAGAATTATCTATAAAAATCTATAACATTAATGGATTATTGTATGCAGAAAAACCATCAAAACTAATTCCCTTTCCACCAAGAACAACCAAACAAAAACACTCAAATCTAGTAGTAACATTTCTGCCAAGAACCAAACCAAAACCAAAACCATCAAATCCGAAAACCTTTCCTCCAAGAGTTCATCATCTTCAAAAACCACAACCTCCGACACACTGGCTTCAAGAAGCTCAATTCCACAAGCTCCACCTCCAACAAGAGTAACAAGCAGCTCAACTCCCCTACTATTCCCTCATCCACTTCCAAGTTCAAGAAGCTCCATTCCACATCAACATCAAAACAAAAATTAGAATCTAAGCTTAGTAAGAAAAAGCAACTAGAAAATAGAGGATATGAAAACCTAATAATGTATGGTTTTTAACAACTTAATAAGCAAATAAACATGTTTCGAGATCGGTAAATAACCTAAATTCAAAACCTAACTACTAAATAACCAATTAAAAACTAAAATCAACTAATAATTATACATCAAATTAATTACTACCTAAAGATTAAAGAGGATTGAGGAGTAAGAAACTAAATAAACAATAGAACTGGAACTTACCAGGCCGTGGGACGAGCTGACAATGGAACCAGCGAGAAGACGGCGGTGCAGGCGAGAAGACGGCAATGCAGGCGAGAAGACGACGGCGTGAGAGGATGAACCATAAGCGAGACAACGCGAGCTAGAGTGAGAGTGAGAACACTGGATTGTGGTTTCGATTCACAAACCGTGAGATCGAAGAGGTGGAACGAGAGATCAAAAAGGCAGAACGAGAGATTGAAGAGGAGGAGCGAGAGGTGGTTTCACAGCTTCGAGAGTGGGAGTGAGAAGACGCGTGAAATTGGGGGAAAATGAAGACTGAAGAGAACACCCCACGAGAGTGGGAGTGAGAAGACGCGTGAAATTGGGGGAAATGAAGACTGAAGAGAACACCCCCTTTGTATTTGGTAACGTTTGTATCTTACTTTTATTTTTTTAAAAAAATAAAAATAATGTTTTCTAACATTTATTTTACAAATGTTACTAAAAGTATAATTTTATTAGTATAGCTAACATTTTAAAAAATGTTAGATAAAAAATGTTAGTAAATATCTGAATTCTAGTAGTGTTTGCTGTAAGAGACAGAGCTAGGATATGGTTGGACTCACAACCTAAAGAAAGCCTGAACTCTTGGGAAAAGTTGGTCAATACTTTCTTGGCCAAATTCTTTCCACCTCAAAAGATGAGCAAGCTTAGAGTGGAAGTCCAAACCTTCAGACAGAAGGAAGATGAATCCCTCTATGAAGCTTGGGAAAGATACAAGCAATTGATCATAAAGTGTCCTTCTGACATGCTTTCAGAATGGAGCATCTTATGTATATTCTATGATTGTCTGTCTGAATTGTTCAAGATGTCATTGGACCACTCTGCTGGTGGATCTCTTCATCTGAAGAAAACCCCTGCAGAAGCCCAGGAACTCATTGAGATGGTTGCAAATAACCAGTTCATGTACACTTCTGAAAGAAATCCTGTGAATAATGGGATGACTCAGAAGAAAGGAGTTCTTGAGATTGACACTCTGAATGCCATATTGGCTCAAAATAAAATATTAACTTAGCAAGTCAATATGATTTTTCAGAATCTGACTGGAATGTAAGCTGCATCCGACAGTACTAAAGAAGCCTCCTCTGAAGGAGAAGCTTATGACCCTGAGACTCTTGCAGTGGATGAAGTTAATTATATGGGAGAATCCTATGGAAACACTTACAATCCTTCATGGAAGAATTATCCTAATTTCTTATGGAAGGATCAGCAGATGCCTAATCAAGGCTTCAATAATAATAATGGTGGGAGAAATAGGTTTGGCAATAGCAAGCATTTTCCATCATCTTCTCAGCAACAGATAGAGAATTCTAGGCAGAGCCTCTCTAACTTAGCAACCATAGTCTCTGATCTATCTAAGACCACTCTCAGTTTCATGACTGAAACAATGTCCTCCATTAGAAATTTGGAGGTACAAGTGGGTCAGCTGAGTAAAAGAGTTACTAAAACTCCTCCTAGTACTCTCCCAAGCAATACAGAAGAGAATCCCAAAAGAGAGTGCAAGGCCATAACTATAGCCAAAGTGGCTGAACCTGGAGAGAGTAAAAAGGCAGTGATTTTCAGTGAGGAAGACCTTGCTGGACGTCCACTAACCAATAAGGAGTTCCCTATTGAAGAACCAAAGGAATTTGAAGCTCATATAGAGACCACAGAGATTCCATGGAACTTAATGCTGCAGTTCATGAGCTCTGATGAAGATTCTTCCTCTGATGAGGATGAAGATATTATTGAAGAGCAAGTAGCTCAGTATATAGGAGCAATCATAAAACTAAATGCCTTGGTTCAACAGAAGTTACCTCAAAAGAAACTGGATCCCGGAAAGTTCTTAATACCTTGTATCATAGGCACCATGACCTTTGAGAAGGCTCTGTGTGACCTGGGGTCAGGAATAAACCTCATGCCACTCTTTGTAATGGAGAAACTAGTGATCTTTGAGGTATAAGCTGCAAGAATCTCACTAGAGATGGCAGACAAATCAATGAAACAGGCTTATAGACTTGTAGAGGATGTCTTAGTGAAGGTTGAAGGCCTTTACATCCCTGCTGACTTCAAAATCATAGACACTGGGAAGGATGGGGATGAATGCATCATCCTTGGAAGGCCCTTCCTAGCCACAACAAGAGCTATGATTGATGTGGACAGGGGAGAGTTAGTCCTGCAACTGAATGAGGACTACCTTGTGTTTAAGGCTCAAGGATCTTCCTCTGTAACCATGGAGAGGAAGCATGAAAATCTTCTCTCAATACCGAGTCAAACAGAGCCCCCACACTCAACTTCTAAGTTTGGTATTGGGAGGCCACCATTAAGCTCTGAGTCTCTGTGAAGCTCTCTAAGAGCTCACTGTCAAGCTATTGACTTTAAAGAAGCGTTTATTGGGAGACAACCCAATGTTATTTAATTATATTTATTTTTTTATAGACATTTATTTTTCATTGTCATGTTATGTTTTTTTTTAGGTTGATGATCATGTGAAGTCATAAAAACAGCTGCAGAATTAAAGCAAAATCAAAAATAGCATCAAAAACAGCACACCCTGAAGGACAGGCTTACTGGCATTTAAACGCCAGTAAGAATAGCAAAATGGGCGTTTAATGCCCATGCAGGCAGCATTCTGGGCGTTTAATGCCAGAAATGGCAGGATTCTGGGCGTTCAAAAAAATGGCCAGTAAAGAAGGATTCCTGGCGTTTAACGCCAGCCAGGGTATCTGGCTGGGCGTTAAACGCCCAAAGAGGCAGTCAAGTGGGCGTTAAACGCCAAAATGGATAGCATTCTGGGCGTTTAATGCCAGGATGACGCAAGGAAGGTAATTTTGTTTCCAATTCAATTTTTTTCAATTTTTCATGTTTTAATTCATAATTTTTTGCATCAAACATATTTTAAACGTTCATCTTTCAATTTCTGTTTTCAAATATTAATAATCTTTCCAATTGGTGTGCAGATGCTATTGGATTCTGACCCTCCTGCACTCGAAGTGGATTTTCTGGAGCTGAAGAAGCCCAATTGGTGTGCTCTCAATTGCGTTGAAAAGTAGACATCTTGGACTTTCCAGAAATATATAATAGTCCATACTTTGCCCGAGATTTCATGGCCCAAACTGGCGTTCAACGCCAGCTAGCCTTTTTTGGCGTAAAACGCCGGAACTGGCACCAAAACTGGAGTTAAACGCCCAAACTGGCATCCAAGCTGGTGTTTAACTCTAGAAAAGGCCTATGCATGTGTAAAGCTCAATGCTCAGCCCAAGCACACACCAAGTGGGCATTGGAAGTGGATTTCTGCACTATCTGCACTTAGTTACTCAATTTCTATAATCCTTAGTAACTAGTTTAGTATAAATACTAGTCTTTCCTATTGTATTGGGGGACTTTTTGATCTATCTTTGGACTTTTATGTTACATTTGGGAGGCTGGCCATTCGGCCATGCCTAGACCTTTTTTTCTTATGTATTTTCTACGGTGGAGTTTCTACACCTCATAGATTAAGGTGTGGAGCTCTACTGTTCTTCATAAATGAATGCAAGTACTATTATTTCTCTTTCAATTCACGTCTACTTCTTCTCCAAGATATACTCTCGTACTTAATTCAGTTAAGTCAGAATGAATGGGTGATCCGTGACAATCACCCACTATCTTCGTTACTCGCTTAGCCAAGATCCGCGTGCCTGACAACCACAAGCGGTCTACATGATGTTCAATGTAGTCATTGGATGACAGCCGGAGTTTATTCTCTTGGGTCTCTAATCCATGGACCGAGTCCGTGAGATTAGAACCTTCGTGGTAGAGGCTAGAATCAATTGGCAGCATTCCTGAGATCCAGAAAGTCTAAACCTTGTCTGTGGTATTCCGAGTAGGATCTAGGAAGGGATGACTGTGACGAGCTTCAAACTCACGAATGTTGGGCACAGTGACAGTGTGCAAAAGGATAGAGAGATCCTATACCGACACAAGTGGGAACCGACAGATGATTAGCCGAGCGGTAGCTGTGCCTGGTATTTTTCATCCGAGACGAGAAATCCGATAGTTGATTAGCCGTGCAGAAACCGTACCTGGTATTTTTAATCCGAGAGGACGGATGATAGCCATTGACAATGGTGATCCACCAACATACAGCTTGCCATGGAAGGGAGCATGCATGATTGGATGAAGACAATAGGAAAGCAGAGGTTCAGCAGCAACAAAGCATCTCCAAACGCTTATCTGAAATTCCCACCAATGAATTTCATAAGTATCTTTATTTTAATTTACATTTTATTTATCTTTCAATTATCAAAACTCATAACTAATTGAATTTTTCTGACTAAGATTTACATGATGACCATAGCTTGTTTCAAGCCAGCAATCTCTGTGGGATCGACCCTTACTCACGTAAGGTATTACTTGGACGACCCAGTGCACTTGCTGGTTAGTTGTACCGGAGTTATGAAAAGTGTGATCACAATTCTGTGCACCAGCCATCTTTCAGATAAGACTCCCGCTTACTGAGGAGTGCTGAGATCTGCATCTGAAAAACATAAATAATACATGGGTGAGAACTCAACCCAAGGGGGTTCCCAGTAGGGTAAAAGTGCTGAATCGATACAATATAAGATAATAGAAACTCTCTAAGAAATCTTAATCTTCAACGTCTCATTGATCCAAGCCTAGGGTTCTCACTAATACAAAAATAAGGTAATTAAGCTAAGCATTCCACTATACTGGTAATTCATAATCTCAATCCTTCACAATATTTTTTAGCCTTTCTCTTTTTATTATCACAGTCTATCAGCATATAATTCAATAATTCAGTATCAAAACTTAGCTTTCCACAAACCTTCAATCACCACATTCACATCAGGACAAGTACAACACTCAGCGTCACCATCGCCAGCATAAGAGATCTCTCAGTTGTTAAAACACATACAAAGCAATACAAAGAATACATAGATAGAGAGAACAGATAAGACAATTAGATCAAGTAGCATATAGGTACAATTAATCAAGAAGACAAGCTAAATACAAAATACACACCTAATCAATGCACACAAATACAAATGATGCATGTCTGCCCTACAACCAATGAGCTCATTTGTCGGTTATACAGTCAAACCCGACATGTCCTATAGCGAACCCTAGACAGTCCCTCAGTACGCGCTTCCCCAAGAGGTATTCACTTTCCTTAGAGGAATTATCCGGAAAGGTCTAAGTGTCCGGCCACATCTTGTGACGAAGGGTCAACAAAGTCTCAAATCTCAACCCGGAGCAAGTGGGGCGAACTACTGCAAATACCCAGAGAGTCTCAATCTCAACCCGGAGCAAGTGGGGTAAACCACTGCATCTACCCAGGGAGTCTCAAATCTCATTCTCAACCCAGAGCAAGTGGGGTGAACCACACCCTTTCATCTACCCAAGGAGTCTCGAATCTCAACCCGAAGCAAGTAGAGCGAACCACACCCTTGCATCTACCCAGGGAGAAACCATTCTCAATCAAACTCATCCTCAAAATCCAATCATGTCATCTCATCCCCTTCAATGACTTCCAATTCATTCCAATTTTTACCCGGAGCAAGTGGGGTAAACCATTGCATCTACCCAGAAAGTCTCAAATCTCATTCTTAACCCGGAGCAACTGGGGTGAACCACACCCTTGCAGCAACCCAGGAAGGTACCATTCTCAATCAAACTCATCCTCATAATCCAATCATGTCATCTAATCCCCTTTAATCACTTCCAATTCATTTCAATCTAAACTCGGAGAATGTGGGGTGAACCACTGCATCTATCCAGGGAGTCTCAATTTCAACCTAGAGTAAGTGGGACAAACCACACCCTTGCATATACTCAAGCAGTCTCAAATTTCAATCGAGCTTATTCTCATCATCAAACCATCTCCACTCATCCCCTTCAATCACTTCCAATCTCATTTTGACTCAATAATTTTTTCCAAAGCTTTCTAGTCTCTAATCCACCATCTCTATATTATTATCGGGGTTCCAAAAGTTTAAAAGCTTGTCGAAAAAGTCAAACAGTCAAAAAACAGAATTTTTTGGAGAAAACAAGACTTGTGTGTACGTATCACCCTTATGCATACACATTGATCAGAAGCAAATTCCCAGCTTGTGCGTACGCACACCCCTCATGCGTATGCACTCGTTTCTTCACCTGTTCTTATTAGTGCGAGCGCACACATACAAGAAATTTCTGGTTTTTCTGAAAATTCTCAGATTTCATATTTTTACACCCAAATTCAAACTTTCATAACTTTCTCTACAAATTTTTTATTTCCTTGATCCTTAAACCATTTTAAAGCTCTCATCACCACCTTTAATTTAAGATAAATTTCACCCAAATCCAAACTCCAAGCGCCAAGTTATGGCCCATTGAAGTTAGCTAAGTACTCATTTTTACCAATTCCACACTATCCTTCAATTTCATCAATTCTCAATTTAATTCAATCCTAAATCATTCCAAAACCACCTCTATACATTTCAATCACTCATTTATCAATATTTAACCATTCTAAGTTGGTGCGTGAAATTGAACTCTGCACAACTGAACCGGCAAGTGCACTGGGTCATCCAAGTAATACCTTAGGTGAGTGAGGGTCGAATCCCATGGAGATTGTCGGATTAAGCAAGCAATGGCTATCCTATAAATCTTAGTCAGGCGATTAGAAAAGATGGTTGTTTGTTTGAAAGCATAAACGAAATAGTAAGAATGAAATACCAGATTAGAGTAAAAGCAATGATAGATATTCAGTTAAGGCTTCGGAGATGCGTATTCTTTCCGGATTAACTTTTCTTACTGTCTACTTCAATGGCGAATGATTCATTCAATGGCAGCCGTAATTGACTAACTCATGTAGCATCCTCACCAAGTTAGTCTCTTCTAAACCATAGCAGTCCACCATATCCGAGTAACTCATGTAGCATCCTCATCAAGTTAATTCATGGCTTCCCACTATAGCCGAAGGTGAAGACCTAAGCAATCCACTCCCCTTCGCGATTCTACTCAAAACGCCACAGACAAGGTTGGATCTTCCGAATCAGGGAACGCTACTTCTCAGACTCTAGCCTTAATGCCACAGAAACCTCAATAACCCATGGTCAACAAAATTTTATGTCACGTATCCAAAGTCTCCCAAGAAGCTCTTGAAAACCGTAATGCACTCTCTAGCTGTGGTTCAACGCTATCTGGGTCAGGACTCACACAGAACCCATGTAGAACTAGGATGATTGTCACGGGTTATCCTCAGTTCATAAGATGAAGAATGAAAATGCACAAGAGAATGGAATCAAATGTGTATTGAAATAGAAACAATAATATTATTAATCCATGAGAATCAGCAGAGCTCCTAACCCTAACTTAGGAGGTTTAGTTGCTCATGCTTTACAAAAATCAATGGTGAAATGTACAAATGGTAAAGATGAGGCAGAAGATCCTAAACATGGGTGATCTTCTCCTTTAAATACTAACCTAATAACTAAGAAGTACAAAAGTATGACAGACTAGACTAGTGGTGCGAAAATCCATCCTTGGACCCACTTTGGTTGAGTACTTGGGCTGAGCTTGGCGTCCAACTTGAGGAATGGGTGTTGAACACCCATTGGGGTGTGATTGGTGCTGCCTTGCTTCTTGGTGGGCATTGAACGCCCCAAAGGGGGTGGTTCTTGGGCGTTCAACACTGGCTTGTCTCTTTGGTGCGTTGAATGCCAGCCATGGGATAGCTCCTTGGCGTTCAATGCCCAATACGGGCAGGTTCTTTCGAAAAAAAGTATAAACAATTATCTATTGTTAGAAAGATCTAGAAGTTATCTTTCCAAAGCCATTGAGAACGCGTCATTTAGACCTCTGTAGCTCCAGAAATGCTCGTTTGAGTGCATGGAGGTCAGAATCTGACAGCATCTGCTACGCTTTCCTTGCCTCTGAATCAGACTTTGCCAAAGCTCCTCAATTTCAGCCAGAAGTTACCTGAAATCATTAGAAAACACAACAACTCAAAGTAGAATCCAAAAATATGAATTTAGCACTAAAACCTATGAAAATATAATAAAACTTAAACAAAACATAAGTAAAACAATATGAAAATAATGCCAAAAAGCGTATAAAATATCCACTGATCAGAACACCAAACTTAAACTATTGCTTGTCCCCAAGTAACCAAAATAAAGTAGGATCCGAAAGAAAAGAAGGATACAATGCATCTTAGAGCTTTTCAATGAAGCTCAGTTCCAATTGATGAGCGGGGCTAGTAACCATTTATTTCTGAATAGTTTTGGCATCTCACTATTCTTTGAAGCTCAGAAGTGTTGGTGTCTTTAGGAATTCAGAATCCGGATGATATTATTGACTCTCTTAGTTTAGTTCTTTTTTATTCTTGAACACAGCTTCTTTTAGAGCCTGGCCGTGACACTAAGCATTTTGTTATCCCGTATTACCACCGAATACATAAACGCCACAGACACTTAACTAGGTGAACCCAATTAGATTGTGATTCAGCTTTGCTAGAATCCCCAGCCAGTGGTGTCCAGAGTTCTTAGGCATACTCTTTTTGCTTTTGGGATCACAACTTTAACTACTTAGTCTCAAGTTTTTCACTTGACACCTTCATACCACAAGCATTTAGTTAGGAGAAGGAGCTCATTCGAACTTTTTAGGCCAAGATTTTGTTTCTTTTGGGCCCCCTAACCATTGATGCTCAAAGCCTTGGATCCTTGCTCTTGCCTTTTGGTTTAAAGAGCTATTAGCTTTTTCTTTTTCTTTCTTTTTCTATATTTTTTTTCGATTCTTTCTCTTTTTCTTTCTTTTTGCTGCTTTTTCTTGCTTCAAGAAACAATAATTGGATTTTTCAGATTACCAATAACACTTCACCTTTTTCATCATTCTTTCAAGAACCAACACACTTAACTTCAACATCAAATATGCACTGTTAATTCATGCATTCAAAAAGTAAAAGCAATGTCACCACATCAAATAATTGGACTATTCTTATTATATAACTCGAAATTATGTACCTTACTTCTTAAAAAATTTGAAATTTTATTCAAGCTCAATGGAATGATAAGAGGAATATTTTATACCTAATTGACAGAAGGGAAATAACTAAATAAAAATTTAGAATCCTAGTAGTGGTCATGCAATTCTCAAATTAAAAGACAGAAAAATAAAATACTAGATTAAGACTTAGATAGGATGAAACTCAACCACCTTAGTTATGGTGGTCATTGTTCTCTTCAGGGGATAATTTTTTACGCTTTAGCTCTTCTAGTTCACGACCCTGCTTCTCTTGTTCCTTAACCAGTTTGCACAGCATGCAAGTTTGATCCTTTTGCTCCTCTCTCAATTGATCCAGAGTGGATTTTAATTGTGCAACAGATGTTGCCAACTGAGTCTAGTATTCAATTGGAGGGTTATTCTGTTCTTGCTGAGGCTCAGGTGTCTTCCTCTTGGGATGATTGTCTGGTATTCTGGAGCTTTCCATCACTTCCTTGGTAATTGGGTTGTCTATTGGGATACATGAGTCTCTGTTAATCAAGACTCCAATCTCATTACACAAGCGAGAGATAAGGTTTGAAAAGGCCAATCTGGCTTGAGTTGGCATCCTGTTTGCAAATTTGTACAGTTCAATGGGAATCAATTGGTGAACTTCTACCTCATTCCCCATCATGATGCAGTGAATCATCACAGCTCTTTTAATAGTGACCTCAGAACAATTGCTAGTGGGGAGTATGGACCACCCAATGAAGTCCAGCCAACCCCTAGCAACTGGTTTGAGGTCCACTCTTCTCAGTTTGTTTGGTTTGCCTTTCGTGTCATTGATCCATTGAGCTCCAGGCAGACATATATCCTTTAGGATCTGATCCAGCTTTGGATTGGCTTGTACCCTCCTATTAAAGGATTCTGGATCACCCTTTGTGGGGGTAATTTAAAGATCTCTCTCACCTTGTCAAGATGAAAATAGAGAATCTTCCCTCGGACCATGGTCCGAAAAGTATGGAACCCTTGTCCATCTTTCTTTTGCTTTTTTGTCATCCACAGATTTGCATAGAATTCATGGATCATTACTATTCCAACATTGGTCACAGGGTTTGCTAGAGTTTCCCAGCCTCTCTTTTGAATCTGCTCTTGGATCTCCGAATACTCATCTTCTTTTAATTTGAATCTGGCCTCCGGTATCACTGTCCTCTTGCACATTATTTTGTAATAATGTTCTTCATGTTGCTTGGTGTAGAATCTTAAAGATTTAAAAATAACTGTTGGTGTTGGTAGGTCGTCTTCTTTCTTGCTTTTTGAAGTGGGTTTCCTACCCTTTGGAGCCATGGAGTTCGGCTGAAAGAGAAAGCAAGGCTCTTTCTACACCAAACTTAAAAGTTTTCCTCCTCCTCAAGTAAAAAGAAAAAGGAGAAGAAGATTAAGTAGAGGAGGAGAATTCAAATGGAGGGTGGATGAAGGAGTCAGTGGTACGAATGGTATATATATAGCGAGGGGTGGGTTTTTTTAAAACTAATTAGATAAAGGATAGTAAAGATATGATTCAAAACTTTTTTTTTTAAAAAAATATAAGATAGATAAGATTTTAAATGGTTAATTCATTAAAGATATGAGAAGGATAAAAAAATAACATGTAAGGTATTAAAAGATATGAAAAAGATTTAAAAGTTTAACAAAATATTTGAAAAAAAATTGAAAAATATTTGAAAAAGAATTGAGAAAAAATTGAAAAGATTTTAGAATTTGAAAGAGTTGAAAAGAATTTGAATTTAAAAGATGTTGTTCAAAAAGAATTGAATCAAAAGTAGTTGACTTTGGAAAAGATAGCATGAAAAGATAAGATTTGGAAAAGATATGAATTGAAAAAGTCAAACCTCCCTGTCCTGATTGGGGCGTTGAACGCCCAAAATACCACTATTCTGGCGTTCAACGCCAAGCTTGCGCTCCTCATGGGCGTTGAACGCCCAGCCAATCCTCCCTGGCTGAGAGTTCAACGCTAGCTCTCCATTCCTTTTATGGCGTTGAACGCCAGCCAGGGTGCACCATATCATACAATTTGGCACAATATCGGCTCATATAAATTGATGAACCATAGGAGAAAAAGAATCTTTACCTTTATCCGCTGAAATTGGTGATATAAACCACCAAGAACACAAGTTAGAGGACTCCTATAACATCAAAATTACAAAAAATCCTCAATACCCAACTACAAAATACGAAATTAGCTTTGAATAAAAAATTGGTGCTGGGATTTTGAGTTACTCGTTAAACGAATCAAATATAATTGAAGAGGAGGAGACAAATTTCACGTTGACAATAAACGTCTTGTCAATCAGTGTTCCAAATTATGGTGGTTTGAAGTTGATGGAAGTTAGGGTTTGCTCTCACCTCACTCTCTTCTCTTCTCCACGAACTCTCTCAATTGAGGGGGTGAGTGTTGAAATTTATTGAGTTATGAGCTTATATATGTGTGGGCTTAGACTTTGGGCCCAACATGGGCCGGTTGGTAATTTTTGGCTCGTTTAGTCCAACCTTAGGCTCGTTTATTCCAAATATTTTTTTCATCATTTCTATATTTTCAATTTTTTTCTCACTCGCAATACCGGACAGATTTAAAATGGTACGGGTAATTTTAACTCTGGTATGCATTTTTTCCAAAATAATTACGTTTTTGTGCTATATTTAATTTTCTTAATTCTAATTTTTACCGTTAAATTTTTAAATTATAAATTCTATTATTTTTACATATTCTGGGCATCTTAATCTCAATGCAATTTTAATTAATTAATTTGCTTAATTGAATTTTACAAAATAGATTAAAAATAAAATTAATTTGATAATTCTAGAGACCTAAAAAGCGTGTTTGAATCAATTAGGCACAATTAGGAGAAAATTCACAAAAGTATGCATTTACAAGTAATAAGCATAAGTTAAGTTGATAAATTTTAGTCTTTTCAATCTAAAAATCGTCATAAAATACAAATTTTTCATTAACTATGATGTGAGCCTTCGTATTTGCAAAACACTAGGTAATTCATTGTTAGATATATAAGAAATTAAAAACTGTGATTTAATGACCTAATGCACTATTGTCTAAGCTAACAGTTTTTAGATCTCTCTCACAAGTCTATTTATTACTCTGAATTTCTTTTTCTCTCATTGACCCCTCTTTCTTTTTTTCAGAACTCTCTCTTTCGCTCAAGTATTAACTCTTTTCACTCAAATACTCACTCTTTTTCTCAGTTTTTTCTTTTTCTAATTTGTTTTTTTTATTTTCTCTCTTATTTTTCAAATTGTTCATATCCTAAGGACCCTTTTGAGAAATTTTGCACCTTTGGTTTCTCCAAGTACAGATTTTTATTTATAACATACTTAACAAATTCTTCCAGAATTAGTCTTGGAGAAGAATTAGAGATAAGATTAAAAGAACTCTTCTTCTTATGTTGATCTATGTAATTCTTCTTAATATTTGCAACTTTAAATGTTTCTTATCCTCAAACTTCATTCCATTAGAGACCCTCATAGAATTGGAGTCTAAAGAGAGCCAAGTTGTCATAAGTTGTTGCTGATTTTTCACCTTAATGACCAAATTAACTAGATCTTCTATTGTTGCGTAATGGTGAAATTCAATCTCATATGAAATTTGTTGGTTTGATTGTAACACCCTAACTTTTAGCACCTCATGATCGCACTAAAAGTCCAAGCGCTACTTATCTCTATTCCTTTATTTATATACTAAATTTATTTAATATTAAGCCTTCACGAATACAAACTGAAACTCTAATTAAGAAAATGAAAGGTCTTTACTTTAAAACTCTTAATCACAAATATATATATATATATATATATATATATATATATATATATATATATATATATACTCACATAGCAATATATACGTAGACTTATTCCAAGATTCTCAAATACAAGTCCTACCTCTCAAAAAAATCAAAGACAATAAACGGCGAGGGAAAAATCTAAGACTAAACCAACTACAAAAAATATGGATATATATTTACATAAAGCTCTGATGCTCAGTCGCGGCTCCACGCTAAGGATTCTCAGGCCTGTCGCTGAAACAAAAGATCTGTAGGGGGGTGAGAACGTCGTCCTCGCAGGTTCTCAGTAAGGATAGCGAATGTCAAAAAATATACAGAATAATATACAAATAGTTAACTCATGACCCGAAATAATTTTCTTTATTAAACACTTGAAATCCTTCTTAAATCTTACCTAAAGCCGTGTAAAACCTTTTCTTTAAATCATATTACTTAAACAAAATCTCCATCACATCAACAATTCCTCATCTCTTAACAACATTCTTCAATTATCGCAATATCTAAATAAACCAGCATCGCAAATAATATACCTAAACTCAAACCACAAACATCAGCTCCTACCATATTACTAATTCCATAGCACAAGTAAAATGTCCAATCAAGCATACAAGCAAGTCACCAAGATAACAACACAATCACAAATAAACAAAATAAACAACCACAATCAAATACAAATGCGCAAACAATATGATGCATGCCTTTCCTATGCAGGTCATGAGCTCATGCGTTGGTTGTCTACCCGCAACCCGACGTTACTTGGAGTGAACCCCGAATATGGTTCCTTTACTGTGTCCGTTAGACACCTTGGCATCACGGTCACCCGTGTCAGTTAGGCCTCATTATAAAAACATTTTATTGTGCATCACAGCAAAAAATAATACTATCAGTTAGGCGAACATTCCTGCATTAGCAATCTCAGGCTATCTGTTAGGCGGGTACTTTCACATTAGCAGTTTGGCACAAAGGCCCATTCAACATACAATTTGCTATCAGTTAGGCAGACATTCCCGCATTAGTAATCTTAGACTATTAGTTAGGCAGGCACTTGCGCATTAGCACTTTGGCACAAGACCTATTTAACATACACTTTTCAAGTATCTATCTTATTCATTCCTTCTCATTCTTTTCTTCTTAAGTATCTATTTCCATCATTAGTTCTCATTTCCTTTATTTTTATGATGCCTCCACATCGCCAATTAGATACCCACACCTCCGCATCACCTACACTATTAAACGTACCTCCGCATCACCGCTTAATTACACATACCTCCATATCACCAAATAATCAATTATACCTCTGCATCACTACCTATTCACTCATCTATTATAATCTTAAATCGATTAGTTTCTAAATAATCAAACTTCGTAACGTTTAATAAAAACTTTTTTTCTTAATAAATTGAACTCAAATTATAACTTAAAACGAAAATCTTTATTCAATAGATTAAACTTAAAACATAGTACTTTCTTTGATAATTTGAAAATTAACTATTTTGAACCCTAAATCCAGTTTTCTTTTAAATAATGTTTTAAGCAAAGTCTAGGAGTTTTGTAAAAACTTCTGTAGCATTTTCTCTGAAATTCGGACTTTGCTATCCTTTGAGGATCCCAACCTAACCATTTTTCAAATCTTTTTCAAAACATTCCCAAATAACAAATAATTTTCAATAATCACACCGTTCAAAATATTAAATAAGTTTTCAATAGTCAAATTGTTTTCCTTTAAAGTTACGCCTCTTTCTATTTCAATAAAATTCAGCTCTCTTTCAAATCTTTTGTTATTAAAACCAAAGGAAAAATCCGCACGTTCATTCAAACTTTACAAAACTTTCCGACCATGTTCTTTTCACATTAATCATTAACCAAAACCACCTTTTTGTTTATTTTTAGAAGAACTCAAACAGAACTTCCCCTTTAGACTCGACTTCACCACGCTTACAAGCTCCCTCACTTCCATAACTTCTCGACAGTTTACCATCCTTCTATCATCACTTTTCAAACATAAGGTTCTCAATAATCAACATATGATTCCAATCCTTATAAAATCATTTATAAACTCTCAAAATTACTACTTTTAATTAAGAAATCAATTTTCATTCACCCTTATAACCAAAAATGCAGTCACAACACAGCCAATCATTCACAGCCAAAAATCTAAACTCAATAACATTATACTTATTAACATATTTGCAATTATTTACTATACTTTTGGACATTCTTAAATTGAAAACTGTTAATTTTAAAATAAAACCTCCTATCTTCGTATGAAATCAAAATCAACAAAAGCTCTGGAAAAGCTTTCTGATCGAGCTGCTGAAGAGGAAAGCGTCATAAATCATCTGTACCTCCTAGATCTCCAATTGGTCGAATTTAAGAAAAAAGGGAGTTACGTCACTGTCAGTTTCTAACGAACAAAAATAACGCCAACATATAAAAGAAGAGGATATAAACACTTTTATCAGATTAAATTTTTTATTAAATTTACGGATCACAAAAAATTGAAGATGAAAGTTCGGTGGGGATTACGGTTTTCTCCATGCAGCTTCGGTCTCTCACTCTCACCGTTAGTGAAAGAAAAGAAATGGAACCAAAGGAAGCTGAGTGATGATGATTAAATGTGATAAAAAAGGATTAGGTGTCTTGATTTTTCCTATATATACACATATGCAGATTATTTCACGCCACGTTAGGATTCGGTGTCTTGGTTTTTCATATATATACACATATGGTTATTCATATATTTGAATGATTATGATTAATGCAATTAAAATGTGATCCACGGTAAGCTATATATATACACACACCAAGTTCCCATTTCCTTTTCTTTGTTTTTGCTTCCGTAATGGCTTTCGGCCAAAAAGGAAACAAAAATAAATATTAATTTAATAATAATAATAATAATAATAATAATAATAATAATAATAATAATAATTTTCTTTTTTTTTTTGAATTATCTTATTATAATAAAAATTATTTAAAAATATTAATAGATTTTAAATTTAAAGTATAAAATTTAATTTTAATTATTTTTAAAAAAATATTTTTTTAAATAAAATTTTCATAAATATAATAAATTATAAATAATTTATTATTTAATTTTCAAAAATTTGGGTTGTTATATCCTATCCACCTTGCAAAAATTTTCGCCTTCAAAAATTTATATAAGATCCAGAATTGTGCCCAAGATTAATAAACAACTTGTTTTTATTGGACCACCGGGAATAGAACACTTCCTTCGGCTGAGGTTTCTCAATTTTATTCAAAAAAAGGGACGAATACAGACTTTTTTGAAAAATTTTTCAAGTAATAGTTTTCCGCCTTTGAGCACGTATGGATCCTTTTATTATGTCTCGTCGAAAATCTGGTTGTTGTGGACTAAAGCGTCGGATTGCTAATCCGTTGTATGAATTTTTATACCGAGGGGAAAACATTTATATCAACTCCACTTTTAAAATCATCAAAGAAAGAAATAAGAAGGTTTGGCACGTTCAGTTTTTAAAATATGAAAGAGATGATATCTTATGATTGTAACAGAAAAGGTGTCGTGTGTTACGAAGATTTACAAAGGTGCTTAAAATTAGACTCTAACAAAAATGCACAAAATAATGATAGGTAAATAGTGATAAGGGTGAATGTTCCAAAAGATTCAAACAATGCATAGGAACAAAATCAAACAAGGATATGCATTGGCGATAAGATAAGGTTGGAATATAAATCAATCATACCCCAAGAAAGAAGTTTGAAACAAAGATTTTCACTGCAAGCAATTAAGGAAGAGATGACTTCAAACTATATTAGTACGAATAAGGATTATACGTTGAAACAAAGCCAACCCCTAAAACTTGACTTCCAACATTCCAAAATTCCGTGATTCGCATTACCTATTAATTCTATTTCGTCCATGACAACCCATTAGTGTTTCCATATACATAAATCATTAGTATTAAGTTGGCCAGACTTAATACCATGAGGTATGCAATGGTAGGCTAATAGCATTAATCAACAAACAGTCATGCATATAAAATCTAACTCTTGTCATTAGGACAAGTTCTATCCATGACAGACACTCAAAGTATGCAGTGAAGCATAGTCAGTCCATTCCCAAGGCTCTAACAGGAATGAACTGCACTGATACCATAATGTAACACCCTAACTTTTAGCACCTCATGATCGCACTAAAAATCCGAGCGCTACTTACCTCTATTCCTTTATTTATATACTAAATTTATTTAATATTGAGCCTTCACGAATACGAACCGAAACTCTAATTAAGAAAATGAAAGGTCTTTACTTTAAAACTCTTAATCACAAATATATGTATACTCACATAGCAATATATACATAGACTTATTCCAAGATTCTCAAATACAAGTCCTACCCCTCAAAAAAATCAAAGACAATAAACGGCAAGGGAAAAATCTAAGACTAAACTGTAAGACCCAGAACTTTTGAAAAGTCTTATTATGATCAAGTCTCAAATCATATAGTTATTTATAGCCTTAATTTCGGAAATCATTTTATTAAGGATAATTAAGGCAAGTTTTGATTTATTGAATTTGAGATACGTTATGATTATTATCCAATTTTACAATTATTGGATTATTTTCCTGTATTCAAATTATAAAGTTGATAGTTGTGAAATAATAAGAATTTTATATGATTTGGGGGCTAGATAAGAAATATTTTAAATATTAGTACTGCTATTTTGAAATATGAAGAAATTAAGTATATTACTTTTAATTATTTGATTGGGACATTTTATTGAAAACGATTTTGTAAAATTGATGAGCAAATAGTATTTTTATACACTATTATTGTTGAATTAGAATTTATTTCTAATTACTACATTATACCTATTTTTAAGTGAAATTACTAAAATGTCCCTAACCCTAATTTTTGAAAAGGAAAACTCTAACCCTGAAAACCCTAACCAGAACCGTTTCCCCCTCTGAACCCAGCAGCTGCACCCCACTTATTTCCCTTCACCCTCTCATTCACAGAAACATGGAAAGAAAGAACGGAAAAAATCAGAAATGGAGACTGGTCCAGAAGAAGAGAAGGAGAGGGGGAAAGGATCGGCGCCGCCGGCTGGGTACTGCCGCCGTGACCGCCAGACTGCCGCACGCGAGGAGCGCCGCCGTCGAAGCCGCCCCGTTCATCCCTGCCCAGTCGCGGTTCTGCCACCATCACCCCATTCCGTCGCCTGAGGAGTGTCACGAAGGCGAGAGAAAGCTCGTGCGCGCAGGGGAGAGGAAGGAGGCGTTGGTTGGCCGCCGCACCTCGCCGTCGATCGCCATTGAACCGCGCCGGACCCAGAACTGCGAACGTGAGGGATGTGATGCAGGAGCCCGACGCGAGGAAGAGGGAGCATGCGTGCACGCGCAGGAGAAGGGCGACGCTGCTATCACCGCCGTTGCTGAGCTGCGCCGCCGTCAACCTTGCCGCAGTGTCAGTCGCCGTCCTCTATGGCAGAGCCAGAGAGAGAGTTCGGGAGCAGAGCAGACGAGAGAGATCTGAAGGTGTGCTGGGAGTTCAGCCACCGCGCCCGACCGCCGTTTGCATTGCCGGCGCCGCCTCCGTCGGAACTGCCGCCGTCAGAAAAGGGTTCTGGCCACCAGGAGTGGTTCTGTGACTTCCGAGACCACCGCCGGAGCTTCTGGCTACTTCTGCCGTCGCCAGAAAAAGTTGCCGGTAAGGGTTTTAATTGTGGTTTCTGTTCTTTTTGAATTCTGAGAATACCGTAGTTACTGCGTGTTGGTTTCAGTTGGCGCAATCGGAAATTGTCGTCGCTGCCACTTGAGGTGGCTGCCGGGCTACCGTTGAACCGGTTCAGAGACCGCCGCTGTTCCGGTTCAGTTGTTCCTTCTTCATTCGGTAAGCGTTTTCGATTTGAAAGCTCTCTAGTTACTATTCTGGCTTCATACACTAAGGTTTTGCGGCATCAATTGCTATACGATTGAGTTTCGGTTGTTGTATGTTACGATTAGAGTTGTTGAGATTGTTGCGAACGTGACTGGAATTGAGGCGGAAAGGACTCTGTGAGACGTTTGGGTTATGGAATTGCGTTTTGAGGTAGGGGCGCTTTCCAAAAACTATATTTTATATGTCGGAGTTATTACATATGGATACTGATGTGAGATAATGTATTTGGTGATTGTATAAGCCTTATGTGATGTTGATTATCCTAGATGAATGTAATTATATGTTTGAATGGATTATTATTTGGTTTTGATGAACGGATTGTTGTGTGGTTTTGTGAAACAGAATGCTTTTCAAGTTGATTCTTTAAAGATTTGAAATATGAGTTTAATCCGTTGAGAATTGGTTTGGATTGAGTCAATTATTTTGATGGTGTGAAAGATAGAATACTCTTGAAATTCAGCCTGGGTTGCTTTAATTAATTTGGTCTTTGATAAATGATTTATTGCTGAACCGATTTTTTTAAACTTTGGAAATGAGTTAAATCGGTTAATATTGAGTTGATTTTGAAATGGTTTCCTTGAGATATACCACTGAGGCGACTGTTGGTTTTAGCTTGCTTTTGAATTGATTTCTGGTTTTGAGCTGTTGAAAAGGAATGAAAAACGGTTTAGTTGGGACCCGAACCGGGTGGCAAAAGTCCAAATTTTAGGGGAGGTGCTGCCGAAATTTCTATAAAATCCGAGTCTTTATTGAATGTTGTATGGAGAAATGACGGGTTAAAGACTTCTACTATTTTATTTGAATTATCAAGAAAAGGATGATTCATGCTTTTGAAATGAATTATTAAAGAGAAAATTGTGATTTAGTCTTGCTTCTTAAGAAAGGCATTGTATCTCTTTCAGGAGAAAGTTACTTAGATGAAACTTATGTTTTTAAGCTATTTTAAATGTGACAAGGGCAATGCCTTTGAATTTGACTTGAGGGTTTCAATTAGAGAAATTTCAATGACTTTGAAAGAACTTGAATGTCTCTTGACTTGTTTCATTTTGAAATGTTTTGAGAAAGGTTTTAAGTACTCTTTGAATTCTGAATTATTGCAAGACTAAAACAATTTTGAACAGTTGAAACGTTCTAGAATTTATCATGGGGCTTGAAGTTGGTTTTTGCCTAAGTAGAGGAAACGGATTTGAAAGAAGTGAATGATTACGTGACTCGGTTTGGCTTAGATCCTATTTTATTACTCAAAACGGAAAGCCAAGGTTTTAATGATTTTAAATGAATTTGGCGAACTGAGTTTTATTATTCTCCCCTAAAGACTTGGGACTCTGCCGAGAAGTTTTTGTTATAAAATTCCATTGTTGGATGGGTGGTTTTGAATACTTTGAAGTAAATCCTTAACTTGCCATGGTTTTGGAAGTTTTGGAAAGAGAATGCCGAGAATGGCTTTGTTTTAAAAAGGGAACTCACTTGAGTAAATTTGGCTTATGAGCCTGGGATGATTTGAGAAACGAGATTTCTAAAGCCAAGGCTGAAAAGAGTTGAAACTTGATCTCAAAGTGAAACGATTTGAGAAAAAGTGATTTGTGGCTTAAATGCCGGTTTTATGAATTTGATGATGTTGAATGGTGGAGGTGCCATTTTGTTATGAGCCAGAATGGCTGTGTATAATATTGATTTATGGCGGAGTGCCGAATGAGTTATGCGCCGTATGGCTGATTATGAATTATGAATTTAAGCCGGATGGCTGAGATGGATGTTGATCCATGGCTGGGACTGAATGAATATATGCTTGAGATACCTGGGTAGTAGCAAGGGTTGTGGTTCGTCCCACTTGCTCCAGGTTAGAGATTGTGATGCCTGGGTAGTAGCGGTAGTAGTGGTGATTCCACTCACTCCAGGTTGAGCTTTTAAACACCCGCCTGGGTAGTAGCCGTAGTAGTGGTTATTCCACTGGCTCTGGGTTGAGCGCGCAGTAGCAAGGGGGTTGTAGCTCAAACCTACTTGCTCCACGATGGGTGTTTCTGTCCATGGTTAGCTACCAGGACGTGTCGGGTTGGCTATATAACCGACAGATGATATCATCAGCCACTAGGGACAGGCATGCATCATATGCATTTATGTGATATTGTTTGGGTGTGCATATTATACTTGGTTTGCCTATGTGATTAATTGCTAACTGTTCTATTTGTAATAACTGTTTGTTTGTGCTTGCATCTTCCTATCTGTGTTTGCAACTGGGACTCTGTTGGATTGTGGTGATTGGTTGATGGTTGGATTGTTTAGGCCTAGGGCCGTGGTTGAAATGAAATGGACTGATGGTTGGTTTTGGTTTTGTGTTTCTGGTTTGGAAAAATACAAAAGGCTATTTTGGTTCAACATAAATAGACCGTTTTAAAAGGCTTTTGAGTTTTTGAGAATTGAACTGTTCCTCTTTCAGAAAATAATTCCGAATCCTCTTTTATTGTAAATCGTTGTTTTTGAAAAGAGGCATAAGACGGTTATTAATCACTGGTACGATTTATCTTCACGTATCCTATTACAGTAATTCCCAAAAACCCTCTACTGAGAACCCTTTCGAGGATGATGTTCTCACCCCCCTACATTTTTCCCCTTTCAGGATATGGGCGCAGAAGTTACGAAGAGTTTATTTATTTGTTGTTGCTCTGTATTGTTTTAGTTATGGTTTATTGTACCTTCGCCTTTATCTTGATATATTCTGTAAGAGGGATAGGAATTGTATTGGTTAATGCTTGTAAAGTCATTTATATATATTTATGTATATATATGGATGTACTCTTTATGAATTGTTGTAAGTTGTATGGTATTTATGGATGTACGTTATCGAACGAAAGTATTTTTGGGAGCGGTATCACGGTTTAAAGTTTTAAACAGTCTCATATTTTAGTATTAAATAGTATAAGTGTCGTCGTAATGTCCGATCTATCAGAGTCGTCGGTTGTCTACCAGCAACTCGACGTTACTCGAAGTGAACCCCGAATATGGTTCCTTTACTATGTCCGTTAGACACCTTGGCATCACAGTTACCCGTGTCAGTTAGGCCTCATTAGAATAACATTTTATTGTGCATCACAGTAAGAAACAGTGCTATCAGTTATGCGAACATTCCCGCATTAGCAATCTCAGGCTATCTGTTAGGCGGGTACTTTCACATTAGCAGTTTGGCACAAAGGCCCATTCAACATACAATTTGCTATCAGTTGGCGGACATTCCCACATTAGCAATCTTAGACTATCAGTCAGGCGGACACTTTCGCATTAGCATTTTGGCACAAGACCTATTTAACATACAGTTTTCAAGTATCTATCTTATTCATTCCTTCTCATTCTTTTCCTTTTAAGTATCTATTTCCATCATTAGTTCTCATTTTCTTTTTTTTATTATGCCTCCACATCACCAATTACATACCCACACCTCCGCATCACCTACACTATTAAACGTACCTCCGCATCACCGCTTAATTACACATACCTCTGTGTCACCAAATAATCAATTACACCTCTGCATCACCACCTATTCACTCATCTATTATAATCTTAAATCGATTAGTTTCTAAATAATCAAACTTCGTAACATTTAATAAAAACTCTTTTTCTTAATAAATCGAACTCAAATTATAACTTAAAACGAAAATCTTTACTCAATAGATTAAACTTAAAACATAGTACTTTCCTTGATAATTTGAAAATCAACTATTTTGAACCCTAAATCCAGTTTTCTTTTAAATAATTCTTTAAGCAACGTCTCGGATTTTTGTAAAAACTTCTGTAGTATTTTCTCTAAAATTCGGACTTTGCCACCCTTTGAGGATCCCAACCTAACCACTTTTCAAATCCTTTTCAAAACACTCCCAAGTAACAAATAATTTTCAATAATCACACCGTTCAAAATATTAAATAAGTTTTAAATAATCAAATTGTTTTCCTTTAAAGCTACGACTCTTTCTATTTCAATAAAATTCAACTCCCTTTCAAATCTTTTGCTATTAAAACTAAAGGAAAAATTCGCACGTTCATTCAAATTTTACAAAACATTCCGGCCACGTTCTTTTCACATTAATCATTAACCAAAATCACCTTTTTGTTTATTTTTAGAAGAACTCAAACAGAACCTCCCCTTTAGACTCGACTTCACCATGCTTACGGGCTCCTTCACTTTCATAACTTCTCGACAGTTTACCAGCCTACTATCAGCACTTTTTAAACATAAGGTTCTCAATAATCAACATATTATTCCAATCCTTATAAAATCATTTATAAACTCTGAAAATTACTACTTCTAATTAAGAAATCAATTTTCATTCACTCTTATAACAAAAAACTCAGCCACAAACACAGCCAATTATTCACAGCCAAAAATCTAAACTCAATAAGATTATAATTATTAACATATTTGTAATTATTTACTATATTTTTGGACATCCTTAAATTGAAAGTTGTTAATTTTAAAATAAAATCTCTTACCTCCGTATGAAATCAAAATCAACGAAAGTTTTGGAAAAATTTTTTGACCGAGCTGCTGAAAAGAAAAGTGTCAGAAATCGTCCATACTTTCTAAAACTCTAATTGGCCAAACTCAAAGAAAATAAGAATTATGTCACCATCAGCTTCTAATAAACAAAAGTGACACCAACGTATAGAGAAAGAGGATACAAACACTTTTATTCGGTGGGGGTTACGATTTTCTCCATCCAGCTTCGGTCTCTCACTCTCACCGTTAGTGAAAGAAAAGAAATGGAACCAAAGGAAGCCGAGTGATGATGATTAAATGTGATAAAAAAGAATTAGGTGTTTTGATTTTTCATATAATACACATATGTAGATTACTTTCACGCCACGTTAGGATTAGGTGTCTTGGGTTTTTCATATATATACACATATGGTTATTCATATATTTGAATGATTATGATTAATGCAAATAAAATGTGATCCACGGTAATATATATATATATATTACCATTTCCTTTTCTTTGTTTTTGCTTCCGTAATGGCTTTCGGCCAAAAGGAAAGAAAAATAAATATTAATTTAATAATAATCATATAATAATAATAATAATAATAATAATAATAATAATAATAATAATAATAATAATTTTCTTCTTTTGTTTTAAAATTATTTTATTATAATAAAAATTATTTAAAAATATTAATAAATTTTAAATTTAAAATATAAAATTTAATTTTAATTACTTTTAAAAAAATAATTTTTTTAAATAAATTTCTCATAAATATAATAAATTATAAATAATTCATTATTTAATTTTCAAAAACTCGAGTTGTTATATTAATCACACCAAAAATCGTCCCATAAAAATTTTAGTATCCCTTTTCAATTTCACTCTTTCTCATCAAATTCAACAACTCATTTTAGCACTTTTTTACAAATTTTGATCCTTGTTTTAACTTACAAAACTTTTCAAAAAATGCCTTGTATGATGATGGCACAAACTAATTTTTCATTATTTTTTTCATCTTCTCCAAGGTGCAAATTTATCTTTTTTTTTGTATCTTTGAGATATTCCTAACTCATTCTATCAAATACAAGTATTGTCAAAAAATATTTGTTTCTACCGATCTAACATTCTTTTCCTCTGAAAGGTTGGAACATACAAAAATCAACTCTACCTTCTTTTCTATTCAAAATAAATTTCAGCATCATTCTTTTTCTTAAAAATAAGAATTTGCATCTTGAAAACCTTTCTCTCATGCATATGAAATTTCCTCGTCGTCACAATTATCATCCTTAATCCTCATTCATTCTGATTTACAAATTTGTAAAAAGTATAATAATGGCCTCGCAACACTCTTGTCACGTATATCAGTCAAATTAGGATACTCATGTTTTCACTTAATTTGTGACTTTTTTCTTCATTTAACTCAACAATTTTGTTTTTTTTTTTCACTTTTAGATTGGTATAAACAAGTTGCACTTTAGAAATCAAGAAAAAAGAGAGACTAAACTAAGATAATTTTAATAATAGAAACTTTTAATTTGATAAAAAAAATAATCAGGTTATGTGACCAAGGACACAAAACAAAGAGAGACATTTTGCTTGAATTTTAGAGACACTAGAATAATTCTCAATGCCAATTGATATCCAAAAGTAATGTAAAGCAAATACAAAATATTTGATACTTTAAAAATGAAGTCAACAATCTTGTTAATTATATGACATTTTTCTCCTTTTTTTTTTTTGTCTTGCACAATTCAAAAACACTACTTTTTTTTTTTTCTAAATTCTCCTTTTCTTCCATGTTGTTTTTTTTTTTCTTTTTGAATTGTTTTATTTATTTATTATTTTTTTTTTTGAATATGACTCTAAAGTAAGATGACAGAAATAAAAGATAAAATACACAAACTAGATGAAGACCCTAGAATGTATAGATAAATTAAAATTCACCTACGACCTGTAACTGATACCAAATGATAGAAAAAAAGAACGAGGAACAAAAGACACAGTGAAAACAAAAAGATAAAGATAAAAAATAGTTAGATAGATGGATATTGATTTTTTCTAGATCGCTGAAAGGATTTTTCTTATTAAATCTTTAAAGAACATATCCATGACAACCTAGATCAAAGAGACAAAACTGAAAGAACTAACACTAAGACTTACCTTAGGTTGCATCTTTGAATTTCTTCATGCAACAAGCAAAATAAATCACTCACCTCACTTAAATACACATAAAAAAGTGCATAAAATGTCTTACAAACTTGCTAAAATAGACCTCTAACCGATTAATCTAAAAATAGGCCAAATCTTTCTAATGTTAAATAATAAAATTCAAAATTAAATAAAAGATATAACTCCTAAATTAATCCTAACTAATTTAAATCATATTTGATCTTATTAGATCAGATCAGATTTGATTTAAATTTAAAGTCCTAAAAATATGATACCCAATCTAAATCAGACTTAATCTTATTAGATAAGATCATATTTGATTTAAGTATTAAATACCTAAAAATACTATTAAATAGATTAAAATTAAATCAAATCTTTTGATAAATTCTAACAACTAATTAAATAAATTTGAATTTTGTGTCTCCTAAGTCAGCACTATTATTTTTTATATGAACTCTTGGTCTGCTTGATGTATTTAAATACTTGAACGTGTGATAAAATTGTCATTCTGCATCTTGTCTCTAACTTGAAAAAAATATCCTCTTAAACACGTCTCATAACTAAAAATCAAGAATTTCACTTGGAAGGTTCTTCATGAAGGTATACTGATAAACCCCTATTTTATGATTCATCTTGTACTCAATTAAGTATTTTTATCAATTCTTCACCCACTTATTCATATGAATTGCATGGTTTTACTATTCCTTCTTTATTTTATGATATATGTGAAAACATGTTTCCTATGCCTTAAAAATAATTATTTTAATTATCCTTTATTACCATTCGATGCCGTGATCTGTGTTAAGTATTTTCAGGCTTCATAGGGCAGGAATGGCTTAGAGGACAGAAAGGAAACATACAAAAATGGAAGGAAAGCACAAAAATGGAGTTTTGAAGAAATGACAGCGACGCGCACGCGTGGACGACGCGGACGCGTGCCTAGAATAGAGCATAAACGACGCGAACGCGTGACCCACACGCACGCGTGAAGGACACCACGTGCAAAAAATTGCAGAAGTCACCCCCAGCGATTTCTAGACCCTTTTTCGGCTCAAATCCAAGCCCAGAAACACAGAATAGAAGCCAGAGAATGGGAGAATCAAAATGAACAACATAGACAACATTCATAATTGACAATTTGAGGTTTAGATGTAGTTTTAGAGAGAGAGGTTCTCTCCTCTCTCTTAGGTTTTAGGATTAGGATTTCTCTTAATTTATGGTTATTTCCCCAATTCCAGGTTCAATATTCCTTTAATTTATGTTTCTCTTTTACTTTTGTTTACTTTAATGCTTTTACTTGTTAATTACTTATGTTGCCAAATTGGCTTGTGAAAATCTTTCCATGTTAGATTTGAATATTTTATTTAATATAATTTGAGGTATTTCAGATTTATGATTGTTTTATTCAGTTTATGATGCTTTCAAATTAATTTAGATTTTTCTCCTTTTGGTTTTGGTTAAATAATTGGTAACACTTGAGTTATCAGACTCAGCAGTTGATTGAAAATTGGAATTCTCGCTAATTGATTTGGATCGCTCTAAAGCTAGTCTTTTCTCAGGAGTTGACTAGGACTTGAGGATCAAATTGATTGGTCCACTTGACTTTCCTTTATTTAGTAAGGGTTAACTAAGTGGGAGCGATAAACAATTCTCATCACACCTGATAAGGATAACTAGGATGGGATTTCCAGTTCTTATACCTTGCCAAGAGCTTTCATAATTATTAAATTATTTTTCTTGCCATTTAAATTACTTGTTCCTTATTTCAAAAACCAAAAAATATACAATTTCATAACCAATAATAAATCATACTTCCCTACAATTCCTTGAGAGACGACCTGAGGTTTAAATACTTCGATTATAAATTTTATTGAGTTTGTTTAAGTGACAACCAAAACTTTTGTACGAAAGGATTATTTCTTGGTTTAGAAACTATACTTGCAACGAGAATTTATTGTGAATTCTAAACCATCAATCTTCAGTTTGTCAAAAAAATGGCGCCATTGCCGGGGAATTGCAACTGTGTGCCTTATTATTGGTTATTGTAAATATTTTATTTTGCTTGTTTATTTGCTTTTATTTTTGTTTTTAATTTTTTTAGTTACTATGAGTTCTCACCCCAGTCGCTTTGAGTTTGGTTCTAATGTTGTTGGAAGGAATGGAAGATATAATAGGAACATGCATCAAGGTCGGAACAATCAAAGTTAGAAGGAGCCACGAGGATCTGATCAACCCTTTCGGCAACAACACCTTCCAAGATACCATGGACAACGACCATCCTACAATGCATGCCCAGACATTAAATATGGTGGACCCCTTCGTGACAACTAACATCCACCAAATTACTATGGTCAAGAGCCATTCCGAGGTACGTACCAAGATAATAGATATGGTGGATCCCCTTATAGTTACCAACAAGTCCCATCATATACCTATGAACCACCCCCTCAACATAGCTATGAACCACCACACTCACAAGCCACCCACCACCATTCACCTCCATATGACCCTAACCCTTACCCACCCCAATTCCAATCTAATTACCCCCAAGAATCACCACTTCCATATGCACCACGTCCATATCCATCAACCTGAGAATCACAGGAATGTCTCAAGAAAATAGTGAATAAATTTCATGCAACCCTTCACCAATTGGATCAAGCGATCAATCGATTAGCTTCCCAACGTTCGGACACTCAAGAAACCCCCATGGCTTCATATGGACAATCTAATGAAGAACGTAGCATGAAGGAGATACTCGAAACTCCAGTGGACAGTACGGAGCATGACTTTGTACTGGAACAAGTGGAGGAAGCCGTAATTATCAAAGAAGAAGAATTGGTTGAAGACTTAGGAGATGCTGAACCTCCATGGGAATCAAGAATTGTGGAGAATTCCGCCGAGCAGTTTTCAATTGATGCTAAGGAGGATAGTGCACAACCCCAGAAGCATATATCTTATGAAGAACTGGACGGAACAGCTCAAGAAGCAAGTTTCCTTGGTAATGATCATCATGAATTAAGCTCTCCTAGTAATGAACTTGCATCCGCAAGTGAATTCCTTGAGATTGAAAAATCTTCCGCAAGTGAATACGAGGATGATGCGGAGGTAAACTTTTCTCAACCCCCCAATTTATGACTTGAGTGATGAGGAAGATATCGAAGACTTTGATCAAGACGTGGTTGCAATTGAAGAAGTTTGCAAAGAAGTAGAGGAATTCGCAGAAGAATACAAGGGAGTGGAGCTTGCAAAACCACTGGAAACACCTATCCCAAGGCCATTACCACCCAATACAAACTTCAAGTGGGTAAAATCCTTAGCCTTTATCTTTACTTTTCCACTTGAATATGGTTTGCTTGAAACATATGGCCAGCTTAGAGCTCTTTGCGTCTTTAAAAGTAAGAGAAAAATAGCTCACACTCAGAGCTGGTATGCAAGATTCAATAAAGCTCCATGCTTCAATTTGAGGTACAAGGATTGGTTTCGAGTTCGATTGAATGGGTCTTGGAAGATGTTTGGTCATCTTAGTGAGAATTCAAATTCCGTACTACTCGGCTGCAAAAATGTAGATCAAGACAAAGATGGGTACAGAAGCAAGGTTTGGGATCCTGGAATTTATCCTGATAGTCAACACTCCTGGAGTCTGAAAACCTGCTTTAATTTGCTCAAAGGCTTTACTTGCCTTGTTTGGGACCCCGGAGGATATTGGATTGCAAACGTTGGTGGAGATTTTTGGATAAGTTTAAGCATAAGTCACCATGACAAGAAGCTCCATGAATGTCCAACTTGAGGACTTTAACTAAAAGTACTAGGTGGGAGACAACCCACCATGGTATGATCGTTCCTTTTTCAATTTTAATTTTATTTCGTTTTGTTTGTTTTTGTTTTATTTTATTTTATTTTTATTGTACCTAGATTTATTCATAACATCCGCATCAACATTTCATTCTGCATACTGCATAAAAAAAAGGCCCCACGCGTGCGCATGGACCACGCGTGGGCGTCGATTGCAAATCGGCGTCAACATCCAACGCCCAGAAAGTTGGGCTGGAATCGTGCGGCTGTTATGCGTTAGGCACAATTTGGGTCACGCATTCGCGTCAGTGACGCGAACGCGTCACTTTCGCTTCACACACACCACGCGAAAGCGTGGGCGACGCGTACGCGTCGCATGGAAATTATTGCCCCCTCAATTGAAACAGAGAGTTGCGCCAAAACGACGCTGGAATTGTGCGTTTAGCACAATTCTGAGCAACGTGTACACGTGCCCTGCGTACGCGTCACTTTCATCATCCCTCATTCGCGCGATCACGTCAATGACGTGTCCGCGTCATTGCAGTTCCGCCTCAACCATGCGATCGCGTGACCCACGCATCCGCGTGGATTTGAATTCACTTAACCCAATCCACGCGAAACCCTAGCCCCCCCGCGTCAACATTCCCCCTCCCCCTCTCCTCCCTCCCAGCCTCTACTCTCTCTTCCCCTATGCAACCAGCCACACCGCCCCGCCTCGCCGCGCACCACCCACCGCGCCGCCCTCACCGAATCCTCCTCCTCCCTTCTCTTCTTCTCCCCTCCTTCTTCTTCTCCCTCCACTGCCCCCCCCCCCCCATCACCGAACCACCACCTCGCCGCCTCACCCAGAACCGCCGGCCACCACGACCCTCACAACCCTCACCCTCCTCGCCCCCTTCTTTTCTTCTCCCCTCCATAACCCTCTTTCTTCCCCAACCACCAAACCGCTGCCGTGTCTCTACCACGGACCGTCGCCGTGCCGCCTCCCAGTGCCGCCGCGTCGCCATCACCATTACCACACCACCACCATCTCTCTGAGTCCAATTTCTGTTCCTCTGCCCATCAGGTTCCGCCGAACAATGATTCCTTTTCAGTTAGTTAGTTAGTTGCATATTTTTTCGAATTTTATTCAAATTAGGATAGTTAGAGATGCATGATCGTAGTGAATTTTAGGTGGTTAGGTAGCTAGGATGTGGTTAGTGGATTTAGGCCTGATAATTACGCCGTTCTTGCTGCCTGTTTTATTTGTTTCGCAATTTTTGAAACTGCTGTGATGATAATGCTGTTCATATTCTGTTCTTTACTGTTTAATGTTGTTGTTACACTGTTCAACTTGAATTGCATTCCTTGCTGCAGATTGAGTTTGTTTATTCTGAATTCATGTGACTTACTATTTGTTACTCTTTTCTGCATCCCTTTAATGTCATATGAATTGTTTCTACTGCTGTCTATTACCCGGGAACGTCCAATTTTTAGCGGGAATGCTGCCCGATTTTTTTCAGAAATTGTTTCACTCCACTCCCATTCATGAATTGATTTTGGCAATTTCAAGTTTTGCACTAATTGGTTTCAACCAAAGCAATTCATGAATGAGTGGGCTAGCATTCTTATTCTTTCTGGTTACCTTATTCATTAAATAGCATTATTGATGATTTCAATTTCATTTTACAATTCTTTTCTTTATATGATTTATCATCAATAATTTGCAATATCCACTTGAATGTGAGTTGCTTGTTATTCAAGTTTTCGCAATTTGTGTTAATTAAGAACCACAACACCATGCCACTTACTTTAACCTCACTTTTTCACTATTAACTGCTTTAACTTTCTAACTTCCCTTTTGGTTTTTACTTAACTATTTTCAACCCATTTTAAGGCATGATTACTGTTGTTCCTAATTAACAAAAATTCTGCATATCATAGATTTTGGATTGTGATTTTTATTCTCCAACTTTTAACTTGCATACAATCTAACATTTTACATCTATTTGACTCACTCCATGCTTATATTACTATTTTATTCCTCTTTTGCCCCTCTGTGCTTACATCATTTAAATCCTATCTGCTTACCTATTTTCATGCTTTAGTTTCTTAAACTGTATCCTGGAACTTCTGCTTTTTCAGGATGTCTAAACCCAAAAGCAAAGGAAAGGGCAAGGCAACCACAGGCAAAAGGAAAAGAGGCGAATCTTCTACCACCATCTTAGATATCCTTCATGATGATTCCTGGCGGAAAAAGAATTTTACCCCGCAGGAAAAGGCTTATCAGCTTCTGCCTGCCACAGACCCAGTCAAGTTTGCAACAGATACTGTGAACTCAAGTATCCAGTCTTTCAAACTTCAAGGAATTTATACCTGGAAAAGACCCTCAAAATTCTAGAAGAACTACAACAATACACCTCAGAACAAATTAAACAGAGAGGCTGGTTCTTTCTGGAGAGGAACTTGACTGAGGTCAATTCATCTTGGGTCAGAGAATTCTAGCGTAACTACTTTAAAATGACCCTGGATGCAGTGCAACTCAGAGGGAAGCAGATTCTGGTTACTGAGGAAGCAATTGAAGATATCCTCCAGCTCCTACCTAAATCAGATAAACCAGATGGTTACCAGCAGGCCGAGGAGGATATGAAATTTATGAGATTTGATTGGGACGCAGTGAAGCGGACCATAGCTCTTGATCCTACTATCCCATGGGTCATGGGCAAGTCCACAGTGGCCCCAAAAGGAATCAAGCTTATCTATTTGAATGATGAGGCTCGGCTTTGGCAGCAGATTCTGAGTAACTATGTGATGCCAAGCACTCATGAGACTGAGGTGCCAGCTGCCATGATTACCCTCATTTGGTGTGTGATGGAGGGCAAGGACCTATACCTTCCCAGATTCATCTGGTATTATATGTCCAGGGTCCATGTTCAAGGCATTCTGCCCCTTCCATATTTGATTACTCAGATGGGACGCCGAACTGAGGTGACCTGGGAGATTGCTGATGAGAAGCCACCTGCCGCCGAATGCAAGAAAATTATCCCACACAGTAGGAAGTTCCAGGCTTTGGGCTACAGACCGCCATTTCTCACTGCCTCCGCTAAGGCAGCCACATCTTCTGCTGCTCCTTCAGCCTCTGCTGCACCAGCCACCACCACAGCACCTCCACCTGCTTCAGAGCCCATCTACCACCTCGTGCATCACCTATTTGACTGGTTGGATCAGATGGAGCGCCACAACCAGCAGCGATATGAGAGATCTGAGTGTCGCAGCAAGCGATGCTATGAGCATTTAAAGTTGATGATTCGATCTGGCCACCATGACATCCCCTCCGAACCTGACACCCCTTTTGAGCCATCTGAGGAGGAGGCGGATGATCATGAGGAGGAGGCACGTGCAGAGGCTGAGCAGGCAGGACCTGAGCAGGCTGCTCCACGTCATGAGGAGCCCATCAGATACAGCCAGCAGATCCAGAGGTCCCCCTACAGACAGAGCCTCCACTCCAGCAGGCAGATCTTTTGACACTCATACAGACTGTAGACCCTCAGGCCACCACAAAGACACCAGCAGCACATCCTTCCAGAGATGCCACTTCTTCACACCCAGCTTGATAGAGTATCGAGGATGATGCTATTATTTAAGTGTGGGGAGGTCACCATCTCTGGCAAATCTTTTTGGTGAACTACTTTCAGACTCTTTTTATCCTATTTTGTTTATTTTCTGTATTTTTATTTTATTTTATTTTATTTTATCTTATCTTATTTGTTTTTCAGTACTTGCACATTTTTCTTTTGCTGTATCTCTACTTTATTTCTGTATTTTGCACTTTGGTTTATATATATATATATATATATATATATATATATATATATAGTTTAGTTACATTTTTCAGACTCTTTTAGGGTTTATATCTTAGACATTTAGTTTAATTTGCACTTTTAGCTTATTAGTTGTGATATAAAAAATATGGATTAATTAGTTTAGTTTACCCTTTTAGCATATGATAATTTGGTTTAATTGAGAATAAAAAGAGTAAACTAGAAATTTTTATTTTTTCAGAATCACAACAATCCACACACTATATATATATATATATATAATAATATAATATATATATATATATATATATATATATATATATATATATATATATAGCAATAAATGTTGGTAAATTGACAACATTTTTCAAGGAAAATACTTATTTTTATAAGAGCCATTCAAAGATTCACATTGAGTTGAATGGAAACTCTTGATTTCTACTTGCATGATATACATAACTGATATATGGTTTTTGAGCCAAAGAACACACAACCCGTGAATTTTTGAGTTTAATTGTATGGTTACATTTAACCATTAATTTCATTCATGTGTGTTTCGCCATTCTTTTCTATGCTTGTAATCTTTACTTTGTTTCAGTCTATATGTCCAATATAGAATGTATTTACATACTTGCATGTGATTGAGGCCATTACTTGTTTTTGCTCACTCATCCCAAATAAGCCTACCCTTTTATGTCACCCTTGTTAGCCCCCTTGAGTCTTTTAATCCCCTTCTGTTCTATAACCACATTACTAACCTTAAGTAGAAAAACAATTTAAAAATTCCAAATTGAATCTTTGGTTAGTTTAAGGTAGAGATTGTGAATCAAACTAAGTGTGGAAAAACTGTGGGAGCTTGGGTTGATAGGAAGGTATTAACTCTATAAATCATTTGAAAATTGGGAGCATGCTCATGTGAAACCAAAATAATTAAAATACCATGTGCATTGATATGTTGTATTTATGTTTCAAAAAAAAAACTGTTTAATTAAATAAATAAATAAGGGGACAAAATTACCACATTATTAAGTTTAATAAAGAAATTAATGTACATGGGATAAAATCAAAAATAAAATTGGTACATGAGTATGTGATAAGAAAGTGGAAAAATTATGGGTAGCTAGGCATAATTTCAAAAAAAAATTGTATAGAGTATGTATATGTTAGGTGAGATCTTAGACTAATCAAAGATTCAATTTATAGCTCACTTAGCCTTGTATATATACCCTCACCTTTACCTTAGCCCCATTACAACCTTGAAAAGATCTCATGATGTTTGCATGTATACATGAAATATTTGTTGATTGGTTAGATGAAAAATAAAGTTTTAGAAAGCATGACTAGAAAAGAATAGAGTGATTAACCCCAAACACTGAGTGATTAGAGAGTAAACACAAATTCAGTGAGGGTTCAATAGCTCATTTCCATATATCCATGTTTAATTATTAATTGTCTTGCAAGTTTGTAAATTCATTTAACTCAACTCAATTGTGAATGTGTTTTAATATGATTTGGCCTTGGTTGTACATATATGATTCCTTGAAAATATGAATCAAATTAACCACATGTAAGCTTTATATATATAAGTGGATAGTAGGTAGAAATTGCATGATTCATTTAGGTAGCTTGCATTTAGAATAGATTGTATTGCATAAGATTCCACCATTCTACCTTCATTCTTTCCTCTTGGATTTAGCATGAGAACATGCTAATGTTTAAGTGTGGGGAGGTTGATAAATCCCTATTTTATGATTCATCTTGTACTCAATTAAGTGTTTTTATCAATTCTTCACCCATTTATTCATATGATTTGCATGGTTTTACTATTCCTTCCTTATTTTATGATATATGTGAAAACATGTTTCCTATGCCTTAAAAATAATTATTTTAATTATCCTTTATTACCATTCGATGCCGTGATCTGTGTGTTAAGTATTTTCAGGCTTCATAGGGCAGGAATGGCTTAGAGGACAGAAATGAAACATACAAAAATGGAAGGAAAGCACAAAAATGGAGTTTTGAAGAAATGACAGCGACGCGCACGCGTGGACGACGCGGACGCGTGCCTAGCGCGAAATGGCAATGACGCGTATGCGTGGACGACGCGGACGCGTGCATAGAACAGAGCATAAACGATGCGAACGCGTGACAAGGAAAAACTCCAAATGACGTGAACGCGTGACCCACGCGCACGCGTGAAGGATGCTACGTGCAAAAAATTACAGAAGTCGCTCCCAGCGATTTTTAGACCCTTTTTCGGCCCAAATCCAATCCCAGAAACACAGAATAGAAGCCAGAGAATGGGGGAATCAAAACGAACAACATAGACAACATTCATAATTGACAATTTGAGGTTTAGATATAGTTTTAGAGAGAGAGAGAGGTTTTCTCCTCTCTCTTAGGTTTTAGGATTAGGATTTCTCTTAATTTATGGTTATTTCCCCAATTCCAGGTTCAATATTCCTTTAATTTATGTTTCTCTTTTACTTTTGTTTACTTTAATGCTTTTACTTGTTAATTACTTATGTTGCCAAATTGGCTTATGAATCTTTCCATGTTAGATTTGAATATTCTATTTAATATAATTTGAGGTATTTCAGATTTATGATTGTTTTATTCAGTTTATGATGCTTTCAAATTAATTTAGATTTTTCTCATTTTGGTTTTGGTTAAGTAATTGGTAATACTTGAGTTATCAGACTCAACAGTTGATTGAAAATTGGAATTCTCGCTAATTGATTTGGATCGCTCTAAAGCTAGTCTTTCCTCAAGAGTTGACTAGGACTTGAGGATCAAATTGATTGGTCCACTTGACTTTCCTTTATTTAGTAAGGGTTAACTAAGTAGGAGCGATAAACAATTCTCATCACACCTGATAAGGATAACTAGGATGGGATTTTCAATTCTTATACCTTGTCAAGAGCTTTCATAATTATTAAATTATTTTTCTTGCCATTTAAATTACTTGTTCCTTATTTCAAAAACTCAAAAATATACAATTTCATAACCAATAATAAATCATACTTCTCTGTAATTCCTTGGGAGATGACCCGATATTTAAATACTTCGGTTATAAATTTTGTTGGGTTTGCTTAAGTGACAACCAAAACTTTTGTACAAAAGGATTATTGTAAGACCCGGTTAATTAATGGCTAATTAACCCATAAATGAGAATTTATTCTAGAAAGCCAAAAATGTTATTTTTATGGCTTAATATGATAGAGGAGATTGAGACAAGAATTTCGGTACCAATTTTATAGAAATCGGACCAAGATTGGACCGAACGGGCCAAACCGGACCGACCGGACCCAAAGTGGGCCCTTGGCCCAACATAACTAAACCAAAACCCTAGTTTTCAGCACTCTCTCTCCTGACACAACACCAAAACACGCTGAAAATTGAGATGGAAGGGGGAAGAACACTCTCTCAACTTCCTTCTCTCACTTGATCTTCAAACCACCATAACTTTTGATCTAGAGCTCCGATTGCCGCTCCGTTTGCGGCCACGCGTTCACCGTGGAGAGCTCTACAAAACCCATACAATCAATCTTGAGGTAAGCCACGTTTTACTGTTCGAAATTCCAGCCCTTGATTTCGAGTTTCATGAGCAAAAATGTTGAGATTTTGGGTTCTTTGATGTTATAGGACCCAACTCTCTTGAAGGAGAAGGTTAATCTTGTCTCCTTGGACCTTGGGTGTGGTAAGATTCTCAACCCTAGTATAAATTGTTGTTCTATGATGTTTGGGTATTGAGATGTTGTGTATGGATATGATGATTGTGGCTTAGGTTGTATATATGTGAATATTGGAGCTTGATTGGTGATTTTGGAAAGCTTGGAAGAGGGTTTTGTGTGATAAAAATCTGTTCTTGGAGGTGTTGATACCTTGAGAGCTTGTGGACAAGTGGTTTGGAAGTACTCCGGTTGAGCTTGGGAAATCGGCTAAGGTATGGTTTCGGTTTCCCGTATCTAATATGTAATGTGGTAGGAAATACTTAGGCTAGAGGCCCTAAGATAGGCATTGAATTGTTGGTGTTGTTGAATGGTTGAGATATATGATGTGTTCATATATGTGATTATGAATAATGATGCCTTGATTGTGTGATATATAAGAAATGCATGTTGTGATATATGCTTGATGGATGATTAAGGTTGAATTGGTGGGCGGTACCATGTTGATGGTGGGTATGATGTTGATTATATATAGTGATTGTTGATTGGAAATGGTATTATTGGAAATTAGGATGAGAAAGGATGTATGACATGATATTGTGTTTGTCCTTTAGCCATTTGATTGAGAAGTGTTAAAATGGTTGGATGTGGTTTTGAGAATTTTGGTAAAATGACAATATGTGAGTTGAGGATGGCTTGTTGTTGATTTTGGTACATTTTGAATGATTCCAAAGAGAAGGGTTGAAATTGGCATGCTTTGATTGATTTTGAAAAGAGTTGAAAGTGGCTTGTTTTGAAAATGGCACTTTGTGGTTTTGTTTGAAAACATGGTTTTTGGGCATACTTTGACGGGACATAACTTGGACTACGGATCTCTGATTTGTGCCAAATCTGTTTAGAAATGAAATTGGATCCGGGATGTCCATGCCGTTCGAAGAACAGGTGAAAAACGATTTAAAATGAGGAAGTTATGTCCGTCGGAAGATTGGGGTTTGAATCTGTGAATTCTGCAGCTTTTAACTTAGAAAATTTTTAGCAGAATCACCCCCCGCGCGTAGGCGCACTTGGCGCGTACGCGCCGTTCTTCCAGGAAGCGCCATCCACGCGTGCGCGTGATGTGCGCGGGCACGCCGAATGTGCTGTACCCAATGCCCAGCCATTTTCCCGAGAGTTGTGCCAAAGTTGTGCCAGTTTTGTGCCTGGGGCGCAAGAGTACCCACGCGTACGCGTGGCTGACGCGTGCGTGCCGTTTGGCTAATTTTCAATCTGCGCGTTCGCGCGTACGACGCTTGCGCGTCGATGAGTTATAAGGCCATCCGCGCGTGCGCGTGGAGTGCGCGTACGCGTGGACCTGTTTTCATCCCAAAGTTGATTTTTGAGTTTTAAAAGCCAAATTTCTTACTTCTAAGTCTCCGATCTCACCACGTATGTCTTAAATCATTATGATATGCCTAGCATGAGAAAAAGGGCTAGTGAATGTGGTAACTTGCGAGTGAAGCAAGGGGAAAAATGAATGATCATTGAGGATCAAAGATGATTATGTGAGATGCGGAGGATGGCGGTGGAAGTGCTTATTGTGCCATGGGCCGAAGGGCCGTAATTGTTAATGAATTGGCTGGTTATGGATTTAACCGTGAGCCGGATGGCTAGATTATTGCCGTGTTACGGCGGAGCCATGATTATGGCTAAGTATAAATGCATATATGCTGTTGAATGAATTGTGAATGTTTGCACTTCCACCATCGGAGATGAGGGTTTCCCTGGGTAGTACCAGTGGCTAGCCACCACGTGCTCCAGGTTGAGACTCGAAGCTCTGTTAACCCAATGTCGTAAGTGTGGCCGGGCACTGTGAAAGGCCCGGATGAGCTCGCCCCCGTAAATATTCACCAGTGATGGTGATGGATAAATATTCACCAGTGAGGGTGATGGATATGGATCATGATTATGATCAAGTTTATGACGAGTATAACTCGAGTTGGGGATGCGCGACAGAGGGTCAGTCCAATGGTTAGCTACCAGGACTTGTCGGGTTGGCTCTATAACCGACAGATGATATCATCAGCCACTAGGGACAGGCATGCATCATAAGCATACTACATGAATTGTTTGAGATTGCCTATTTGACTGCATATTACTTGCTATTTGTCTAAATGTCTTAATTGTTCTTATTTGTAAATCTCTTGTCTGATATAACTGTGTTTGCTATATTATACTCCTGCTGGTGGTTGGGAGGTCTGAAGGAATTGGAAAGGGAAGTATTAGTTAGACTGAAGGATCTTTAGTCAGTTGCCGCTTACGGTTTAGCTTGTTTATAAGCTTTGATATTATCTGGAGGAAGTTCTAGGATTGCCTTCGGCTTTCCTCTATTATTATGTATTATATATGTGGAAGCTGTTACCGTGCTGGGGACCTCTGGTTCTCACCCATGCGGATTTTGTGGTTTTCAGATGCAGGACGCGAGGCTTCTCGTTGAGGCATGCTGGAGACTTCTGGATTAGCGAAGATCCTTTGTTCTCGGGACTCTGTTTTGGGTTATATATCTTGTTTAGATACTTTTATCTCCATTAAATAATACAAACTGTGATGACTCCTTCTAGAGGGGATTTTGGAGATTAGATTTCTGTATTTGTGTCCCTTTTGGGTTTTCTTTGGGGTTTTCCTTATTTTATCATATGTATATATTGCTATGCTCGAACCGGTTATCTTCGCCGCCGGATTTTGAGTCTTGATATTCCTGTTTTTGATACTCTTTATATATATGATCTTGCGTTAGCTTATCCTTTGCTCGTTGTGTTAGTGATCGGAGTGTTGCGCTTTCGAGTTGCGGTTTTTGTCTACCCCTTTTTCTACAAGGCTCCTAGTTATAATCAATCATTCATACTACTATACGTACTAAATTTTTGTTTTAGAGGTCGTAATACCTTGCCATCTCTGAATTATGACTTAAGCATAAGTCTCTGTATGGTAGGGTGTTACAATTATTGCTTGGTTTAGAAACTATACTTGCAACGAGAATTTATTGTGAATTCTAAACCATCAATCTTCAGTTTGTCATATAGCAAACAAACTTTACTACATGATCCAAACGATTAGCTCTTCCAAGTGCAATTCAACAGAAGAGACGGTCGTTCACGATTCACTACCTTTGGAAGTGCGCAGACTCATCAGAAGCTTGAAATCTCTCTAGGCTTCTTGTTTTGACCTACGAAGAAGAAGCATGAAAACGGTAGTTTGAATGGAATTTGTCAAGCAATACTCAACTTTGGAAGCATAGAGCTTGCCGCAAATCTCTGTTGGCAGTTTTTAAAATTGAGGAATGAGTTAGTCTTCGAGGAAAAATATCAAACTCCATCGTTGTGCTTGAAGGAAGCTAAAAAAGCAGTGAGAGAGATAGACAGTAGAATCAGATGAATTTTTCCTAATTGATTGTAACCCTGTTTGAACTCTGAAGAGGACTTCCCTTTCTGTTGCATCTTTTCCATTTCTAGCCCTTTGTATGTTGTCTGTTTTGGATCTTTCATTGCAATGAAATTTAACTACCTTTGACAAAAAAGTACAAGAAATTAAAACTTTTTCAAATTATACTGGCCATATATTTTATCACATCGGTGAAAAAAGAGCTAAATTAGAAGTTAGAGGACTTACTAATAGTGAATTAGTGATTTGCACCAACAAATTTCTTTGTTATAACTTTGTAAATGAAGATGAATCAATAAGGATTTGACTATAATATTTAAAATTGGAGAGAAAATACGTTTATAAGAAAGAAATAAGTGAAAAAATAATCTAAGGGTATATTTCTCTTTTTACCAAAAAATATTTAATAATTTTTCTTAATTATTATAGAAATTGGTTTTTTTTAATAATTTTAATATTAAAAATCATTTTTAATGATTAAACTTTTTAATGGTATTTTAGAATAATTTTTTCTTTATTTTAATTGTTTTTTTCATTGTGTAACCAAATATATATATATATATATATATATATATATATAATATATGAAGTTGAAATTGGATATAAAATCTTGTAATAATCTAAAAATTTCAAGAAATCAAATTAGTTTAGCTTGGAATCCAATAGTTGTCTTGTCCTCATCTTTTAATATTATCTTTTCTTAAGAAAGAGCAAACTATCAATTTTAATTAAAAAATTTAAATAGTGATAATTTTAGCTATAAAAATTATAAATAATTAAGTTAATAGTTATAAATTAGATAAATTTGATAAAATTATTATCTAAAATGTTCAACAAAATTACCTAACTGATTACATTGTATTTTGGCTAATTTTGTTAAATTAATTCATCTTTGATGAGTATTTAATTAATCTATATTTTAAAATTATAATTATTGGTATTTGGTATTAAATCTTTTCTATCATATATGATAATTTATTCATTGAAAAAAAAATGAAAAATTATATATATATATATATATATAGTGAAGCAATACGAGCCTTGTATTTTATATAGATAGATGTAGTCTTCCTTATCTCTGTCTCACGCCAAGGTTGCAGCAGCAGAGGCTGAGCGAGAGAGGAACCAGTGATGGATTGTTTGTCACTTCAATCGTTCATTTGGATTCCATCAACATCTAAGTATGAAAAACACAGCAACCATCAAAAGAAGTTCCAAATTGCGGTGTCTAAAAGAGACACTGACGCTGAATTTTCTTTGTCCTTTTCTTGTCTTCCTTCATTCAATGCTATTCACAAAACAGTTCCTTTGGCTGCTTCAATCGCAATTCTTCTCTGGTCACCCCCTGGTACTTTTTTCTTAGACCTTTGCTTGTTTGTTATTTCCATAGCAAAATTGTCAAAGACATTACCATAGCAATACCTAAAAACAAATTAATGTTTTTCCCCTCCTGATGAAAAAGTGTTTTATTGAAATTCGAACTTTCTATATTTATCGTTATGGGAAGTATTTGCTTGTTTCTCCATATTCTTCTAGTAAATATTTTGAATTATGTTTGCTCCTCAAAAATGTTGTATATTAATTTAGCCGTTTAATAGATATTAAAATGTATTAGTAATTTAGTCATTTGATGTATATTTAAGTCTCAACTTGGTTGATGATAATTCGAAACCAATTCAATGACATAAATTAAAATTGACTTTAGGTTATGTTGGAAGAAAAAAAACACGAGTTGGTGTTGTGCATTATTTTATGGCTAAATTGAAAATTGATTAAACTAACCGCTTGAGAATTTGTTAATCTTCAGAAGAATATTAATTAAATTCAGCATTTTGTTATAATGCAGCACACGCTGGGTTCATGTCAGGAATGACCGGAATAGAATCTGTTCCTGGTCCGCAGCTTCCTCAGATTGATTTTCTCACTCGCCTAAATGGTTTGATTACTCTTTATTTTTAAGCAATTTGGTAATTGTTTTTGCAACATTTAATATGGTTTATGAGTTATGATCATGCTAGGATTTTGTGAACCATGATGGAAATTAATTGACATTATTGACCTCATCAAAATTTGCAGAGGAAAACCAGAAGAAATATGCTGAAAATGATGCAAGATTTAAATCATCTCCTTTGTTGAAGAAATTGCTTGAGCAATCCAAGTTGAATAAAGAGAAGTAATGCTTTAATACCTGTGTATTGTTTGCAATTTGCATAGTCAAAATCTCATATGTAACAAAGGTAACATACAAAAATAGAGAGATAGGGAACTAATTTTTAATTAATCAATATTAACCAACTTTTTTTTTTAGTTATAAAATTTTTAATTTTTTTAGAACTTAAAATTTAAGATTTATAATTTAAGAATTAAAGTTAAGAGTTTATGATTTAGAGTTTAAAATTTAAAATTTAAAATAAACAAAATAATTTTTAGAAAATTAAGTAGTGTGTTCCTGGTTTAATTTTTAGAAAATTTAAAAAAGTTGACTCCCTAATATTACTCATAGAAAGAATATCTGTAAAAAATTTATGCAGCTTGTGAAATTATACATAAGAGTCCAAAATTTTGCCTGTTTCACAAAAAGATTTGATTCGTTCGACAAATCTTTCCCAAACCTAGGTTATTTTGTTAGGGACATAATAATTTGAAGACATTTTTGTTAATGGTTTGAAAATATTTTATTCTTAACATAATGTTCTGTAGGTAATTTTAGTACTTTATTTAATCTTCAGGAATCGTCGAGAAATAGAGAACAAGTACTGCATACGCGGCGCGGAATGGGGAGTTGGTGATTGCTCAGCAGAGGGATTGACTCCAGAGGAGAGGGAGAACTTCATAGCAATGTTGAAGCAGAATGCTGCAGAATCAGAAAAGTAAGATGATGCTGCTATAGCATTAGGGAAAGAAAAATGTAAACTGTTGTTTATATATTGTGAGTGCAACGGAGGTTTGCTTTGTAGTTTGTAGGATAATGCTTGGCGAGGCAAGTTAGTTCTCCATTAGAATCTTTTTAAACTTTTGTTTTTTGAAACTCATTCATTATTATTACACATTATTACATTTACAAATAGTTTATGAATATGTTAATAGTCAAATTAGTCCGTAAAAGATAAAATATTCTTTAAATTCGTTCCTAAAATATTTTTTCAATCAAATTGGTCATTTAAAGATTATAAATTAATCATATCTGTCTCTTAGTTACTTTATTCACAATTTTTATCAATGATTAATGATGTAAAATGTTAACTGATAGCATACATGACACATAATATGTTCAATTGGACGTTAACTAAATATGTTAATTAGGATTTTTGTAATTGGAGAAAATAACTAAATTAATAAATTTTCATAAATATATTTGGTCAATATTGTAAATCCTGGGTAATTAATAACTATTAGTTAATAAATTAATTAATTTTGGGTAATTAATAACTAATTAGTCAATAAATTAATTATTATTTAAAAAAATTAAAAAATTAAATATTATAGTTTAATGAAGTAAAAATAATTAAAAGATGAATTTCAACACTAATTTTAAAAGTTTTGACCCAAAATTATGCCGAACGAGCTGAACCGATTGGATCGGGCCCATAACGGACCTAAGGCCCAACCCACTCACCCATTAAATATGCTCTTCTTCTTCCCCATATGAATAAGGAAGCACGTTGAAACAAGGGAGAAAAGGGGGGAACATTGCAAATCCTTGGCCTCAATTTCTGTTCGCCACAACTTTCAATCCAGAGCTTCGATCGCTGCACCGTTTGTAACCACGCGATCACCGAACAATTTGGAAGGTGTTTCAGTTTCTTTCCCATCTGCTCACCCCTTCTTTTTTAAAATCTTGAAGTCATTGTGTTGAGATTTTATTGAATTTCAGTGTTTAGGACCGAACTAGCCTTGTAAACTTGCCGGGTCTTGTCCAACTTGCCGGGTCTTGTCCCAATTTTCGTCGATAAAGTAAAAAACCTCTAACCTTTGTAAAATTATTAAATTAGTAAATTCTATATTGATTTTAGTAATGTTGGGGTGGAATTAGATTGTATATATGTGATTTGGAAGCGAATTAGTGGTGTTGAAAGCTTGATTTTGGACTTTAGAGGCTGAGTTGCTGTTGGTGTGTATTTTGGAGCTTGGAACGTTGATGGGACGACGGTGTTTGTGGTGTTCCAGGTTTAGGGAGAAATCGGCCAAGGTATGGTTCTAGTTTTTCGTAGATAATATATAATGTTTCGTCAAAACATAGGTTAAATGTCCATAGGATAGGTCGAAAATGTGAATATGTAAATACCTAGTAACCTTGATGTAAAAATGGAATTATAATGAGAATGGGATGATGAATAATGATTTTGTTAATTGATGAGTTTGATGTTTGATGATGATAACACATAATGATGAATTATGTTCCTCGATTTTGGATTGTTTATAGTAGAAATGGATATAAATAAGTAATTGATGTAATGGGAAGAATAAGGAGTGGTAGTAGACCTGTTCTATACATAATGAGTGTTGTTTTATGGAATAATGCATTGGTTTTGAAATGAAGGTTTGGTGAAAATAGAGGTTTGTGATTTTCATTAAAAATTTGATTTTTGACCGAACTTCGACGAGACATAACTCGGCTTCTGAATCAAACTTTACCAAACTTATTTTGAATAAAAAATGGATCCGTGAAATTTACTTCGATCGAGGAACGAATTAAAAATGATTTTTCACAAAAGAGTTATGCGTGTCGGAAGTTTGGTGTGTAAAAGTACTTTCTGCATAACTTAACAGCTTTTTAACATTTTTAGGGGGCATGCATATGCGAGTGCACACGCAACGCGAGACATTTGTTCTATCCAAGGGGGCTCGTGTACGCGGATAGTGGTCGTCCAGGCGAGTGGGGTAAATCACATCCCCGCGTATGTGCAACATGGCATGCGTACGCAGGACCCTATTTTCAAAAATATTGCATTTTTGTGATCCAAACAGGATTTCAAACTTTTAAAACTCTATTTTTACTCTTTAAGTCTCTAAAACTCAATCTTAAACATAGTGAAGGGGTAAACTTTGAGAGGGTGGTAATTTGAAAGTGAAGCAGGATTGTGAAGTGGTGATTTACGCTTGAGAAGTGCTAAAAACATTGAGTACATGATGCAGTGAATGATATTGAGATATGTGTGACTGGGTAAGAGGCAATGGCATTGTCCTCTCGCTCTGGGGATATGTTGTGACTGCTTCGGATACGAGTGAGACTCTGGGTAAGATGCAGTGGTGTTATCCACTTGCTCAGGGTCAGTGATTGTGATGCGTGGGTTGATGAAGGGATGATAAGTAAGTTTTGAATGAGTATGATAATAAGAGGTGAATGTTAAGATTGGCGATGACTAGTATGGCCGGATTAGCTGAGATTGCAAGGTTCGAGTGTGACCCACTTGCGTGTTACCTCAGAAATTGTGTTGGCGCCTACACCAGGCAAGGACGGAGGTTCCATCCCATTTTGTTCGTGGTTGCGGTGTCGTGATGGGGACGGAGGTTTTATCCCGCCCGTGGTGACAACGAGGGTTACATCCAGCTCATGAGGTTGTCAAGTTAAGATGAAGAATTCTCTCCCTTATCGTGATGTGGATGTGGGGAAGGTGGAAAGGCACTCTCCTTTATATTGTTTTTTCCACATTTTTCTCTGGTTGTAAGGTGGAAAGACACACTCCTTCCTAATACCTCTAGGAGAAGGTGGAAATGCATTATCCTTCGTTAAAGTTCCTCCTGGGGATGCGCAACTTAGAGACAATATCCGGGTTAGCTATGGGATGTGTCAGGTTCTGACAATTTAACCGACGCGTGAACTCACGGCCAGTACGATAGACATACATTATATGCATTTATATGACTTGTTTGAGTGTACATATTTCGGTTTGCCTAATTGTTAGTAATATGCCTATATGATACATGACTTAACTTCAGTATTTGTTTCCTTAATTGTGTTTTACTTGTATACTTTGCTTGTCTATACAACTGAGAGGTCCTTGTCTGGCAGAGAAGTGATGAGGGCTATTCCATTGGAGTTCGGAGGGCTGGAGGAAGCAGGGATTTAAGGGTTAAGTTAGAATTTGAATTATAATTTGGAAACCTTAGATTATGTACCCAAAACTTTGATTCAGTTAAGCCTTTAAAGAATGTTTTATTGAATGACCAATTTAATTGAAAAAATCTTTTAGGGATGAATTTAAAGAATGTTTTATCCTCTCGGGACTAATTTGATTATTAACCTGTTTATGAATGAAAGTTTTCTAAATTCTTATTATCCATTTTACTTTAAGGAGTTTTGCACCTCTTGTAAATCTCTCGAGTAGGTTAAGCTACATGCGGAGGAGAACTTTTGAGATTTTTTCCCCTTTATAAATACACAGATCTAATATATTACGCTTGGTTATAAAGGTATTTTTGTGAGTGTCTATAATTGTAATTAAATTTTAATAATATTAAATTAATAACGTTAATTACAAATGTAACTAATTGGGCCATTGGTTATAAAAACTCCTTAGGTGTTCTATATACAACACGTTCATTTGACGTAAATTATCTTTATATTTTTTACTTGTTGCTCTAAACTTTAATTTTTATTTTCACAACATGTTATTAACATGAATTCTATTTTAGTCTAATTTTATGATGTTAAATATGAAAAAAACATGAATTTTTCATACTTGATATAATATAAGTTTCCAGCTGTAATGATAGAAACAACAAGCACAACACAACATCATAGAGAATGTAGAAGAGTAGGATAGATGATATTTGAGTAAAAATAAAATATAAAATTAAAAAAATTCACAAAAGTGAGAATACTAATGTGATAGTCCTAAATCAGGGAGAAATATATTGAATAGAGTATGTAATGTATAAAAGAAATATAGTAGACATATTTGGCTTTTGAGAGCTCAATTCTCTCTTCAATTCCTAACAAAATTTACAATTCTTTGCCTAAAAGACTTATTGTTTTTTATTGTCTATTTATATCTATCTCTCTCACAGTCTGTCTGTCTCTCTTCTAAATTAACTCTTACAATATCTCCTACTCAGTCTATTATTTTTCTTTCTCTCTTCTTGTAAATATATTGAAAAAGGGTAACTTTTTTATATTGTCCTTAAACATCTTTATTGCTAGGGTGCATAACATATAAACTAGCAAGAATTATTTACAACAAGTACTTGATACTGAAAATCTGAAACTCACTTAGTATCCAAAAAATATGAAAATACCATAAAAAAGTACTAATATCATCAAGTAAAAATAAGACTAAAATACTTATTTTTCTGCATCGTCACTTTCACAAAGGATTAAATGTAAAATACTAAACTATAAAAGATTCACAAGAATTGTGGGTAAATTTAAAAGATAGATGTGATCAACAAAAAATTATATTCTTATGTAAAGTTTGTTATATGTGGATGCACTTAAAGTTACAAAAACATTCTGTAAATAGAACTCTATTCTCTTTATAAAAGTAAGTTCTCACTTAAAGATTTAATTAAAAAGGCATATGTCATATTCTAGCTTCCAATATACTATCGCAATAACAATGTTGTGAAAGGAGTGTTAGAAAGTAATATTTCTATATTATAACCATTATATTATGTGAAAAATGTATGTTAAAAACTTCTTATTTTCTTCAATTTCTACTACACAACTATTAACAATGCTGAATCACATATTACAATAAATTAGAGGTTTATTAATACAAATATATTTACAATTTAGCACAACTATCTAGGTTATTTGAATTTAATCCTGATGTAAAAAATAATGAAGATTAAAGGTGTATAACATTATATTTTCTCCGCCAAATCTATCAAATTTTACCTCATCGAATTGATAATTAAATAGGATTGGAACAAGGATGTTGGTAATACATCTGCGGATCTAATATGATTGATTTGTAGATCTAAATAAATAATTAAATAAAAATAAAAAATTAAAATATATATACCCTTATTTTATTCCTTTCCTTCAATTTTGAATTTCTAATTTTTGAATTAACTCATTTTCCCTTTTATAACCTTAATGCCACAACCTTCCCCTATCCCCATTTCACATACCACATGAGCTCATCTATAAAATTCAGATAAATAATAATTAATTAATTAATAAATTAAAAGTGAGCCAAAAGGGTTAAAAATTTTAAATTTTATAATTTGAAAATTTACTGGTGAAAATTTAACTTAAAAAATTAATCGGAGTGCAAAAATATAAAATAATTGTGAAAAAATACGTACCAGCATTATAATTAACTGTACAGGTTTAAGTCTATCCGATACTGCGTATAAGAAAAATCAAACTATGAAAATAACTAGAAAAATATTTAGAATAAAAATCAGAATACTTATCTTAAAGATTTTAGCTCTAGGTGGGGCCAATGAGTGAAAGGACAAAAATGCTTCTCGCCCACTTAACATAAAAAAACATGTGTAACCCTCCAATTCCATAAAATCACACATTCCATTGAGAGAGCGCTAAGGTCTAACACTATTCACACTAACGTTTAATCTCACTTTTTTTCTCAATCCGGAGCTCTGATCAAAGACCCATTTGTGGCCACGCGATCACCTCATTATCCTCTTCGATTCTATATAACTTTTGCAGTGAGTAGTCACGAGAACTCTGACCCATTTTTGTTTTTCCTGTTATTTTCGAGTTTTTGGTATATGAGGGTTGAAAATTATGATTTTGATGCTTTAGGGGAAGCTCAAGCACAATTTCTAACAAAATTTTGACCCATGATTATGTGGAGTAAGGTAAGAAAACTCAATCCCTCCATTATCTCTAATTTTGAGTAAAAATTCTAGTGTAAATACTTGATAATTTATATAATTAGATTGAATGGAGTAGCTTAGATGATTGGTTTGATTTGGTGCGAGTCGCATGCTTGGTTTGATTGGGGATCACTTGGTGGAGGCTTGTGTATGCTAATTAAAACTTGGGTTTGATCGAAAAGAAAATTCAAGGAATTTGGAACCGCCTTCAATGAAAGTACGGGTTTAGTTTCGGGTAAACATTATGTAACGCTAAGTAAAAACCTAGGTTAGAAGACTTTAGGATAGTGTTAAATTGTGTTTGATGCTGTTGATTGATGTTGGCTTAGGTGAATAATTGTTGAATGGAATTTGTTGATTGAATTTGTGGTTAATTATTTATGGATAATGTAGTATGATTTGTGTGGCTTGATTTACTATTGATGGTTGATATGAAAAATTGGGCCGGAGACCTTATGCGTAAGCATCTTATACCCCCTTTTCTATTATTTTCTAGTTGATTTTAGTTATATTTTATTTATTTTACTTAATTTTAGTGAAAAATTCTCTTTGGATGCTACTTTGAGTTGTTTTAGTGTTTTTATGATTTCAGGTAAAATTCAGAGCAATTTAGCAGAGTTTGGAGCTAAAAAGAAAAAAGCTGTCAGTACCTTCCCTGGGAGCTAAATACCCAACTGGCGTTTAGTGCCAGCAGGGAACTCAGGGCTAGCAACGTTGCACTCCCCTTAGGGCGTTTAACGTCCATCTCTGGCGTTAAACGCCAGCAGCCAGTCCGAATCACACTCATTTGGGCTTCTCAAGTGGATTTAAAATTTAGTAGTTTTATTCTATTTTTTTTTATAATTTTTATTTACAAGCAATATCTTTTAGTCTTAGGATTTATTATTTTATTTTATTTCCGTTTCAAACTAGGTTAGTATAAAAAGCAAAAGATCAATTGTATTCAGATCTTCTTCCTTCGGCACATTTTCAGAACCCTAGTTTCTCTATAAGTTATGAGTAACTAAACCTCCTGGTTAAGGTCTGGAGCTCTGTTTATTTCTATGGATTAGAACTATTATTTTTCTATTTTAATTAATGTTTTGATTCAATTCTAAGGATTGTTTTCATTCTTAATCTTATGAATTGGGTGGAACAAGAGTATGACCCTTTTCTACTTAAGTTCTTGTGATTCTCGAGAGAGTTATCTCGTTTGAACTACATCTTAAAAACAAATTTCTCCTAAATTGCTAATTACATAAACTGATTGGGATATGTGACATAAAATCCTGTTGGCTTTGGGTAATTAGGATTTTTATGGCGTTAAACTAGTTTTCTGAACTTAACCCTCTAATCGGAATTAAGTGACCACGAGAGTGGCAGTTAATGAAGGTTAAATGAGGCTAAATCACTAAGAGATTAGGGTTTAGACATTTACAGTTTGCCATAGAATGAATCATGCATTTTTAAAATAGTTGGTAAGAAGTTTTAATCCGGAAAGATAAACATCTCTGAAGCCTTAACTATTTTCTCATATTGTTTTTACACCAAACCACTATTTGCCTTCTTTATTTCTCTGTTTATTTTTTAGGTGAATTGCAACTCACCAAACTCCTTTTTGATTCGCCTAACTAAGTCCAACTTGACAACCACTATTTGCTCAGTCTGATAAACCTCGAGGGATTGACCCTTACTCACCTGAAGTATTATTTGGATGACCCGGTGCACTTGCCGGTTAAGCTGTACGAATTCAAAATCATGCACCAAGACCGTGATTGGGTAAGTTGCATCCTTGGTAAGTATGGCAGAATCAATTTGAACCATAGGGATTGGGGAATTGTGTCAATCGGATTGATTAATGGTTAATTAATAGGAATTGGTTGTTTTTGGTCTTGAATGGCTAGAATGTGATTTGGAATTGATGATTGAGTGTAGAGGATGTCTAAGAATTAGTTTAGGTTGGTTTTAAAAGAGGCAAATTTGATAAAATGATAAAATTGAGTTATGCAGAATTTTTTTGATAAAAAATGGTTTTGACCAACTTCGATGGGGCATAACTTGGCGCTCGGAGTTTGGATTTAAGTGAAATTTAATTTGAATTAAAATTGAGGATGAGTATGTTAAAACCATTGAAGAATAGAGGAAAACTAAATTTTGTAGCAAAAGTTATGAATGTTTGAAAATCAGAATCAAAAACTAAAAGTTACAAATTCTGCAGCACACCAAAAAACTTTCTGATGTGTGCGTGTGCACAAGATGAAAAAAAATTAACTTGTGCATATGCACGGGGTGGTGCATCACACGTACCACTCTGGGAAGCTTGCTGATTATTGTGCGCATAGAGATGCGCGTCTGCACACGACCTATTTTCTACAAAAATGTTATTTTTGACTGTTTAGCCTTTCTGACAAGCTTGTAACCCCCTATAACTTCCGTATCTCATCCGATAACCAATTTTTAAGCGTTGAAAAGAGTATGAGTAAATTTAATGAATTGAATTGATTACTTTCTAGATGAACACTTGATTAATCAGATGAAAATATTGTGGGGATGGTGGTTCATCCTGCCCACGGTGAGGATGGTGGCTTAGTCTCACTCACGAGATAATAAGATTAATTTCTTGAAGGTGAATCCGCCAAACCTTCAAGGGCATTCTTGTTTGCATTGTCAGCCATGTTGTATTCAAGTTATTCTTCAAATATCTCTCCAATCTCTTCTTCAACTCTCTGATCTCTAGCTTGTTTGAATTGATTTGTTGGGACATGGCTTTGTTTTAAGCAAGAATGGTATCCAGGGCATCTAATTCCATGACTTCCTTCCTCATTGTTCTTTCAAAAGAATAAAGCTACTGATTGTTAGCTACCATCTTTATCAACTCTAGTGCTTCATCAGTGGTCTTCTTCATATACAGAGATCCTCCAGCTGAGTTGTCCAAGGAGTTCCTTGAAGCTGGAGTAATCCTGTCATAGAAGATTTGGAGTTGCACCCAGTCTGATGATGCAGCTTTTACAAATCACAGACTACTGGCAAGTGCACTAGATCGTATCAAGTAATACCATAGGACTGGTGGTGCGCGGAATTAAACTTCACACAACTGAACCAACAAGTGCACTGGGTCGTCCAAGTAATATGATAAACCACTATTTTTTGGTTTATCTTGTGCTCAATTGGGTTTTTATCAAGTCTTTGCACACTTATTCATACACTTTGCATGATTTTACAATTCCTTCCCAATTTTACTCTATGGTTGAAAACTTGCTTCCTAAGCCTCTAAATTGTGTATTTTAATTTTCCTTTTTAACATTCGATGCCGTGATCTGTGTGTTAAGTATTTTCAGGCTTTATATGACAGGAATGGCTTAGAGGATGGAAAGGAAGCTTGCAAAAATGGAAGGAGCACAAGAAATAAAGGAGATAACCAGCGAGGAGCGACGCACATGCATGGCTCACGTGTGCGCGTGCCTGACGCGTACGCGTGACACGCGAAGATGACCAGCGATACGTACGCGTGACATGCGCTACTTGCAGAAATCGCAGAAAATACTGCAGGGCGATTTTGGGCTGAGTTTGGACCCAATTTTCGGCCCAGAAACACAGACTAGAGCCAGGGGATGAGCAGAGACTCAACAGATATTCTCATTCGCATATTTTTTAATTTTAGATTGAAATCTTAGAGAGAAATCACTCTCCTCTAGGTTTTCTTCACATTCATAGTTTTTATAGTTTGTGCTTTTGCTCTGGATATTGAGAAGAGTCACTACCTCCGTTGAAGTTACTATTATTCTAGTTTGCTTTCTTATTCCTTTACTCTTTTAATTGTCCATTAACCCTGTTCAGATAAGGATTTTGCATTTTGGGATTTATTAATGCAAATAATTACTTTTACTTTTAATTAATTTTCACTTGCTATTTTATTTAATTTATCATGTCTTCTTCTTATTCTCTTTATATATCTGTGAAAGTATTATCCATGTCAATGGTGTAGACTTCCAACTTGACTTAGGGGTTGATTAAAAGGAGACCCTTGAGTTGGAATACTTAAGTGATTAGTTTATTTGGAAGTTGTTGGCTAACTCTCTATTTACTAACGCTAATCCTTCCATAAGGAGAGGATTAGGACTTGCGAATAAGAGTTAGCTCAATAACTTGACTTTCTTTTATTTAGTAAGGGTTAACTAAGTGAAAACAACAACCTCTTGCTATTCCACTTGGGAAAATCAACAAGGATATAACTAAGTGAATCTTTGGTTAGCTTAAGTTAGAAATTGTGTATCAATTAAGTATGGGGAACTGTGAGAACTTAGGTTGATAAAAAGTGTACAATGTTCTATTGACAAAATATTGGGAATTTAGGTGCCTACTCACGTGAGACCAAAAAAATTAAAATACCATATGCATTGATATATTATGTTACTTTTACCTTTAAAAAAAACCCCAAAACCAAAAATATTCAAATAATATAAGTAATTAAATAAATAAGAGGACAAAATTACCCCAATGCTAAAGTTTAATAAAAGATCAATGCACATGTGGTGAAACTAAAGAAATTTTTGGTACATGAGTATGTGATGCAAAAATAGGAATTATGGGTAGCTAGGCATGATTTTAGAATTACATAGAGTGTGTGTGTGTGTTAGGTGAGAGCTTAGATTAGTCAAAGATTCATATTATAGCTCACTTGGCCATACATATATCCTCACTCTTACTTTAGCCCCATTACAACCTTGAAAAGACCTCATGATGTTTGCATTTGTACACTTAATATTTGTTGATTGGTTAGATGAAGAACAAATTTTAGAAAGCATGACTAGAAGAGAGTAGAGTGGTTTAACTCTAAACACTTGAGTGATTAGAATGCACATACAAATTTAGTGAGGGTTCAATTGCTCATTTCCATATGTCTATATTTGATCATTGCTTGTCCTGCAAGTTTGTGAACTCTTTTGATTAACTCGACTAAATTGTGAATGTGTTTTGATATGTCCTTGATTGTGCATATATGATTTCTTGAAAATTTGACTCAATTTGACCACATGTATGCTTATATATATAGAGAGATAGTAATTAGATAGCATGATGCATGTAGGTAGCTCACATCTAAATAGGTTGCATTGCATAAGTTCCACCATTCTGTCTTCACTCCTTTGATTCTCTTGAGCTTAGCATGAGGATGCTAATGTTTAAGTGTGGGGAGATTGATAAACCACTATTTTATGATTTATCTTGTGCTAATTTGAGTGGTTTTTATCAATTCTTTACTCACTTATTCATATAATTTGTATGGTTTTACAAATCCTTCCTGATTCTGTGATATAATTGAAAACATGTTTCCTAGACCTTTAAACTGTCAAATTTAATCACCCTTTATTACCATTCGATGCCGTAATCTGTGTGTTAAGTATTTTCAGACTTTATATGGCAAGAATGGCTTAGAGGATGGAAAGAAAATATGCAAAAGTGGAAGAAAATGCGAAAATAGAAGTTTTAAGAAACTGGTAGCAACGCGCACGCATGGGCAACGCGTACGCGTGCCTAGCGCAGAAGACGAGCGATGCGTACGCGTGACTGACGCGTATGTGTGATAAGGAATAGTGCCAAACGATGCGCACGCGTGACCTACACGTACACGTGACATGCGTCACATGCAGAAATTGCAGAAAGCGCTGGGAGCGATTTCTGGGCTCCTTTTTGGCCCAGTTCCAATCCCGAGAACACAGAATAGAGGCTGCAGAATGGGAGAATCACACATCATTCATTCACACAACTTTCTTTCACATCATTTTTGGTTTTAGATGTAGTTTCTAGAGAGAGAGGCTCTCTCCTCTCTCTAGGTTTTAGGATTTCTCTTTGTTTTAGGTTTATTTCTTCTCAATTCCAGGTTCAATATTCCTTTAATTTAGTTTCTCTTCTACTTTTATTTGTTCTAGCAATCTAGTTTATTTATTTTTCTTGTTGATTACTTTATGTTGACAATTTAGTTTATGAATTCTCATGTTAGATTTGATTTCCCTTATTAATGCAATTTGAGGTATTTCATGTTTATTGCTTCTTCCTTTATTTGTTATCATTAATTTTGCAATTGTTGGTTTTAGATTTTACATTCACTATTACTTTTCTACATTTTTATGTTATGCTTTCCAAGTGTTTGATAAAATACTTGGGAGGGTTTTAAGTTAAATTTTTATATTATTGGCTTTGGTTGAGTAATTGGAGACTCTTGAGTCATCAAACTCCTTTGCTGATTGATAATTGGAAGTTGCTGGTTGATTTGGATCCCTCTAAAGCTAGTCTTTTCTTAGGAGTTGACTAGGACTTGAGGAATCAAATTGATTAGTCCACTTGACTTTCCTTCATAGTTAGAGGTTAACTAAGTGGGAGCAATGGACAATTCTCATCACAATTGATAAGGATAACTAGGATAGGACGTCTAGTTCTCATACCTTGCCAAGAGCCTTTCTTAACTATTAATTTAATTTCTTGCAATTTAAATTCCTTGTTCAACATTCAAAAACCCAAAAAGATACTTTTCCATAACCAATAATAACTACACCTCCCTGCAATTCCTTGAGAGATGACCCGAGGTTTAAATACTTCGGTTATTATTTTTATTGGGTTTGTGTTAGTGACAACCAAAATTTTCGTATAAAAGGATTCCTTATTGGTTTAGAAACTATACTAACAATGAGAATTCATTTGTGAAATTCTAAACTGTCAAAAATCCATTTGTCATAATACCTGAGTGAGTCAGGGTTGATCCCACGAGGATTGTAATTTGAAGCAAGCTATGGTTATCTTGTCTATCTTAGTCAGGCGGATAGAAGAGTTGGTTGGTTGTTTAAACGCATAAATAGAAAATAAAGAAAACATTACTCAATTAATGGTGAAAGCAATGATAAGAAGATGGTTAAGGCTTGGAGATACTTTGTTCTTCTGGATCAATTCGGTTTCACTGTCTACTCCAACTGTTAACGATTTCTTCTATGGCAGGATGTATGTGATCAACGCCTTTCTTGAGAGGTCGCCAATACTCCTCCATATCTAAACCCCAGGGTTAGTGCGGATCCAGTCTGATTGAGGGTGAAGCTCCTGCAATCTATTCCCCTTAGAGATCCTACTCAAAATGCCACAGACAAGGTCGGATCTTCTGGTTCAGAGAATGCTGCACCTTGGTTCTAGCCTCTACCACAAAGACATTAATCTCCTCATACCTCGACTGAACTGGTGTCTCGAGAAATCCCCAACGAAGTCGTGGATTAGCCGTCTAAGAGATGTATAATCAAGCTAGTGGTTCATCATTGTCCGATGAAAGACTCACTCTGAACCCATTTAGAATGAGATAACCTTGTGTTAGTTCAATGCATTCATATTGATGAAGAACGAAGATACATCTTAGAATAGAGAATCAGACACGAATTGAAATAGATCAGTAATACTTTATTAATTCATAAAACTCAGTAGAGATCCTCCCCTCAAACTAGGAGGTTTAGAAACTCATACTGATAGAAAGTACAATGATAAATGTGTAAAGTGTCAAAAGGTCCTGAACAAGGGTGATCCTTGTTCTATATATACTAATCTGATGACCAAGAAGTACATAAAAAGGGTAAAACAGTCTTTTAGTGCTAAAATCCATTTTCGGGACCCACTTGGTCAGTGTTTAGGCCGAGCTTAATTGAGATCCACGTGCTAGGAGGCCTCTAGGGCATTGAACCCTAGCTAGGGGGTCCTTTTTGGGCGTTGGACGCTGGTCTCTTCTCCTTTGGGCGTTGGACGCCAAAATAGGGCAGGAGGCTGGCGTTGAATGCCAGTTTTGGGCCTTCAATTCTGAAGCAAAGTATGGACTATTATATATTTCTGAAAAGCCCTGGATGTTAGCTTTCCATAGCCATTGAAAACGCTCTATTTGAACTTCTGTAACTCCAAAAAATCTCTTTCAAGTGTAAGGAGGTCATATCTAGACAGCATCTGCAGCACTTTCTCTGTCTCTGAATCAGACTTTTGCTCCAGCTCCTCAATTTTAGACAGAAAATACTTGAAATTGCATAAAAATACACAAACTCAAAGTAGAACCCAAAAATGTGAATTTTTCACTAAAACCTATGAAAACATAATAAAACTTAAACAAAACATACTAAAAACTATATGAAAATGATGCCAAAAAGCGTATAAAATATCCGCTCATCATGTGGGTTATCATTTCCACAAGGATTAACGGATTAAGCAAGCAATAGTCAATTGGTTATTCTAGTTAGACAATCAAAATTAAAGGTTTCAAGAGCAATTGCATAAAAGAAAAGAAATGAATAAAAGCAAGTCATAAGTAATTGAGAAAGAAATATGATTAAGAAGAGTTAAGGTTTCAAATATGTTGAAACTTCCAGAAAAATATTTTTCACTTTTCACCTTGATCAAGCAATGATATATTTATGGCAAATCATAAGTAATTAAATTCCAATTCCTTGGTAATTCAATTTCTCTAATCCTAATTAGTTATCAATTCCTTGATTAACTAATGAGGTTAAGAACATTCACTGATTTTAAAAATCACACAATTCTCAAGCACCAAACTTGGTTGATTTGATGTCACTTATCAAGTCCAAGTTCAAAACCTAAGAATTATGAGAAGAAGTTTTCAAGCTTAATTCAATTAATTAACTTTTCCAAGATATTAAGAGAATTCAAGTCAGAAGAGAATTGTTTTCTAACACGTTCAAATCCTTTGGATGAAGAACGAAAATTTTTTCTTAAGAAAATATCAATGCATTAATCAAGATAAAAAAGCTATAACATTATTCTATAGGAAGCAACAGAGCTCCTAACCTTAACCAAGGAGATTAGTGACTCATGCTTCAATGAAAACCTAAAACTTAGAATGAAATATGGCAAAAAGGTCTGAAAGTCCCCCGACAAAGTTTTTCAAGAACCTTATATACTATACCTAAAACAAAACCTACTCATTAAATTCAAACTTAATTCAAAACAAAATCAAATCAAATCAACTTTTCCGCATTAAATCTTCAACTTTCAATTGTGATTCAGGTTCAAGGCTTTTAGTGATTCAACTTCTCATCATCCAATGTGGGCTTGGGTTTTGAATGGAGGCTTGCACTTGCTCGGGTCAGTGGTGTGTTGCATACCATATACATGGCGTGTTGCACGCCAACCATTTTCTTCATCCCTGGGAGCAACTTCTCTAGTGTGTTGCATGCCCTATGCATGCCGTGTTGCACACTAGCCTCTGGATATCTTTGGTGCTTCATTCTTCTTGGCAAGTGACACAATCCATTCCCTAGCCTCTATGAAGAATGAACTGCTCTGATACCAAATTGTAATGGCCCAACTTCTAGTCCATCATGACCAAAGCTAGCAGCTAGGTGCTACTATTCAGTTGACCTTAGAAACTCAATACTATAATATATTTATTTACATATGACCTGTAACGTCTATCGAGGTCGCAGGTTAATTGAATATATCGGGACAATTATAAATCAAGCAGATAATACAAGGAACAAATAATCATACAAATGCATAATTTATATTACACATACGCCTGGGGGCTCAGTTTATCACGTACTCCTAGTTCATACATAGCAGTTTATTTAGGAATATTTACAAACTCTATTATTTATATTAACAAGCCTCAACTCACAAGAGTCATCCTAGACTGGGACCCATTCTATAGTATATATACATATAATATTCACAAAAGCTAGCCCTCTAGAAAGTCTATAGAGTGCGAGGGCAAAAACCTCTACTAGTACTATTACTACTATTAATATTACTGGTGCGGGTCGAACGTAACTGGAAGCTGAAGAGACATGATATTGGGAAAAGAGTCACTCAAACATGTCTGTGATGTTGCTGCTGCTTGTATCCTCAGCAGAATCCTCCTCTCATGTCTCAAAAGAACTGTTATACAGGTCCGCAATTATCTGATCAATCCATGCCTCTGAGTTGTACTCTGATGAAGGTGAAGACCCAAAGCTCTCAGGGATCCCTGGCCTGTCAAACTCTACCCAAAGGTTGTTGATTGGCTCGGGTATCGACGATGGTGGTGGAGTGGTAGGCATGGGTACATTGGAGATTATTTAATCCTGACCAGGATCGAACCATGGTGGGTTCTCGGGTACATCGATTATCAGGGACTCTGGGATGGGCTCCTCCATGTTTAGAGGCTGAGGCGGGAATGGATATTGGCCTCTGCCAGGGTACAGCTCGGAGAGAGATATGTCATATGGCATGTTTGAGTTGAACTATTGACTAAGTAGAGAATGAAAAAAGGGATGATCAGGAAGATAGTAGAAACGTGTATGCAAATTTTTCCAAAACATCGTGCCTCCCATCGTGGGATCCACAAAGTGGCCATATGTAGGGTACTAAAAAAAAGAACGCAGGTGCCCATCTGCTGACGTGAAAATAAAAGGGGGTGAGAACCAAAGATTCTCAACAGGGTACTACATGAAAAACCTAAGGGGTCCATGATCTAAGTCTAATCATTTACAAGGCTCAAATAATAGTTCATACACAAACAAGCTCAAGTACAAGTATATGACAAAATAGCAGTAACATAGCAAGTAAACATTCACCCGACAAAGAAAATGCAGCAATCAAGTATAATGCATGTCTGGTCTTATACAGGTCATCAACTCATGCGTCGGTTGGCTATTTGCTACCCAATGTTATCCGGCCAAAGTCCAACGTTATCCGGCCAAAGTCCAGATATGGCTACTCCACTGGGTGAGTTGCGCACCGGTGCCTGAAATACAATCGCAACACTAATAAAAGAATGGCCCAAAATACAAGGAGCTCCCAACGAGTAACAATTTATATGGTGAGTGTCCCCAAGTTCATATAGTCTCTCACCAGATAGAATAGAAATTCGCTTTACGAGGTATCTCTAGTACCTTTGGGTTTATAGTTTCCTTTCTGCGGCACATCTCAATAAATTTTTTTTATCTAAGGAACTTCTCTGCCTTTCTTTAAACTTTTAGTGATGCTTTCACCAATAATATCATTACTTTACTATTTTATCCCCATATTTTTACTAAAAGACCTTCTTACCCTTTGTTAAGTTAATTAATCATTTTTAATTATGTCCACTTTATGCCTAAAATTATCAATTTGTCCCTAAGTACTCTAGTTTTACCATTTAACCTTATTTAGCGTGAATATTTTATCGTATTGATCCTAATATCTTTTTATTACCAAAATACCCTTAATATTTTTATTAAATACCAATTTTATCCCTAGGGACCTAAAGACCATTTTACCCTTTATTAATTTATTTACTTATTTTAGTTACTGCTTTTTACTATTTTACTTCTAACATTTGCTGCAGTTTTTATTTAAGCCCAAAAATTTATTTTATTCATAATTTTGACCCAAATAATTTATTTAACTTCTAATTTATCCTTGATGATACTAAGTTCAGAATTTTACTGATATTTCAATTAAATTATATTTTTAACCCTCTTTTACCCAAAAATGACCATAACAATCTTTTTATATTTACCCACTTATTTCATAGGATTAAAACTATTTTTCTAAGTTCTTTTTATCTCCTTAACACATTACTTTTCAGGTTTTCAGGGGATGAAATTTTCAGAAAAATAGGTTTGCAGTTTTATCCAATTTTAGTAACTTTTAAGGCTTGAAACTTAAACTCCAAATACTCCATTAATTTTCAGTTGTTCCATATATTTTCCAAAAATAAATAAACTTTATATATCACTCAAATAATAGTTCAAAAATAGAAAAACATGACTGAATATTCAGATTACAAAGTTAAACACAAAATCACCACAAAATAAATTATATGAATACCGAAACAAGTACAAACACATTCTATCTGATCCTAACCCTTACCTCTTGTTTAATTCAGTCACTAGACCTCTCAAACATCAAATAATATTCTCATAAAGGCTAGAACACATTTGGGTATGGTACAATATTTTTTCTTGGCTGAAAGCGTCGCAAAAGTGTTGGAATTTGACCACTTTGAGTTTAAATTTGTGTAGCTCCTTAGGCGTGCTCCATATGAGATTTAAGAGTTATTTTCTAGACTCATAAGAGAGAAATAATTCACCATGATCACTGCTGGAAAAATAGAAAAGAATAGAGAAGGAATAAGAGCCCACCTTACTAAATTTTTGGTAAAAACGCAATAATTAGTGAAAACAGACAAGAAATTGTGTTGGTATGGCTTAGACTCTTGAAGAACACATGAAGAACTATTGGAAACATGGCTAAAACATAGAGGAAGGATGCATCATCTCTCTCTCTCTCTCTCTCAAGAATTTGGTCAAAAAGGGATGATAAAAATGCATAAGGGTGTGTAAAATTTGTGACCAATGCTCTTTTAAATAAAAATTCAGAGTCTTTCTGAATTTCATGATGGTATAAGGCTCAAGAAAAATCAGAAGAAAAGGGACTGAGATTGAGGGACAATGGGCATGAGTTTGAGAAAATAATCAGCATTATAATGATGTATTTATCCGCAGTTAACCGCGATTAGTTACTCATGGTTAAAAATACAGCAGAGTGGGGTGAGAGGCTGAGATAATCTCAACCCAGAGGCTGAGAGGGAGGGACGAGTTACTTGGGTGGCAAGTAAGAGGATTTAGGATTTCTAGAAGTCGTTTGCGGAATACTAGTCAGAAATTCAGTTCAGGATAACTTTTGCAGTATGGTAAAATAATTAATGGGTAAAATTTATTATTAAAGAAATAATCATGAATGGATAGCTAATATAAATATCGGGACACAATTACCCAAGTAAATATTTTTATCAATGGTTCTGAAGTTTTTAGTTACTAAAGTTTTTCTTAGCACGCGCAAAATCATCACTAAAAGTGTTTTTCCGACTCAAAAAGTCTCTAGTGAGAAAAATAAATTAATGGTAAGTGATGAGCGGATATTTTATACATTTTTTGGCATCATTTTTATAGTGTTTTAATTATGTTTTGTTTAAGTTTCATTATATTTTCATAGGTTTTTAGTGCAAAATTCACATTTTTTGATTCTACTTTGAGTTGTTATGTTTTATGATGATTTCAGGTAATTTCTGGCTGAAATTGAGGAGTTTTGGCAAAGTCTAATTCAGAGGCCAGGAAAGCGTAGCAGATGCTGTCAAATTCTGACCTCCGTGCATTCAAACAAGCATTTCTGGAGCTACAGAGGTCCAAATAACGCATTTTTAACAGAGTTGGAAAGTTAACTTCTAGAGCCTTCCAGCAATATATAATGGTTTTTACTTTTCTTCGATGAAGCCTGCTCATATTGGGTGTTGAACGTCGTGGAGCTATCCCCTGGCTGGCGTTCACCGCCCCAAGGAGACAAGCCAGCGTTGAATGCCCAAAAACCACCCCCTTTGGGGCGTTCAACGGCCACCAAGAAGCAAGGAAGCGCCAATCATCCCCTAATGGGCGTTCAACGTCCATTCCTCAAAGTTGGACGCCAAGCTCAGCCTAAGTACTCAACCAAAATGGGCCCAAGGATGGACTTTCGCACCTTTAGTCTAGTCTGTCATATTTTTTTGTACTTCTTAGTTATTAGGTTGGTATTTAAAGGAGAAGATCACCCATGTTTTGGATCTTATGCCTCATCTTTACCCTTTTCACATTTTACATTACTCTCTGTAAAGCATGAGCTACTAAACTTCCTAAGTTAGGGTTAGGAGCTCTGCTGATTCTCATGGATTAATAATATTACTGTTTCTATTTCAATACACGTTTGATTCCATCTCTTGTGCATTTTCATTCTTCATCTCATGAATTGAGGATGACCCATGACAATCATCCTTGTTCTACATGGGTTCCGTGTGAGTCCTAACCTGAATAGCATTGAACGACAGCTAGAGAGTGCATTGCGGATTCCAAGAGCATGCCTGGGCGACTTTCGATATGTGACATATAATCCCGTTGACTGTGGGTTACTGAGGTCTCTGTGGCGTTAAGGCTAGAGTCTGAGAAGCAGAGTTCCCTGATCTGGAAGATCCGACCTTGTCTGTGGCATTTTGAGTAGGATCGTGAAAGGGAGTGGATTGCTTAGGTCTTCACCTTTGGCTATAGTGGGAAGCCATAAGTTAACTTGATCAGGATGTTATATGAGTTGATCGGATATGGTGGACTACTATGATTTAGAAGAGAATAACTTGATGAGGATGCTACATGAGTTAGTCAATTACGGCTGCCATTGAATGAATCATTCGTTGTTGAAGTAGACAGTAAGAAAAGTTAATTCGGAAAGAATACGCATCTCCGAAGCCTTAACTGAATATCCATCATTGCTTTTACACTAATCTGGTCTTTCGTTCTTTACTATTTCGTTTATGCTTTCAAACAAGCAACCATCTTTTCTTAATCGCCTGACTAAGATCTACAAGATAGCCATTGCTTGCTCAAACTAATAATCTCCGTAGGATTCGATCCTCACTCACCTGAGGTATTACCTGGACGACCTGGTAATAAAGACATATATTTGCTCCCATAATAAAATTGAATTTGTCCCCATGTTAAAATAAAAGTTACCTCCTTAACTCATGGGTCGAAAAAATATTTTATTAAATTTACTCTCATAGAATAATAAAAATTTTGTTGTTAAATTTTATCCAAAATTACAATATATATAATTAAAAAAATAGATATTATGATACCATTCAATTAAAAATTTTATTTAGTTTAAGCTTATATTTTTGAATTATTTTAACTAAACTTTTAAACTAAAAATTATTATACTATATTTTGATAATTAATTCTCAAATATAAAATAATAAAATATTTTGTATTTTTGTTTACCTATCTAATAATTTAACCAACAAATTTTATTAATGTTGTTAGTGGTGTTATCAAATCAAGAATTAATTTTGTTTTTCTTTTATTAAATAATTAAATACTTATCAGGTAAACTATAAAATAGGAATATGGAGAATTTGGTGTATTTTTTTAAATACTTTCATCATATATAATTATAAAAAGAGTATTTTGCTATTTCAAAGACATGTATAAAAAATTTCTGATTAAAAGATAAATTAATTTCACAATTATTATTATGTGATTTAATTTATAAAAAGATAAATTAATAACTATATTAGTATTTATTAATGTATTAGTTAGGGGTATTCATAAAAAAACTAAAATGTGGTTAATCGATTAAAAAACCATAACCACATTTTAGTTAACCAGTTTAATAAAACAATTTTAAAAATCATATCCATATTTTTTAGAATTGGTTAACCAAAACCAAATTAAATTCCCCCTTCTCTCTCTCTCATTTCTCTCTCTTTCCTTCTCTCTCTTCTTTTGCCCCCTCTTTCTCTCCCCTATCCCTCTCTCTTCCCTTTCTTTCCCATCTCTCTTATTTTCTCTCTCTCCCTTCTCTCTCTCTCTCTCACTCTTTTCCCTTTTTATCTCCTCTCCCCTTCTCTCTCTTATTTCCCCCCTCTCTCTACTTCTCTCTCTCTCTCTCTCTCTCTTTTTCTCCCCCTTCTCTCTCTCTTTCTCCCACTCCCTTTCCTCCTCTCTCTCTCTCTCTCTCCCCCATTCTCCCCTTTCTTTCCTCCTCTCTCTCCCCTATCGGTCTCTTTTTTCTTCTCCCTCTCTTTCTCTTTTTCTCCCCTCTCCCTCCTCTCTCTCTCTCCCCTCCCCCTCTCTCTCTTTTCCCTTTCCATCTTTCTCCATCTCCCCTTTCTTTCTCTCTCTCTCTCTCTTGTCTCTATATCCTTCTCTCTCTCTTTCTCCCTTTCCCTTTTTCTCTCTCTCTTTCTCTCTCTCTTTCTCCTTTGCTCTCCCCCTATCTCTTTCTCTCCTTTTCTCTCTCTATCTCTCTCTCCTTCTCTCTCCTCTGTCTCTTTCTCTCTCTCCTTGCTCTCTTTCTCTCCCTCCCTTCTCTCTCTCCTTCCCTTCCTCTCTCTACTCATCTCTCTCCTTTTCCTCTCTCCCCTCCTCTATCTCGTCCTCTCTCTCTCTCTCTCTCTTTCTCTTTCTTTCTATCTATCTATCTATCTATCTATCTATCTCTCTCTCTCTCTCTCTCTCCTCTCCTTCCCTCTCTCGCCTATCTCTCTTCTTTTCCCTCCTCTCTCTCTTTCCCCTTTCCATCATCTCTCTTCTTTTTTCCTTTTCTCTCTTTCTCTCTCGCTCCTCTCTCTTTCCTTTTCTTCTTTCTCTCTCTCTCCTCCTCTTTCTCTCTTCCTTCTCTCTCCTTCTCCTCTTTCTTTTCCTACTTTCTCTTTTCTCTTTCTCTCTCAGCCTTCTCTCACTCTCTATCCCTTTCCTTTCTCTTTTCTTCTCTTCTCTCTGATGAGAGAGAGAGAGAGGAGAGAGGAGAGAAAGAGGAGAAGGAGATAGAGGAGGAGAGAGAGAAAAGGAAAGAGATGAGAAGAGAGAAGAAGAGGGAGAAAGAGAATAAGAGAGAGGGGGAGAGAAAGAAGAGGGGGAGAGAGAGGGAGAGAGATACAAAAAGAGGGACGGGGAGAGAGAGAGAGAGAGAGAGAGAGAGAGAGAGAAATAGAGAGAAAGAGAGAGAGAGGAGGGGAGAGAGAAGGAGAGAGGGAGAGAAAGGGAGAGAGAGAGCATGGGGAGAGAGAGGGAGAGAAAGATAGAGAGAAAGAAATGGAAGGGAAAGAAAGATTCAGGAGAATGGGTTTACTGTATCTGACACTTGCAAGCACCACGTGTTGTTGCAATATTGAAAGATTTGGAATTTCTATATATTTTATAGAATTGTATCTGTACACTACAGTAACCCACTGATAATGCCCATAAGCATAGGTTTGGATCTTCGCACTAAAAATAGAATTTGTCCGTTGCAAGTATAGTCCAAACCCAAAAATTGAACATCAATCAAATGTTAAATTCAAATTCAAAATAACCGAGTCTTTCAACCTTGAGTCGTTCTCTCTAGGATGCAAATGGAAGTGTTGCTCTTTCAGTTTTAAGGCAAAAATGGGGTTTTCAAGCAAGAAATGAAAGATTAAAAGAACTAAGCAATAAAAGAACTATGGAATGATCAAAATTGTAATTAATGCAAGCAACAAGGAACAAGATCAAAACTAGTGAAAATGCAAGATTATGTAAAAAAGCCTTGACTTGGGGGTGAGAGGATCTAAAGAATCCTATCATTGCCATAACCACAACTATGGTAATTGACATGAGTCAATCTCACCTAGTTAACCCCAACCATTGAGGAGTAAGTCAAGCAAGCATAATTGACCTTAATCCATAGGTCCTAACCAACTTACCAAACTAGTTGATAAAAGACTAGTTTTAATTGGAACAAGAGTTAACTAACTTTCCAAGAATTACACTAAATGTCGGACATTATGACTCTAGTATCCTAGGAACTCAAACCCCAAACCAAGGTGTGAAAATCTACTCAATATCTAAAGTTGGCATTTTCACAAACATCTTGTGTGCATAAAAGTAAAACATAGAAAATTGCAAGGAAAAATAACAAACTATAACCAACTATCAACAAAACCAAATATAGACAAGCAATCAAGCATAAAAGAAGCATGAAACATAAAATTCATTGATCAAAACTTCAAGAAACACAAAATTGCAAATATGAACAAGTAACTTGAACCAAAAGGAAATGAAAGTAAAAGTGCTATAATTAAAAAGGAAATTGAGAGTACTTACAATTAAAGATGATCAAAATCCAAAATTAAGCTTGCTATAAAATGCTACATAAAGACTACATAAATCCTAGGGGAGCTCTCTACTCTACCCTACTCCTACTCCTAATACTATGAAAAACTTGCAAAAACTAAACTAAAATGTGCTAAAGCCTAATTGAACCCTAATATATTCATATGTGTTGAATCTCCCCTTATATAACACTTCAATTCAACATCCAAGCCTTCCAAAATGGGCCAAGAGGCCTCAGAATTCGAGAAGCACATGCTTCATTAATGAAATCATGTGCAGGGACCTGTGCGGACGCACAGGTGTGTGCGGCCGCACACTTGGCTGAATGTTGACCTGTGCGTACGCATAGGTGGTCATGCACACGGACACATGGAAATCCGTTCTTGTGCGCACGCACACTTTGCTGTGTGTGCTTCTCCTTGTTTTCGTCATGTTTTCTCCCTTGCACATGCTTCCTTCCACTTTTGGCTATCCATTCTTGCCTCCAAGGCCTGAAATCACTCAGCAAACATGTCATGGCATCAAATGGAATAAAAGTGGAATTAAATTGTTCATTTCAAACACAAAATTGCATGTTTTCACATTTAGGATCAAATCAGGGACAAAACACAAAAGTATGCTATTTTGGTGCTGAAGTGTGAGTTCATGTGCTAGAATCCATCCAAATTGAGTCAAAATATACCATCAAATATGGACTCATCACCCACCAAATAAATAAGGTTAATTGCAGGGTACACATGTTATAGTTGTACAGATAGTCAGATATAAAGATATTTAAAGAAGCATGGTAGTGACTATGCCAGAAACTGTTGGAGGTGTTGGAGACAGCTTGCTTTGAATGAGGTTCAGCTGAATTTTGATAACAGGATGACACAGCGTTACCGGTGTAGTGTTTTATTGGGCCTTTATATGGACCGGAGTATTTTTCAAATGGCCATATTATCTATGCGAATGGGATAATGTACAGTACATATTTTTGTAGTAGTTTAATCGAAATTGATGGGTACGAATATGAATACCCTTGGTTGGACTTGTAAGTTGTAACTAATAGTGTTTTGAATTTGAATAGGTAGAGATTGTGAATGCTACCTCAGAGAATTGATATTTCAAAGTTAAAAGCATTGATGGATATAAACGAATATAATTTATGTTATAAAATTATGAGGGAATTGGCCGTTAGGAATAAAGCAAGGCTACGTTTAAAGCAAGGCTACCTTTATGCTTTTGTTACTCTCTTGAAGAATGTTTGTTGCTTGACTTTTCTTTTAGGCTGCGAAGTGATTTTTCTGCAAGTTTTCGAATCTCTTATGAACAATGTATTCGGAAGTATTTTGAACCGTGCTCTTGAGTTCTATGAGCTTTGTCTTGGGTCTGAGGTATTCTTTTGTGTAAACTTCATACTTCTTCGACTCAGTTTGAAATTGTCTCTAACTAATGCACCGATCCTTCTTCTTATTGATCCTATTGAATTTCTTTGATCCAAGCGTTATCTTTGAAGTTGTCAATTGAATTGTTTCTAGCAAACTTCATTTCTTGAGCATCCTTGTTTATCTGGAATTGGATACATTCTCTCAAATCTACGAGTATTACCCATCACAATTGTCTCTCCGTTCTAAATCTTGTATCCTTCTGAGTAGACTCGAGAATTATTTGACATCACGTGCGACCTGTAGACGTAGCAATGCAATGCGTTAGTTCTTTAAGACGTGATATGTGTATATGGAAGGTGACGCGGTAGGTGTACCACCTTATGAGTTGTGGGTGTTTTGTTCCTTGCAAACGAGCTTGTGGGTGTTATTATGATTGGCTATGGGGTTGTAAAGTGTTTGATGGAGTTGAAAAGTTGAAGCTTTGAGGTTGATACGAGATTAGTGTGTGGATGTTAAGCACGTCATCTTAACCCCATCTTGTTTTATAGCCTTCGATGCTTTGCTCTACTATCACATGTTTGACCCATGTCATCTTTTGCATTGAGCCTATCTTGTAACGTTTGCTTTGCAATCACACTTCTACCTTTGTATCCTTATGCATACGACAATCAAAGTATTTGAAAACCGTATATATGTTTATATGTTGAGATATTTTTGCTTCTTCCTTAAATGTGTTCGAGGGTGAACTATTATGAAATTTCTTTCATTTTGTATCAATTTTCGAGGATGAAAATTCTTATAAGGTGGGTAGAATGAAAGATCCAGAACTTTTGAAAAAGGGCTATCATGAGCTAATTTCAAATTCAGTATTTCTGTAGCTTTAATTCAGAAATTTTTTTATTAAAGAAAATTAAAGCAAGTTTTGATTAATTGAATTTGAAATAAATTAAGGTTATTATCCAATTTTACAATTATTGAATTATTTTTCATATTCAAAATTATAAAATTTGTAGTGGTGAAATAATAAGGATTTTTATATGATTTGGATTAAATAATTAATATTTTAAATATTAATACTGCTACTTTGGAAAATAAAAGATTTAATTAGATTATTTCTAATTATTTGATTTGGACATCTTATTGAAAATAAATTGTAAAATTGATGAGCAATAGTATTTTCTATATACAACTAGTGTTGGATTTAATTTGGGTTTCAATTACTATATTATTCCCAATTTTATTTGAATTTATCAAAGTGCACCTAATCCTAAGTTTCAAAAATGAAACCCTAGCTCTCTCAAACCCACGCAGCCGCAGCTGCTACCCCTCTCTACCGTAAACACAGACACCCAGCCATCTGAAGAAGGAAAGAAACCGAAACAGAAGCAGAGAAGGGAGAGGGAGTCTGTGTCACGCAAGCAGAAGAAGACAAGGGGAGGAAGGAGAACCGCGCTGGCGCGTCGGGCTTCACCACCGCCGTCGTGTTGTCGTCATACCTACAAGCTGCCGTCACGTCACGTCGCCGGATTGCCGTACGTGAGGGAGCCGTGTCGTCATGTCGCCACTGTTCGCTAAGAGGGTGGTTTTTACGCGAGAGGGAGAGAGAGACGTTGAGACAGAGAGTTACGCGAGGAAGAGGGTGGTCGCGGGCCGCCATCCTTGGGGTTCGCGAACAGAGAACGACGTTGCTGCCACCGCCGCTAGAGCTGCCACGAAGGAGAGCGAGAGGCGGAGAGCTCGCAGTGGGGGAAGGGTCAGGCACCGCCGTGCTGCACAAAGCTATCCCTGTTGTTCCTGACACCGTCAAGCCTCGGACAGCACCTCCGAAACTTCCTGTGACGCCATCAACCTGCTGACAAACCATCCGCTGTTGTGCTTTGGAGCAGAGTGAGTTGCGCCGTCGCTGTTGGGGTCTCACTGCTGCCGAAAAAGGATTCAGGCCGCTGCAGGTGTCGCTGCCGGAGAAGGGAGCTACATCTTTGTGATTCTGACCACTGGGGATGGTTCTGTGACTTCCAGGATCACCGCCGGAGCTCCGGGCTGAGCTTCTGCCACTTGAGACCTTGCTGCCGTCGCCGGAAAAGTATGCCGGTAAGGGCTTTGAATTTGGTTTTTATTCGTTTAAGATTCTGGAAGCTTTATTGTCTCCGTATGTGGGTTTCAGTCACTATCACCAGAGTCCGGTCACCGCTGCTGCTTGAGGTAGCTGCCGGGCTACCGTCGAACCGGTTCGGAGACCGCCGCTATTTCGGTTCAGCCGTTCCTTCTTAGTTTCAGTAAGTTTTTCTGTTTCGAAAGCCCTGCATTAGTGTCCTATTCTGTGTAATAAAGTTCTTACGATGTTGATGGTTCTAGGAGTTAGAATCCGAGTCTACTTGTGGCGTTGAAGCAGTTTCTGCTCTTGAGAAAGAGCGAGTGGAGCCGAGATTTTAGTTGTCGGTGATTTCGGGTTGAGAGAAAAGGTCCCTGTGACACGTTTGGGCTATGGTTTTGCGTTTTGAGGTAGGGGCTCTTTCCGAAAACTATATTTTTATATATTAGAATTATTACATATGGATACTGATGTGAGACAATGTGTATTTGGTGATTGTATCAGCCTTATGTATTGTTTGATTGTCTCGAATGATTATGAATGTTGTTTGGCTGGATCGTTGTGCAGTTTTGTGAAACGGAATACTTTTCAAGTTGATTCTTTTAAAGATTTTGAGATCGAATTTAATCCGTTGAGAATTGCTTTGAGTTAATTTTCTTGAGAATGTGAAAAATAGAATACACTCTTGGATTCAGTCTGGTTTGCTTTAAATGATCTAGTTTTGATAAATAATTGTTGCTGAACCATTTCTTTAAAGCTTTAGAAATGAGTTTTATCGGCTGATAATGACTTCATTTCGAAACGATTTCCTGGAAAAATAAAAATGAGGTGACTGTTGGATTTAGTTTGCTTTTGAATTAATTTTTGGATTTGGACTGTTGAAAAGGATTGTGGAACGGTTTAGTTGGGATCCGAACCAGGTGGCAAAGTCCAAGTTTTAGGGGAGGTGCTTCCAAAATTCTGGTAGAATCCGGGACTTTACTAAAACGTTATTCGGAAACTCATGAGTTAAAGATTTCTATTATGTTTTCTGAATTATTAAGAAAGGGATGACTTATGCTTCTGAAATGAATTATTAAAAAAGAAATTGTGATTTAGTCTTGTTTCTTAAGAAAAGTCTTATATTTCCCTTGTGAACAAGTCATTTAGATGAAACTTATGCTTTAAGCCTGTTTTAAATGTGAAAAGGGTTTATGCCTTTGAATTGATTTGAGGGTTTCAATTAGAGAAGTTTTAGTGACTTTGAAAGAACCTGAACGTCTATTGACAAGTTTCATTCTAAAATGTTTTGGAAAAAGTTTTAAGTACTCATTGATTTCTAAATGTTTGCAAGACTAAAAAAATTTTTGAGCAGTTGAAACGCTTTAGAATTTCCCATGGGATTGAAGCTGGTTTTTGTTTAAGTAAAGGAAATGGCTTTGAAAAGAGTAATTGATTACATGACTCAGTTTAGCTTAGATCCTATTTTGTTACTCAAATCAGGAAGCCAAGGTTTTAATGATTTTAAGTGAATTTGAGGAAATGAGTTATATTAATCTCCCCTAAAAACTTGAGACTCTGCCGAGGAACTTTTGTTATAAAATCCCATTGTTGGATGGATGATTTTGAATATTTCAAAATAAATCCTTAACTTTCCATGGTTTTGGAAGTTTTGGAAAGAGAATTCCGAGGGTGGCTTTGTTTTAAAAAGGGAACTTACTTTGAGTAAAAGTGGCTTATGAGCCTGAGATGATACGAGATAAGATCTTTAAAGCCAAGGCTGAAAAGAGTTGAAATTTGATTTCAAAGTGAAATGAATTGAGAAAAAGTGATTTATGACTTAAATGCCGATTTTATGAATTTAATGATGTTGAATGGTGGAAGTACTATTTTGTTATGAGCCGGAATGGCTGTGTATGATAATGAATCATGGCTGATTGCGAAATATATTATGAGCCGAATGGCTGACTATGAATTATGAATTTAAGCCAGAATGGCTAAGATGAATGTTGATTCATGGCTGAGATGAATGTTGATTCATAGCTGAGAATGAATGCATATATGCTGAAATATTGATAATTGTAATTTTGCACTTCCACTATCTGAGGCACGAGTTTCCCTGAGAGAAAGCAGTGGCTAGCCACCATGTGCTCCAGGTGGAGACTCGAGACTTTGCTGACCCTATGTTGTAAGTGTGGCCGGGCACTGTAAAAGTCCCGGATGATCTCGCCCCCGTAAATATATACTAGTGAGGGTGTTGGATATGGATTATGATTATGATCATGATGATGATCGAGAAATAACTCGAGTTGGGGATTCACGACAGAGGGACAGTCCAATGGTTAGCTATCAGGACTTGTCGGGCTGGCTTTATAACCGACAGATGATATCATCAGCCACTAGGACAGGCATGCATCATATGCATCTATGTGACATTGTTTGGGTGTGCATATTGTACTTGGTTTACCTTTGTGATTACTTGTGATTATTTGCTAATTGTTTTACTTGCAGTAAATGTTTGTTTGTGCTTGAACTGTCCTACTTGTGTTTGTGACTGGGATTCTGGTGGACCGTGGTGATTGGTTGTTGGTTGGATTATTTGGGCCTGGGACCGTGGTTGATCATGATTTGGGCCGAAGGCCATGTTGGTTGGTGTTTCTGGTTTGGAACAAGTATGCAAGGCTAATTTGGTTCAGCTTAGATAAACCTTTTGAAAGGCTTTTTGACTTTTCAAGAATTGAACAGTTCCTCTTTCAGGAAAGATTTCAGATTTCTCTTTTATAATAAACCGTTGTTTTTGAAAGATACATAAGACGGTTACCAATCACTGTAACAATTTTATCTCGCGTATCCTATTATAGTAATTCTGCAACCCTACAGTAGAAACCCTTTCGAGGATGATGTTCTCACCCCCCCCCCTACAATTTCTCCTTTCAAGATATGGACACAGAAGTCACGAAGAGCTTATCAAGTTGTTGTCGTGATGTTTGTATTGCTTTAGTTATTGTTTACTGTTCCCTCGCCTTTATCTTTATGTATTCTGTAAGAGGGATAGGGATTGTATTGGTTAAGGTTTGTAAAGTTATATATATATATATATATATATATATATATATAAGAATGAATTAGAAATAGCTAAGCTAGAAGAAAGTTTTCATAATTGGAATATACCTATAATAGATAAAGATAAAGTATATAAAAAGAGAAACTTCTGGGAAAGAAGAAATTATGAAATTCATATGTTAGAATATTGTAAACCAGGAACAAGTAGTAATAAAATTATTACAATCTTAGAAGAAGATAAGTTGAAAGAACATAGCAGTAAAGGATATAACTTCATTCATATAGGATTAATACAAGTAGCCGTAAAACCTAATTTTAGAATAGGAATTAATCTGCCTATATTATTAACATTAAGAGATACCAAATTCCAAAATTTCAGTGATTCATTAATAGGAATATTAGAAAGTAACTGTCATGACGGTCCCATTTTTTTTAATTGTTACCCAAATTATGCTATGAATTTAAAAAATGAATATACATGGCAAGCCTTAAAATTACAAGTAAGATCTGATGAGACAATTATAAATGAGAAATATGATCCGTTCAAAATAATCTATAGAATATATTATAAAATTACTAAGGTTAATTATGATTTTAAAGCATTAAGACAATCCTCAAAAGAAGAAACGATAATTATGCATGCAAATCTTAAAAGATCTAATATATAAACCCCTAGAAGGTTAAGACATGAAGAATTAAAAAGCAGAATGCCTGAAGAATGGGTAATACCTGATGGTATTGAAGAACCACAAATACAAAACACTAGAATAAGAGAAATAATAAGAGAAGGACCAGATATTAGGATTAGAATGAATAGATCCCAATCATTAAGAATTCCTGATAATGTTGAAACTATTAGTCATAGAAATTCCATAGATAACTCATCAATAGGAAATATAGATAATATTGTAGGAATTGACAACAGAAGGCCACATATAGCCACTGCTGTATACAAATCACCTTCAGAATTTGATCCAAGAGAGTCACAAGTTTTATCAGTAATTATTAAGGAATAACCATTTGAGATTGATAAAGAATGGATAAAGCAAGATTTTAATGCTAATTATAATAAACCACTAAGAGATTGGTATTTTACCAATCATTCAGAAAATGAAGTTATTAGACTAAGAGAACTGTTCTATGATTTTATGAAAGAAAATAGAATTAGTTTATACTTCTTCGATTGGTATGTTAATTATTACTCTAAACCCGATAAGAAATTATGTCCTTTAACAAAACCGACTGTTGTTTGGAAAACAAGCTCAGGATCAGTAATAGAATCTGAATATCCTCCTAAAGAAACTATCAAAATACCAATTGGAAAAGACTTAGAAGTTGAAGCAACACCTTATAAAGATAGCAATACAGAAGGAAATATAGAAAAAAGAGATATTAAGAAATTACATCAACAATTAAACTTTACTAATACCATGTTAGATATAATGAAAAACCAATTAGGAAGAATGGAAAATATGGAAAAAGTCACTAAGGTAGAAAAACCTATAGAAAAACCTATATATAAGTTACAAAGTTTAGATAATATTAATTTAAAATCTAAGGTAGAAGCAGAAGTTGAAGAACTAAAAGAAAAACTTAGAAGTATTAGTCTAGGAAAACTAACAGTTAATACATTGCAAAAAGAAGAAGAATTAGAACTAAATAAAATATCCCATAAAAGAGATTATCCTAAAATAAGAAATTATTACTCTAGACCATCACCAGTAGATGTAGGCCTAGAAGAAAGAACACAGTTGGTGCAAAATAGCTTCACAGGATCAGACTTAGTAGAATGGAATATAGATGGATTAAGTGAGCAAACCATCTTAGACCAAATGTGTAATATGACTATGGCTGCAACTACCTATAAAATGAGGAAAGCTTCCGATAAAGAAGCAGCAATTATGATAACTCAAGGATTTACAGGACAATTAAAAGGTTGGTGGGATAATTTTCTCAACATCCAAGAAAAAGAATTAATTATTAATAGTGTTAAACAAGAAGATCAGTCAACAGATGCTACATCCACTTTAATATATACCATTATTAAGAACTTTGTAGGAGATCCGAGTACTTTTAAAGATAGGATAGGAACTCAACTAATGAATTTAAGATGTCCAACCATGTCTGATTATAGATGGTATAAAGATGTCTTTATGTCAAAAGTTATGATAAGAGATGATGCGCATGCACCTTTCTGGAAAAAAAGATTCGTAGCAGCCTTACCAAAATTATTTTCTGAAAAAGTTTTACAAAAACTACAAATACAGTTCGGGACCCAGATTCCTTATGAATCATTAACTTTTGGACAATTACATAATATAATAGTACAAACAGGTATAGAAATATGCACAGATACCAAGATACAACAGAAAACAAAACAAGAAAGTATCACGGGAAAAAGAGAGCTTGGCACTTTTTGTTATCAATATGGAATAACTCCTGAAAAAGCACCTAGTGGACAGCATAAAATTAAAAAGAAAAAATTTTATAAAAAACCTAAATATAATATAGACAAACCCCTTTATTATGAACAGAAATATTATAAAAAATTCCATAAAACTCCTAAAGGAAAACCTAAATCTTCTAATAAGAAAAAACAAGTGACATGTTGGAAATGTAAAAAACAAGGGCATTATGCTAATAAGTGTACGACAGAACAAAAAATAAATAAAATAGAAAATAAAGAGATTAAACATGCTTTGACAGCAATATTAATCAATTCAGAATCAGAAGAAGAATCAATTTATGATGATTCTTTTGAAACTGAAGATTATTTTATACAACAATTAGATCTTATGACAGAAGAAGAAAGCTCAGAAGGAAATAGTGGGAAAGAAGAACAAAATAATTGTTTAGGAATAGGATTATGTAACTGTAGAAATTGTGAAAAAACTATAAATATTTTAACTAGGGAACAAACCTCTACACTAGTCAAAATAATAGACAGGTTAGAAGATACTCCATTAAGAGACGATTTCATAAAACAATTAGCTGATTTAGTTAAAAAAGAAGAAGAAAGTAAGCAAGAAATAAGACCAACAGAAATAAAAGAAATTTATGATCGTTTTAAAAATCCGCAAGAAAAAGTTTCCCTTAATTCTCTCAAAGAGGAAATAAAAAAGTTAAAAAGAGAAGTTTCAGAATTAAAACAACAAAATATCAATATGGACTATAGATTACTAAAAATAGAAGGAGAAAATATAATAAAAATCCAAGAACAAACTTTACAAAATAATGATAAAAAACCAGAGGAAATTAGTAACATAACAATTTTCGAAAATTATATTAACTTAGGTACAGAAAATTACATAAATGTACTAACTTTATTAGTAAGACAAAAATGGTTTACTACGATAACCTTAATAGTAGGAGAAGAAAAATTTGATTTTATAGCTATGGTAGATTCAGGAGCTGATGTTAATTGTATACAAGAAGGATTAATACCTACAAAATATTATGAAAAAACTACAGAAAGAGTCCTAATGGCTGAAAATGATACGATGACTATAGACTATAAATTATCTAAAGCAAAAATTTGTAAAAATAGAGTATGTTTTGCCACTACATTTTTTCTGGCAAGAAATATATCTCATCAAGTTATATTAGGAAATCCTTTTACTTTATTATTATATCCCTTTAATGTCGATATCGACGGAATAACTTGTACACGAATCCCCAATCATCCTGTTCATTTCGAATTTCTCACTAGACCAAAACAACATGAGCTCAATATGTTACAACACCTATCTACACAAGTTAGAGTTATGGAAACAGAAACAAAACAAGTTAATTGTTTAAGCCAAGAGGAAATTCTAAATCTACCACTCCAAATTAATATTATAGAAAGAAAGACAAGACAAATTAACTATTTAAACCAGGAAGTTACACATAAAAGAATAGAAGAACAATTACAAACTCCAGAAATGCAACATAAAATAAAAGCAATTGAAGAAAAAATTAAGAAGGAATTATGTAGTCTAAACCCCACAGCTTTTCAGCATAGAAAATTACATGAAATATCTTTACCATATGAGGATGGGTTTAATGAAAAAGACATACCAACAAAGGCAAAACCAATACATATGAACAAAGAGTATCTAGAATATTGTAAAAAAGAAATACAAGAATATCTGGATAAGGGACTAATAAGACCTTCAAAATCACCCTGGAGCTGTACAGGCTTTATGTGATGAAAGCATCTGAAATAGAAAGAGGTGCTCCAAGGTTAGTTATCAATTATAAACCTCTAAACAAGGTATTAAAATGGATTAGATATCCCTTACCAAATAAAAGTGATTTAATTAAAAGATTAAATAAAGCAAATATCTTTTCAAAATTTGATTTAAAATCAGGATATTATCAAATCGCTGTAAAAGAAGAAGATAGATATAAAACAGCTTTTATAGTACCCTTTGGACATTATGAATGGAATGTAATGCCTCAAGGATTAAAAAAATGCTCCAAGCGAATTCCAAGAAATAATGAATAATATATTTTACCCGCATATAGAATTTACCATAGTATATCTTGATGACGTATTAGTATACTCAAAAGGAATAAAGCAGCATATATATCATCTAGAAAAATTTATGGATATTATAAAAGAACAAGGATTAGTTTTATCAGAAAAGAAAATAAAAATTTTTACAACTAAAGTAAGGTTTTTAGGATATGAAATTTATCAAGGAACCATAGTACCTATTAAAAGAGCTATAGAATTTGCAAACAAATTTCCAAATGAAATAACTGACAAAAAATAACTCCAAAGATTTTTGGGATGTTTAAATTATGTAGCAGAATTCCTACCTGGAATAAGAGTCACATGCGAGCCTCTTTATAAAAGATTAAGGAAAAATCCACCTCCATGGACAAAAGAAATGACTTCCATAATAATAAAGATAAAAAATGCAATAAAAGAAATACCTTGTATAAGTATACTAGATCCATCAGCTAAATTAATTGTAGAAACAGATGCATCAGAATTAGGATATGGAGGAATTCTTAAACAAATACCTCCTAATAGTTCAAAAAAGCAAATAGTAAAGTATCATTCGGAAATTTAGAACCAGGCTCAAAAGAATTACCCAACAGTCAAAAAAGAAATACTTGCCATAGTATTATGTGTTTCAAAATTTCAAGAAGATTTATTTAACAAAACATTCTTAATTAGAACTGATTGTAAAGCAGCCCCAAATGTTTTAAAAAATGATGTCAAAAATCTGGTTTTAAAACAAATATTTGCAAGATGGCAAGCTATTCTATCATGTTTCGATTTTACTATTGAACATATAAAAGGAGAACTAAATTCTCTTCCTGACTTTCTTACTAGAGAATTTTTGCAGGGAAAAGATGGAACAAAAACCAGCCTCCAGTGAAGATTATGGTCAGCCTTTTGACCAAGTAAAAGAAACAAAATTACCTATTACCCCTATACCAGCAAAACCATTATCATTAAGACCCATGACTATGTCACAGGTTGTAAAAGCATCATCATCATCATCACCTTCTAAGAGCCCTTCAATTACTACTAATAATAAATTCACATTATTGCAACCATCAGATCTCTACAACACTCAACCTTTGAAAGAACAGTTTCCTTACTATGAAAAACCTAATCCTATTAAAATATTAACCATTGAAAAAGAATGGTTCAAAAAAGATAGAAAAACCCTATACAAGACTATTTTCCCAAACACTTTCCATTACATTCCTATTAACCCACAAAAAATCCAAAAATTCTATGAATTCATATTAGTAGACACCGGATCTATTGAATTGACACATTATAGAGACTCCAATATCAAACAGCCTGTTTATTCAAAAATAAAAATCATGAAAATATTATCTCTACAAGAATGGGAATTACCCCCATATCAGTCTAAAAGCTTCTCTTTGAAATTCGAACCTCAAAACTATACCTATTATGATTACCAAGAAGCATGGAACCATATTTTATTCCTATCACCAACTCCCCATTCTTGGTTCATATGGTTCAGGAAGGGGATATCATTACAATTTCCCAAATGGTTCCAATCATGGTTTCAGATTTTGGACCAATAGAAGCCTTCTTCCCGAAAGAAGCCAGCATGGCGTATGAATACTTCAAAAGCAAGTCATCATTTCTACAAGAGTACAAATTCATTTTATTTATAGCAGCTATGGGGATAAGCTGAATTATGACTTGGGAATATGACTCAGCAGCATATGAAGAATGTTCAAGCATACAATATTTGGTAAGGATAATAAAAATAAAGTGGTGGAACAAATATGATATAAATCTCCTGAGTAAAAGAGCTATTGATCAATGGTTAACAACGTCACAAAAGTGACCAGCAATAACAGCCTCAAGCACCACTAATGAACAAATAGCATATAAAAAAGAGACCCAATTCTTAGCACAGAAACGACAAATTATGGCAGCCCTAGCAGCGGCAACCTCAGAAGAAGATATCCAAAACTCACTGCAAGCAATACAAACAGTACCACTTGGAGAAGACGAAGAGGTACAGTCCATCCCAGCTCATTATTATCAAGACTCTCAAGATCCATTTGAAATGTAGAAAGAACTATATATGAAATCAATGTAAAAGCCCAATCATAGAGAAAAATGATTTCTGTAAAAAAAAAAAAGGTAAAAGTAAAAAAGTAAAAGTAAAAAGTAAATGTAGGTAAATAGTAAAAGCAAACAGTAACTGTCGGCAGAACAGTAAATATCGGCAAACAGTAAAAGCAAACAGTACTGTCGGCAAATAGTACCCAAATAGTAATCATTTAGGATCTATAAATACCAAAGGCCTCTCCCATTCAAGATCATCATATACTTGAAAGCTCAAGAATTCTCTCTACTCATATATCTTCTTACCTCATATATTCTCCCAATATTTGTAATCATTATCAAGTTGGTATCAACTTTGCAAGCAATAATAATACAAGTTCATCTCTGTAAGCTTACTATCTTATACTTTCTTTCTCTTATAATTTCTTTATTCTCTTACTTATTATTTCTGTTATTATAACATGAAAGAGTTTCAAAAAAGGCTAGCTTCTTTAACGCTTGTTAGAAGAAGAATGAAAACAAGAGTCATGGCAATACAAAGAAAAATAAGAGAATTAATAACTGAATCTTCAGAACTAACCATAGAAATAAAGATAAACAAGAAAATTATTAAAACCAAAAATTTACTACAACAAATTAAAACCATAAAATCGATAAAAACCATTAGAGAAAGCATTAAGAATAGTATGTACTCTTTGAGAGGTTTTGTAAGTTGTATGGTATGTATGGATGTATGTTACATAACAAAAGTATTTTTGAGCGGTATTGCGGTTTAAAGTTTTAAACAGTCTCATATTTTAGTATTAAATAGTATAAAAGTCGTCGTAATGTCCGAGCTATCAGAGTCGCGCAGCCGGAAGCGTGAGTTTTGGTAGTTGGGGTGTTACATTATGGTATCAGAGCGGTCTTTCTTGTAGAGCCTGAGTAATGGACCGACTATGCTTCGATTACATACTCTGAGCGTTTGTCATGTAATAGGTCTTGTTCGGATAACAAGAATTAGAGCTTTATGCACATGACGGTCTATTGATTAATGCCGTTAGTCTTGCATTGCATAATTCTTGGCATTAATTTTGGCCGGCTTAATACTAGTAAATTATGTATATGAAAGCACTGATGGCTTATCATAGATGTTATACGAGTTTGGAGTAAAGCGAATCACGGGTTTTGGGAATGTTGGAAACTATTTCTCGAGGCTATTCAGTTGTGTGTCTTCAATTCTGTTCGAGTCGACCTGTTCTTTCATATCCTAACTTGAAGTTCTTGTTTGCTAATCCTTTTGAAAAGTAGTTTGATTTTTCAACTCTATTCCTCTGTTCATATACATTCTTGTTTGATCTTAATTGCATATGCTTGTTTGTAATCCTTGTTGCATCTATCTTCCTCTGTTTGAGTTCTTCTTGATTCACGTATTCTTTGATATACTTTTGAACTGTCTTGATGCGCTGTGCTCTTTAAGTCCTTGTTCCGAGTCCATTCTTAGAGAAATTATTGATTCAATTTTTCTCTTATTTGCCAACGATTATAGCCAATTTTGAGATTTTTATAAAAATTTCTGTTGATTAGATATATACTTATCTATATATAAAACTTTGGAAATTCCTTATACAGTTTAACAACTATTTATTTTTAATACCTCGCATGTATTTCTACTGGTTTATGAAACTGCACTTACTTAAAATATAATTTGGCCTTCTAGTAATCTTACTATAGTTCCAATGCACATCTTTATTTGATTATGTATTTGGGGATTTTCCAAAAAAGACTGGAAAGAAAGCATTTTTCGCTTTTATTCCGGTTGATCTTCGTTTGACAAGTTTTGCCTGATTCATTTTAATTGAATTTAATTTAGCATGATACATTGCTTATGCAATTGTTGTCCTTTTGAAAATAGTGGGCTCATATCTTTCCTTTCTAGCATGGACTAACTCCTTAAGTCTGTTTCTATGAATGTCATGCTTGGTTCTGTTTTAATTATTCTTCTACCTCTTGTGAGCACTACAATCAATCACAGCTTCCTTTCTCTTGTGAAACTAATCCTTATATGAGTCAGCTTGATTTGTTCCAATTTCGTGCATCGTTTATTCTCACATTCTCTCTACCAGAGTTTTTAGTTAAAGATTTATCCTTTAGAAATTACTACTGATTGAGCTGTCTCTTCCTATGACTTTTGTACTCTTTTGGATCAATTGGAAGCTTGTTGGATGTCTCATGACTAGTGGATCTTGTTTGAACTACCTTGATTTGATCTCCTTTCTTGTATGGCTTAACTCCTTTTTAAGTACATTCTAATTTTCTTGAATATCATTTTGAGATAGTGATTTCAAGTATACTTTTGGAGTCTTGTTTCAAACTTTGTTTAAAGAAGTTTTGAATTCTCTTTGAAGAAGTTCTAAATGGAATTTATTTTCTGTTTCTTGATTGAGATTGAAACCATTGTTCAATTTTGACAAAGTTATTTTAAAATTGGCATGCGCCATTTTAAATGGAGTTTTGGGAAACTTCCATATTCATCGGAAGCCTGTCCGTTTGTAACGCATCACTTGTTTCCTTTACCAATTTATAAGCAAATTTTTACCTCGGATTTTCTTTTCTAAATATTGTTTAACTTACTTTTTCATCCTTGCGATAATTCTTATACATGCTTGTTTGAATATGAACCTTGAGAATTTTTGAACAAGCATTTGATTTTTTTTCTTCCGAGTTTTATGATTGCCTTTGGTTAGGATGTGTGCCTAACAATCTTTCTAAAATATTTGAGGAAATATTTTAGCGCCTAACCAAACCTGTGTACTTGATGTTTTTAAAACTCTACATGATCTACTTCAACATGAAATTTGTATTAAAGCAAGGCTACGTTTATGCTTTTGTTACTCTCTTGAAGAATGTTTGTTGCTTGACTTTTCTTTTAGGCTGCGAAGTGATTTTTCCGCAAGTTTTTGAATCTCTTATGAACAATGTATTCAGAAGTATTTTTAACCGTGCTCTTGAGTTCTATAAACTTTGTCTTGGGTCTGAGGTATTCTTTTGTGTAAACTTCATACTTCTTCGACTCAGCTTGAAATTGTCTCAAACTAATGCGCTGATCCTTCTTCTTATTGATCCTATTGAATTTCTTTGATCCAAGCGTTATCTTTGAAGTTGTCAATTGAATTGTTTCTAGCAAACTTCATTGCTTGAGCATCCTTGTTTATCTGGAATTGGATACATTCTCTCAAATCTACGAGTATTATCTTTGACAATTGTCTCTCCGTTCTTAATCTTGTATCCTTCTGAGTAGACTCGAGAATTGTTTGATATCCCGTGCGACCTGTAGACGTAGCAATGCGATGCGTTAGTTCTTTAAGACGTGATATGTGTATATGGAAGGTGACGCGGTAGGTGTATCACGTTATGAGTTGTGGGTGTTTTGTTCCTTGCAAACGAGCTTGTGGGTGTTATTATGATTGTCTATGGGGTTGTAAAGTGTTTGATGGAGTTGGAAAGTTTAAGCTTTCAGGTTGATACGAGATTAGTGTGCGGATGTTAAGCATGTCGTCTTAACCCCATCTTGTTTTATAGCCTTCGATACTTTGCTCTATTATCACATGTTTGACCCATGTCATCTTTTGCATTGAGCCTATCTTGTAACGTTTGCTTTGCAATCACACTCTTACATTTGTATCCTTATGCATACAACAATCAAGGTATTTGGAAATCGTATATATTTTTATATGTTGAGATATTTTTGCTTCTTCCTTAAATGTGTTCGAGGGTGAACTGTTATGAAATTTCTTTCGTTTTGTATCAATTTTCGAGGACAAAAATTCTTATAAGGTGTGTAGAATGAAAGACCCAGAACTTTTGAAAAAGGGCTATCATGAGCTAATTTCAAATTCAGTATTTCTGTAGCTTTAATTTCAGAAATTTCTTTATTAAAGAAAATTAAAGCAAGTTTCGATTAATTGAATTTGAAATAAATTGAGGTTATTATCCAATTTTACAATTATTGAATTATTTTCCATATTCAAAATTATAAAATTGGTAGTGGTGAAATAATAAGGATTTTTATATGATTTGGATTAAATAATTAATATTTTAAATATTAATACTGCTACTTTGGAAAATAAAGGATTTAATTAGATTATTTCTAATTATTTGATTTGGACATTTTATTGAAAATAAATTATAAAATTGATAAGCAATAGTATTTTCTATATACAACTAGTGTTGATTTAATTTGGGTTTCAATTACTATATTATTCCCAATTTTATTTAAATTTACCAAAGTGCCCATAATCCTAAGTTTAAAAAATGAAACCCTAGCTCCCTCAAACCCACGCAGCCGCAGCTGCTGCCCCTCTCTACCCTAAACGCACACACCCAGCCATCTGAAGAAGGAAAGAAACCGAAACAGAAGCAGAGAAGGGAGAGGGAGTCTGTGTCGCGCCAGCAGAAGAAGGCAACGGGAGGGAGGAGAACCGCGCTGGCGCGTCGGGCTTCACCACTGCCGTCGCATTGTCGTCATCCCTACAAGCTGCCATCGCGTCACGTCGCCGGATTGCGTGAGGGAGCCGTGTCGTCGTGCCGCCACTATTTGCTAAGAGGAGAGAGAGACGTTGAGACAGAGAGCTACGCGAGGAAGAGGGTGGTCACGGGCCGCCGTCCTTGGGGTTCGCGAACAGAGAACGGCATTGCTGCCACCGCCGCTAGAGCTGCCATGAAGGGGAGCGAGAGGCGGAGAGCTCGCGGTGGGGGAAGGGTCAGGCACCGCCGTGCTGCACGAAGCTATCCCCGCTGTTCCTGACACCGTCAAGCCTCGGACAGCACCGCCGAAGCTTCCTGTGACGCCATTAATCTGCTGTCAAACCATCGCCGCCGCTGTGCTACGATAATGAATCATGGCTGATTGCGAAATATGTTATGAGCCGAATGGTTGACTATGAATTATGAATTTAAGTCGGAATGGCTAAGATGAATATTGATTCATGGCTGAGAATGAATGCATATATGCTGAAATATTGATAATTGTGATTTTGCACTTCCACTATCTGAGGCACGAGTTTTCCTGGGAGAAAGTAGTGGCTAGCCACCATGTGCTCCAGGTGGAGACTCAAGACTCTGCTAACCCTATGTCGTAAGTGTGGCTGGGCACTGTGAAAGTCCCGGATGAGCTCGCCTCCGTGAATATACACCAGTGAGGGTGTTGGATATGGATTATGATTATGATCATGATGATGATCGAGAAATAACTCGAGTTGGGGATGCACGACAGAGGGACAGTCCAATGGTTAGCTACCAGGACTTGTCGAGCTGGCTTTATAATCGACAGATGATATCATTAGCCACTAGGACAAGCATGCATCATATGCATCTATGTGACATTGTTTGGGTGTGAATATTGTACTTGTTTTGCCTTTGTAATTACTTTTGATTATTTGCTAATTGTTCTACTTGCAGTAAATGTTTGTTTGTGCTTGAACTGTCCTACTTGTGTTTGTGACTGGGATTCTGTTGGACCGTGGTGATTGGTTGTTGGTTGGACTGTTTGGGCCTGGGGCCGTGGTTGATCATGATTTGGGCCGAAGGCCATGTTGGTTGGTGTTTCTGGTTTGGAACAAGTATGCAAGACTAATTTGGTTCAGCTTAGATAAACCTTTTGAAAGGCTTTTTGACTTTTCAAGAATTGAACAGTTCCTCTTTCAGAAAAGATTTCAGATTTCTCTTTTATAATAAACCGTTGTTTTTGAAAGATACATAAGGCGGTTACCAATCACTGTAACGATTTTATCTCACATATCCTATTATAGTAATTCTGCAACCCTACGGTGGGAACCCTTTCGAGGATGATGTTCTCACCCCCCCCCTACAATTTCCCCTTTCAGGATATGGACGCAGAAGTCACGAAGAGCTTATCTAGTTGTTGTCGTGATGTTTGTATTGCTTTAGTTATTGTTTACTGTTCCCTCGCCTTTATCTTTATGTATTCTGTAAGAGGGATATGGATTGTATTGGTTAATGCTTGTAAAGTTATTTATATATATACATATATATGTATGTACTCTTTGAGAGTTTTTGTAAGTTGTATGGTATGTATGGATGTATGTTATATAACAAAAGTATTTTTGAGCGGTATTGCGGTTTAAAATTTTAAACAGGCTCATATTTTAGTATTAAATAGTATAAAAGTCGTCGTAATGTCCGAGCTATTAGAGTCGCGCAGCCGGAAGCGTGAGTTTTGGTAGTTTTCAGAAAATATATCTCTGCTTTTAATTTTAGAAACAAAATCAAAAGTTTCGGGTTTAAAGAAATAGCTTTGATGTTATCACAAGTCATCTTAAAAGTGTTTTTCACATGATTATATCTACATACAGGTTGATGAATTTTTTTTTTTTTTGGGTTTGCACTTGGGTATCCATTAGGATGGAAGCCCAATGACTAATCCCTCAAGTATTACAGAGGCACAAAGTGGACGATCCTCCCAAGAAAGTAAATTCCATTTTCATCCTCTAATGAGTATCGAACCCGATAGAGATGGTTAAGGGACACAGACTCTTATCTATCTGTGCCAACTTACATTGGTACAGGTTGATGAATTTATTATAACATTTTTTTTTAGAAAAGAAATCCAATATCTTTGTTTTTGGTCAGGAAAGAAATCCAAATTTTTTTGGTAATAAAAGAAATCCAATGTTAAATCACATTCACCTTTCCTCATGTAGAAAATTAAAATTTAAAAAAGCCCATAAGCCCAGCAACCAAACATAAGGCCCACATCTTCAATTGTTAAAACGGAGTAACAATTATAAACGACTCTTACAAAAAAACAATTATAAATGACTCCACATGCTGGTTTTTTTTTCTGAAATAAATAAAAAAATTATTTCCAAAAACAAATTATTTAAACTTTAATTTCTGATATACGTTTTTTTTTAGAGTTTATGGCAAGTTCGCCGCACCCCTAACGAACTTCACATTAAGTTTCCAACTAAAAACATGGCTGCTCGATGACTAGCCATCCTATGACGGGGCCCGTATTCAGCCTAATCCTAGGATGATGAGAGCGAAGATAGGTCGCCCCGTTAGCTCCAAGATTCGTAACAACATGGATGATGTTGAGCATAGCAGGGAGAAGAGGTGCAGAGTGTGTTGTCAGCTCGATCACACACGAAGAACTTGTACCGCTCTTGACGGTGGAGGGACATTGTCTAGTCAACGTTATTTATAAGTGTCATTTTAGGGTGAATAACTCCTATTGTAAGCGTTGTACCATGTAATTCACTTCGTTTGACAACTTGAAAATGGAATGCATGATTGAACTTTAAAACAATAATATTAATTATAACAAAATCAATATTTTATCAATACTAACTATTGTACATTATACATTTATATGCGTAAAACTCTAAACTATCCTACTAGCCACGACCTCGCCTACCACCACGTGGACCAGGACGTCGTCCATGAGACCTCACATCGAAACATGCACATGTGCCACATGCAGGAGGTTTGACATCTCGCTGTCCTCGTCTGAGCTCTGGGGCCCGGAACAACACCCAATAGCTGCGAGCAGAAGTCCTCAATGGACCATCCATCATGGTGCTGCTCCCACCTACCGATGCAGGCACTAACAGGATTACCTTTGATCCTGAGTCTCAATTGGTACGCCACATCCTGCAGGGTGATAGTCATCTCCTTGCATGGCAGATGAAACATATGGGACTCAGATCTCCATCTCTCTATCAATGCTGACGCCATTGACCAATCATGCTCGAACTCCATCATGTACGCCACATGCTGAAACCCAGCTCGTCTGAGATATGGCCTAATCTACCCAGGCGGGCGTCTCATCGAATTCTGTCTGGTGCGCAAGATTCGAGGCGCCTACCAAACAAAATAAACAAGATAAAAAAAGAGGGTCAACACATAAAATTACAAATTCACATTTTATTACAATATAATAAACAGGAGTGATAAAAGAAGTGTACCACTAGATCAAGTCTGCCTGCAATGTGCTCAGTCTGATCCAACATATAAAGCGTATACTCGTATTCTAATAACTGCTGCTCCATCTAACTACACTCTAGTAGAATAAAATAAAATAAACTGAATTCAGTTCCTTTCACATTAACTAAAATTTTAAAAGACATATTTAAACTAACTAACTGTCTACCTTACATCTTAATCAGTTTATAAACTTACTGATTAATATGTAAACTAGCTACATGATCACATCAACTAACTCTAAACATACTAATAAATAATTAACTAATAACTTAATTTTACTGATTATGTATCATTCTAATCTAATCTAATTACATATTCAACTAACTCTATAAACATACTAATCAATAATTCACTCGTAACTTAATTTTACTAACTATGTATGATTTTAATCTAATCTAACTACATATTCAACTAATTAACATCTAACTTATAACTTAAATTAACTATTCCAACTAAACCAACTAATAATTAACTAATAAGTTACTCTAACTAACATGTTATAAACAGTAAACAATAGCTATACTTAAAAACAATAACATAAAAAATCTAACTAACATATTATATACTCTAACTAACATATTATATACTGACTTGAAATTAAGAATCTAGTAGATAAAAGACTTTATGGACATCGATAGAAAATCTTGTAGAGAAGATTCTGAAAATGACAAACGAAAAAGGAAGAAAGAAAATTTGAAAGAGAAAATAGTTGAAAGCGACAAACTAAATAGCTCCACAGTTTATATAGTATAGCGAACTCAACGTGAAATTCGTCGAGGGTATGGCAAACTTGCTCTAAGCTCCAAAAAAAATATATCTCAAAAATTAAAGTTCAAATAATTTGTTTTTGAAGATAAAGTTTTTTTTTATTTATTTCCAAAAAAAAAAAAAAACCCACATACTAATCTTTGAAGTTGTTTCTCTGAAACATATTTTTTAATACTTATTTAGATGCTTTTAAGACAAGTTGTTAAAAAAAATATTTTTTAAATAAAAAATATTTTTTTATTTCTTAGCGTATTAGACAAAATTTTAATGATAAAAATAAAAAATATCTTTTAAAAATTATAATTTATACTTATAAAAAAAATTTAATTAAAAAAGATATTTTAATATAATAAATAAACAAAAAATATTTTTATATAAAATATTTAAATATAAAATTATTTTTATTAAGATCATTAAAAAATCCCAAACAAACTCTTAAAGGGAGATAACTATCCACGTGTCATAAAACTATATGGTACAGATGAATCTAAGTAAATGATAGAACGACCCAATATAAAAAAGTGTTAATGTCTGTACAAATGTCAGTTAATTAGCAATGACGGTGTTGGTTAAATGATTAGCACCTCAAGACTTCTTTACAACTTTCGTCTCAAAATTTCAAAAAATCTACGACCCATCGTCATCCGCAAGCCGCTGATAAATAGTGAATACAAAAAGCTATAAACTCTTACTTTTTTCTTTTATTAATTATCCAAAAATAAATTAAAAAAATTTGCATTCTATTTTAATTTTAACTATACGTAAATATACAAATTAGAAAAATAGTTTGCGTTTCTCATTTGATCCCAGCAAAACTAACTTTGAGGAGAAAGAAGAAAAAACGCTTTCTTTTCTGACTCTAGATTATAATTCCAGGTATTTCATGCCTTCTGTCATCCAATTAAGGTTTTCCATTCTTGTCTTTCTGAATTTTTCACATGCAGTTCAAAGGGATTGCGAGAAAAAAGTATTCTCAAATTAGATTTTCACCATTTCATATAAATTTAAATTATGAATTTGTGCTATTTTTTTTCTTTTGTGCATTTTTTCAGTGGATGCCAGAAAATAATAATTAAAGAATTGAATTACACTTGAATTATCTTAGAATATCATTATTTAAATTTGGAAGGAGAATTATTGAAATTTTATTTTTGAATCTTTTTTTTTTTCGAATTTTGAAGTAGAGTTTTACTGTTGATTATGATTATGGTGATTGCATAGTTGAGTTTGTGAATGTGTGGGGTGGTTGTGGCAATGATAGGAAAATTTTAAAACTGAATAGTGTGATTGGTGCTATTTATAGGAGTGCCTGCAATGTATGTGCCTGTGGCTCATTCAGCCACACCTGAGGTTGGATTTCCTAATGAAAGTGGGATTTCCGTTGTGACTCTGGATCAAATTCCACGGTGGATTGATGCTGAGCAATCTGTGGGACATGATGATAATGGAGATTCATCATTTTCTAATCCGTACTTTCCGGATCCTTTGACTTCCCAATCAGAAGCCGACAGTGGTGGCATTGGCTCTGTGTCGAGGTTTCCTGTTGACAATGAAGTTAATTTGAAGATATACCTGTGGAGGGGAAATCCGTGGAACCTTGAGGTGGATGCCGTGGTCAATTCAACAAATGAGGTAAGATATTATTTCTTGTTTATTGTTATTTGTTATCATTGTCATTATTGTTTTGTTTAGTGCTACAGTATAAGTGTTTAACATTGTTTATGTGGGTAATTATAGAATTTGGCAACTAGGTAAGATAAAATTAGGAAGGAATGATTAAAAATAAAATTGTCCTTATTGTGGTGAAACCAAAATAACGATACAATCTCATCTAAATTGGGTTGGACATGTCTAGAGAAGACTGGTAGAATATATGGTAAGGACAATAGATTAGGTGGAGAGCAATTTAACAACTAGAGGTAGAAGAAGATCAAGGGGAAAAATGGCTTTAAAGATGAACATGATTTACGTTAGGATACTATAGCTTCATTACCATATAGTGGATGATACCTAGTGGAATAAGGTTTAGTTCTTGGTTATTGCAATGCCCGAGTTACCATCTTGTGTCGTCTTTTTCTTTTGACAACAATTTGTGCAGTTCAAAATAGGACAATAAGGGCTTGAGAAGGAACTTATGCTTATTTATAGAGGCGCTTGCTCTCTTTTTGGTTTTCAATGAAGTAGAATTCTAGGTTAGTGATGATTCTATTGCTGATAAATAATGGTACCTTACGTCGTGCCCTTTATCCAATAAACTTAACCAAATGCTAATTTATATTTTCCATTAACAATAGTTAACCTGTTACTTGTGTTTACTTGTGGCCAAGGGAATTTGGTTGAATATAAGTGATCTCAAGTTTTCTTCACATTGTCTATCCTAAACCATAGACCATTATAATTATGCAATATTATAATGATATTATAAGACCTCTAGTAAATATGAGGAATCTATATTACAATTAGTTTTTTCACCTGGTTTCATTCTTTGACACAGGTCATGGATGAAGCACACAGCAGCGCTGGGCTGCATGCTGCAGCTGGACCTGGTCTTGCAGAAGAGTGCGCAACTTTGGTATAGATCACATTAATTACTTTGCAAAACTGTTTTGTCATGTGGTCATTATTGATGACATTTGAGCTTATAATTGTAATGATCAAAGATATGTGTTGAACATATGAGTGTGGTTGTACTAGATGAGTAATCCTAAAGATAAAGTGCAATTAAGAATGACTACTTAGACAAGAAGTAGGATTGACACCGTTTGAGATTTGAGAAGTAGATTCACGCCTAAGATGGTTAAGACATTCAAAAAAGACCAATAGAAGCCATTTAGGCATGATAGACGGTGCAGAACATTTAGAGGTAGAGAAGACCAAGAAGATCCCTGATAAGTAAAAAAAAAATATGAAGGACTCGGTTCTAAGTGCCAGTTTTGAAAACTTGGTTTTTGAAAAAACAAAATGGCATTGTTGATTCATACGAGAAAACCCTCTTGTTATTGTTGTTTGAGCCAGGAGTTTGATAGGAAGAATGGCTAAGATGTAAGCATTGCATCAGTATTAAGTATTGTTACTATAGTGCCTTAACATCTTTATGGATTGATATTGCACGTCTTTATTCTTGATAGGGTGGATGCCGAACGGGGATGGCTAAAGCTACCTGTGCATATGACCTTCCTGCAAGGTTTGTGTATTAGCCTCTTACAATCACTTGTTAAGTAAAATTAGAGCAATGTTAGTTAGCAATATTTTCTTCTCATGTGTTTTGTTCGGAGACGGTTAACCATTTGTTAATCTGCACAAGTTATTTCAATATACTCTACTGTTTTTTCATAAATTTATATTTCTTTCTTATTTGAATGCATCATACTACACTATTGCAGTCTCTTGCACAAAATTAAGTTTCCATCCATATGTTGTCTTATGCCTTTTATTAATTTCTCGCAGAAAAGTTATTCATACTGTTGGGCCAAAGTATGCCGTGAAGTACCACACTGCTGCTGAAAATGCTTTAAGTCATTGCTATCGGTCTTGCTTGGAGGTTCTAATTGAAAATGGCCTTCAAAGGTTTTAGTTTCAAATTTTATGTCAATTTGTTAGGGACTTGGGTATTATGGGTTGCCTAAAGTCTCACATCGACTAGTATGGGATTCTTGATGTTGTATTTAAGAAGAGTGGTTCTTCCCCTTTAATAGCTAGCTTTTAAGGTGTGGTTTTTCATTTTACTTAGGTATTTGACAGTGGTATTAAAGCTTGGGTTATTAGCACCATGAAAAGGGCTACCTATGGGTTGGATTAAAGTGAATACTAAATAGCAAATATTGGGAGTATGGATGCTTGATGTTATCATTAAGTAGTTCTTCCCCCTTAATAGCTAGCTGTTAAAGTGCGGTTTTCCATTTTACTTTAGTACTAAACACAATTTTTCTAGAAATAGTTATTACTATGGAACCTCCAATGTTACTTCAATGATCTAAAACTTGCTTCTTCTATGCCATATATCAGCATTGCTTTCGGCTGTATTTATACAGAGGCAAAGAATTATCCTCGTGAACCGGCTGCACATGTAGCTATAAGTGAGTTGTTTTCTTGTAAATTTACTGTTTTGTATGATTTTGATTATATTTATATTTTGGGAATTCAATTTAAACTGCTTTTGAAGATATAATATATGATTCTTGTTCCATACTATTTTAGGGACTTAGGTACTATGGGGTGTCTAAATTTTCACACCAAGTAGTATGAGATTACTTTTTTATTTTAAAGTGTGGTTCCTCACTTTTCTTGAATATTTAACATCAAAATAACAGGTGTTGCTGGCAATAACCTGAAAAATAGCATATATAGGCATAATTTACCCTACTCCCCAACCCCCCTCCCCAAACAAAAGAAGCTCTTACCTCATGAAGTTGTCGATCAATTTATTGTTGTTGCTTAATGTTATTTTATTTTATTTTTCCATTTAATGAGTGGCATTAAGATTAACAATTGAGAGCATGACAAGGTTCTGCATGACTGGGAAATAAAATACATTTTCAAGACCTAATTTGTGCTTGATTGCACCATTGTACACAATTTTGAAAACCTTCTACTTATTTAATCAAGCCATGGTGAACCTATGTACTATATTGTATGATTTTCAATGTTGATAACCTGGTATCATTATACTATAGCTTTCTTCTTGTGCCTTTTTATTCAGGGACTGTTCGACGATTTCTCGAGAAGCAGAAAGACAACGTAACTGCTGTTGTATTTTGTACTACCAGTACAATGGATACCGAGATATATAAGAGGTTCTTTGTTTCTCTATTGTTGATACCTAACTTATTTTGAGCGACATGAACTTCCCAAAAGTATGTGGAAATGTCTATTTGCGTTTCTATATTCGGTGTTATGTTACTTATTTGTTCTTACCTTTATTTTGTTTCTACTTAGGTTACTTCCACTTTACTTTCCACGGGATAAACATGAAGAGGAGGTAGCTTTGTTAAAGCTTCCTGCAGATGTTGGGGATGAGAATGGAGAGACTGTCATAGATGAGCGTAAAATCAGAATCAAGCCTTTACCTAAGAAACAAGTTCGAAGACCTCCTGAACCTCCAGCTGATGTTCCTGTTAGTGATATAGGCACAATTCGTAGGTTAGTGAATTCTAAACTTTTAAAGAGATTTCTTCATAATCTATTTCTTTTCTACATAACTCAGTGTGTTGCACTGTATACCAATACCTGAATTCACATTAACAATATGAACATAGATAAACAGTGGATTTTCACTGAGCTTGATATGATTAACATAATGTTACATTTGTGTACAGCTTTCACTTTATTTCTCTGAATAATATTGCATCATATAACTAAAGTACATCTGCATGAGACATTTGTGAAAACATTTTCATGCAAACCCTAACATTCAGGATTAACAATGGCCACGATAATTTATTGCTAGCTATTTTAATATCCATTCAGCATCTCTAAAAGTACGAAAGGTGCATAAAAACTTGCCAAAATAAAGTTTTGTTTTCTCCTTCCAGTTTACAAGTTGCTCTTACACTGGTTTTTATGTTCGTACATGACAGTATAAATTGCTGCTACTAACGTTTTGTTTAAGTTTTTTCTTTGTTTGATTAAACACCATATCCATTTTTATTGAACTATTATAGGACTTCATCATATTTGGATTCATTTTTGGATCCTGCCTTCATGTCTTTGATTAAAGACCCTGATGAAAGACGTCTGGAGCAGTGGGAGAAAACTGTTAAAGCCCAAAATGGCTGGAATTTTACTAAATTTCTTGGACTTGGCGAGCTTGGTGGACCTCCATTGTCTGCTGCCGAAGAATATTCTCTACACTCAAGATATCTTTCTAAAGCAAATTCCTTAAATCTTTCTGAAATAGCAGAGATGAAAATTATGTATGTATCCTATTTTCATTATCACATATGTTAGATTTATTAGTTTCTAATTGCTACGAAGTCTCTAGGGTAAAAGTTTTCTGATTTTTGGAGTCTTATATAATGATGGTATTCATGTTCTTTTGTACGATTTTATCCAAAACAATGGTGTTCATTCGCTAAAGAGAGGAAACGATATGGATAACAATTAATTCTCATTAGATTTCAATCATAGATTAAAAAATATAATAAAATCTCTATTTTTTTAATTATCCTATTAAAGTATGAAGATTTTATGCAATTTTTAAGATTGATAATAGGCCTAATTTTAGAGGCATTTATGTTTGTCAGCTACCGTGGAGGTGTAGACAGTGAGGGTCGTCCTGTCATGGTTGTTGTGGGGGCTCACTTTTTGCTCAGATGCCTTGATTTGGATCGATTTGTGCTCTACGTTGTGAAGGTGATTTGGTCTGATTATACCAATTGTCTTGGCATATTTAAGTTTTCCAATTAAGCCATTAAAAATGTTTCAATATCTAATATTGTGAATGTTATTTCTCTTCACAAATCATATATGGCCATAAGTTTTAACTCCTATGTTATTTCCTCTTCCCTTTTTTACTCTTCAAATATAATTAAAATTATCTTAATGTTAAATTTCAGGAGTTTGAGCCTATAATACAGAAGCCGTATACTATTGTCTACTTCCACTCTGCTGCATCACTACAGATGTAAGTGTTAGAGAGTTTTCTTTTGGGGAAAAATGGATCCTGTAAAATAAAACTACTAGAGAACAAGTTATATTTTATGAAGTATTTGTTTTCCATGTAGGTTGTTTTATGAAACTTTATGTACATTAGTATTCCTAAAATTAGTTGCTTCAAATTTGTTTACAGTATATTTTCCTATATAGGCAACCAAACTTAGGATGGATGAGAAGATTACAACAAATACTTGGTCGGAAGCACCAGCGGAACCTACATGTATGTACATATGTTTGTCTTCCTAATATATGTTTTTATTTTGCCATGCATTACTGTTGAACATTTGTTCTTTATATTCTGACAGGCGGTATATGTCCTTCACCCATCTTTGGGGCTAAAAGTAGCTGTATTTGCGCTCCAGTTGCTCGTGGACAATATGGTAAATTATGCATCAAAATTATTTCGTTGAACTCAAACTTGCATAACATTTGCAGGATATCCAAATGCTTAGTCATTGTTGATGAACTTTCAGGCATGGAAGAAAGTGGTATATGTTGATAGACTATTGCAGCTCTTCCGATACGTCCCTCGTGAGCAATTGACCATTCCAGATTTTGTGTTCCAGTTGAGTTTTGTTATTTGTTCTCCTAGTCATCAGTATTTGTTTTGTTCATAATTTTGTTCATAAAACATGCAGTTTCAAGTTATGTTTGGTAAGTGTTTCAAAGAAGAAACAAGACAGAATGGTTTTTTATTTGGGTTTCCACTATCAGTTTTTCCATGGAGAGAAAATTGAGAAAATTGTCTCAAGACAAACATTTTGCTTGTTTTTATAATTGTCCAGAAATACTTACCAAATGGAATCTTAAGAGTATATTTGATTTAGGAGTAAAAAAAGGGGATGAAAGTTTTCATTGATGAGCATCATGTTTAAAAATTTCACCCTATTTTTTACACAACCAAACATAACTTCAATTTATACCTCTTGAAATTTTGCTTTACACCAACGAATAAAATTTATTTTGGTGTTTTTCTTCACATAGGCATGATTTAGAAGTGAATGGAGGAAAGGGTCTCATGGTAGATCCAAGAACAAAGTATGTTTATCACAGACCATGAACATGTCATCATGTGCAGTGCCAATCATCAATAGATGATGATAGTCTGATAGATAAGTGTCAGCTATTGTTACTTCATTATTTGTCTTGTCCCATTATTATAGGGAGTGAGAAGAGGATCTATTTGCGATGTCCATTGAGAAATTGTCTTTTGTTTCTTCAATTTTTTTGAAGCAATGATAAGTTTCTATGTAAGTAAAAAATAAATATTATGAATAAAATTCAAAGTGATTTTTTTTTTCTGTATTATTTGAAGGTGGCTGATTATTGGCTCTTAAAATAAAAAAATTTTGAATAAAATCTGGCTTTGAGGATTCTCGTTTTTCTCTCAATATTCTTAATTTCTTATATTAACTAATCCATATGGTAGACTCTTTTTGCTGTGATTTGGCATGAAGTCATCATTTAGCTTCTCCTTTTTTTCTTTTTTTTTTTTTGTGGTCATGGGTAGGCCTGAAACAGACCCGACCCGGAAAAAACCCACCCAAAAAAATTCAAAACAGTACAGCGTACTCTCTCTCCCTCCCAATCCTTGGATTTTTCCCAAAATATTAGAACCCTATACGTGCTTCAACAGCCTATGACAATCTTTCTTATCTTGATGGCCATATTGTTTGTGCTTGATGCCATGTCGACGGAATAAGCTCCCACCAAAGATGCTGAAATTGGAACTGATTTAACTGTACGGGAATCTTCGTCGCTAACACTCAGAGAATTTTCTTGGAATAAGCTTCTCTTTTGTTTTGTTTCTTCATTTTGGAATTATCAATTTTTGTTTTAAATGAATATATTAGGTCATCAAATGCAATCTATCAAATAATTCAATAATTTTTGTGACTAAGAAATCAAGTTATGTAGCCAATCATTTTTCCTCCTTGCATCATATGCCATTTAAACACTAAATATTGAATTTTAATCCTTTAATTTCAGTTGTCTTAGCAGGATTACACGAGAAACAAAAAGACAAAAATGTGAAACAAACACCCCCAATCAATTCATATTGTGGTTCAAGATAAAACTACAGTAAATATATGCTTTTTGCCTTTGAAATTTTGAAAAAAAAAATTCAAAAATATTTTTAACATTTAATTTGTTTCATTTTATTCCTATTATTACAAATACGTCAATTATATCCTTAGGTTAACATTGTTAATGAAAATGCTTTCATGACAATTCTACGCACACACTGGCGTACGATTTCAATGTCACATATCAATTTCTAGAGATATAATTGACATATGATGAAATGTTAAATATAAAATTAAAACCAAATATTAGGGTTTAGGATAAAATATATACTTATGATCGGTGGCGGATCCAGAAATCATATAAAGAAGGGACCGGAAACAAAAAATTGAAAGTGCCTTTAGTTTTAAAAAAAAAATTTAATTATATATTTTAATATTATTCTAAACTAAAATTAATTTTAAAAAAAATCATTTATATCAATTTTTTTCATAAAATTATAATTTTTATCCTTATTATAAAAGATATAGCATAAATAATATAAACTTGTTTCTCTAATACTTTTAATATATGTCTTTAAAATAAATTAGTGAATATAATATATAAGATATACTCATATTAATAAAGAATTTACTTTATATATTTTGATTTTAATATCATAAAAAATAAAATTTAATCTAATTTATTTTTATGTATAAATGTTTTTATTACATTCAATTAGGAATTATTATAAAACTAAAGTATTTTTATATGATAAATAGATGGAAGGATTACAAAAAAGAAAAAAAATTAGAAAGAACAAAAGAAAATAAATTTAAAATGCATGAAATGGGATTTAAACCTATATTTTGGAGTATCAAATATCTCTTTTCAACCACTAAATTAATATATGTATTGTGAAAAATTTTAGCCATCATATAAAATATATTTTAAGTTTTAAAAATTCAGGAGGCCATGGTCCATAGTTGTCCCCCTAAATCTGCCTCTGCTTATGATCTAATATATAATTTTGTAAATTAAAATAATATTAAGAATTTTCTAAAACATACAATTTTTTTTAAAACTCCTCTAATATGGTAAACCTTTTTATTCTCTAAGCTATGTTTGCATTTGTTTGTATAAAAAGTGTTCAAAACACAATTCAATCCATATTCTTAGTTTTAGCGACAAAAATCCAGATGAAGAAAACCTCTAATCACCTTGCTGAAGGATAATCTCTCAACATATCACTGTTATTTGATGATGGCAACTATCTATATTAAAGAGACAAAATGAGACTCTTCATTGAGTTCACTAATCTTGACATGTGAAACGTAGCTGAGAATGGGAACAATATTCCAACTCAACTATTGGTGAGCATGAAAAATCTACCAGAATAGTAATTTCTAAGGATAGGCGGTCTGACATAAAACAAAGGTCCAACTTAATTCTAGGTCAGAATATCTCCTGATCTAGCTCTTGCCCAAGTCTAAGTACTGATACTACACCAGAGATTTTGGATAAAATAAAGATGCAACATAAAAGAACACAAGTCAAGAAAACCAATATCAACATCTTGGTTAGAGAATATGAAGATTGCAAGATGAAGGAAGGTGTAAACATTGATGAGATGTTCACTAGATTTATGAGTATTGTTAACTAAAAGAAATCTGAGTTACACAATTAGTAATTCTAAGTTAGTTCAGAAGATTCTCATAAACTTATCCAAGAAATGACTACCCATGGTAATGGCCATATAACAAGCAAAGAATCTAAAAACTCAGTCTAAATGAATAGTTTAGTTCGTTAAGATGAATATGAAAGTTTTATGAATCTGTTTAAGACTTCTTGGGCTAATTTGTAAATGTAGAAAAATTAAATCAAGATAGGTAAATTTCAAATATTGAGAGAAAAACTTTTATGAATATGTCCTAAAGTGAAAAGTGAGAGCAAGATTGATAATTACTAAGAAAAATGCTTAAAATACTTACGAATACAACTTAGGGGTTAAAATAAGGAAGATTTGGGAATAAAAAGTGATGCATCCAAAAAGAGAAAGGAAATAGAAGTGAGAAGGATGTAGAGATCTAAATAGATAACATAGAGTAAATTAGTGAAAAAAAGTAGACAAAAGTATAATGAAAAATAGTTCTGGAATAAAAATATAAATATAGAAAGTTTAATTTGAAGGCAAAACTATAATTATGATCAAGTTTAGGAGAAAAATTGATACTATGATAAAATATAGGCATTGTAACACCCTAATTACCCTAAGTCTTACTTCATGCTGTAAAGCAAAGGTTAATCAGAGGTCACGACAATTCTACGGCTTATACATTAATATATATAAAAGGAAATAATAATTCTAGAAGTCTGATGAAGGAATAAGCTCAAAAACTGAGATACAAAAGCGCGAAGCGTTCACACGAGGCTAAAAGCGTAAAAGACAAGATACAGATACAAGATAGCAAAATATAATTAGATATGAAAATATAATAGTCATAAGGAACTAGCCTCAGCCCACAAAATTTAGGCCAACTAGTTATAAACAGACAATATAGAGTTTTGAAAAGTAAAACAGCATATACAATATTTCTCTCAAAGTAAGCCTCTAAGGCAAATATAAATACAACAGAGAGAGGGAACTAATCAAAATAACCAAAATAACTCCAAAATGAGATAAGGATTCTCCGCTCTGTCACCATCATATAATTCACCGAGGTGGGTTACGACCTGCATTTAAAAAACAATAACAAAGTATGGAATGAGAACCAGAGGTTCTCATTATAGTAATAGTGCCCAGTAATGTAAGATGTAAGACCCCGGGATGCTAGAGGCAATCCTAGAGCTTCATATCAATCATAAGATTAAACTTAAAGCATAACTAAATATAAAACCATCACTTTAAAAACCATAATGAAAATAAAAGGAATCTAACTTAGGGATTTTCTACTCTAACATATCCACCGCTGTCCCACAGCCTCTGCCAGCCTAACCTCCATGCGATCCCATCGTCACTGCCTACCGAGCCTCCTCAATCCCAGTAGAAAGTACAAATAATTGCATACAAGTAATACACAAGTAATTATCAATTATCAAATAATTCAAGAAGCAATTAAGCATGTTATACAAATAGGCAAACAATGCAAGTAAACAAAGCAAACAACCATACAGAAGATGCACATGATGAATGCCTGCCCTATTGACTGTGATATCACATTGTCAGTTCAACTGCCAACCTGATACATCCCTCTAGGATGTTGCCTTTCGGTCACGAATAAAAGGGGTACCACTAGGGATATCGTGCCCAGTACACAGTCTAGGGATATAGTGCCCGCGCACACTCTTGTGATTCCGATAGGATGCAATCGGGATACTCTGCCACATACCTCAAATCTCAACGTAAGCGGGACTAACCACAACCCTTACGCCGCGACCTCGACAAGCGGGATTAACCAACCATCCTTGCCAGGCGCATAGCGTCTCATCAATCTTAGTGTAAAACAGTAATTCAGTGGTTTTCAGAATTCATTTTTAGTATTCAGTCCACCCCGAGTCCTAGACTCATCTCAACCATCATCAAGTCCATAGCTCCACAAAATTCATCATACTAATCATCTCTACAGTACTCTATCACTTCACGTACTAGTCCACCATCAGTACTCCAGAATCCTAAGGTTTCGTCTTCTAAATTTTTTACCTGAACTTGTCTAATTAACCTTCTTATAGTATCTTCTATGTTTCAAAGCCTAAAGACAAGCCACGACACCCTAGATAAGCTTTACGGAAGTTCACAAGTTTGCTGGGAAGGTAAAACAGTTAAAAACAAGGTTTTCTTAGAAAAACAGGACAGTGTGCATACGCATAGAGGTGTGCGTACGCACAGAAGATAAAAGTTTTCATTTTAAATGCACGCACAGATACGTCCGAATGCCCTCAACAGAATACACTTCCCAACGTGTGCGTGCGCACAATGTTGTGCGCATGAACAACTTGCGAAATTCGCACGGTATGTGTGCGCACGAGAGTGTGCTAGCGCTCCCAACAGTAGGCATCTCCCTGTATGTGCGTGCACACCAGAGTGTGCATACGCACGTTTCCAAAAATTTACAAGGTGTGCGTACGCACAAGTCAAAACGTTAGCCACTATTTAGAGCACGCGCACAGCAGTGTGCGTGCGCACACATACCAGAACTTATAATTTCTGCAATATCACAGAAATCAGATTTTTGACACCAACTTCCAATGATCATATCTTTTTCTACAAAATTCTAATTTCTATGAAATCAATACCGTTTTAAAGCTCTTCGAATTATCTTTAATTTGATACAAAATTCATTCAGTTTCAAAAACTGAAACTCAAGATATGATCCGTCAAAGTTCATCAAAAATCCATTTTTACCAAAAATATCTAAACCTCAATTTTACCAAACTCTCAATCCAAAATCAGTTATTCCACATTCAAAATAGACCTAATGTACCTATATTATCTTCACATACCTTTTCATCATTCTATAACTTATCAATATGCAATTTCACCAATTTCACCTAAAAATCCTCATTTTCATTCCTCCAATTCTCAATTATTATACTCAAAGTATCATTTTCCCTACCCTCATCATTTATCAACATCAATAAGCTTCACAATATATTATCAATACTCAAAATCTTCATTCTCAACTTCAATTTCAATAATCAGCCACAACATCAAAGTTCAACATCACAATTCATCAAAATCAACAATGCCATCATACATTATCAATTCAACAATTTCCAACACTCAATTCATTCCTATCCTAAAGTCCACTAGTCTAAGTGTCCAGAAATATTACATATTACATAGAGGAAATCGAAATCATACCTTGGCCAATTCCCAATATGCACAACACACCAAATCCTCAACCAATATCAACAAGTCAAGCCACCAAGTCCACTTTCAAGCAATTCAAGTCACCAATATACTCCACACAACACCAATTCAAGCTAGAAATTGTACAAATTCTATAAATCAAACCTAGGGTTTCATATATACACAAAACCACAAGAGAATCAAGTATGCTCACCTTACCCAACGTTGATTGGGTCAAAACCCAATAGGAATCAAGTGTTAGAGTGTACCTAAACACCCAAAATTACAAAATTCACTCAACAACTAAAGCCAAATTTTTGAAATTCTTAAGGGCTGAAAACTGGGCTGGGATTTTCGAGAAGCTTACCACAATACCTAGCTAGAAGTGACGGGCTCGGCGAGAGCTCGCTTGACCGCAAACGGCTTGTCAATCAAAGCACCGTAGCTCGAGTTATGACTAAAAGAGTGATGAAGTGAATAGTAACTCTTCTCTCCCCTTTCACTCTTAACCTAGCAGCTGAGATTTATGTTTATGAGAGGTGAATGAGCTGAATGGCCTTCACTTATGAGTATTTATATGTTGGGCTTGGGTCCAACTTGGGTCCGGTCTAACTCGTTAGCATTTTTTACCAAACTTTTAAAATTAGCGCTCGGTTTTTAACTATAATTAATTTTTTAAGTTTTTCTACCGTTTTTATCATTCTTGCACAGTACGGGACAGACTTAAGCCAGTACTGCCGGCTAATTTATTGGTACGCGTTTTTACGTAATTTTTTGCAAAAAATTATATTTTTTAACTCAGAAAAATCTATTGAGTCCAAAAATTATATTTAAATTTTTAATTAATATTCTAAAATTTTAGATCCTGTTTTAGACAATTAATTTAATTTAATCAAACGACTAATTAATAGCGATTCTTACAGCCATAAGATAGTGGTTAAGATAAAATTCAGGAATAAAAGTGTAATTGTGAAATTTAGGGTGAAATGGTTATTAGGATAAAAAAGATTAAAATAATAAAAAGCTATGATATATAAGGGTAAAACAATAATTAAAAAGAAGGTCAAAGACAAAAAAGTAATTTTTGAAACACTGAGAACATAAATCATGACGTAAAGGATTGACGGCAAATCAATAACTTTGAAGCTTTTAATGATATAAAAATTATTTTATAAAAGATTGGGTGGTAAGATGATAATTTTAAAATCTAAAGGATATAAACATTATTTTTATAAAAGACTAAAGACAAAATGATAATTAAAAATAAGAAAGGATTGAATTGGTAAAATTCTAAAAGATTAAAGACAAAAGGATTCTTTAAAGAAAGTGAAAGAATTCATTACAAATAAATGAACCTAAAATCTTTATTATTAAAATAGAGTTAGAAATTAAGATTTTAGAATGATCATCCTTTCTAATCATATGTCTCGCAAAAATAGCGGTTTCATCCCATTTGCTTAGTGTTTGATTGAGTGTGTGGGACACCCATTGATTGTTTGAACAATGTTTTTCAATTGTTAGCATATTGTCAAGTTCTGCGATGATTATTGTTAGTTGTCAGAATATGCATGACTTTATCCATTAGATACGTATGTAAAAAGCTATATCTACGCTTGTTCCCAGATAATGTCGGTTCGTAAGTAGTTAACCAACAAGTGATTGATATTTGCAGCATATTTTCTGTGATTGCTCTCCATGATGCTATTCTATGGCTTGTTTGTGTTTGATTGTTACCACTATTTGATTTTATAAGGCGAATGATATAGAAGGACAAAGACTGTAGACCTAAGGATAGCCTACAATAGGCGAGATTGTTTCGATAAACCCTAGCACATGAGTTGCCCTATTATCTCTCCTATTAGTACCATGTTAGAGACCGTAGATTCTCACCCCTTTTCCTTTAACTGTTCTCTACATGAGACATTGGCGGTAGTGTTTTTAGAGTTGTTGGAACTGTCCACCCATAAGAACATAGGCTTCGAAATCACATTCGTTTGGGACGGAATTCATATTCGTGTGTGCACCCTTCACGACCAACCTTTCTCTTTTTCGCTCCTTACTCCTTCCTTCTATCCAGATTCATCGTATGAGTTTTCTCTCGATGCATTGCAACTTGAAGGACCTTACCATCCATCCTCCTTTCAATTGGAGTCTCTTCCAGACCCTTTGTCCAAGTTACAGCCAGAGCCACAACCATCCCCTTGCCTATAAAGTAGTTAGTGGACCAGTTCAGAATTTTGAGAGACATTCCTAGACACATCTGATCAAAACGACGCTGTGAAACTAGGGAGTAAGGGAAATACTAAATAGTCACGGATCATGTGACGTTCGTAAGAGTATGTAAGACCCCTAATTTTGAAAAGTTATTAATAAATTATTTATGATCTATTATATTTATTTAAGATTAAATTTTTAGAAATTTTTATATAAAAGTTGAGTAAACTCTTATTTATTATTTAGAGTTCTTATAATTGAAAAATAGTAAATATTTTATATGCCTTAATTTTAAAAATTTATATTTTTAATCTTATTTTATCAATAAAAGAGAATTAATTTACTTATCTCTAATTTTTATTTAATTAGCATTTAATTAAAACTAATTTACAAATTTGTAATTGAAAGGTATTTTAAAGATGGATATTTTATATTTAATTTGATTTTAATTTATTATTCTATCTTTTTATTTATTTTATAAAATTACAGTACTACACCTAAAATTTTAATAAAAATGCCTAAACTAACCCACACCACCCCAAATCCTAATTACACTCACTCACCTTCTCCCACTCTGACCCACACACATGCTAAACCCCTCACTCACTCGGTCACAGACCCACACACAACACACACTAAACACAAACCTAACATAGCAGCTGAAAGGAAGAAAGAAAAAAAAGAAAAGAAAGAAAGGGAGAAAGAAGAAGGGGGAGAGCTGTAGCGGGGGAGAAGAGAAGAGGGGGAGGATGGCACCGGCCGGAATCACTGCCACCGCACCATCGAAAGACCAGAGGAGATATGAGAGTGAGAGAAAGAGCTCGGAGTTGAGGGAGCAGAGGAGCCGCGCCACCGCTGCACACGCGTCGCCGCCGTCGTCCTCACCACGCCACCGTGTCCTCACCATGCCACCGTCATCCATGGGAGAAGCCAAAGAGAGAGAGTACACGAAGAGAGAGAGTGCACAAAAAGAGAGGGAGCCGGTTCTGCCTCCACCGCCGAGTACAGCCGTCGTCGCTTGCTCTGTCGCCGCTCCTAGAGGTGGGTGGCCGAGTCTCTGCCGTCGAAAACCGCCACTGAAACTTCTGTCTTGGTAAGCTCTAAACTTGCTTCAGATCTTCCTTATCTGTTAAGTTCGTTATTACCATGAGAGTTGTTGCTAAGGTTGTTTGTGCTAGGAGTTTATTTATCGTGAGTTGCCGCTGTCGGAGCCACCACCGGAGCTACTGCCATTCAGTTAAGCTATCCTTCCTTGTTACAATAGGTATCTCCGTTCCAAAACCCTCGTTGCTAGCGTATAAGCTTTCCGTTATATTTGGGTGTAAACTCTGAGGTTCTGTTAATGTAGGGTCGAGTTGTGGTTCGTACATGCCGAGTTCAGTAGTCGTGCATGCAACATGAAGCTGCCGCGTCGTCAACGGAGTCGCCGCCATTCCGTTTTCTCGGATATTTGTAGATTCAGTAAGCTTTTCACTGTTCCAATTTCTTCTAGTCGCTATTCTGTGATATGTTTATAAGGTCCTTGTAACATTAATGCTTTAGGTTTGAGTTCGGTTCTTACGTGCCATGATTAAAGTTGTTGTGGTTGCAGCTATGGCGGAGCGCGCACCAAGAGAAAAGGGTTTCGTTGACAATGTTTGGGTTTTGGGTTCAGTTTGTTGAGGTAGTGGCCTTTTCAGAAAACTATACTTTATAAATTGAAATTATTATATATAGATATTGATGTGAGAAAATGTATCTTTGGTGATTGTATAAGTCTTATGTATTGTTTGGTTGTCTTGGATGGATGTGAATGCTTGTTTGATTGGATGATTGTTTGGTTTTGTGAAACAGACTGTTTTAAAGTGTTTCTCTGAAGTTATCTCTTCTAAAGTTTTGAAATCAAGTTTAATCTGTTGGAGATTGATTTGAATTTGAATTGGTTTTCTTGAAATATGAAAATGGTATACACTTTTGAATTCAGCCTGATTTTGAACTGATTTGGCTTTGGGCCGTGGAAAGGGCTACGGAATGGTTTGGTTGGGACCCTAAAAGGGTGGCAATCCAGGTTTTAGGGAAAATGCTGCCGAATTTTCATGAAATTTAAGATTCTATTTTAAAATATGATTTAGAAAAGGAATGAATTTGAGAGGTTCTATTACTTGGTTCTTGATTTATTAAGAAATAGATGTTTCGAGTTTAATCTATTTACGGAAAATTCATGTTTTAATATTGATTTAAATATGAAAGAACCTATGTTTTGAAGTGTGATTAAAGAAGTACTGTTGGAGGAGTTTTAGTAGATTTTAAAAGAAATTAAACTTTGATTAATTAAGTTCGTTTTGCTTTTGAAGTATTCTTTAAATTTTGACTTAGCAAGACTAAACAATTCCGAGCCTTGGAAAGGTTTCTGATTTAAAGGTGAAATAAAATTGGTTTTTAGGCTTAAATAAGTTGGTTTTGAAAGTGGCTCGAAACTTTTGGCTTACATGCTTTGGTGTTGATTTTTAATCTTCGTTTTAATTGATTTCAATTTAAGTAACTATGACTCCGACAATTTCTAAAGAGTTTAAGAAATGAGGCAGGTTATTCTTTCCTAGAGTCTTGAGTCTTTGCCAAGGTTGTTAATTAATAGCTCTAATTTAAAATAGTCAAATGAATGATTTAAAATTGAAGGATTGAGTCTTTTCAAATAAAATTTCCTTTTGAGGTGATATTTGAAAGTCTTTTGAAAGTTTTGAAAAATGTCACATATAGTGACTAAGTTTTGAAAGAGAATTGGATTATGAGCTTAAAATGATTTAAGAAATTGAGGATTTTAAAGTGAAGATTGAAATGGATTGATCTTGGTTTCAAGGTAAAGAGATTTGAGAAAAAGGTGACTTATGGCTAGAATGATGATAGGTTTGATATGAATTGTTAATGAAGTGCGGAAATGATGATGGATGAATGATTATGAATATTATTTGGCTTCTGCACTCAAATGATCTGAGATACGAGTTTTTCTGGGTAAAGTACCGTGGCTTGCCACCACGTGTTTCAGGTCGAAATTCGATACTCTGTTGACCCTACGTCATCAGGGTAACCGGGCACATATAAATTCCCGGGAACGGTAACCCCCATTGAGTAAAATGAATGTATGATTTATGAATATAAAGAGAAAAAGCTATGCATAGACTCATGGGGATGCGCGACGGGAGACAATCCAAGGGTTTAGCAAACTGACCTTGTCGGGTTGGCTTGATAACCGACAGATGAGACTCATCAGTCATAGGGCAGGCATTCATCATATGCATCTATGTGACATTGTTTGGGTGTGCATATTGTAATTGGTTTGCCTATGTGAATAATTATGTTTCATTGTTAACTGCTCTACTTGATGTAACTGCTTGATTGTATTTGAACCTTCTTACTTGTGTTTGTAAACTGAAATTGGTTGAATTTGTGGTGATTTGGCTGTGGATTGATTTGTTTGGGCCTAGGACCATGATTGATCAAGAGGTGGGCCGAAGGCCATGTTTGGTTTGTGTTTCTGGTTTAGAAAAATATGAAAAACTAAACTGGTTCAGCATAGACTTAATGAACCTGTTGGGAATAAGTAGTATGACCACAATCCAATCAATCACGTGTCAAATAATTTGTTATTGTTATTATATTAAAATGTTAATATAATAACGTCCTTGATTAAATTTAGAGATTTATCATTGTGATAGTGATCACAATATTGAGAGATAAATCTTTTATAATTTAATCTAAATTGTTCTTGGTCATAGGATTATTAAAAAAGGACATTAATAATCCGGAAAGATCAATATATATAATGGTCTTCATTGGATGAAGATTAATAGATCTCATTTATTAAATTATATATATAGATGGTGCATATAGAGATATGACCATTGAACTGACTCACTCTGAGAATTCCTAATGGTTATAATTACCGTATATTTGTCAATAGGATATTCTCAAGATGAATATAGTAATAGAGTTTCCTTTGACCTGCGACTGTCATAGAAATTAACAATATATTTATTATACTTTGATTCCGGACACCTAATACCCTAGGGTGCTAGTTGAATGGATATTGGGTATGATTTAAATACTTGTATAATTAATGATTAGTCAATAAGGAATCCGTCAACTCTCGGTAAAGAGTTTGAGCTCTATGATTATAATGATTGAGATGAATAAAACCTTGGCCAAGGGGATTGAATGAATGAAGAAATGAGTTTCTTAGGTCATTCACAGTTCATTATAAATGGTAACAAGTTAGAGTTTGACAATTAAACCATACTCTAAGGGTTAACCAAGAGCTGAAAAGATGGAAGGAATTATACTTTGTTCTTCTAAGGTTCTTAGTAAAAATATATTACTTCATACTATCGGATCGTTGAGGAGTGTTGTTAGACGCCAACCTTGATTAGTAAATTTAATATGACTAATTTACTACCCGCTTAGTATTGAACCTATGGGGTCACACACTAACGAGTGTTCTAATCTTTGCTATAGAATTATTTAATTATTATTTTGATTTGATCAAATAAATAATTATATTAATTTAAATAGAATATTATTATATTCTTTGCTAGCACCAAGAATATAATAATAGTATGATAATTGAGAATATTAAATGAGATTTGAGAATAATTAGTTATTCTATTTCTGAATTTGAATTATAAATTCGGATGAGATCCAAATCGATTATGTTTTAAATTGTTATGATATGATTCATAAAATTAAAGGATTCAAATTTAGAATTTCAATATATGATTTAAATTTGAATTGAGATTCAAATTTAAAATCAATAACAAATCTCGTACTATATATATGTATGCCAAGAGTACAGAAAACAGAAGGAATAACAAGGATTTTATTCCTTTACCTCTGCACACATAAATGTATGTGAGCCTAATTCTTAGAGAATAATTTTATGGCGTGCAAAGAGTTGCAAGAGGTTTCTCAATTTAGATCAGATGTCCATTGGTCAAAGAGTTGACAACAAAGATTGGTCTCGGTGTGGATACGCATAGTGCCTTCGTACCATCGAAGGAGAAAAAGATTTTTACTAGCGTACACAGGTATTTAGATCTGTTCTAAAATATATATTGTTTATTGGAATAAAGTTTAAGCACAAAATAGATCTTTAGGATTACTTTCTTTTCTTCCGCTGCGTGTTATAAACACATGGTAATCCTTCAGTGGTATCAAAGCTTTGGCTTTTTTGTGTTTAAATTTTTTATTCCTATTTTCAAAAAGTTTGTGAATTAATAGGATTAATTCAAATTGTGATGTATTTATTTCCATTGAGATGGTTTTCAAATAAATTATCATTCTTTTAATATAAAAGTTACATTTATAATCAAATATTTTATTTGATTTATTTATTTATTAAATTTTATTGTAATTTTGATCACAATAAAAAGAATAAGATGCAAAATATCTTTTGTTTGTTTCTTATATATATAAGTGTATATATAAAGGTCAAATTTGATTTGATAATTTTTAAGGCTAAACGTTAGTACATGAAAAATCAAATTTTTATTTTATTGATGTGTTTTGAACACTATAATTTTAGAATTTAGTTTTTCTAATGTTCTTGATTATAAAGAGCGGCCTGACAACCAGGAGTTTTATTTTAAGATAATAATCAGTGTATACATTTGATGTATTAAGGATTAAATTTTATATTTTTTCCTAGACAACCTGGGAGTGTAAAAATTTAATCCAAGAATACTGGTAGAAATTCTCTAACAATAGAGATAAGTCCTAAAAGTTAGGATATTGTCAAAAATAAATTTATCTCTTGTTTACAAGAAATGACCTGACAACCAGGAGACTTGTAATCATGGATAGAATTTATTGATGTATATGATGATGCATAAGGAGAATTAATTTTATACTTGAACCCAGACAACCTAGGGGTATAAAATATAATTCAGTTAAATAATTGTTTGACAACCAGATAATTATTTGGGATTATAATTGTATGGGATACAATTTAATCATGTTTATTTGGAATAGGGGTGAGTAACAACTTGACAACCAAGATACTCATTCGTGATTCTAAATAATTTTGCCAGAAATATAGATTTCTTAATTTACTTTCATGTTTTAAATTTTTAAATATGTCCATTCTTGTGTGACATACTTGAAAGTAATGTATTGGCTACAATTTAGAATTGTATTTTCAAAGGGTTATCATTGAGATGATAATATTCTCCAATAAATTAGTTTTGGAATGGTCAGAACTTATGAAGTATTTGTAATATTATTTTACATGGGTTGTTTTGACAACCATAAGTTCTAATTTCAAAGGCACCTCCCTACTATTTATTATTAAACATCTTGAGAAGATGTATGATGCCCAAAGCAAGATAGTATGACTATCAAAGATTTTATTTAAACTAGTGGGAGTATTGGACAATATATTTTGAATTAAACAACTTTAGAAATTGGAATGCCATTAGCCAAATGGCTTTAGCGAGAATTGTTCTTACAAGCACTTTTAGAGATTTATTTTGTTAAAAACAATTTATAATTGGCCTTAATATGATTAATGTTTGTGATCTTTTTGGAAAATCTCAATATGAGTATTGAGGATGCGTATCAAAATTACTCTTAAGGGTTGGTTTGACCAATAATAAATATATTGAGTATTTTTATTATAAGAGTTTCAAGTAAAATCTCTAATTATCTAATTGATATTCTATTGAGTAGAGAATGAGATTCTCTCCGTGCATAAATACTAGTATATGTACTCCATCATGTTTAAGAAACATGAAATTTGATTTAGTTGAATATCACTATTTGTTAAATATTTAGACTACATTTTAGAAATGTGGCTAAATTAACAAATTTCTCATTAAATCAATTTTTTACCCATACGAGATATGGAAAAGGCATAAGCTGAAACTCAAGAATATTAGAGTTTGGAGATGTCTTATATGTGTTAAGAGATTGTACAATAATAAAATTGATATTAGATCCAATAAATGAGATTTATTGGTTACCCTAAAGAAATAATAAGATTATTTTTATCACTTTTCTTATGACAAAGTATATGTGATAAGAGGTTAAACTCCTTTTTAGAAAAGGGATTCCATCTTAAAGAAAGAATGGAAGTACAATTACTTTTATTATAATTATTTACCACTCAATAAGCGATATATTTTTCTCCTGAAAGTATAAAAGGTTTGATCGTTAAACTTATTTTTTGAAAAGTAGCCTATTTGTATAATGATACAATTCTATAAAAATAGATCTAATGATTACTTAGATTTTTTATAATCATGTTCAATAAGGATTGTCCTTCAAATAAAATTATGCACTATTGTAATGGGAGATTTCATGTTTTAAGAAAACGTGATATTTATTATGCACTAAGCGTATTTTGCAAAAGGTCAAGCACATATGCTCAAGAGTTAAGGTGTTTAAAGTCAAAAGAGTTTTGATAAACACAAATGTGCATTAAAATTATACACATGATTGATTGGCTCTAGTGCAAGTGAGAGATTATTGAGATAATAGTATGCTCAAGATCCAATCTATCATGATTGGCTCTCGTGCAAGTGGGAGATTATTGGGAATAAGTAGTATGACCACAATCCAATCAATCACGTGTCAAATAATTTGTTATTGTTATTATATTAAAATGTTAATATAATAACGTCCTTTATTAAATTTAGAGATTTATCATTGTGATAGTGATCACAATATTGAGAGATAAATCTTTTATAATTTAATCTAAATTGTTCTTGGTCATAGGATTATTAAAAAAGGACATTAATAATCCGAAAAGATCAATATATATATATATATATATATATATATATATATATATATATATATATATATATATATATATATATATATATATATATATATATATATATATATATATATATAGGTCTTCATTGGATGAAGATTAATAGATCTCATTTATTAAATTATATATATAGATGGTGCATATAGAGATATGACCATTGAACTGACTCACTCTGAGAATTTCTAATGGTTATAATTACCGTATATTTGTCAATATGATACTCTCAAGATGAATATAGTAATAGGGTTTCCTTTGACATGCGACTATCATAGAAATTAACAATGTATTTATTATACTTTGATTCCGGACACCTAATACCCTAGGGTGCTAGTTGAATGGATATTGGGTATGATTTAAATACTTGTAGAATTAATGATTAGTCAATAAAGAATCCGTCAACTCTCGGTAAAGAGTTTGAGCTCTATGATTATAATGATTGAGATGAATAAAACCTTGGCCAAGAGGATTGAATGAATGAAGAAATGAGTTTCTTAGGTCATTCACAATTCATTATAAATGGTAACAAGTTAGAGTTTGACAATTAAACCATACTCTAAGGGTTAACCAAGAGCTGGAAAGATGGAAGGAATTATACTTTGTTCTTCTAAGGTTCTTAGTAAAAATATATTACTTCATACTATCGGGTCATTGAGGAGTGTTACTAGATGCCAACCTTGATTAGTAAATTTAGTATGACTAATTTACTACCCGCTTAGTATTGAACCTATAGGGTCAGACACTAACAAGTGTTCTAACATTTGCTATAGAATTATTTAATTATTATTTTGATTTGATCAAATAAATAATTATATTAATTCAAATGGAATATTATTATATTCTTTGCTAGCACCAAGAATATAATAATAGTATGATAATTGAGAATATTAAATGAGATTTGAGAATAATTAGTTATTCTATTTCTGAATTTGAATTATAAATTCGGATGAGATCCAAATCGATTATGTTTTAAATTGTTATGATATGATTCATAAAATTTAAAGGATTCAAATTTAGAATTTCAAGATATGATTTAAATTTGAATTGAGATTCAAATTTAAAATCAATAACAAATCTCATACTATATATATGTATGCCAAGAGTACAGAAAACAGAAGAGAATAACAAGGATTTTATTCCTTTACCTCTACACACATAAATGTATGTGAGCCTAATTCTTAGAGAATAATTTTATGGCGTGCAAAGAGTTGCAAGAAGTTTCTCAATTTAGATCAGATGTCCATTGGTCAAAGAGTTGACAGCAAAGATTGGTCTCGGTGTGGATACGCATAGTGCCTTCGTACCATCGAAGGAGAAAAAGATTTTTACTATCGTACACAGGTATTTATATCTGATCTAAAATATATATTGTTTATTGGAATAAAGTTTAAGCACAAAATAGATCTTTAGGATTACTTTCTTTTCTTCCGCTGCGTGTTATGAACACATGGTAATCCTTCAGAACCTATACTTGGAACAGGTTAATCATTCATGCTGTTTAGGAAAAACCTTTTGAAAGACTTTTAAATTTTTGAAGAAATAACAGTTTCCTCTTTCAGAAAAGATTTCAAGTTTTTAATGGTAATTCTTTGGATTTTAAAAGGATGCATAAGACGATTATTAATCACTATATTTTAAAAAGAGTTTTATTTTTACGATCCTATTATAGTAATTCTCTAACCTCATAGTGAGAACCTGTGAGGACAATGTTCTCACTTTCCTACAAGTCTATTCTCTTTTCAGGTTATGGGCGACGAAGTTCGGAAGAGCTTATTCACTCCTTTTCTGTTTTAAACGATGTTTGTGTTGTATTAGTTACCTTTTCCTTTGCCTTTATTTTTACGAGTTTTTATAAGAGAGATAGGAATTTGATGATGTAATACTTGTAAAGTTAATATTATGTATGTATATATATGTATCTTTTGTAAGGATTAGTTTTTCCATGATAATAAGTATGGATGTATGTTATTATTAAAAAGTCTTTTGAGCGGTTATTCGGTTTAAGTTTTAACAAGCTCATATTTTAGTAGTAAATAATTTTAAGAATCGTCGTAATACCTGAACTATCAGAGTGACACAGTTAAAAATCTGACATTTTGATAATTAGGATGTTACAACTCAAGCCATTTCTACCGTCTTGGTTAGCATTTGATTTGACCGTTTGAGGGACAAGATCCTACCGCATAGCTAACTCAAGTTCTAGTCTAGGGGCTTCTTCATATTTTAATTCTTTGCGGCACTAAATGTATGATATGAAAGTTAATGAACTAATATTGTATCCATTACTCATATATTATAAATCTTTCTTCTTATCCACCTTGTATGCACCATGGTACTCTTTCTCGACCTTGTGATCGTTCACCGTAGCACTTAACTCTTGGAGACTAGTACAGTAATGATTGCAGCATGATATACTAAAAAGTTGGAATGTTACACGTACTCATATTGGATTTTTCTAGAAAAATCTTCCTAAGAAAAATTGGATTGGTGATAAGGAGATTTTATACTAATAAGCTTTTTAAATCATTTACAAAAGATGACTAATGGTACTAAGAATTTAAAAATAATGTTTGATGGTCAAAAAAAATATTTTTTTGAAAACCAGCTTGGGATATATTGAGATAATAACTGAGGAAACAGAAATGTTTGGTAACTAAAGAAAATTAGTCAAAAATAATCATAACTTATCTTATTTAATATTCATTAATTATTGTGATAATTAATTAATACTAAATAAGACAAATTCTGTCTGTTTTTTTTTTTTTTGTCTACCTATCATTAAAGCTAAAAACAAAACCTTTTTGTTGTTTATCCTATAAGTTTGGTCATGATATTAAGAACCATTTCTAATTAAAAAAAGAAATATTCTAAAACCGTAATAACCTAGAAAAGTCCTAAATTGTATATGAGAGGATGGTTGTGATCACAAACCCAAAGGACCATTAGGAGGACTGATTTTAGATAAATTCTAGAATTTCGTCTCTTGAAAATTAATATTTAACTATTTTAATTTATTTAGAAACGATAATTAACATAGAAGGGGTAAAATATAATTGTTAAAAAATTTTGAACATTATGACTAGTGCAGAAATAATTATATCTTGACTCCTGAGCTTTGTAAAAATTGTAGTTCCCTCATTTAGGGAATTAAATGTGAAATTTTAAATTTTATAAATTACGTGTGTGCCTTGTGAATTATAATAGAAAAAGTATAGGTGAATAATAATTCTAATGAACAATATGAACAATGGAATTATAAATGTAAATTACTCATAAATTTAATTAATGATGTAATTAATTTAATTATAATAATAACTATTTTTCAAAATTTAAAATATCATATTTTTGAAATAGGGAACTGTAACACGTTTCATATTCTCATACCATATCTCCTCTCTCTTACGGTGGTTCTTCCCAACAAAGAAGGCTCACTTTCCAAACCACCTACAACCCACGCTGCCCCCATATGCCAACGTCCGACACCACCGTCATCACTACCGGCGACCACCGTCGCCTACCCCTCTCTCTTCCCTCTCTTCTCTTTTTCTTCCCTCTTTCTCCATTTCTCCTCAATCCCCTGTACGTTACCCCTGGTCTCTGTGCAAAGTCCAACCCCGCGCGAGAAATCCCAGTGCAACCTAGCAGCGGCTGAGCTCTGTGCCGCTGCAACACCGCCTCTGCTACCCCTCTCTTTCCATTCTTCCCCTTTTACTAACACAGGTTCCATACTTTCTCCTACTCGTGTTATTTCGTTTATTTATTTTAACTAATTTTTAATTCTGCTTTTAGTGTTTAGATTAGGCTTAGATTAATGGATTGATACTTTTTGGATTTTAAAATGTTTGATGGCTGATTTTTCTGGATTGATTGCTGCTTAAATTGAGTTTAAAATCCCTGTTTACATATTGTGCACACCATATGCTCGATGAAATGCCTGAGTGAAACTTTTTGTTTAATTCTTATGTTTGGCCAGCATTTGTCTTAAATTTTGTTATCTTTAGGCATTATAATTCAAAATTGTGTAATGTTATGCTATTTTTAATGATGTTTAGATTGAGTTTTGACATGGCACTTGATTATTAGTTTTGTTTAAACACCAAATTGGTTTAAAATTTAAAATTTAGTTATTTGATTAGTGTAATTTAAGAAATGCATATCATGTTTAGTTAAGTGAATTGAATGAAACTACCAATTCAACTATGTTTTAAACATTCCACATGGTTGCCATTAGATTATTTTAAATTCTCATCCTTATGCATCCATGCCATGCATGCACAAACAAATTTGGTCACAACTCACTTTACAGATGGAAATATATGCTCTAAGTGGAGATGTTGTTCATTTTGGATGCTCACTAAATGTGTTTTTTTTTGTTTTTGCATTCTTTTTTATTTTTTTACGCTATATAATATTGCTAGAAAATATATGTACAATTGTGTATAAGATACAATATAGTACTCAAAGGTCCCAAAATTCCAATTAGCAAATCCATAATACATACAACACTGATTACTACTATAAGAAAAATAAATTAATTAATAAACAAATAAGGAGAAGAAGAAATAAGAGAAGATTGACAAGGAAAGAATTAAAGAAACGAAAATGGAGAATGGGAATGTATCATTCACATCCAAGAAGAAATAATGAGCTTTTGACTTTTCAAAGCATAGAAATGAACTTGGTTTTAGATTGTGTAGGTGTGATTCAGATGTAGCATATCCATGCATGCTCTATTCAAATACTTAATATAAGCCTAACTAATTAGGTGAGATTTTTTATGAGTACACTTTTCATTGTTATTATTTCTTGTAAGTTATGTATAGTAATAAATTTTTAATGATATTTTTGAGAAAAAGTATTAATAAAATCTTTTTAGTTGAAACTCGTTTAATAGTACGGTATCTAATTAGTTTGTGTATGTTTGATTTTAGGTCATAGAATGTATGGACATTATTGGAAGTGATGACACGGATCTTGTTGATGAGGTTTGGTCTCTAGTATATTGCTGTTTTTTCGTGAACTGCATATTTGAATCGACCATTAATCCTCATGTTCATCGAATGATGTATGTTTTGAATTGATTCGCAGTTACCGGATCATAGTTGCCTTGTCGAAGACGAAATACCAAGAGTTGGAATGCGGTTTGAGCATTTGAAGCTGGCTTAGGATTTTTATGCAACATATGCAAAGAAAGTCGGTTTCGATTCAATAGCGTAGCGGATGGTTATTTGGTACCCAAATAGTTATTTTGTAATAGCCTTGGTGTGGTGTGTATAATTAGTTACAATTATTTTAAACTGGATATTCTATTTAATAGGATAGCGGATGTTTATTTCTATTGTTACCCAGATGGTTATTTTGAATAGTTTGGGTGTAGTGTGTGTGATTCGTTAAAAGTATTATAAACTGGATGTTCGATTTAATAGGAAAGCAAATGGTTATTTCTTTTGTTATCCAGATGGTTATTTCGAATAATCTGAGTGTAGTGTGTGTGATCAGTTGCAAGTATTTTAATATGGATGTTCAATTCAATAGGATAGCGGATGGTTATTCGTAATAGTCTTGGTGTAGAGTATGTGATCAGTTACAAGTAATAAAGGTTGGATGTTCGAATTATCTCTATTGTCACCCAAATGGTTATTTAGAAGAGTCTTGGTGTAGTGTGTAAATAGTAACAAATAGTAGAGGCTGGATGTTCGATTCCATATGATAGCGGATGGTTATTTTTGTTGGTACTAGATGGTTATTCTTAACTAATAACTTTTATGCTTCGCTAATATCTTGAAATAGAATCAAAGTAGTTAGAGAACTAAAAATGTTATTCACTATGGAAATTTGTCATTTCTGTTGTAACAAAATTCTACCACGAAAATACGTAAACAATGTGAAAACTGTATTTGTGGTCTTAAGACTAAGGTCTAATTTGGGTTAACAACTTAAATAAGCTCTTTTGAAAAAAGAGCTTAAAGTAGAAGAACTTTTATTAATAGCAACTTATAAATAAGTTATTTTGTGTTGATTTTTAGTTATAAAAGTACTTATTTTAAAGTTGTAGTGTTTGGATAAATAATTGAAAAAATACAATTTTTTTACACAAGAGAATGGATATTAAAATTCTAATTCATAATAATCTTGATGGCAATGCAAAAGAAATTATTGTATAGTTAGTACTTGTTGTTTTATTGTGCATGATATGGTAGGTAAAAATAAAAAATGAATATGAAATGTGTGTCAATGTATATTTTGTTGCTGTTTTTTAGTTTTTTTTATTGTGACTTTTCATAATTTAAAAGTAAAAAAAAAATAGCTTTTGCTACTTCTCAAACGGGCTCTAGGTACATCTATTACTTTCTCTAATTCCGGTTCTTCCTCACAGGTTCATCAATAGTCCGCTCGCATTATTTAGAAAAGAAAATTTCACACGCATAAAAAATATTATTTCTATATAATTATATATTATTCTTAAAATTTTAACAAGAGTATTTACAACATCCATGATCGAAAATAATAAAGTCATAAATATGTTGACATCAAACATTATGCAACTATAGTATTTACAACCAATTTAACTCATATATAGTTAAGCCACCACTAAAAGCCATCTCTTTTTTGCATCCATCGTTTCTTACAAAATTAAACATCAGTAATTCATAGAAATTAAAAGTCAATCACATGAACCAGAAACATATAAAGAAAAGAATTCTAAGATATGAAGCCCAAACTCCATCAAATTTCATACCGTTCGCTTTAATCCAAGCATCCATGAACCATATGATATTACTATCTTTGCTGTAATTTCACAAAAAAATATGAAAATTAACCTCAGAACACCCACAGTCGTGCGCAATATGAGTACACAGGGAGATAACAAAAAATCAAGTAAAACAAAGTCCTTGGAAGCGTAGCAATCAAAATTGAACTCCTGATTACGAACGTCACCAACACAAGTCATAATATAATCAACTTGATTGACTCCAGATATTAGTAACAATAGAAATTGCTTCCTAAATGCTTTATATCATGTCATAAGTCTAAACTTTAAACATTCATCTAGTATAATTTTTTTCGCTCTAAGTATTAATAAAATCAAAAAGACCAATTAACTTGCAAAGTCAAGGCAACGCACTATTTATTTCGATCTGCTGTGTCAGAAGGACTATTCATATTCTATATAACTATGAATTATTTTAAAAATTTTGCTTTAATCCAAGCATCCATGAACCATATGATATTACTATTCATAATATAATCAGCTTTATAGGCTCTAGATATTAGTATCAATAGAAATTGCTTCCTAAATGCTTTATATCATGTCACAATGCCCAACTTTAAACATTCATTTAGTATAATTTTTTGCGGCCCAAGTATTAATTAAATCAAAATGACCAATTAACTTGCAAATTTAAGGCAACGCACTATTTATATCGACTTAGTCATTGTTTTTAAAGTCTAAAGCTGGTATATTTAAAATATTCCGAAATATTGATTGCGATGGTAGTCAAATATCCTGATTAAGATGTAAATAGAGTCTTCACATGGTCAAACTCAATGCCAAAACTACTTTCATTTAGATCCCATCCAATCAAATGCATCAAATACAAGTAGACATATGAGGAAAAAGTAAAATATACTTTCAGCTAAAACTAGAAAAATGTAAATTTATTCCAAACAGGATACCAATTCAAACCTATCTCTTCAAAATCAAACATACATAATCAGACAATTGAATAGTTATTCAAACGTGCCACCCTTTTAGATTAGGTATTCGGAGGAAAAAATGTTTACATCCTAAACCAAATTTCAAACAGCTGTGCCAAAAAAAATAACCATCCATTTATGTATAGAAATAACCATCTGACTTAGATTGACTAAACAACTCATAAAGCAAAAAATTTTAAGCACGTGCTTCACACCAATTGTTGACTAACTAATACTCGGAGGCAAAACAAACCCAAATACAGTCAACCATTAAAAAACAAGTCACGAAGAATAGGGTCCTGAGCAACATGCACGGGTCAGTATTTTTTCCAGTTTCCTTATCTTAACAAACACTTGAAAAACTCAAACAGGCCCACCAAGTCCCACAAGCAGCAAAACGCTTCTATGCAACCCATAACATGAAAATTACGGTAAACATCTATGCAACCCATAACATGAAGGAACGACTATCGGGAACTGACCTTCAATAGCGGCATGCAAACACACCCCACGGTTGCTTTGGTGTTGCCCGAGGAAGACTCCAAGTGGCGCGAACATGCAGTGATTTCAACCTCCGGAGATGGTCGTTAACAAACAACGTGGTGGCGGATGGCCGACTTCCACACCACGCCGACTCGGGGATTCGCCTGCTGCTACTCTTCTTCACAATGGAGGCCTCCATAGGGATGGTCTGTTCGGTGATAGGCAGAATGGACGACAGAAAGGAGAAGAGAAGAAGCACCGGATATGGGTTGATCCGAGTTTCTCAATGCCGTTTCAAATGGGGTATGGGAAGGGTACTAGTTCCTGAATGGAGTTTGAATTGAGGGGAAGGGGAAAAGTTTTTACCGGCTGGTCAAAAAGGGGGAGGGGGGGATTAAAATTAGAATTTTGGGAAGGGAGTGTATAAGGTAAACTGTGTTAGTAAGTTAATTAGGCTAGTTTTTAGGGCCCGTTGTTCATATTGTTCAACAAAGTCATTGTCCCCCTAACATTTTCCTATATAATATTTAGGGGCTCATTTATAAAGATTAGAAAATAAGTGTTTTAGTTTAAAACTCTAGTCAACTAAATTCGAATTCTCGAACAATAGCAAACCCGACAAAATAAGTCGTGCTGGCAAAACACCATACTTCGCAAACAAATCTATTTACCTCACTGCTTAACATAAATCATTGCTACCAAGAAAATCATTCTCTCTTCTCTTGTCCACGAAAAATATTTTTTCCTTCCTCTTAATACTTTTCTTCCACCCAACTCATTGAATCCATAGAGAGAAAAGCTTAAGCCATAGAGGGATAGATCAACAAGCTTTACCCTTTTATATCTTCTTCAGTTTGATCAGTCACCAACAAGGAAGGAGGAGAGCAGCATCGACAATAGCAGCAGTAGCAATAGCAACAACTCATTGGGCTTAACCAAACCAAGAAAGAAAGAGGGAAAGAAGCTCATATAAAGAGAAGAAGCTTGAAGCTAATAAGGTTGTGACTAGGTTAACTACTCCAATTAGGTAGGATAACTTGTGAATTTGTGATTAGATGAATGCTAGGGACTTGAAAAATATGTTAGAAACTTGAAATTATCATATATGACTATTTTATATGATTGAGATTTTGTTTGTGGCTGACATATAATATAAGTGAAGTGAGGTTATTGTGTTTGGTCGTATAACTTGTAACTTTGGTTTGATGAACATGTCTCTAGAATTTAGAAATTAGGAACTAGGAGGATCAAATTGAGATAGATGATCAATTAACCTCTCCTAAATTATTAGGAAACCCTTATGAATGTATTACAGGGTTTTGAAAGAGATAAATCGATACTCAACTGAGTGTTTGCTGTTACGCTTGCGTGAAAAGCAATTCCTCATATTAGAATCCGTAAAATGGCTAAAATGTACAATTTGGCCAATTTTGGTAAGTTAAAAGTTGGATAAACTTTTGATTGATTAATTATGATTAATAAACTAGATTTGATCTTTTGGAAGTGATTAAAATGAATTTTGGGATGTGCGGTTCTTATTTTACACACAACTGATTGTACAACAAACTCTGTTGAAAACTAGCAACTTTTCTGAGTTTTTGATCTCACCTCAAAACTCATTTTGGCATGGGATCAATTTTAAATAAAATTTTTGTTGTTCTAGTTTATTTTTATAAAATTTTAGAATTGTTGGAGTTGTAGTTTGCGAGATCTGAAATTTTGAAATTTGACATTTTCTACAATAAAAAATTGATTTTCATGTTCAAACCAGTAACTTTTCATGTGCATAATTCCCAATCATGAATGGATAATTAGTTGTAGAAAATTGAAAATGAAAACATTGTATGTCTATTATTGTTAGTAATTCTATTCTAGTTGAATGCGTGTACTGTCTTGCATGATATGCATGCCTATGTGTTTTGATAAATGACAACATGTACTTATAATTGTTGTTATAACTAATTTTTTGAAAAGTAACAAATTTATATCTTTTACATGAATTTAATCTAAACTATTCATTGATTATATGGTAAATTAAAAAAGGAAAAGTATATGAACCAACTCTAAATCAGTCAAGAATGGAACAACTTAATTAATTATAAATATAGTAATTAGTTTTATTTATTTATGATTTAAAATATTGGTTATTAAATGTTTCACCACATTCAAATTAGGAAGAGATACGTTCAGTATCATTGCAACATGAATCACGGAAACTGATTCAATTAGCTTCCGTTTCTTCACCCTCCTTCCCTCTCTAAATGCCTAAAACATGATAAATCAGAAAATAGATTTAGAACTATCCAATTTACAAAGAAAAGAAACATCCTAATACCTAGCATAAGTACCATCCACGTAGAGATTTTGAATTCACCCAAAGACATTTGTCTGGTTTTTGGCTGGTACCCTCTTGGTTCCCTAGCATTATTGATTAAAAAATAAATACATGACATATATTATATGATTTAACATCTAGTTTGATGAGTGATTTTGATAGATATATAGTTTTAATGAAGATTCAATGAAAACCATTTTTATCATTTTACGGCAGGAAAAAATAGATTTTTATGCAGTGAGACTTGTTATACACTATAATCGATAAGGATACCATGAGTACATTAAGCACTCAAGAAAACAAATATTTGGAGTTGGTATTGCTTCGAGTTCTTAGAGAAAGGGTCTTTAAGTAGAGTAGCTTAATAGAAGTGGTAATCATATATCGCGAGGTGTTCGATAAGTGTTATAACTTATAGTGGTTTATCTAGTGTCCTATAAGCTTGGTGATATATCTAAAATCTTCGCACCTTGGTGGGGAGGACTGGACGTAGGTGAAGAAGTTATATTGAACTAAAATATATCCTATTTGCACATCTTTTTAACCCTTAAACTCTTCACATTTCTTGCTATTTATATTTCTAAAGTGGCATGGAAAATTGGCTTCTTATAAGTGATTGAAAACTTGTTCAAGTCCTTGAAAAATTTCTAATACGAAACCACTCGCATTTAAGCTTTTGTACAGTTGTATACTTGTATGGAAAATATTAAGTATGTGGTTAAACACTCACTACAAGAAAAAAGGTTTGTCGGTACACTTTTTTCTTGCCACGCTTTTAAAGTATGGCCAAAAGTGGTCAATGGCCACGCTTTTTCGAAGGTGGCCACTGATTTGTGATTTGGCCACGCTTTTTTTCGTCGCGCTTAAAAAGCGTGGCCATAGAGAGAAATCGGCATGCTTTCAAGAGGGTGGCCACTGATATGAGATTTGGCCACGCTTTTTTTGCCACGCTTAAAAAGCGTCATCATAGAGGAAAACCGGCACGCTTGAAAAGCGTGGCTAGTTTGTTTTCCAATGGTCACCTTTTTAAAGCGTGCCCATATCCTGTATTTATTTGGCACCCTACAAAAGCGTGCTGATAGAGGTCAATTGGCACGCTTTTGAAGCGTGACTTTTTGTCTGTTTTCGTCACCTTTTAAAAGCGTACCGTTTTCCTACCTTATTATATATATATATATATATATATATATATATATATATATATGTCCAGAAACCCTAATTCCATAACCTCTGTCGTTACTCCCTCTATTTCAAATTCTGAAACCCAAATTTCAGTTTCTCTCCCACCTCTTCTGTCACCGCCGTCCGCCACGCTCCGCCCCTCTCACCGCCACGCTCCTCCCCTTTCCCACTCTCAGTCACAAATTCATAGTCCTCTACTCCTCTTCCGCGCCGTCTAGAAACCGCCATTTTCGTCGAAGCTCCATGTCGTCCAGCAGCCGCGTCTCTCAGTGTCGTCATTCTCCACGCCGTCGATCTCAACATTCTCATTCTTCTCAGCAATGTCGTTCTCCATCGTTCTTAATCTCTTCGCCGTTATCAGCGTCGTGATGCTTCATCGTTCTTAGTCTCTCCGCCTCCGTCGTTGCATCTTCCAAGGTTTCTCTAGTTTCGGAGGATTGGAGGTTGAGTCATTTCTGGTACAGCGCGGAGACCGCGAAGATCGTAGCTGAAGAGGTCCTTAAGCTCTGCAATGGCAGCGTCATTTCTCCCGTTGCCTGCATCGCTTGCCCTACCCTCTATGCTTATCACAAGGTAATTCATTATTCCTCTTGTTTTCCTTTTTTTTTATTTTGAATTTTGGAATTTCAGTTAATTTTTTTCTCAATGTTCATTTGGGTTCAAATGTTACTGATTTGTGATAAAAGTGCAAAGCTAATGTTTTTAATCAAATGGTTAATACTTTCGGTGAATATAGATGTTTATTATTATTAGTCACTTTCATTGGGAAATAGTTTGGAAATATGCGATGTGTTAAGCTTCAAGTTTTGCATTGTTTTATCTTCAATATTAATATTAGTGTAAGTGTAGTGTAGAGGATTGATTCTCTTGGTGAAGAATTGAAGATGATAGTTACAACTTTAAACCCCTTTTGAGTGAAGAAATCAATGAGCAATGCCTCAGTTGTAATAATGATAAAATGTATGTTGATGTGATTTGTTGAGTTATTTTAATTTGTTTGATGCCATTTCTGAGTTCTTGATTTTGCTTTGTTAGATATTTGAAAAATTTTCCTTTCTTGAATCTTCAGAACATGGATCCTAATGTTCCTGCACAACTTTTTGAGTATGACAAATGTTTTGAGCAGTACGGATGTGATTACACATTTTATGACTACAATCACCCTGAGGAGTTGCCACTGGAGTTGAAGCATTCCTTCAACATAGTAATGGCAGATCCTCCTTATTTGGTGAGAGATAAATTGATTTCTGAAATTTTATTTGCTGAAAAATAAATGAGGATCCATTGTATATATATATATATAGTACAAGTTATTTCAGTTTTGAAAACCTTAAGCTGGTTGATGATCTTATTGAGCACATGGGGCTGATTTAATCTTTCTAACAAGTCACAATAGGTAAAATAAAGTTAGAATGTAAGGTTAGAGTGAGTGAAAAGCTAGGCATCAATTTTTGACCTCTCAAAACCCAAGGTTACATGTTGCAGTGTTGCAGAATTATGCAGTTTCGAGTAGCACTTTGTGAACAAAATTGGGAGCAATCTAGCAACTTAATGAGTAAAATTATTTTTCTATGAAACCTTGAGATGTCTAGATTGTTCTCCTAAAATTTTAGAATTTTTTTATGTGTGGTTTGGGAGATATGATTTTTAGAAAATGGTCATTTTCTGCAGAAAGAATGTTATCTGAATTTTGGAACAGCAACTTCAAAACCACATATCTCAATACTCTGAAACTCTTTGGAGGTGAAACTAAAGAAAGGTGAAACATTAGGATGTCTAGTATTTTATGTCCAAATTTTAGGACAATTCGAGTTTTGTAGAGAAAGTTGTGCCTTCTGGAAGCAGGGCTGTTCACTGCTGTGACAGCTCCCTTTTCTTAAAATAAAATCATATTTCGAGAGGCATAACTTTTTCTAGAGAAGTGAAAGTACTATGGGACTTGAACTGGGTGAAAGATGGCTAAGTCTAGTTCAACCACACCAAAATTTAGGAGAATCCAACCAAAGATGGATTTTATATGATTTTTCTAAATTGGTTATTGCTTGCTATTTTTCTGAAGTGTACTAAATCAGTAGCCGATTTTTTTTAATAATGATAAAATATATGTTGATGTGGTTTGTTGAGTTGTTTTAATTTGTTTGATGCCATTTCTGAGTTCTTGATTTTGCTTTGTCAGATATTTAAAAAAATTTTCTTTCTTGAATCTTCAGAACATGGATCCTAATGTTCCTGCAAAACTTTTTGAGTATGACAAACGTTTTGAGCAGTACGGATGTGATTACACATTTTATGACTACAATCACCCTGAGGAGTTGCCACTGGAGTTGAAGTATTCCTTCAAAATAGTAGTGGCAGATCCTCCTTACTTGGTGAGAATTAAATTGATTGCTGAAATTTTATTTGCTGAAAAATGAATGAGGATCCATTGTGTGTGTATATATATATATAGTACAAGTTATTTCAGTTTTGAAAACCTTGAGCTGGTTGATGATCTTATTGAGCACATGGGGCTGATTTAATATTTCTAACAAGTCACAATAGGTAAAATAAAGTTAGAATGCAAGGTTAGAGTGAGTGAAAAGCTAGGAATTAATTTTTGACCTCTCAAAACCCAAGGTTACATGTTGCAGTGTTGCAGAATTATGCAGTTTCGAGTAGCACTTTGTGAACAAAACTTGGAGCAATCTAGCCACTTAAAATGAGTAAAATTATTTTTCTGTGAAACCTTGAGATGCCTAGATTGTTCTCCTAAAATTTTAGAATTTTCTGATGTGTGGTTTGGGAGATATGATTTTTAGAAAATGGTCATTTTCTGCAGAAAGAATGCTGTCTGAATTCTGGAACAGCAACTTCAAAACTACATATCTCAATACTCTGAAACTCTTTGGAGGTGAAACAAAAGAGAGGTGAAATATTAGGATGTCTAGTATTTTATGTCTAAATTTTAGGACAATTCGAGTTTTGTAGAGAAGTTGTGCCTTCTGGAAGCAGGGCTGTTCACTGCTGTGACAGCTCCCTTTTCTTAAAACAAAATCATATTTCGAGAGGCATAACTTTTTCTAGAGAAATGAAAATGCTATGGGACTTGAACTGGAGGAAATATGGGTAAGTCTAGTTCAACCACACCAAAATTTAGGAGAATCCAACCAAAGATGGATTTTATATGATTTTTCTAAATTGGTTACTGCTTGCTGTTTTTTTGAAGTGTACTAAATCACTAGCCGATTTTTAAAATATTTGTTCCAATTTATTTTTGTTCATGAATGTTAATCATAATTATTTTGTATAATTCAGGTTGAGGAATTGTTCTTTCGTATATTTCAAAAATGAAATGTTGGTATCTCAAGCACAACGTCAACTACATGGGTATTTTAATTTCTTTGATCCATTTGTTACCTTTCTTTTGGTTCAATTTTTTAAATGAATCAATTGCATATTAGAAGAGATGGCCTAAGTGTATATTAATTTTGTTTTGCATTTTCTTATTTCTACATTTCTTATCTGTGCTTCCTATCTATTTCTTTGCATTAAATGATTTATTTCTTTGATGAAGAGTAAAGTTTACTGGTTGCACTTTAATTGTTTCTGTTTTCTTTTTCTTTTTATTTTTTTAATCTTGCAGAAGAGTGCTAGTTCTTGAGACATAATATTTTTTATTTTATTTTTTTTGCTGAGTAGGCATTACTCCTTATGCAAATCTCTACCACTATGACCGTCCACAAGATCTTAGGTTGAGATAAAATGGATTATTGAACCGCCAAGTAGTGTATTGAGATACAATGGATTATTGAACTGTCAAGTAGTGTAAGTACCACCCTTTTTTTCTTAAGCAACAATTTTGATGGTACTTGTTACTTACGAATGCATAAAATTTGGCACAGGAATGAATTTGCAGACTATGCAGAATTCTGTTTCTAAGACATTTGGGACAGAGTGAAGAACTGGATAACATTCAATGAACCAAGAGTGGTAGCCGCTCTTGGCTATGACAACAGCTTCTTTGCCCCTAGAAGATGCTCAAAGGAATATAGGATTAGCTCACAAAATGGATCACAAAATGCATTTGGAATGTTAAATTGATGGGTTGAAGTATATAGGATTAGATAAATTCAGTCTTGGGGTTATATGCATAATAGGCCACTGCTTGTCTGCTTATTCAAGAAAATAGTGTATTAGAAAGGTCACATTGGATCAAGGAACTGAACTTATTTGTGGAATAATGTCTATAGCATATTGGTGTGCATCAAAAATTATTCTCTTCCTATTGGTATATGCAATTTCTTCTTTCTTATTTTATATTTGTCTCAATAATAACAATACAAATATAAAGGCACACATACACTATGATTTAAAATTATATATGAATTTTGCAAGGTTTTATTAGGAAAATTAGAAAAAAATAATAGGTTATTGAATAAACTTATAGCCACGCTTAAAAAGGGTGGTCATATTGTATAGTTGAGTCAACGACCACGCTTAAAAAATGTGACAATAACCGAAAAAATCCCTATTGGCACGCTTATTAAACGTAATAATAACTTTTCCTATCGGCACGCTTCAAAAGCGTAGCCATATCTTCACTTATCGGCACGTTTTTGAAGGGTAGCCAAAGCCAAACTAATGGGCATGCTTTAAAAGCGTGGCGATATGTCCACTTTTTGGCACGCTTTTAAAGCGTAGTTACAGGTTAACACCTATGGCCACACTTTTAAGCGTGGCAAGAGATATAAGCGTGGCGAAAAAGAAAGTGTGCCGATAGATCCACAAAAGCGTGGCTTTTATATGTTATTTTCAAAATCAAGTAACATATACCATCTTTCAAAAGCATACCGATAACTCAACAAGCGTGATGAAAAGCTATCGGCACGCTTTTTAGCATTTGAAGTTTACCTATAAGCCCACAGAAAATAGAAGCACATTGTCTTTAATTTGTTATCAATACTCAATTTACCATGCTCTTGAGTATATTTATTTTGTAATTATTGAATTAACAATTATGTCTAATCCAAATTTTAGATTGGTCATAATCCTAGGGGTTGGATTATGTAACTTGAAAGATGGTATATGTTACTTGATTTTGAAAATAAAACTTTGCTAACATAGGATAAACTACTAAGATGCATAACTCTCTCCTTAGGATTAATATCAGTATGAAACAAATTGAGAATGAAGCTTAAATCATCCTAGTTGATCCATATTGATGGTAGTGCTAGAAGGGGGTTGAATCAAGTTTTTTACTTTGTTTTTGCAGAAGCTGATTATGTTGGAGAATTTTTTTCGTTTTATCTCTAAAACCATAACAGAACAGAGTATGAAAGAAAAGAATCAGGCAAGCTTGTATCCTAGTTTCCTTGTGCAATAAAACCCACATTCAATCTCCATAACAACTATGGTAAAATTTTCACTATAATCAAACTGATTACATACACCAATACCAATGAATCATAACCTAATTCATCTAGTATCAACCACTAAGCTTTTACCCAAGCCTAACAACCACCAAGTGCTGTCTCAACTTAGCAAAGGAGAACCCAATTGGTTCAACAACTACTAAGTGCTATTCCAACTTGGCAAAGGAGAACTAATCCTAATTCAACAAAAACCAAATACACAAAAACTTTCTTTGGTTTTTTTTTTCAATGTATCTCTTTCTCCTCTTTTCTCTCATAGCTTTTTTATTTTTTCAACTCACCATGATATGCCTTTTTTTTAATTACAGAAAGATAAACATTAGATAGCCATAACACTGAAATTTCAAATGAAGCACAAAGTGGAAAGAAAATATTTCAGCTCAAGTGTATGAGATGATGCTCTAGTGTCACTCTATTTTTCTTGTTTTCAAATGTTGTTGAGAGTTCAGCTTTATAGTACGAAGCTTGTTCTTCAAATTTCATCACTACCTCTTCAATTTGTTTGTTGATTTTGCCTGTTGTAGCTATCTTTTTTGGCATACAATGCTTTTTTATTTTACTCCACTACCTCTGTTGTCTTTGGAGCTACTCCACTACCTCTACTATTTTTGCATGTTGTTTTTGCCTTACCAACCTCTGAATTTTGATCCTCTGCTGTTCTTGGAGCTGTTGTCTTCCCTAGCATGCATTTCTTTTCTATTTTGCGTCATTACAACTACTGTCTAATGCACCGCATTTTTGTTTTACTCTTCCAAACTCAGATAGTGATCTTCTACAGTTTGATCCTTATCAGTCCTTGTATCCTTGTTGTCTCTCATTTCTTTTTTTAATGTTGCCAACTGTCCCATTTACTTTTTCTTCTTTGGTCAACTATGATTTGCTGAACCCTTTCTCTTAACTTCATGAAATTGATATATTGTTAACCATTACATGAGTCGAAGCTTGGTATAAGCAATATGGGCTAAAGCTTGCTATCCATTTATTTGGTTTTGGGCCTGCTATACTCACAAATCTATTAGCACAAATTTAGACTTTTAACCCAATAAAAATGACATCATATCTTAATATTAAAATCAATTCCAATTCCAATTCAACACATACTAATTTTGAGAGTTAATGGATTAAAATGGATTTTATGTGAAATTTGTAACTTGAGACTACTGTTGAACCTTGCTAGCTGAGTTAGTATAAGGAAGGCACTTTGGAAATTTGTATAAAATCCAATAGAGGCAAAATCAAAACTATTCTAAAATTTGATGTGTCTAGTATGCCTCCACCAAAAATCAAGGTATAAGAGGCTTTATGTAAAATATGACGATATTTAGGAAAAAGGGCCTTATTGTTGGACCATCTTGCTGATATGCAGAATTTATTACCAACTAGTTCTAAGAGTGGCACCTTAATTTACGAATTGTGAAACCATCTTGATAGGCAGTCTAACTCATATTTAATTGATCAAATAAAATAAAGTTCTAATGATGTCCAATCCTTGGTTAAGTTCATGATTTCAGGTACCCGAAAGTATCTTTTTTTAATACCACGAGGCATTAGTCCAGTCAGTAGCTTACAAGTTTAGTTGATGATAGTGAGAATATTTTTCACAAAGTTGTTTAATCTTTAAGGGTGTCTTAAATAGCAAAATATATAAATAAGAGATTGATATGATTTATTAGTGAATTGTACTATAGGCTAAGTAATGTACCCTCAATCAACCCGGGTATATTGTTAGAACACGCTTCCAAAGATACAAGACTTATTGTTTTTCTAAAAGAAAAATAAAAAAGATTATTTTCTTGGAAATATTGGAAAAAGATGCTATGTGTTGGCGTTGTGGATGTTTGATTATGGTTGTGGAAAAATTCAAACGAAAGTGTTTTGCACTGCTTTCGCTTGTGAAATAAGAAATCGTGTTGATTAAGCTATAAGGCAATGTGACTGCATGATAGGTTTTTCAATGTAGTGCCAACTTGAGAGCAGACTAATGAGATCTGATGCTAGTCTCTGGTGTCCGATGACTTCTGATATTGGACGATGGAGCTTTGCTCTAGTTCCTTGAAACAAGATTATGATATTTCGGGATCGATCCATGATGACAATGTAAACTTATCCCATGAATCTTACATATGATGATTGCTATTTGTGAATGTCATTGCTGAGATGTTTTGCTGAATTTAGGATCGATTATTCATGTTGTTTGATGGATTTATGACTGTGAGAGTGAAGCGATAATTAGGTAAAAGTAAACCGCGGGTAGTAATATAGTTTATTAGGATTCAGTTAAAAGCAAGTATGTTAACTTCCACAAAATAAAAGATCTTGGTAATTAATGTGTATGATATTCAATAATAAAATAAATTAAGACATACCTGGACGTGTGCTCTTGCATTCAACCTTTTTCCCCTGCTGAGACTGTCTCACCCCTACCATTTCTCTATTTGTTCTACTACCTCTAAACTTTCATAGATGGATCTTATCATAATGTTCACACGTGTTTTAGATGACATCAAATGGCATTCTAATCACCTAGAGGATTCAACTTTCATCGCTTTGGAGACTTTTTGCTTGCTGGTAAGTGGAGAAAGTGCGTCCATTGATGGACTATAGTTAGTACGATGCGTCCCTCTGTGATGGTCAATCTTATCGGTGATACGATTTACAGAATTAAGCTTTTACTTTCATTGTATATACTTACCCTATGGTCTAATTAGGAAGCTCGTGTGTGATTGGACAAAGAATATATTCTCTTTAAGGATGCCTGTACGTAAGTTTATATATACTAACTAGAGCTCTTTCATGATGACACACTAAGTATTCCATATTTTGAGCATGCACCTTTTGTTAACCTTATATGAATGCGTTTAGATTTCATATCATGTCTTGTTTCCTACTTAGAAATCCTCACTATAATAAGTGCAACGTGCTGATGTTTACTTTTTTATTTAAATTTTATTTTGAATCTCATTGCATCATGCATTTTTAAATTTTTCCTAAATGCTCAAATTGTGGATGGAGAATACTCGTTTGATTTTTTTTATGTACCAGCATCTTATTTTTCTTTTCTTGATTTACCATTTACTTAAAACACACTCGATATATTAAATAAGTTTTTAAAAAAGGTGCCTAACTTTGAAAAAGGCTTTTATGACTACTAAAGCTTTGTTTGGAAAGTTTCAAAAGTAATTTTTTTGAGCTTTTAGTTTATGAAAAGTAGTAGTATTAATGTCTAGTGCAATTTTTAAAACCAAATTGCAGCTTTCTAAGAAGTTATTTAGGAGCTTATAAAGAAGTTAAAAAAAATAACTTCTCTTATAATAAAATTTTTTTTATTAGATTTCTTTTAAAATAAGTACTTTTAGAACTAAAAGTCCAAATATAAAATAACTTATTTATAAACTACTTTTAATATAGACATTTATTGTTTAAGCTATTTTTTTAAAAGGAACTTAATTAAACTGTTTATTCAAACTAGACCTTAAATCAACTTGTTAGATAAAGTATCGGGGTTTAGTTATCAGGTTTATGTAATATTTTGGATAAGCAAACTAGTAAATACAACTCCTTTCCAGTTGTATAATTCACTCTTTAAAATTTAGATCATCTTGAAATTTGGAATAAATATACTAGACATACTAAACTTTCATTTATAATTAGTTGCAACTTAAAATTCGTTTAGAATTGGAACTTATGCATATGGAGATTTTATGGTTTAAGAAATGTGGTCCAGTTTTGACTGCATGGAATTTTAGATTTCAAAAATTCATATCTTCAAATCCATAACTCTAAAAATTTTGAAATTTTATGTATCAAAATAAGTTTACAAAAATTTCATATAAATTTAGTTTCACTTCAATTGGACTTATATGGTGAGAACAGTAAATCCGTAAAGTTGTTGGATTTCCTGCATAATTTTCTGCATAATTTTATATATTTTCTGCATTTTAAGAAACCTAACCCCCCAACATCCACCTTAGTTATTTTCAAAGACTCAAAGCATTAAACCATCATTACCATACTTTAACAAAGTTAAACTCTAGCCCCAAGATCAAGAATCAATTCAGTCGAATCATCATCATTAACATATATTCATCAAAAGTTTCATGTCACACATTCATATATCTCTTCAAGAAAACAAACATCATCCAAGCATCATCATAACCATTCATGAATATCAATCATCATCAAACATCATAGAAATCAACATATATATGTAAACACAAACATGAGGTTTCTAACTAAACCTAACCCTTATCTTTCTTGCTAAATCTCCCAAATCACTTCTTTAGATTCTTGAAATCACAAGATCTCTTAAATCATCATTAAGACAAATTTAATCACTAGCTAGGCCATAAGACCGAACCATGTTCATGAAGAAAGGGAGAGATTCCTTATCCTCTTTGAGCTTAGTTTATGGATGCCTTGGATGTTTTTGTTGAAGCTCTTAAAGATGAACTAGCCTAAGAAAAAAGAAAAAAACGTAAGGCCTCCAAGAAAAAGCATATGGTCTAATTGGGGAAGAGAAGAAGATGATGAGAGTTTGAGCTTAGCTTTCTTGATGAATCTCCTAAGAAGTGAGGATGTATTCTTCGATTTTAATGAACAATTTGGTGTGAATATAGCTTGGGTTTAGTGGTTTCCTTCTTCTCTAACTCTAGCCTTATAACACCCTCACTATCAGAACTTCACGTTTCCAGCTGTGCTAGTCTAATAGCAAGAAGTATTACGACAACTTTTCATATACTTAATAATAAAATAGAGGTTTAATTACTCTGCAAGTCCCTATAATTTCACCAAATTTTCAGTTAGATCCCTATATTTTTTTTTTAATTGGATCCTTAAATTATTTAATTTTTTTAATCAAGTTCCTACCGTTAGAAAAAAAGTCTAAGATAACAAAATATTCTATTAAAAAAGAAATATTCTAAAATTAAAAATAAAAAATTTAATCTAAAACACTTCAATAATTTTTAAATTCAAAAAATGTCCTTAACATTTTTTAATTTAGAAACCCCATCCCCTGCCTCTGATCCCCTTCTCACCTCCTAGGCTCCTACTCTCTCATCCCCTTCGCAGATCTGATTAAAATCAACGGAAAAAAAAGAAAATTTATGGAAAACTTGTGCAATTGTTGTGAGCTTACTCACTCACTCGTTCTTTCTCTCTCGCTGACTTTATCGTTCGGCTACCAACCTTCGACGCCGCCGATCCATCGCATTCACCGGAGACTGAGAGAGAGACACAGAGAGAGAGAAAGAGAGAGAGAATCGATCCTTTCTGTGTATGGCTTCGGAAGATGTGAAGAGCGGTGAATCTGCAGTCACAAAGATCGTTACTCTGGCCGAGGAAGCTAAGCTCGCTAGTCGTGAAGGCGTCGTCACTGCCGCCGCTGCTCTTTCCTACACCTTCACCACCATCTGCAAGTCCCTTCTCGCTAGTGGAGTCGTCGGAGGAGTGTCAGTTCCGTTTCTCACCTCTTTTTTTATTTAATTTTTTAATTTTAAAATTGATTGAATATAATAAATTAATGATAATAGTTTGATTGGAATTTGGAAGTATTTTTTTGTTTGAATTTTGATGCTTTGTTGTTGTTAGGTTTCTCGAAGGAACGATTTTGATGTTTCATTGTTTCATTTGTCTGGAAGCTGAAGCATTTCGCTTCTGTGATACCAAATTATTTATTTTTAATATTTCATAGACCGATAATTATGGGAAATAATTGTGTTTTTTATTGTATTTAATGGGATCTTGTGAGTAACATGATGTGTTGAATTAATATGACCGATGTTGTTCATTTAGGAAGTAATACTGATTGTGCTCTTGGTTATATATCACTGTCTCTTTGATTAGGTTTGGATTGGATCATGATTAAAGAACTATTACAAATTTTGTGAATTTGCAACAAAATATTCATTATTTTTGGAGATTTAGATTATAAAGTTTGTTTATTGTTGATTATGAAATTTGTTTATTGGTGATTGTTGTTGTTGTCATAATGCTGGTTTGCAATACTTTATCCAAGTCTTTGGATAAAAAATCTTCGATATGCTTTTTCTCTTAGACTTGATCATACTCCCCTATCACTTACTTGGTATATATATATTGATCCAAATTTTATATATATTCACAAGCCACTTTCTGTAGCACACTAAGCTTAGAACAAATTTTTCTTAATGTCACAGAAATAACAAATTATGGAACTACACAAATAGCAACCTCTCCCTTAAACTCTTCATCTTACCGTGACTTTGGCTTGTAGCATGCCTCTTGTTTTGGTTCATGCAGTTTTGTGGATTGATTTTTATGGTTTTGAGGTTGTGGATTATGATGTTGGTTCTGTTGCTACTTCAAGAGAAGGTGCTCCTCTTTTTGAAATATGTTTGATCATTTATATTTCTGTATTAAATGGCAGGTTATGACTATTTGATGAATTCATTACGTTTGACTGTGTGACCGGAGAATCTCCGAAGAGATGAATGGACTTTACAAAGATGATCCTGCTCCAACTTCTTTGTTCTGAAAGTAAGCTACCATGATTTGATTGAAGCTTTTGGTGGAAATGGTTATCTTGTTGGGACACCTAATGAACACAAGTCTGCTCTTTCAGAATTCTTCTTGGCTTGGAAATCGGCTGTTATCAATGTTATTGTTGATCCCTATGCTGGTTCAGAGAGTAGGAGGCTGTAATAACACAAATTACATAGCCTTATGGTTTTCTATGATTTTTGTTTTTAGATTTCAAATTTCAATAACACAAATTACATAGCCTTGTGATTTTTTAAAGTGTACCATGATGTGATAAAGACACAAACTATATTCTATGAATCCACACAAATGTAAAATGTTACAAGATCATAATGAATACTTGAATGATGGAAACTGAATTTTATATATACTTATTACTACTATTTCTGTTTCATTTTATCCATTCTTTTTTTTTTTGTATGTTATTAAGATAAGGTGTTTTGGAAGTAAAAAAAAAAGAGAAGGTATTTCTAGTATAATTTGTATATAATAAATAAGCAAAAGAATGATAGTGACAAAATAGAAGAGATTATAGGAATATCTATCATTAAATATTTATAGTTTTATTAAATTTTCAATTAGGTCCCTATACTTTTTTTTTCTTTTCAATTGGGTCCTTAAGGGTATACAAGTAATTTTACAATTCACTAACGTTTTTTTGACGTTTAACGTTAATAGGGACTAAATTGAAAAAAAAAATTAATGTATAGGGACTTAATTAAAAAGAAAAAAAATATAGAGACCTAATTGAAAATTCAGTAAAACTATAGGGACATGTAGAGTAATTAAACCTAAAATAGAAGCCCTTAACTCGAAAACGTATCATTGTTTTCTTTGAAAAATCGGAAAAATACTTTTACTTAAAATCAAACAAACATGTTCATATATACAAAATTTATTACATAAGTAGCTTATGAAAATAATATACATATAAAACATACAATCCCTATCTCTCTTACAATATTATAATAATAAGGGCGAGGAAAAAATCTATAACATGTGTAAACAAATAGAAACAGCAAATCTAAGTACTTAACTAAAACTCTGCAAGCTTCTTCGTCCGTCCTGAAAAGATAAAACTGTAGGGGGTGAGAATATCGTCCTCGTTGGTTCTCAGTAGAGGATTTTAAAGAATTATTATAAGAAGATATTTTAAATAAAACTGTTTTCAGTTGTAGTGAATGTCAACGTCAGTTCATTATCCAAATTTTAAAACTTATATATTTTTCTAGTAAAAGTCGCATAAAAACAGCACTCCATACATTTCACCTCTTACTAAGAAACCATTTTAAACAAACTTACCTCTGAACTAACCAATCCTGGCCTCTGGCCCAAATTAAATCAATCAACTCGGCCTTCGGCCTATTCATGCAATCAATCAGTACTTATCATCATTTTAGCACCAAAACTCAATCTCAAAAGTACCACACTAGAGCAAGCACAGGCAAAATAGACAAGAAAAACACAACAAGTAGCTCAGATAACAGTTAAACAATTAGGCAACCCAAAACAAATTCAAACTCAACCAAAGCATGCAAATGCATATGATGCATGCCTATCTTACGGCTAATGAGCTCATTCGTCGGTTATATAGCCAAAGCCGATATGTCTGTTAGCTAACCCGGACACTGTCTCTCTGTTGCCCATTAATACCATTAGAGGGAATACGTGCCCTGTCACCATTAGAGGGATTATGTGCCTCGTTACCATTAGAGGGAATAGGTGCCCTGTCACCCTTACAATCAGAGAAAAAACACGGACATTCTTGTCATCAATCAACCTCAACCATGTCTCATTTATCATACTCATTCAAATTTATAATCAAACTCAGTTTTCATCATTCTTCTTCTTCATCTCTTTCTTGGAGTAAGTGGAAAATGCCACTGCCTCTTACCTGAGGTCTCAACTCTTAATCAAATTCAATTTAATTTTTAAATCTATTTCTCAATATCATTCTCATATTCCTCTAGCTAACTTCAACCATTTTTGAATTTAAACTCTTTTCAAAAGATAAAGAAAAATCATTTATTAGTTAAATTCCTCGGCAAAGCCTCTAGACTTTAGAGAAGCGACAATTAATCTCATTTAAAAACTAAATCATTTAAACTCAAACATAATTCATTCTTTTCTTAAATAAATCAAAATTAAATAAAACAATTCTTCAATCCAAATTAACCAAAATAAAATTTCTCAAAATTCTTCTAAAAATTTCGGCAGCACCTCCCCTAAAACTCGAACTTTGCCACCCTTCTCAGGTCCCATCAAAACCATTTCTCAAACTTTTTTCAAATCGCTTCCAATAAATCGAACCAATTAAAAAATCAAACCGCTTACATGATCAAATCATTTTCATATCTCAATTTATATCAAATTCTCATAATCATTTTCGATAAATCAACCAAAATCAACTCCAAACTTCTCAAATCATTCTAACATAATTCAGAAAACAAAATCAAGAAACCAGTCCAACAATAACCAACTCAACAAAACTAAATCAACAAATAAGAATAACCAGCATCCTCAATAATTCAATAAATCAATAAGATAAATAATCACATCTATTCAAAATAGTTCAATTTAACCATAAAACTCATGTAATCATAAAATCCATTTTTCATATTATTATCGATTTATAACAACTCTTGAAAGTAAGGTGAATTTAAGAAAACACCCCTACCTCAATTCGTCGAAACTCAAAAGCTATAGAGCGCGTCCCTTCTTCTTGGCCTGTAACCTCGGCAGCTGCAACCTCAACTCCAAACCACTTTCACAGTAACTACAGCAACTCTAATCGCAACATATAATAAACCGAAACTCAATCTTATAGCAATTAACACCACAAAATCTCAGCGACATATATCGAAATAGCCATAAAAAGGGATTTCGAAGCAAAGAAACTTACCGTACAAAGAAAGAAACCAAGAACGAAGCGGCGGTAGCTCCGGCAGTGATTCCGGCTACACTCGCGCAACACCCGGTGACCAGACAGCAGACCTAACGGCAGCAGAAACTCGGTGCGGTGGCTGGCCCTCAGCAGTGGTGGCGACATCGACGATCCCAGTTTCTCCTCATCCTCATGCACTCTCTCTCTTCGAAACTTGCCGGCGACGGTGATGCGTGAGCATCTTTCCTATCTTTTCCTAGTGAATTTGCATCTAATTTGTTGAGTTTAATAAAGAATTAATTATCTTTTAGCCAATATGAATACTACTTTGAGTCCTTTGCAATTTTGTTTATTTTAGGTAGCTTTCGGCTGGATTTGATGGAGTTTCTGCAGTACAAGAATCGAAAGAGATGGCAGCGAGGAGCGACGCATGTGCGTGACTGATGCGTACGCGTGATTTGAAGATTTGCTCATCGACGCGTGCGCGTACCTGACGCGTCCGCGTGACTTGCGAAGAAGACCAGCGACGCGTACGTGTGACTGACGCGTACGCGTGACATGCGCCACGTGCAGAAAACGCAGAAAAATGTTGGGGGCGATTTCTGGGCTGTTTTGACCCAGTTTCCAACCCAGAAAATACAGATTAGAAGCTGCAAAATGGACAAAACAAGTGGTCCCCACCTATCAACTGAAGACCTGTTAATTAATTCAAATTTAAATTCAAATATTATCTTTTGAGAGAAAAGATATTATTTTAGTTTTATATAATAGATTTTAAATTATGAGGACTAGATATAAAAGGATCCCAACCACAACATTATTCCATTCCAATTTACAATCCTAGTTTTCTACTCTGAATTATGAGCAACTAAACCTCCACTGTTAAGGTTAGGAGCTCTGTCTATTTATATGAATTGATTTTATTACTTTTTCTATTTTAATTCATATATGGATTTATAATTTAAGAATTATTTTCGCTCTTTATTTTATGAATTTGGGTGGAACGGAAGTATGACCCTCTTTCTATTTGAGTTCTTGTATTACTTGGAAAAGCTCTTTACTTAAACAACAGCTTGAAAACATATTCTTCTAAATTTTAATTATCTAGATTTAACGGGGTACGTGACATATAATCCTTTTATTTTTGGGTAATTAGAGTTTTTGTAGCATATAAACTGGAATCTGATCATCACACTCTAATTGGAATTAATAGACCAAGAAATTGGCTGTGGATGAATTTTAGAGGAGACTAGAAAGGTCTAAGGAATTAGGGTCTAGTCACATATAGTTTGCCATAAATTAAATTCTACATGATTAAAATAGTTAGTAAGAAAAGTTAATCCGGAAAAAATAGATAACTCTGAAACCTTAACTGTCTTCTCCATATTTTATTCCCAAATTAATTATTTCCATGTCTTCTGTTTAATGCTCTTTGAATATTCAAACACTCTTTTCTGTTTGTCTAACTAAGTAAATCAAGTAACCATTGTTGCTTAGTCCTTCAATCCTCGTGGGATCGACCCTCACTCACCTTATGTATTACTTGGTACAACCCGGTGCACTTGTCGGTTAGTTTGTGGTTGTAAATTACCGCACCAAATTTTTAGCGCCGTTGTCGGGGATTGATTGTGATTGACAACTATTCGTTGTTTGATTGCTTAGATTAGATAATTTTTCTTTTAATTAATTTTTTTATTATTATTATTATTACTAATTTTTATTTTTCATTTCTTTTATTTCTTTTATTTTTATTTTATTTTTCTTTTTTTTTCTTCTCTTTCGTTCCCATTCCCCTGTCCCCTGTTTTCTTTTTTTTCCTTTTAGAAATTTTTTTTATTTAAATCTCGTCAGGTTTTTTATTTTATTTTATTTTTTTTTCATTTTCATTTTTTTTCTTCGTTTTACTTTTTTTTCTTTTTCGTTATTTTTTTTAATTTTTATATTCTATTAGTTTTATTTTATTTTTGTTTTTAATTTAAAAAAAATAAATAAAATAAAAAATAAAAAAATAAAATTGCATCTTATATTATTTTTTCTTAATTTTTGAAATTAAATTTGGTGTTCCCTAATTAGTCTTATTTTAATTTTTCTTATTTAATTTATCTAATAATTTTTTAAAAAAATTAGTCTTAATTTTAATAGTAATTTTGAATTTTAGTGCTTGTTTTATTCAATATTTTTATCTCTTTACTCATGTTACCTCGCTGGGAATTCTCTGCACTATGACGTAGAGAGTTCCATTTTTTTTCTCTTGTCTTTTGTTTGTTTATGCGCAGAAACAAAGACAAGGAACCTCTCTTAAACTTTGATTCTGAACCTGAAAGGACTTTCAGGCGACGTTTGCAACAAGCAAGACTTTACAAGGCTGTGGAGTCCACTATGGATAATAATAATGCTATTAATGCCAATGTGGAAAATCCGAATGGGGATGATTAACAAAAGAGAGTGCTTGGCTCTTATTCTGCCCCTACTGCGGATCTCTATGAAAAAAGTATTGTGGTGCCTCCTATAGCTGCAAACAACTTTGAGTTGAAACCACAATTGGTCACCTTGGTGCAACAAAACTGCCAATATCATGGACTTCCTCATGAAGATCCAAATCAGTTTATATATGATTTTCTGCAGATATGTGATATTGTGAAGACAAATGGAGTGAACCCAGAGGTGTACAGACTCATGCTCTTCCCGTTTGCTCTGAGGGATAAAGCAAAGCTATTGCTAGATTCCCAATCCAAGGAGAGTTTGAATACTTGGGAAAAGGTTGGTACTGAGTTTCTTACTAAGTTTTTCCCACCAAAGAAGCTGACTAAGCTTAGGTTGGAGGTTCAGACTTTCAGGCAGAAAAAAGGTGAAACTCTTTATGAAGCCTGGGAGAGATACAAGCTACTGACTAGGCAATGCCCTCCAGACATGTTCTCCAAATGGACCCAACTGGATATCTTTTATGAAGGCTTGGGTGAGATGTCCAAGATGAGCTTAGATACCTCTGCAGGCGGTTCACTGCATAAGAAGAAGACACCAGAGGAGACTATTGAGCTTATTGAATTGGTTTCAAGCAACCAATATTTATACTCATCTAACAGGAATCCTGTGAACTCTGAGACCTCTCAGAAAAGAGGCGTGTTGGAAGTAGAAGCTGTTAATGCTCTTCTTGCTCAGAATAAGCTTATATCTCAGCAATTAAATTTACTTACTCAATAGATGGGTGGCATGCAAGTCTCAGCTATCAACACACAAAATCCATCTCAAGAGATCTCTTATAACATGACAGGTAACTTTGTGCAAAATGATAATTATGATTATGCTCAACCCTCTTCTGAACAGGTCAATTACATGGGGAGTGGTCCTAGGAATCCCAACAATGATCCATATTCTAAGACATACAATCAGGGGTGGAGAAATCACCCAAATTTTGGATGGAGGGACCAACCTCAGAGACCTCAGAACTTCAACAATAGTTCTCAGGGAGGTTTCCAATAGAACAATTACAATAACCGCCAATTTCAGTCTCAACAGTAACAACCACCTCAGCAGGCAAATTCTAAATCCCAAGAATATTCTAATTGGGAGATGATAAGGAGTTTCATGCAGGAAACCAGAGCCTCTATTAGAAACCTGGAAGTGCAAATGGGCTAACTAAGCAAGCAAATACCTGAGAGGTCTGCAAGTACATTTCCAGGTGATACAGTGGTGAACCTAAGAGAAGATTGCAAGGCTATTCAGTTGAGAAGTGGTAAAGTAGCTGGCTCTGAGACCAAGGCCAATGAAGAGCTAGTTGAAAAGGGAGCTCCAGAGGAGAAGAAGGGAGATGTAGAGCACGCCCCTCCTAAACGTGTAGATAACCCGTTTCTTGACTCTCTTGACACTTATCCAACGTTGCCAAAGGCTCCTGAGTACAAGCCAAAAATGCCATATCCTCAGAGGCTTCAGAAGGTGTCCAAAGAAAAGCAATTCTCTAAATTTTTAGATGTCTTCAAGAAGCTGCAGATCAACATTCCTTTTGCAGAGGCTTTGGAGCAAATGTCCCTCTATGCTAAATTTATGAAAGAATTATTGACCCACAAGAGAAATTAGAAGGAACAAGAGACAGTGGTGTTAACCAAGGAATGTAGGGCCATTATTCAACACACCCTTCCTGAGAAGATGCCAGACCCAGGAAGTTTTGTCATTCCTTGCACCATTGGAGATGTTGACATTCAGAGAGCTTTATATGATCTTGGAGCTAGCATCAACCTCATGCCACTTTCAGTGATGAAAAAGCTTCAAATTGAGGAGGTAAAACCCACTCGTATTTCTCTTCAACTTGCTGATCTTTCTATTAAATTACCTATAGGTGTGGTTGAGGATTTACTTGTTAAAGTAGGACCATTTATTTTCTCTGTTGATTTTGTTATATTAGACATGGAAGAGGAGGTAAAACCCTCTATTATACTCAGTAGACCCTTTTTAACTACAGGTAGAGCTCTGATTGATGTGCAAAAGGGTGAATTAACCCTGAGGGTCAATGAAGAACAGGTGGTCCTTAATGTTTTTGAAGCTCTCAAGCACTCTAATGATTCTGAAGGGTGTATGAGAATTGATGTAGTTGAACCATTTGTTCAAGAGGTACTGGAAGCTGAGGTACTTGATGACATCTTGGATCCTATTTCTGAGTATGAATTAATGGAAGTTGATGATTCACTACCCCAGAAAGCTGTGGTTCACACGCCTAAAGCAGAGGAGGAAGCACCCAAGCTTGAGCTCAAACCTTTTCCTCCTTCTCTGAAATATGTATTCTTGGGTGAAAATGATTCCTATCCAGTGATAATTAGCTCTTCTCTGAAGTCTGAAGAGGAAGAGGTGCTCATTTCAGTGCTCAGGAGCCATAAAACAGCTCTTGGGTGGACCATTAGTGACTTGAAAGGGATTAGTCCAACCAAGTGTATGCATAAGATTCTCCTTGAAGATGATGCTAAACTAGTTGTGCAGCCACAAAGGAGACTCAATCCAACTATGAAAGAGGTGGTCCAAAAAGAGGTAATAAAATTATGGGAAGTAGGTATTATATACCCTATTTCTGACAGTCCTTGGGTAAGTCCTGTACAGGTAGTTCCCAAGAAAAGAGGGATGACAGTGATCAAGAATGAAAAGAATGAGCTTATTCCTACAAGAACAGTCACAGGATGGAGAATGTGCATAGACTACAGGAGGCTCAACACTGCTACAAGAAAGGATCATTTCCCCTTGCCTTTCATTGATCAGATGCTTGAGAGGTTAGCTGGTCATGCTTTTTATTGCTTTCTAGATGGATATTCTGGATATAATCAAATTGCAGTGGACCCTCAAGATCAAGAGAAGACAACATTCACATGCCCCTTTGGAGTATTTACTTACAGGAGAATGCCATTTGGACTTTGTAATGCTCCAGCAACTTTTCAGAGGTGTATGCTTTCAATTTTTTCTGATATGGTTGAAAAGTTTATTGAGATATTTATGGATGACTTTTCTGTTTTTGGTAATTCTTTTGAATCCTGCCTTAAGCATTTATCTCTTGTCTTGAAACGGTGTCAAGAATCAAACCTTGTTTTGAATTGGAAAAAATGCCATTTTATGGTCACAGAAGGCGTTGTTCTTGGACACCGGACTTCAAGTAAGGGGATTGAGGTTGACAGAGCCAAGGTGGAGGTAATTGAAAAATTACCACCACTAACTAATGTTAAGGCAGTTAGGAGTTTCTTAGGTCATGCAGGATTTTATAGAAGATTTGATTTTTCTAAAATTGCTAAACCTTTAAGCAACCTGTTGGTTGCTGATGTTCCTTTTGTCTTTGATTCTGATTGTCTGCATGCTTTTGAAACTCTGAAAGCAAACCTTACCTCTGCTCCCATTATAGCTCCTCCTGACTGGGATTTACCCTTTGAATTAATGTGTGATGCTAGTGATTTTGCTATAGGAGCTGTTTTAAGACAGAGGCATGGTAAGCTTGTACAGGTCATTTACTATGCCAGTCATGTATTAAATGATGCTCAAAAGAATTACACAACTACAGAAAAGGAATTATTAGCTGTTGTGTATGCTGTTGATAAGTTTAGGTCCTACTTACTTGGTTCTAAGGTTATTGTTTATACTGATCATGCTGCTTTGAAGTACCTTCTAACCAAACAGGATTCTAAACCAAGATTAATCAGATGGGTGTTGCTCCTTCAGGAGCTTGATATTGAGATAAAAGATAGGAAAGGGTAAGAAAATCAAGTAGCTGACCATCTCTTTAGAATTGAGCCTGAAGCAGGAGTACAATCACCCACAGCTGTGACTGAGACGTTTCCGGATGAGCAATTGTTCCTTATTCAGCAGGCCCCATGGTTTGCAGACATTACAAATTATAAAGCCATGAATTTGATTCCAAGGGAGTACAGTAGGCAACAAGTGAAGAAGCTATTGACTGATGCAAAGTACTACATTTGGGAGGAGCCATACCTTTTTAAAAGGTGTTCAGATGGTATCATCCGGAGATGTGTCCCAGATGAAGAAATACAACAGATTCTTTGACACTGTCATGGTTCTGAATATGGAGGCCACTCTGGTGGTGAAAGGACAGCTACAAAGGTCCTTCAGAGCGGGTTTTACTGGCCTACTCTCTTCAGAGATTCAAGAGAATTTGTAAGCACTGTGACAGATGTGCAAAAGCCACGAATCTTCCTACCAACCATGAAATGCCACAGCAGGGGATCCTTGAGGTTGAGTTGTTTGATGTGTGGGGTATTGATTTCATGGGACCTTTCCCACCCTCACATTCAAACAACTATATTCTAGTGACAGTAGATTATGTGTCCAAGTGGGTGGAAGCCGTGGCCCTACCCACCAATGATGCCAAGGTGGTAATGAGCTTTCTTCAGAGATATATTTTTAGCCGGTTTGGTGTCCCAAGGACACTCATTAGTGATGGTGGAAGCCACTTCTGTAACAGACAGCTGGACTCTCTTCTGCATAGATATGGAGTCCATCATAAAGTGACAACCCCCTATCACCCTCAGACAAGTGGACAGGTTGAAGTTTCCAACAGGGAACTTAAGAGGATTCTAGAGAAGACCGTCAGTGTTTCAAGAAAGGACTGGTCTAGGAAGCTTGATGATGCTCTCTGGGCATACTGGATAGCTTAGAAGACTCCTATTGGCATGTCCCCTTATCAGTTAGTTTATGGCAAAGCCTGTCACTTGCCAGTTGAGCTGGAGCACAAGGCTTACTGGGCAATCAGGTACCTGAATCTTGATTCAGAAGCTGCAGGAATTAAGTGGATGTTTAAGTTGAATGAGCTTGATGAATTCAGATATTCAGCCTATGAGAATGCCAAGCTCTATAAGGAGAGAACCAAGCTACTGCATGACAAGAAGATTGCCATCAGTGTCTTTGAGCTAGGACAGAGAGTGCTTCTATATAATTCAAGGCTCAAATTCTTTTCTGGGAAGTTGAAATCCCGGTAGTCAGGACCGTTTGTGGTTACTAGAGCTTTACCATATGGTCATGTGGAAATACAGGAAGATAATTCTGACAAGAAGTTTACAGTGAATGGCCAGAGGTTGAAGCACTATCTTGGAGGCGAGATTGATCGCCAGAGGTCCACTCATCTGCTGAACTAGCAGAACTGACCATCAAGCTAGTGACGTTAAAGAAGCACTTATCGGGAGGCAACCCGATAATTTTGTATCCTTAGTACTTTTCGTAGTAGTAGTTCTTACTTGTTTGATTTTTATTGAGTTTTACTGTTTCTCTGATCATGCAGCTATTTTATCACAGGAACCGAACACCTCAGGCGAAAAAAAAAGCACACGACGCGCAAGCGTCACTGACGCGTACGCGTCATATGCATGTATGTGACAAATACAATTTGACAGAGAGTTGAGCGGGAGTAGCGCTGGAAGCATGCTGGAAGCACAAGCCACATCACGCGTACGCATAACCCACGCGTGTGCGTCGTTTGCACTTTTCGCCTTGACGCGCACGCGTGACTTGAAAAAAATGGCGTAAATATGTGATTGGGCAGAGAGTTGTGCTGGTGTGGGGCTGGAAGTGTGCTAGAAGCACAAAATTAGTTCACGCGAACGCGTCCCTGACACGTGCGCGTCATTTGCAAAAATGTCCATCCACGCGTGCGCGTGCATGACGCGCACGCGTCGTATGCAAGTATTGGTCCCAAAGCCACGCGAACAGAGAGTTGCGCGTGCGCGCGGCTGGCTTCGCGCGAATCGCACAAAACTCAGGGCACGCAGACGCGTGCCTGATGCTTACGCGTCATTAAGTAAATTTCGCGACCCACGCGTATACGTGTCGTACGCGTACGCGTCGCCTGCGCCCCACAACTACACTAGTTCGCCGCCCAACTTTAACTTTCTTCTCCCTCTCCCAATCCTAATTCTCTCTTGTTCTTTTATCCTTTTCTTTTTCTTTCAGAATAATATTTGTCTCTTTCTATTTTCAGTTCTTCTTTGCTTGAGGACAAGCAAACCTTTAAGTTTGGTGTTGACGCTTTGCTTAAGGGTTTTCTGTTTATTCCTATGGCACCAAAAGGGAGGCGAATCATCTTCACTGAGGAGCACAACCTGAAGAATAAAACGACCGATAAGATAACTAAGGTGGTTGAGTTCCTTTCATTCTATATTCCTTCCCGCTTTTACTATATTATGTTCCGGTTTTTTGCTATTTTGCTTTGTTGTTGCATGATCCTTTATTAGTTAGATTCCTAGATTCTAGTTTAGTTTTCTGTTAATTAGCTTTAATTCTAAAAGATGCCTCATGTATTACCCACTGAGCTTGAAATCAAAAAGAAAGAAGAAAAGGGAGGTGTAATGCATGAGAAATAGAGTTAATTTTAAGAATAGTCTTATTTACTTAAATGTGGTGGTATTTTTCTGTGATTATGAATGCATGACATGAACAGTGCATATTTTTGATAGTGAAGTTTATGAATGTTAAAATTCTTGGCTCTTGAAAGAATGATGAAAAAAAAGAAAAATGTTATTGATAATCTGAAAAATCATAAAATTGATTCTTGAAGCAAGAAAAAGCAGTGAAAAACACGAAGCTTGCGAAAAAAAAAAGAGCAGAAAAGCCAACAACCCTTTAAACTAAAAGGGAAAAGGGTAAAAAGGATCCAAGGCTTTGAGCATTAATGGATAGGAGGGCCAAAGGAATAAAATCCTGGCCTAAGCGGCTAAATCAAGCTGTCCCTAACCATGTGCTTGTGGCGTGAAGGTGTCAAGTGAAAAGCTTGAGACTGAGTGGTTAAAGTCGTGGTCCAAAGCAAAACGAGTGTGCTTAAGAACTCTGGGCACCTCTAACTGGGGACTCTAGCAAAGCTGAGTCACAATCTGAAAAGGTTCACCCAGTTATGTGTCTGTGGCATTTATGTATCCAGTGGTAATACTGGAAAACAAAATGCTTAGGGTCACTGCCAAGACTCATAAAGTAGCTGTGTTCAAAAATCAACATATTGAACTAGGAGAATCAATAATACTATCTGAATTCTGAGTTCCTATGGATGCCAATCATTCTGAACTTCAAAGGATAAAGTGGGATGCCAAAACTATTCAGGATTACAGTTGTAAACCCCACTATAAGAAGAGACATGAGCTTAATCGAACTCTCATTCTCATGCAAATTCACATCCTAAGCCTATATTAGTTATTGTTGCTTGAGGACAAGCAACAATTCACGTTTAGTGTTGTGATGCGTGAGCATTTTTCCTATCTTTTCCTAGTGAATTTGCATCTAATTTGTTGAGTTTAATAAAGAATTAATTATCTTTTAGCCAATATGGATGCTACTTTGAGTCTTTTGTAATTTTGTTTATTTTAGGTAGCTTTCGGCTGGATTTGATGGAGTTTCTGCAGTACAAGAATCGAAGGAGATGGCAGTGAGGAGCGACGCGTGCACGTGACTGACGCGTATGCGTGAATAGGAGCTTTACATGGCGACGCGTGCGCGTGACTGACGCATACGCGTGATTTGAAGATTTGCTCATTTAGTTGGATATTTAGATGCTAATTTTGCAGATAATAGAGTTGATAGAAGAAGCACCAGCGGCATTTACTGCACTATTGGAAACGCATTAAACGTGTAGACTAGCAAGAAACAAAGAACATTGCAACTGTCTATTACTGACGTTGAGTATATTGTTGCCTCTTTTTGTTGCTCTCAAGTTCTTTGGTTAAAAACTTAGATGACTATAAGTTAAATGCCTCTAGTATTCTTTTAATGTGTGACAATATGAGTATCATTAAAATTTCAAAAAATTCACTTTTGTACTTTAGAACAAAACACATTGAAGTTAAATATTATTTTATTAAAGAATATATTCACAATGAGAATACTGGCATTCAATTTGTTAAATCTAAAAATTAGCTAGTTGATATTTTTATGAAACCTTTAGTTGAAGAGAGGTTTTGCAAACTTAAAACTACTTTAAAAATTATTAGCTTCTCTGATTTAAATTAAATTTTTGGTCTAACACGATATTTAAATGTTCTCTTATAGATAGATGAGATTTTTTTTTTTTGCAACTGATTGTTATGATGGCATACCATAGTAAGATGAAATATTGGGTTTATGGTCTAGATCGTTTTTACTGTGACTTGTTGATCATTGAGTTTACGAAATTTTTTTGGTTTTATGTTTTTTTAGCATTTTTTTAATTTAATTATTCCCTCCTAAGTTCTCTCATTACTATCCATGTTATTATTAATTCTTTTAATTTATTGTGATATACTTATGCTTTTTTTTTAGTTTTATATTTTACAGGATAAAATAAGTTTTGTCAAAATGGACTTTGCTAATTCTCATATGAACCAACACTGATCTCATTGTTATTAATAATCTTTCATTGTTCTTGTTATTTTTGTGAAATATCAAAAAACAAAATGAATAATGAGCAATAAGAGAGAGATAATTTGGAGGTGTTGTAGCTTTTTAAATTAAAAATTTGGCCATCACTATCTAGTTGACATTTATCTAAAATTTGAAAGATAGGAAAGGAGATAATCTAGATATATTTCATTCTTCTTCTTGGAAGCTTCATCCTTTCTCACCTCATGCTCACTATCACACATCCATCTATATGGCTTAAAAGTTATTACCTATTGTTTTGCTGCATCTGTTGTTTCTACCTCTTCAAATAATATTCTGAAGGTCTTAAAATTTTTGGAGATAAGTAAGATAAGAAAGCCGACGTATGTCTTGACGTGTGATAGTAGTGTTGTTTCTAATTCATATTTTCTTTGCTACTACTATATTTCTATTTTTATTGTCTCTAATCTATGTTTGCAGGTGCTTAACTTCCTCCTTTAATCACAAAAGGAGAAAAAATTGGTATAAAGAGACTTAATTATTTTGTGGTAATATTTTAGAAGTACTGAAACTATTTTGAGACTTCTTATTACTGTTAATGTTTATTTGGGATGATTTGATTTTAGTGTCATTGGCTACACCTTCTTACTCTTGCTCATAATTGTTACTCTTGCTCATAATGCTATATAGTTATTATTGTTTGTTGTTTGTTTGTATTTCTACTACACTCTGATTTTCAGCTGAAAAGCATTATAGCACATATTTAGGAGGAGCTTTAATCTCTGGATTCAGGGTGAGAACTTTCTGCGAGTGAAAGGGAAGTTATCCCATTCTTATTACTTTTTCTTAAATGTTTTTATTTTAAAATGTTTGTCATTAAGAAAAAGATTGTTTGAGTTAAAAAAAAAAAAATTATACAAACATTTGGTTGATTGATTAAGAATTGATTCTAATTTATGGTGTAATTATGTGTTATAAAATTTTAGGATTGACATTAATATGTATGATTATTTCATTTGATTTAGAAAGAATCAATCATTTAGACCAAGATATGAAAGAGATTGTTGCTACTCATGCAAATAGAAAAGGAAAGAAGCATGACAATTATTATGAGAGTTAATAGATAGCAACAACTAATATGAATAATATAACACTACTTGAATTATGTTTGAAAATAATCATTATTAAGAGCAAGATTTGAAAAAAATATAGAAAGATGTGCTCCTACTTAAAGGAAGAAAAGTATCATGTCTTTAATGGAAAATGATTTGTTACAAGTGAAAAAAAAAAGTATTATTGACTTTGTTTTTTATAGAAATAAATTTTTTAATATTTTTTATTTTACAGAAATATCTGATATCCGATTTGATTCAATTCGATCTGCAAATACAGGTCGAATTCAAGAATAAAAATGCCGATATTGAATTTGATCTAATCCGATGAGTTTAGTGCAAATCGAATTAAGATTTCGATCATATTCAATCTGATCCAATCCATAAATATTCATACCTCTCACCTTTCTAATGGAGAGATCTTGCTACTTGTGGACATGGCCAAGGCCCAAAAGTACTTGAAAAACCCCTTGACTTTACTCAAACTTTCTTAGAGAATGGGCGAGACATGGAAAGCAAAGCATGCCTGATCACTCAGGCTGTCATTTTGCGTGACAAATGCCAAGGCGGCCCTCAAAAAGCAGGTCAAGCTATTGGCACCTAACCTTGACCTTTCCAAGGTAGGTGCTTCCGATCAAGCTGCGGATGGAAGGATTATTAACATCATTGACAAGTAGGTTTTTATAATTTTTCTTTGAACTTTAATTTATTTGGAACTTATAGGTGATTTGTGTTTCTTATGTGGTTGGCACTTTGCTCTACTTGTCTTATTAATTATGGAATTATTTATCCATTTAACTGGATTTTGGTGGCGCTGGGCTATTTAATTTCCAGCATGGTGTTTTATAACTTTTATGATATTGTTGTCTTCGTTAGGCCGTTTTCTTTGTCATTGATTTATCTATTTTTAGGCGTATTTTTTATCTTGTAGTTTTTGGATATAATACTTTGTGAAATAAGTTACCTAAAGGTGATCAATCTTTAGGTTTTTTAGAATTTTAAATTATGTTTAAATATTTTTCTAATTTGATTCGTTATTCGAATCAACTTTAGCAAAATAAAATAACCACTGAGGTAATGAAAAACTTATTGTAAATTAAAAAAAAATAAATAAAAGGGAGTTATAAAAGGGTGTGGAACTTTCAATGGAAGAGGGAATTCTGCCAGTGGGAGACTGATAGCTTGAATCAATTGCTGGATATCCTGCACGCTGTGAGATTAATAGCAGGAATACAAGATAGAGTGGTCTAAAAATTTGATAAGGAAAGCGTTTATATTACTAATTCATTTGTGCAGGTTTTGCAGGAACAGACTTTGACGGATGATATCCTTAGCTACAAGTTCACAAATAGAATCTAGAAAGGATTAATGCCCTCTCGAGTTGAGCTGTTTACTTGGTTTGTGCTAGTAGGCCGAGTTAATACAAAGAATCGTTTGAGTAGATTGGATATCATTGATCAAAATGATAATATTTGTGTCATGTATAACAAGGAAGTTGAATCTGTACAACATCTGATCTATTTGTTACGTGTGAGTTTGCATGGCAGGTATGGTGCGCATTGATGTCTTAATTATTTAACGCACTAATACTTTTTACTTAACCAATTTAATATTATACCCTCAAGTCTTTGTACCTTTCAAATTAATTTTTATATAATAATCTCTATATCTCTTTAAAAAAAATTGTTTAGTTTTTTTATATTAACATATTTAACATTTATATTTATTATGTATTTTAGATATTTTTTCTTGTAAAAATACTTATTTTTCTTCTAAATTTACGTTGTTAAAAATTTTTTTTATAAAGACATCTTATATCATGTATTCTATAAGGGTATTGTATTTTTTAAATAATTAATAATTAATAATTTATTTTTTAATTTTTTAAAATTTTTAAAAGAATTAATTTTATTTAATAAGATATTTTATAATTTTATATGTACTATTGATATTGTTATGTTTTTTTTATGTAGCTGTCATATTAAAAATAAAATTATAAAAAAAATTATAATTTATAATATATATTGATAAATCTTTTGAAAAATTAACTCAAATAACTATATGTTAATTCTTTGTATGGAATGAAAAAAAAAGTTCATCTATTCGGCCCTCCATATTAAAATTTTTAGATCCGTCCTTGCCTGTGTGATTTGTTTTTATAAGGAATAAGGTGTATAAAAAAATGAAAAAAAAATATACATACCGGTTATTTAAAGAGAGGTGATGATGGTCCAAAGTAGGTTTGAAATTTCCTCAGATAGAATTAGCGTTGCAAGTATAGTCTCAATCCAACGATCAACCAACATCAAAGTTTAAAATAAGAATGTCACAATCAACAAAAAATAACTGGGAGTTTTAAATCTTGGGTCGTTCTCTCTAGGAATCGTAATTAAGTGTTATATTATTGGCTATGAGAAAATGGGGGTTGGTGGCAAGAAGCAAGTAATGAAAATAAGAAGAAAGTAAATAAACATGCAAGAAATTAAACAGAAGTAATTAAATTCAAAGCAATTAATCAAAGAAAAGGGAAATTCAAATGATAAGAAACCTCTTGGCATGGATTGAGAGCTAAGGTTACCTATCCTAGCCATTGACCACAAACATATGATGATTATGAAGAGTTAATCCTACTTAGTCAACCCTAACATCGAGGATAAGTCAAACAAGTATAATTGATTTCAATCCACAAGTCCTAACCAACTCTATTAATGGAAGACTTAGAGTTAGTGAAAACCAAATCAACTAACTACTCTAATATATCAATCAAGGATGGGCATCAATGACTCAAGGTTATCAAAGTCCTCAATTCCAAGCCAAGAGTGAGAAAAAACTAAGTAAAAACTAAACCAAACATTTTTATCAAATACTTGGTGTACATGAAAATAAAAGCATATTAAATTGCAATAATAATAAAATCTAAAACTACAAAATACAAGAAAATAATAATAACTAAGAAAGTAATAATAACATGAAAACATAAATTTGCATTAAATGAAATTAAAGACAACAAGAGTGTTCATAACATAAAAGTAACAAAATAAAGGAAATAACAAAAGAAATGAAGAAGATCAAGACAAAAGAGTATGAAAACATAAAGGAAACTACACTAAAACAAGAATTAAGAACTGAAATTAAAGAGAAATTAAACTAAGAAAATCTAAATTCTAGAGAGAAGGGGGAGCTTCTTTCTCTAGAAAACTAAGACAAAAACATAAAAAAATCTAAACCTAATTGCTCCCCCTTACCTCCTCTTGGATTAGGGTTGAAATAACTTTAGAAATGAGTTGGATTAGGTTCTGTGGGCCCAAAATTCACTGCCAATGAATTGCATTAATAAGGTCACGTGCTGCCACCTGTGCGTACGTACAGACGTGTGCGTCACGTGCTGCCACCTGTGCGTACGTACAGACGTGTGCGTACGCACACTTTCTGATTTTTCCACTTGTGCGTACGCACAAAGGGTTGTGCATACGCATTACTACACGCTTCCACCTGTGCATACGCACACATAATTCTGCGCACGCACACTTGCTGAAAAGCTCCAAACTCTATTTCTTTATGATTTCTCCACTTTTGTATGCTTTTTCCTCACTTCTTCAATCCATATTAGTCTTGTAAACTTGAAATCACTCAACAAACATATCAAGACATCAAATGGAATTAAAGTGAATAAAATTTAGCAAATAAGGGCCTAAAAAGCATGTTTCACTTTTGAGCGCAATTTACGGAAAATTTACAAAACTAAGCTATTTCATTGAATAAGTGTAGAAAAAGTTGATAAAATCCACCCAATTAGAACAAATAAATACCATGAAATGTGGATTTATCAAGAAGTCACCAAGAATTTTAAGTAAAGGCTCCTACTTTATATATATGTCACGGTAATATTTTCGCTATCAGAGTAGCACAGCCGAAAGCGTGATATTCTGGTGATAAAAGTCTTATATAATAAATTTCTTCCTTTGCTTTGTAACCTTACATGCAAAAGGTGTGTCAAAAATAAGCTTAATAATTTTGTGCACATTAAATATGCTACTTTTTATGAACCATTATATTTTATTAAATGGAAACTAAAAAATGTTATAAAATAAGAATATTAATAGAATTTAATAAATATAAAACATATTAGTATATAGGTAAAGTATAATTTTAGTTTTTTACGTTTGGGTTGAATTCTAATTTATTTTTTAATGTTTTAAACTTTTTATTTCAGTTTCAAAAACCTTCAAGCATCCTATTTTGATCCTAAAATTATTCAAGCAGATTCAATGCTATCCTACTGTTAAATTTGACATAATCAATTCGCATATTGAAGAGCCAACCGTGTTTGATTTTAGTTTGTAAGTAAAATCGGCCCATCAATAATTACTAATGTAAAATTTTTTCTTTTAATTTTAGAACGTTCATGATTGATTGTTAGGATTTGAAATTTTGCATAAGAAGAAAATTGAGGAGAAAAAATATTAAAAGATTTTGTTTTTTTTTTAAATACATGGAAGAATATATTACGTAACTAGTAACGTTATTATATTTACGTCACCCGCTTTGTTAACTATTCATGTGAAATTTAATAATAGGACCACATTGAATCTATTTAAAACTTTTTGGGATAGAAATAAAACGTCTGAAACGTTAGGGACCAAATTAAGATCTAGCCTAAATTAATATTGTGACTAAAATAGTGTTTTAAAAATGTGTCAAACTCTTCTAAAATGATAGTATTATTAATAAAGTAATAGAATAATATTTTAATCGCCCTAGAATTAAGATAGTGAGATTCAAAAATAATAAATATTACAAATTTAAAATGATTAAAGTATTACTTTATCATTTTACTAACATTCTCACTTTACATATAAATACATAAAATATAAATTTTTTTGTTCATTAATATATTTTTTATGCAGTAAAATGTTTATAATATCAAAAAATTTATATTTAAATGTTATTTTTAACTACAGAACGTAAAATATAAAAATAATTAAGTTATTTTATATTATTTGATAAATAATTAAATTATTTTATTAAAAATTAAAAATATATTAAATAACTACTTTTGTTAAAATTGTATTATTATATAAGATAATTTTTTATATAAATATTTATGAACATATATTTTATTTAAAATATTATAGACAATACATGAAAATTTTGGATTTTTTCTATTTTTCACACTTTTAAACAAATATTTTGAATTTTTTATTTATATTTAAAAAAAATAGAAAATAAATGTATTTTTTTAAAATGTCAGTAAAATTTACTTTTACAGAGAGAAAAAACTATAAGATGACATGAAAATTTAAATTACCGAAGTCGAGTTTGTTATAACCCAATCATGATAGTTTAAGAAGAAAATCTATAAAATTTATATCATCTAATCGTCAATTGTTAATCCAACTTAATCAAGTTGAGGTGAGGCAAAAATTCACGCATAAGTCAAGTCAAGCTTCAAACTTCTATCAATATTTTTAAAAAATAAAAATAAAAAATACTATTTATAAAAATACTTCATCAATCTACAATTTCTAATTTTTCTAAGTGAATATCAAAAAGTTTTTCTTTTCTTACTAATATTCCTACCAATTAATGCTTTGTCACTTTATACGGGAAAGCCATTTGACATTATCCTTATCCTATAGAATGAATGGAAAGAATTCATGTGTTGATAATTTGAGTGGCTTAGCTCTAATCATGCTTTTCACATGGAAATCCAATTTTATTAATTTGAATGGTTTCTCTCTCATATTTATTTTTGGTCTTACCTATAAAATAAAGGTGAATTCTACCCAACCCCCTCTAAAATAACATGTAAGTTACCCTTCATGATGTGTCACATTTTAATTGGTCATTACTTAACTATAGTTGGGTTATTTTGTAATTTATTATTTGAGATGGGTAATTGTATAATTTCTTAAAATATTAAAATTCTACCCCATTAATTGAAGCACGTTCTCACGCAATCTCTTTCTACAGTGCATCATTTCTTAACGGCTCGTTGAATTCCCATGGCTCGTAACTTCTCTGTTCTTCCCAGTATAGCCAACGCGAACTTCATTGCTATCTCTTGTCCTCTCACTCAATCCCCCTTCTTTTTTTTTTTTTTTTTTTTTTTTGCCATGAATCACTCTTTACCAACATCAACATCATTAATGGTTAGTTCGGTTATTAAATTTTTTCATTAAAAAAATATATATTTATTTAATTACAAGATGGAATATATATTCATATTTAAAATATAATATAATAAAATAAATCTATTTAAAATACTTAAAAGTATAATTAAAATCATGAATATATAAATATAATAATAAAATTTGTACTCTAAACAAGTAAACATATTTTTTATCATACATAAATTATTTAAAAAATAAATATATTATTAAAATTAATAATACAAATTTAAAATAATAAAATCCAATTTTTTACTGTATTTGTTATAATATTTTTATTCTTTTAATTTACAATTTATTAGTACTTTATTATTTAATTAATGATTAAACAAATTATTTTTATAAAAAATTATGTTTTGTATTATCTTATAGAAGAGACCAATATATTAGTTTAAAAAATAAAGTAAAAATGAAATTTTAAATAAAAAATATTTAATATTAAAATTTTTAAATATAAAAATAATTTGTATAAATATTTAAAAGATAAATATAAAATATATGCATAAAATAAATAAAACAGATAAAATGGAAGTACTCATGAAAAATAAATAATTATTTTTGTCTCCTTTATTTATTTTAAACATGTATTTTATATTTATATCCTGAATATCTATATAATTTGCTTTTGTATTTAAAAATTTTAATATTAACTATTTTTTATTTAAAATATCATTTTTACATTAATTTTTAAATTGGTATATTGGTCTCTTCTTTAAGATTATACAAAAAATATTTCTCATGAAAATAATTTGTTTAATCATTAATTAAATAATAAAATATTAATAAATTAAAAATTAAAAGAATAAAAATACTATAAAAATTACTTGTAAGAAAGTTGAATTTTATCATTTTAAATTTGTGTTATTAATTTTAACAATTTATATTTTTTTTAAATAATTTATGTATGATAAAAGATATGTTTACTTGTTTAAAGTACAAATTTTATTATTATATTTGTATATTCCTGATTTTAATTATATTTTTAAGTACTCTTAATAGATTTATTTTATTATATTATATTATATTTTACATATGAATATATATTCCATATATTATTTTTAATGAAAAAAATTTAATAACCAAACTAACCATTAATTATATTGGTAAGGAATGATCCATGGTAAAAAAAAAAAAAAAGAGATTGAATGAGAGGACATGAGATAGCAATGAAGTCGGTGCTGACTATACTGGGAAGAACGAAGAAGTTACAAGCCATGGAAATTCAACGACTCGTTAAGGAATGATGCACTGTAGAAAGAGATTGCGTGAGAACGTGCTTCAATTAATGGGGTAGAATTTTAATATTTTAAGAAATTATACAATTACCCATCTCAAATAATAAATTACAAAATAACCCAACTATAGTTAAGTAATGACCAATTAAAATGTGACACATCATGAAGGGTAACTTACATGTTATTTTAGAGGAGGTTGGGTAGAATTCACCTAAAATAAATGGTGAGAGATTACATTTTACTCTTTAAAATGAAATTCAAATTTTAGAGAATTCAAATCCTATTAATTTCTATTCTTTGATAAGTAATAAATTCTCGTTGATCAAATTCATTCAAAACCTCTTTTCTATTTACTATTTTACTTGGCCATCATGATTAGTAATAGAACTTTTTTCTTTGGTTATTTCCTACAATTAGATCTTCATAACCTTTTTGAAATTGGAAAATACTAGGGCATTTTTAAACTGATGACTTCACTATAAAGTGATGTATGACATTTCTCAAGATCATAATAAAATTGCTGACCTTGGTACGACGAATCACTTCTCTAATTTATATATAAAATAAATGAAAATTTTGATCGTCTAAATTTGTCCAAATTTGCTTTTTTATCTACTCTACGAAACAAAAATTTGAATAATATTACATGTATAAATTTTTTTGATAACTAATTTTAACTAAGTTTATCTGTTACCAAGATACTTTTGGAAAAATACGTGGGTACACGCGCTTCATTAGCACACAATTAGAACATGCATTGTATTTTTCGCACTTTTTATAGCACACAAATTTTGATTAAAGAGTACACAAATTTTAAAGCATAGAACATAAATTTTTGAAGTATAGCACACTAAATTTTATACATAATACAAACTTATTGGTATAACTAACAGATAAATTTTTACATATAGCATACAAATTTTCGAAACGTAGCACATAAATTTCAAAGTATAGTATACAAAATTATGTACGATATAGTTATGGGTGGTCATGTTTCAGTTTTTTCACATAGAAACTGATTTTAAACTCGGCTATGTAGGCCATGACTGCTGCCTTAGAAAATCAGACTAACAATGTAAATGGAAGAAACGGGGATAATGGGCCGATGACATTGTCATCCTTCCTGAAGGTGCATCCTCCAACCTTCAAAGGAACTACAAATCCCAATGAGGCCGGCAATTGGTTTCAAACAATGGAACGAGCGTTGCAAGCTTAGCATGTACCTGAAAATCAGTATGTAGAGTTTGCCACATACAAGTTTGAGGGAGAAGCTCAGTTTTGGTGGCAAAGAACTCGTCGTTTATTGCAACAAAGTAATGTTGCAGTTAGTTGGGATACCTTTCGAGTGGAGTTTTATAAGAAGTATTTTCCAAACTCGGTTAGGGCGGCGAAGGAGTTAGAGCTGCTATAGCTAAAGCAAGGTTTTATGACGGTGGCGGAATTCACTAGTAAGTTTGAGGAGTTATGTCGGTAGTGTATGGTAGTGTATGGTATGATATATGGTTGCTTCCCCCTTCAAATATGCTCCAAAGCCTTCAAAAAATGGGCCAAAAAGCCCCCAAAACGCGAGTCCACGTGACTTTTTAATGGAGGCACGCGTTGGTACCTGTGCGTACGCACAGGTCCTGATTTTCATTTTGCCTTGAGCATGGGCACAGCCTGTGCGTGGGCACATGTCCTGATTTTTACCCTGCCTTGTGCATGGGCACAGACCTGTGCATGGGCACATGTGCTGATTTTGACCCTTGTGCGTGGGCACAGAAGGCGTGCATGGGCACAGGCTGAAATGCTTCTCTCCTTTGTTTTCTTCATGTTTTCTCCCTTTTGCATGCTTTCTTCCACTTTTACCAAACCATTTTTGCCTCTAAGACCTGAAATCACTCGACAAACATACCACGGCATCGAATGGAATAAAAGTGGGATTAAATTGCTCAATTTAAGCACAAAAACGCATGTTTTCATATTTAGGTTCAATTTAGGGATCAAACACAAAAGTATGCTATTTTAGTGAATAAGTGTGAGTTTATATGATGAAATCCATCCAATTCAAGCTAAAATATATTGTCAAATATGGACTAATCAATTCCCCCACACTTAAACAATAGCATGTTCTCATGCTAAACCAAACAAGGAGAATGATCAAAGGGAAACAACTTATTGAATGCAACTATCTATATGCATGCAAGTATTTATATACTATATATACCTATATATACTATAGTATCCTATTGAATTGGTGAAAAAAAACAATCAAATTCCCAAGCAAGTATATAGACATATAGGGCTAAGCATAAAAGTAGCTCAATGCAATCAAAATCTAAAGAATTCATTTAACTCATAAAAAAGAAGCAACTTACAAGAATGCGTGATAAGAAGTATGGAAACATAGAGTTGAGTGATTGAACCCTCACTAAGTGTGTATACACTCTCAACGCTCGGTGTTTAGGGTTTAATCACTCAAGTCTCGTCTAATCATGCTTTCAAAGATTTGCTTTTCATCTAACAATCAACAAGTATTTGATGCATGTATGCAAGTATCATGAGGTCTTTAGAAGGTTGTAATGGGGTTGGGGTAAAGGTAGGATGAGTATATGGCTAAGTGGACTAAAGGTTGAATCTTTGATTAGCTCAAGTACCCAACTCAACCTATATCAATCAACCCACAAAAAAATGCATTCTAGCCATCTATTACTTCTTTTCACACACATTCATGCCTTAGTTTCTATTCAAAACACATATGCATTTCTTATTCATTTTTTTCCTTTTTACTTGGGATAACCTTTGTCCCCTCTTATTACTATTTTTTTTTTCATTTCATTTTTTTCTTTTTCTATGACAAATGCATACGCTTAAAGCAAATTCAAACATGAATGTGCATCCATTTTCCAAATTTTTTAATAATTACCCAAAACAAAATTTTTCTCTACCAATGCTTCCCAAAATTTTTCTCACACTTAAATGACACACACATCTCAATCTAAGCTAATCAAAGATGCAATTCAAGGTAATTCATGGTTTTTCGCTTAGGGTTGTGATGTGCTAATAATTAGAACAAAGGGGATTAAAAATCTCAAAAGGGGTTAACAAAGGTAGATGCAAGGGTAAGGCTATATGGGTGAGTAAGCTTAATTCAAAGATGGCCTCAATTATGCTAAATGCATTCAAGACATCAAACATCGGAAATAAAGAATCAAGCAAAATCAAGATCACAATCATAGAAGGAGAAAAATCACACTATGAACAAAATTAGTGGTTAGAATGTGTAACCACTCATTAAAGCTCAAAAACTCACAAGGCATTTTGTTCTATCTCTCTTCTATGTTCCACAAAAATTCATTCAAGCAAGTTTAAAAATAATTTTCTAAATCAATTCAATAGAATGCCCTTAAAAATAAAATTCTTGGAAAATCGTTGTTGTTTTTCACCAAAATTATTTCCTATCTGTATGTATGATGTGATGGATGCAATTTCAAAAACTTTCCTAGTTCTATTCCTAATTTTCAACATCTAAAAATTAACATGAACAATTAGGACAAAATTAAACTAGGTGCTATACTATTCACGTCATCCAATCACAACTTCTATCTACAAGCTATATATCATGCAAAAACAAAAATGCCAAATGTAATAACTAGAAATAAACTAAGATATATATACCAAAAGAAAAAATGCAATGCAACAATCAAAAGCACTCAAATATCTGCAAGAAACATAGAAAAAGAAAATAAAAAATAGAGTGCAAAGTGTTCGAAAAAGAAAGTTTACGCCCCTAAAGTGGTGAATCCTCGCCCACACTTAAGCGTTGTACGGTCCTTCGTGCACAAACACCATCCAGGGAGAACGTCTCCAAGTTTCTCCACCTTCTGTTGGTGGATGCAGAGGCTTGGATTGTGTGAAAACCGCCAAGTCCAATGTATTCTCGGCATTTCCATCCTCGGTTTCCTTCTCCTCTCCCGGCTTCTTGCCTTTATGTCTCATCCTCAAAAAGAAGGAATAAAGTATAATTAGAAATCATAGGGCAAATAGCACAAAAAGGTAAAGGAGGTAGTAAATAAGCATCTAATTGAGGAATTTTACATAGTGGTGTGGTATGATAGAAAGATGAGCCATGTGTGTATTCCAATTATGTGCGTGGTTAGAATACACACAATGGCCGGTTAAAATGGCATCAACTCGATCAAAAAGTAAGCATGGTTTCCTCAATTAAATGGCCTAAGATGTAACTAAGAGGTGAGCATTAATTAAAACACAAGCAAGTTTAGGCAATTACAACAAGAGTGAATTGAATGTAGAAATTATTGGATATTGAAGTTGTGCAAGTAAAAAGGGAAAAATTGATATAAAATAGCACAACAAACAATAACAAATGCAATGATGAATAGAAAATTACTTATTCATCCTTAGGAAAAATCAAATAATCACATGGTTAAGGTGTTTGTTACAAAAGGTGACAAACTTGACAAAATCAAGTTAAGTCAACTCAAACAAATGCAAAGCATTAACAAGGAACAAATACCTTGTTATGTGATTATCTTGACTTAAAATCCATGGTGAACAAGCAACTCAATTCAATTCACTAAATTCCATGTGCACTTATAAAAGTTTCACCTAATATGCAACAAAATGTAAGTGTGCAAGTCCAATTAGGTGCTAGTAATTGAAGGCAAAGTATAAGTGCATCAATGAAATTCAATCAACAAGCAACCCAATCAACATCAAACAAACACTTGCAACTTATTTAATCACAAACACTTAAACTAAAACTAATACAATTACTAAAACAAAAATGAGATGCAATAAAAACGAAGTAAAACAAGTAGAAAATAAGGTAAAAAAAAGAGAAGAGAGGGATGGAGTGGCCGGGAAGTGCATTAGGGCTTATTTAAAGTGGAATAGAAATGTTGCCCAAAACAACACCTGTGTGCACGCACAGGTACGTGTGCGTACGCACAAAAAGATAAAACAGGGGGTGTGTGCGCTCGCACAAGGCGTGCGAGTACTCCGAACAGAGAGGAAAATAAGACGTGTGTGTGCGCACTTAAGTGTGCGGACGCAAATTTTTATTTTTTTAAAAAGGGATCATGTGTGCACTCGCACACAGGTCCGTGCGCCCGCACAAGGGCGAAAAGAGTAGGGGTTCATGCACATAGGATGTGCCAATGCTCCCACTAGAGTGATTGCAAGTTGTCGTGTGGACGCACAAGCGCACAGAGGGCGTGATAAGGAACATGCGTGCGTACGCACATGATGGTGCGCACGTATAGACCAAGGAAAACAAGGGCGCGCCCAGGCACAGACCGTGATGGCACTACGAACAGAGGGCAATACAAAGAGTGTGTGGGCGCACAGGCTTGTGCGCTCGCACAGGTTGCGAAACTCACAGTTGTGTGCGCGCGCACAGCTGCGTGCGTACGCACAGATGCCCTGTTTCAAATTTTTTTTCTTTCGAAAACTAAAGCACCAAGCCTTAACTCAACCCAAATTCAACCCCAAACATTCAAAACATCACAAAATCATAATCCATATGCAAATTAACATATCTAAGCTCAAATTAAACTAATCCTAAGCTAACTAAGACAAGCAAACATGCAATAAACTAGGACTATAAACAAAGAGAAAGAGTAAGAAAGATGTTACCATGGTGGGATGTCTTCCACCTAGCACTGTAGTTTATAGTCCTTAAGTTAGACTTGTTGAGGAAACTCTTGCTAGGGTGGTTTGTGCTTCCACTCCTCCTTGAATCTCCATACATGCTTGGTCTTTGACTCTTCTCTGGGATCCCATATTCTAGGCATCCGCTCACCTTCTTGTTGATCTTTATGCTTCAAGCCGGATGGATAAGCTCCTAATTGACCCTTGTAACAACCCAACATTTTCCAAAGATCACCCAATTGAGCTTTACACTATTCTCGAACTCCAATTCTGGAATTGTTCTTCTTGAAGAGCCTTGGATTCTCTTGGCAACCAATACCCATTTCTCCACCATGTACAAATCCAAGAAAGATCTTGAGTTGGTAGTTAGTTTCCAAGATAGCATATTGGTGGGGGCCAATGAAGTTCATAGATGAGATTGCCACCCACTCAATGTGCTCTTGGTTGCTAACTCCTTCCTCACCAACCTCTTCCTCCTCTTCCCCATCACTTACATCATAACAAGGAGGTTGTGAGAAGTCTACCTCTATGTCTTCCTCAAACTCAATGGGAAGAGGCTCATTAGGGTCATTAAGGGAATTGACCAAGGAGGACAAAAAATCATCAATGATAGAATCCTCATCTTGATTAATCTCTCTCAATTCTCCCTTTCTCTCCTCCGGTTCACATACTTCCCTTTCTCCTTCTTGTTGCATGTCATGACCTAACTCTTCTTCTTTCCCTTGGGGCTCCACCTTCTCCTTTTCACTCCTTTCTTTAGTTGATCCTTCATATTTTTCAAGAGAAGTGTCTTTATCGGATGAGTGTAGAAGGACTAAATGGTTCACTGCCTCGGCTATGGTAGCCATAAGTTGTCCTTGTGTCCTTCGGAATCCTTCTTGCTCTTGGAGAAAGGCTTGAAGGTCTTGTGGTTCTTGGGCCAAGGGTGGGAAAGTTTCACATTGTGATGAATAAGGGGTTTCATTGTTTGGAAGGAAGGTTGTATATATAGGAGGTGATTCATGTTGGTAGGTATCTTGAAGTGGTGTGTAAGGAGGTGGATGATGGTATTAGTGTGGTATTTGAAAATGTGGTGATTGAGGGTTATGTTTGGGGTATGGGTCATAGGCATATGGTGGTGAAGGTGCATAATCAAAGTGAAATCCACCATATCCTTGGGTTGGGTATGTGCATTGGGAAGGGTATGGCTCATTGTAATATAGAGTAGGTGGCTCCTTCCAAAATTGATGCTCCAATTCCATGATGCAATCCAAAATTGAAGTTATCAAGCCCTACAAAATAAGCACAACCAAACTCCAAACCAAGAGGGTGATAACTCATAGAGAAAATTGAAAATAACAACTAAAGACATCAATTAACAAAATAAACAAAATTCTAATTACCAACAAAAAAAAAGCAACCAAAAAGGATCTATTCACACTATGGACATATTTACAACAACCAAAATATAGCACTCATGATGCTAGCTCCCCGGCAATGGCGCCAAAATTTTGATAGAGGACCAAACGTGGTTTCGGATTTTTCACAAAATAGATTTTCGTTGTAAGTATAGCTCCGAACTGACAATTGATCCTAATCAAAATATAATCCAAGATATTGTCACAATTCAAATCAAATTAACCGAGAGTATTTAGACTTCCGGGTCGTTCTCCCTAGGAACTAATGCCGATAAGTGCACACAATTTTGGTTGTGGAAAGCAAGGAGGTTTCAATGATTGAAGTAAACAAATAAAGAGATAAAAGAACAAGACAAAATTACAATTAATAAACTAATAAAGGAATAAAAGAACTATGTATGTAATATGGACAAGTAATGCTATAGAGTGATGGAAAAGTGGTTCAAAACATAAATAAAACCTTGACTTGGGATGAGTTATGGAATCCCTTCCTTGCCCTAACCACAACTATGATAATTATGATGGATTAATCTCACTAAGTCAACCCTTAACTTCGAAGGATAAGTCAAGTGAGCATAATTGTTATTAATCCACAAATCCTAGTTAACTTACCAAATTAATTGGTAAAAAGCTAGCGTTAGTGGAAATAATAACAACTAACAACCCAAGAATTATCACTAAATGTTGGACATTTTGGCTCTAGTAATCCATAAACTCATTTTCCCAAGCCAAGGGATGGAAATTACCCCATAATCAAAATTGGCATTTCATTAAACACATAAAGGGCATAATCATAAAACATGACAAAATTGGAAAAATAATAAAAGTTATGAACCATAAATAATAAGCAAGAAAGGCAACTCAACAAATATAAAATAAGCATCAAACATCAAATTCAACAACTAGAAATCCAAAATTGCAAAACTATATATATATTGACAAGAGAGATGAAAATAAAAGAAAGTGTAGAGCAAGTGGTATAATAAAAGAGAGAATTAAAGAAATACTTATAATGGAAAGCAAAATCTAAAAGCAAAACTTGAACTATAAAATTCTACATTGAAAACCTAATTAAAACCTTAATGAACTAGAGAGAAAACCTAAACTAACTACCCTAAAACTACTCATAAAAACTATTCTATGAAGTATAGTAGTGTATGGTATGATATATGGCTGCTTCCCCCTTCAAATATGCTCCAAAGCCTTAAAAAATGGGCCAAAAAGCCCCCAAAATGCGAGTCCACGTGACTTTTTAATGGAGGCACGCACTGGTACTTGTGCGTACGCACAGGTCTGTGCATGGGCACACTTGTTGATTTTCCTCCTATGCGTGGGCACAGACCTGTGTGTACGCACAGGTCCTGATTTCCATTCTGCCTTGAGCATGGGCATAGGTCCTGATTTTTACCCTGCCTTGTGCGTGGGCACATGTGCTGATTTTGACCCTTGTGCGTGGGCACAGAAGGTGTGCATAGGCACAGGCTGAAATGCTTCTCTCCTTTGTTTTCTTCATATTTTCTCCCTTTTTGCATGCTTTCTTCCACTTCTACCAAACCATTCTTGCCTCTAGGACCTGAAATCACTCAACAAACATATCACGATATCGAATGGAATAAAAGTGGGATTAAATTGCTCAATTTAAGCACAAAACGCATGTTTTCACATTTAGGTTCAATTTAGGTATCAAACACAAAAGTATGCTATTTTAGTGAATAAGTGTGAGTTTATATGATAAAATCCATCCAATTCAAGCTAAAATATATCGTTAAATATGGACTCATCAGCCACGCGTAGCTCTTTTCATCCTCTTCAATTCTATTTAAGCTTTGTGGTAAGGAACTCTAAGTTTTTTCCCAGTTTCCCGTTCCTTACAGATTCACATTTTGGTTTTGGGGTTGTTGAATTATTGTGATTTTGGTTGTTTAAGGATGCTCTAGCATGGATTCCTAGAGGGTTCCATCCACATTTTGTGTGAGTTAAGGTAAAGAAGCTGAACTCCCTTCATTATCTCAAATTTCATGTATGAACCCTAGAATAAATGTTGAGATATATTGTTGTGACTAGATTATATGGAATAGATAATTGTTGGGGCTAAATTTGGTGTGATGTGGAGCTTGATTGGCAAAATTTGGGTGGCGAACCTTGGAGATTGAGCTAGGAAAGGCTTCAAAGGTTGGAACCACCGACATTCTAGGTACGGGTTTGAGTTTCGAGTAGGCATTATGTAAAGTTATGTCAATGCCTAGGTTAGTTGACCCTAGGATAGGTGTGAATTGAATTTGGTTATTGTTTGGATAGTGAATGGTTGTATGTATGTGTGTGCTTGATTGAGAATTATTGTGATATTATAAAGTGAATGGTAATCTTTGGTTATGTTGATGATTGGTGAAACTTGGACCGGAGGCCGTGAATAGGGTGAGAAGTCCCCCAAGGGGTAAGTGCGTAATATATAACTAATGTACGTGAATTATTATGTTTGACGATGAGTTTGTTAATTGTGATATGATAATGATGATGTGGTGATGCTGTATGTTGAGGAATAATGATGAGAATGGAGTAAATGTATATGATTGAGGGTGAATGAATAATTGTTGAGACTGATGAGATTATATGTTGAGCAAATTGAGAATTTTGATTAGGGGTTAAATGGTTTGTATATAAGATAAGGTAATTGAAATTGGGTTTGTGGAATAAATTGAGGAATGAAATTGATTTAGGTGTGATGTCGGTGATATGTGTATGATTGATAAGGTACATGAAGGGTAAGATTAGAAATTTGGTATGTTGGTTTTAGTTTGGATCGAAGTTTTGGAAACACTAGAGTGCTTGTCACATTTTGTGAAAACTTATTTTTAATAAACTTTGATGGATCATAACTTGAGCCTTGATAAACCCCAATTTTTTGGTTTATCTTGTGCTTAATTTGGGGGATTTTATCACCTTTTCTCACATTTATTCAATGAAATAGTATGGTTTTGCAATTCTCCCTGAATTTGTGCTTAAGTGTGAAAATATGCTTTTTAGGCCTTAAAATAGCTAAATTTGATCCACTTTAATTCTATTCGATTCCTTGATATATTTGTTAAGTGATTTCAGGTTTAGAAGGCAAAGATTAGATTGAAGGAATGAAGGAAAAGCATGCAAAGTGGGAGAACTCATGAAGAAATGAAGGAACCACAAAGCTGTCAAGCCTGACCTCTTCGCACTCAATCGACCATAACTTGAGCTACAAAGGTCCAAATAAGGTAGTTCTAGTTACGTTGGAAAGATAACATCCGGGACTTCAAAATGATATAAAATTTGCCATAGTTGATTCGCGTTTAGGGATGCGTACATGCACTGTATGCGTACGCGTCGATGTTGCACGTGATCCACTAAAAAGCAACTCGTGGCCAGCGATTTCTAGCTCATTTTGGGCCCAATCCAACTCTTTTTTGATGCTATTGAACCCAAGGATTGAAGAGGGAATGAGGGAAGTAGTCATAGTTTAGTTTTCATCATGTTTTAGGGTAGAATTCTAGAGAGAGATGCTCTTTCCTCTCTCTAGATTTAGGATAGAAAATAGGGTAAAGTTAGGTTAATCACTCTCAAATTTCTCTTTCAATTCTTGTTTTGATTTCAATTATCTTTATATTTTAGTGTTTTATTGTCTTAATCTTCTTAGTTTCTCTTGTTAGTTTCTTATTTTGCTCTCTTTTATGTTGATGAACAATTGTTGGATCTTGATTTCTTCTAACGCAAATTTATGTTTCCATGTCTCTTTTATGTTGATCTTGATGTTATTATTGATTTCTTGCTTGTGTTAGTTATGAGTTTCTTTAATTCTTGCATTTTGTGATGTTTACTTTTATTACACTCTAGGTGTTTGATGAAATATTTTCTCTAGTTTTTGAGTAGTTTTCTTTACTCTTGGCCTAGGCTAAGGGAATTGAATGACCTTGAGTCATTGGGTCTCATTGAATTGGTGATTTGAGAACCCTTGGTGGTCAATTTGATAACCATTACTACTAGCCTACTACTAAGTCAATTAGTAGCTAGGTTAGGACTTATGGATTGATGTTGATCAAGCCATTTGACATACTTCAAGCATAGAAGTACACTTAATGAGCTTGGTTCCTCATAATTGTCAATATATGGTTTGTTGACAAGGATGGTGATCTCAATTCCTATGCTTAGCCAAGAGTTGTTTGTCTTTCTTTATTAGTTCTTGTCATTTACTTTCTTGTTATTTACTTTTCTTGTTAACTAAAACTTAAACCCCTTCTTCTTCATAGCCAATAATTGAGCACTTCATTGCAATTCCTTGTGAGACGACTAGAGGTTTAAATACTTCAGTTAATTCTTATTGGGGTTCGTACTTATGACAACCAATATTTTTGTATGTGAAGATTCTTTGTTGGTTTAGAACTATACTTGCAACGAGATTTTATTTGTGAAATTCTAAACCGTACAAGAAATCGATCATCAAAATGACGCCGTTGTCGGGGAATTACAATGGTGTTATGTTATTGGCTATTGTGAATATGTGAATATGTTTGCCTTTTGCTTGTTTGTTAGTTTTTGTTAGGTTTAAGACTTTATTGCTTATTTTTGTTAGCTTTTGCTTTTATTTGCTACTATGAATTCTCACCCCTTTGGCTATGAGTTTAGTTCAAATTATGTTGTAGGAAATGGGAGCTACAATGATAATATGCACCAATGATGGAACAATCAAAGATGGGAGGATCCTCAAAGGATTGATCACCTTTCTTAGCAACAACCTCCTCCGGTTCCTTATAGGTATAATTCCAATCCTAATGCATATCACTCTAATGGATGTGGTGACTCTTATTGTGATTGTCAACAACCGCCACCCTATGCCTATGAACCACCTCCCCAATATAGTTTTGAACCACCACACTCACAAGCCTCATACCACCAAACACCTCCATATGATCCTAACCCATATCCACCATACCAACCACCTTGTGAACCATATGAACCATATGAAGAACCACCCCAATTCAACCCCCAATACCCTCAAAAACCACCACCTCCATGTTATTATCAAGATGAGCCACCTCTAATGTATGTGAACTCTCAACCACAAGATGAATCACCTCCCATATTTGAAAAAATCATGGCTCAGTTTGCCAAAATCACGGCCACATTGGAATCATGGGACACATGCAACAAGCAAAGCATCTCCACGGATGAATTTGAGGAATCAACCAAAGAGTGGAGCATGAAGGAGATTCTAGAATCCCAACATGAGGACAAGAAGATGGGGTGTGTCTTGCAACAAGTGGAGGAAGAAGAGATTGTTAAAGAAGAAGAAGTGGTTGAAGAGCTAGGCAAAATTGAACAAGAGGTGGATTTCAAGCTTGAAGACACTTCCACACCAAGTGATGTTGTTGATGATCTTGTGGAAGTTGTTGAACCTTCTTTCAATGAGCTTGAAATTGGTGTTGAGGAGGATAATGCGCAACCTCCAAGGCATAGTATGAATGATGAAAGATTGGAAGAGGATGATCAAGAGGCAAGCTCCTCCAATGAAGAATGTGTAGAAGAAGTTGGTGGGTAAGGAATTGAAGTTGAAAAAGCTTGCCAAGAGGTGGAGGTAGTCAAAGAAGAGTACAAGGGAATGGAACTTACAAGACCATTGGAGACGTCCCTTCCTAAGTCACCATCCAACATAACATTCAAGTGGGTAAAATCCTTATCTCTAATATTTACTTTCCCACTTGAGTATGGTTTGATTGAGACGGATGGAAAACTTAGAGCTCTTTGTGGAGTTAAGAATAGGAGAGAATTAGTTGGTGGTAGGCATTACAATCCAAGGTTCATTATGGTTGAGTCATCAAAGCTTAAGTACAATGGTTGGTGTAGTGGTACACTGAATAGGTCTAGGAAGGTGTTTGGACGCTCAATTGAGAATTCACAAGTCTTGTTACCCAGATTTAACTATAGTACTCAACAAGAAGATGGGTGCAAGAACAAGGTTTGGGACCCCGGAATCCATTTCAACAATCAAAACTCTCGGGGCCTTGTCATCTACCTAAGCTTGCTTGAAGACTGTGTGCGCCTAATTTGGGATCCCGGAGGCTATTAGAAATGCAAGCATTGGTGGGAATTCAAGGAAGAGTTCAATCATAAGCCACCATAGAAAAGCCCCCACCAAATGTCCAACTTAAGGACTTAAACTAAAAGTGCTAGGTGGGAGACACCCCACCATGGTAAAATCTTTCCTTTTCTCTTTTGTAAATATTGGTAAAATTAGCTTAATTTCATGTTTTTATTGATTTGTTGAGTTTAGTTGGTAGTTTGGTATATTGAATAAGGTTTTATGGTGTTTTGGTAGTTGTTTGGAGGGTTGGAAAGCTTGGTTTTGTGCAAAAACATGAAAAATTTTGAAAAAAAAAAACAGAGCACCAATCCATGCGTATGCATCATGCACGCGTACGCGTGGATTGCATATTTTCACCCAAGCCATTTTCCCGAGAGTTGTGCGAACAGCGCGCGCACACTGTGCGAAACGCGCAAGCCAACCCACGCGTATGCATACCTCACGCGTACGCGTCGCTCTCTAAATAACCCATCGACGCGCACGCATGATGCACGCGTACGCGTCGCACCCCATTTCACCACCCACGCGTACGTGTGCATGACGCGCGCGCGGATGCCCTTCCTTCACTACACTTCTTTTCTCTTCTTCTTTCCATTTCTTTCCTTCTTCTTTCTTTCTACCTTTCTTCTTTTCTCATCTTCCTTTTTATTTAAAAAAAAAAAGAGTTTTTTTCCTCTCACCTTTCATTTTCTTTTGTTTATTGCATTTGCATACCTTTATTCATTGCATTTTAATTTTGTTTTTATAGCTTATTCTTATTTTCTTTCTTAAGTTTCTTATTTTAATAATGGTGTTGTATTTTCCTACTCAATTGTTGAGAATTTCTTGCATTGTTTTGGTGCTTCGTGACTTGTTTAGCATTAATGGTTATATTTGCTCCACACACAAGATTAGTGCTTTAGTCCTTCCTAATTCATTATTCTTTATTTTTGTACCTCATCATCATTGATTTAGGATGGGACCAAATGCTTTCTGCTTATCACTAATCTTGTTTGTGTCAATTGTTGATTAAGCTTGATGCAATATGCTCTTCATGTTATTCACCTATGCTTTGACTCTACTCTTGCACCAAGTATTAGTTGATATGTCCTGTGCCCATATTGCCTTCTCACTCACATGCGTAGCTAACATGTAGTGATAACCATGCTCTTATTTGGCATTAGCCCCCGCCTATGTTCTGTTTGCTTTGCATCTTTGTTATAGGCTTAATTACCCTTCTTTCTCTTTCCTTTTAGGTTGGCCACCAAGAAGGAAAGGAATGGAAAGGCTTCTAAATGGGACAACAAACAAGTTCATCCGCACAATTCTTTGAAGGAGCTCATCAATTGTAGCAACCCATCCACCTTGCTCTTCTTTGCATGCACCAAGGACGGTGCAATCTTCAAGTGTGGGGAGGTCGTCCGACCGACCTCCATGGGTAACAATTTTCTTTTTTTTCAATACCAATTTTTCAATTTTTGTCTTTGTTAGATTAGTTGTTGCATTGCATGATAGGTTGCATGCTAGTTAGAATTTGTACATAATTTTATCACTTCTTTTTATGTTAGGACTACTTGGTTAGGGTGATGATTTCTTTTCCAAGAAAATTGTTTTAGGGCACCCTACCAATTTGAAAAAAATTTTGTGTGAACTTGCTTGAAAAATTTATTTTGGAACATGGTTTTTGAGCTAAGAACACAAGCATGTGAGTTTTGAGCCTAATTGTGTGGTTACATCATATAACCACTTATTTTTATTCTTGTGTGTATTATTCACTTTCTATGATTGTAATCTGTTATTTGTTTGATTCTTTATGTCTATTATCCCATGTATACATGCATTTATATGATTGAGGCCATCATTTCATTTAGTTCACTTACCCAAATAGCCTACCTTTCATCAACCATTGTTAGTCAATTTTGAGCCTATTTAATCCTTTTGTTCTTAATTGTAGCAGGTCACTACCCCTAAGTGAAAAATAATAAATATCCCTTAATTTGGATCTTTGATTAGCTTAGGCTAGTGAGGGTGTGTATCATTTGGGTATGGAAAACTTGGTACATTGGTTGAGGTGAAAGTGCATTTTGTATTTTTGTTAAAAATCATGGGATTGGGTACATGCTTATGCATTAAATATGTAAAACCATATGCATTGATACGTTTGTATATACTTTTGAAAAAAAAAGAAAAAAATGTGTGAAAAAAATGTAGAAAAAAATAGAAAAATATAAAAGAAACAAAAATAAAAAAATGCAATAAAAATGGGACAAAATTGCTCCAAAGTTGAGTTCAATAAAAATTAATGCATATATGTGGTGAATTAAAAAGAATGCATGAGTATGTGAAAAAAAAAGTGGGAATCATGGGTAGCTAGGCATTGTATTAGAATTGTATAGATTGTTATATGTGTTTGGTGAGAGTTTAGGTTAATCAAAGATTCAAATTTCAAGCTCACTTGACCATATACATCCCTACCTTTACCCTAGCCCCATTACAACCTATGAATAAGTCCTCTTGATGAATGTATGCATGCATTAAATAATTGTTGATTGTTAGATGAAAAATAAATCTTAGAAAGCATGAGTAGAAGAGAATTGAGTGAATCGACCCTATACACTTGAGCGACTAGAGCGGATACACTTCCGGTGAGGGTTCGATGCTCAATTCCTTGTTCCCGGATTTCATGAGCTTTCTACTTGCAAGTCTATTTGAACTTCATTTTGATATTTGAATTGGTAGGATTCATGAATCGTCATATGATCTTAGCCCTACTTGCTTATAAATGTTCTTGGAGATTGACTTACTTTTAACCAAGTAGGTAGAATCATCTTGCACTTAGTGCATTCATATAGATAGGTGCATATAGTTTATTTCCATTGAATAAATCTTCATACCCCTTTTCTTGTCCTTCTTTATTCTTAGCATGAGGACATGCTTAGTTTAAGTGTGGGAAGGTTTGATAAACCCCAATTTCGTGGTTTATCTTGTGCTTAATTTGGGGGATTTTATCACCTTTTCTTACATTTATTCAATGAAATAGCATGGTTTTGCAATTCTCCCTGAATTTGTGCTTAAGTGTGAAAACATACTTTTTAGGCCTTAAAATAGCTAAATTTAATCCACTTTAATTCCATTCGATGCCTTGATATGTTTGTTAAGTGATTTCAGGTTTAGAAGGCAAAGATTGGATTGAAGGAATAAAGGAAAAGCATGCAAAGTGGGAGAACTCATGAAGAAATGAAGGAACCACAAAGCTGTCAAGCCTGACCTCTTCACACTCAATCGACCATAACTTGAACTACAGAGGTCCAAATGAGACATTTCTAGTTGCGTTGAAAAGCTAACATCCGGGGCTTCAAAATGATATAAAATTTGCCATAGTTACTTCGCGTTTAAGGACATGTACGCGTACGCGTCGATGTTGCACAAGATCCACTAAAAAGCAACTCGTGGCCAGCGATTTCTAGCTCATTTTTGGCCCAATCCAACTCATTTCTGATGCTATTGAACCCAAGAATTGAAGGGAGAATGAGGGAAGTAGTCGTAGTTTAGTTTTCATCATGTTTTAGGGTAGAATTCTAGAGAGAGAGGCTTCTCTCTAGATTTAGGATAGAAATTAGGGTAAAGTTAGGTTAAACACTCTCAAATTTCTCTTTCAATTCTTGTTTTGATTTTAATTCTCTTTATATTTTAGTATTCTATTGTCTTAATCTTCTTAGTTTCTCTTGTTATTTTCTTATTTTGCTCTCTTTTATGTTGATGAACAATTATTGGATCTTGATTTCTTCTAATGCAAATTTATGTTTTCATGTCTCTTTTATGTTGATCTTAATTGTTATTGTTGATTTCTTGCTTGTGTTAGTTATGGGTTTCTTTAATTTTTGCATTTTGTGATGTTTACCTTTATTGCACTCTAGGTGTTTGATGAAATGTTTTCTCTAGTTTTTGAGTAGTTTTCTTTACTCTTGGCCTAGGCTAATGGAATTGAGTGACCTTGAGTCATTGGGTCTCATTGAATTGGTGATTTGAGAACCCTTGGTGGTCAATTTGATAACCATTGCTACTAGCCTACTACTAAGTCCATTAGTAGCTAGGTTAGGACTTATGGATTAATGTTGATCAAGCTATTTGACATACTTCAAGCATAGAAGTACACTTAACGAGCTTGGTTCCTCATAATTGTCAATATATGGTTTGTTGACAAGGATGGTGATCTCAATTCCTATGCTTAGCCAAGAGTTGTTTGCCTTTCTTTATTAGTTACTTTCTTGTTATTTACTTTTCTTATTAACTACAAATCAAACCCCTTCTTCTTCATAGCCAATAATTGAGCACTTCATTGCAATTCCTTGTGAGATGACCCGATGTTTAAATACTTCGGTTAATTCTTATTGGGGTTTGTACTTGTGACAACCAATATTTTTGCATGTGAGGATTCTTTGTTGGTTTAGAACTATACTTGCAACGAGATTTTATTTGTGAAATTCTAAACTATACAAGAAATCGATCATCAAGCCTCAATTTTCGAAATTGATTAGAATTTATTTTAAATTAAAGATGATTTCAAGGTATTTAAAATGATATAAAGTTTGAGGAAAATAGATTTTTGTAGAGGAAGTTATGAATGCTTAAAGTTTGGGTTTAAAACTGATTTCTGCAACTTTGTAAATTTTCTAAGTCTGGGAGTGCATGTGTATGGATACCCCCCCATACGCATATATGCCATTCTGTTTGGAACCTCTGCGTACGCGTACGCGTACATGTGTATGCATACGCGAAATGGCCAAATTGTATGTATGCATATGCATACATAACGCATGCGTATGCATACACCCTGTTTTGCTGAAAAATGGTTTTTCTTCATTTTTCAAGGGTTCTCTAGCTTTCTAAACTTCTCTAGTTACCATTTAAGGGTACTATCTATTAGTTAGGGTCCAAGGACTAATAGAGATGTTTATTAAATTAAATTAGTGAAGTTCCATATGAGTTTAGAAGATGGAGACTTAGGCCTAGTATGTAAATTGGACGGAATGGTTATGTGATTTAATGGAGAGTCAGATTGATGAATGAATGATGAGTCCATGTTTGACGATATATTTTAGCTTGAATTGGATGGATTTCATTATATAAACTCACACTTATTCACTAAAAAGCATAATGTTGTGTTTGGTTTCCAATTTGACCCTAAATGTGAAAACATGCAATTTTGTACTTGAAATGAGCAATTTAATTCCACTTTTATTCCATTTGATGCCATGACATGTTTGCTGAGTGCTTTCAGACCTCGGAGGCAAGAATGGATTGCCAAAAGTGGAAGAAAGCATGTACAAGGGAGAAAACATGAAGAAAACAAGGAAAAGTACACACAGCGATGTGTGTGCACAAGCTTGCGTGCATGCACACAAGAAAGAATTTCCATGGCTGCGTGTGCACATGAACCCGTGCGTACGCACAGGTCAACTTTCAGCCAAGTGTGCGGACGCACACATCTGTGCGTATGCACAGGTACCAGTGCGTGCCTTCATTAAAAATGCACGTGCTCGCGATTTTGGGGCTCTTTTGGCCCATTTCTGAAGGCTTAGAGGCTGAAATGAAGGGCTATATGAAGGAGCAATAACACATAACACAGGGAGCTCACTTTAGATTAGGAAAACACATAGTAGGAGTAGTGTAGATTAGAAAATTCTCTCTTAGGGTTAATTAGGGTTTGTAGCATTTTATACTTCAAGTTTGATTTTGGATTATAGCAATTGCATTGTAAGTATTTCTTTAATTTCTCTTTTATTTACATTACTTGTTCTACACTTGCTCCTATTGCAATTTCTCTTGTCTATAGTCACATAGTTTTGCAATTTTGAGTTTTGGTTTATGAATTTGATGTTTGATGTTTATTTTATGTTTGTTGAGTTGCTTTTGCTGCTTGTTATTATTTGTGGTTCATAGCTTTCATTATTTTCCCAATTTTGTCTTGTTTTATGTTTATGCCCTCTATGTGTTTGATGAAATGCTAATTTTGATTATGGGGTAATTTCTACCCCTTGGCTTGGGGGAAATGAGTGTATGGATTACTAGAGCCATAATGTCCAACATTTAGTGATAATTCTTGGGTTGTTCATTGTTCTTGTTTCCACAAACACTAATTTGTTGCTAAGTAATTAGCAAGCAAGCTAGGATTTGTGGATTAAGAACACTTATGCTCATTTAACTTACTCTCCGATGTGAGGGTTGACTTAGTGAGATTAATCCATCATAATTATTATAGTTGTTGTTATGGCAAGGAAGGGATTCCATAACTCATCGATGACAAGTCATCTTATGCTAGTTTTACAAGCATTTTTCATTAGTTTCATTAGGTTTTATGTACTTTCTTACACAAAAAGTAAGTAATTGGAGTGGATTTTTATGATTATATTGAATCAATCAAACATCATTTATTTTACACAAAATCATAGGTTTTACGCTAGAATTTATTGATTTTATAAATGATGCAAAGATCTAGTGATTTTGGTGGGACTTTGATTAGTTGTTTAGTTGCTTGTAGGTGAAGAAATGATGAAAAGAGGAAAGAAGAATTTTAGAGCACGCTTTATACCTTAGGCCACGCTTTTAAAAGCGTTGCCCATGACATTAAGCGTTGCACTCAAAGCAAAATAAAGGAGTAGTGCTCAAAAGTGTGCACGTAGCGTTCACTTTTGTGAACGTTTTTGTGACACTCAACCAAGGGAGCAAAGGTAGCGTTCAAGATTTTGAACGTAGCGCACCAAGAGGAAGGCGCACCAAGACATGCCAAGGCACAGCGTTCAAAGAAGTGAACGCTACGTTGCCTTTCTTCACCTTTTTCGTGACTCATGGCGAGGAAGCAAGGCGCATTACAGCAATCAACCAAGGTAGCGTTCAAAGAAGTGAACGCTACGTTTACTATTGCCACCTTTGTCAAAGAAGCAAAAGCATGCACACCAAGAGCTAACCAAGGAAAGCTGGGCGCGCACAAAGCAAAACAAGAGGCAGCGTTTGGAAAAGGCAACGTAGCGTTCTCTCTTACCAATATTTTCATGCTTCTCTTGGGGAGGAAGACTCATCAAGTGTAGCATTCACAATTTGAACGTAGCGTTCAAAGAGTGAACGCTAGGCAAGGAGGCTTGGCACATGAAAAGGCACACAAGGCTAAGTGAACGCAACGTTCACTACTCAAAACGGAGTGCTCCACTGGAGCTAGCACCCTGACCCATGCCACTTGAACCAAAGCCACCCGGATCCATTTTTCATTCAAGGCCAACTTTGAAAAACCCACTCCATGCTTTAAAGACCAAAATAGAAAGTGTATAAATAGGAGTTAAATTGATTTGTAAAGAACCTGGAGCTCATTTTTAGTTTTTACTTTTAATTTTCATTTGTTTTGAATTTGGGATTTGGGGATTGGATCTATTTTTTTCTTTTTGTTCTTTCTTCTGCAAACTTCTACTTTCTGTTTTGGATTGAGATTGAAGAGCTCCATTGATTCTGAATCTGAGAATCATCTTTTACTTTTCTTCTCAATAGTTCTAAGAATTGGATCTGACTTTCCTTTGTTGTTTTCGTTTTCATTTCATCTGCAATTTCTTTTCTGTTTGATCAAGGGAGTAATTAAGATCTAGATCTGATTCCTAATCTCATTACTCTTCTTCGATCTTCAATCTCTCTTTTAGAATTTCACAATTGATTTAAGTTGTCTTGCTAATTTGTTTCTTCAAGCAATTTTAAATTTCTGTTTGGCTGCTGAGCTGAATCTCTTCATCTCAGAGCTCTCTGATTCACTTTAGCTTGCATTTTCTTGTTCAATTCTGAATCCCAATACCCAAATCCTCTTACTCTTCAAGCAATTTACATTTATCATCAATTTAGATTCAGTAATTTACATTTCTTGTACTTTAAGTTTCTGCAATTTACTTTTCTTGCAATTTAAGTTTCAGCTCTTTTACTTTCTTGCACTTTAAGTTTCTGTAATCTACCTCTTCCGCACTTTACTTTTCTGCCCAATTTACCTTCTGCACTTTTATTTTCTTGCAATTTAGCTTCTGTTAATCAAAATCACTCAAATCATCAAATATTCGCTTAACTAAATTCATCACCTAACTAAAATTGCTCAATCCATCAATCTCTGTGGGATCGACCTCACTCTTGTGAGTTATTACTACTTGATGCGACCCGGTACACTTGCCGGTAAGTTTGTGTGGAATCATTTTTCCCTCATCAAGTTTTTGGTGCCGTTACCGGGGATTGATTTAGATTGACAATGATTAAGTAGGGTGATAATCTAGATTAAGCATTTTCTTTTTATTTTTACTAAGCACACTAACTGTTTGAGTTTTTGTTTAAGCTAACAATCACCTCACTTTAGAAGTAGAGTGAATTACTTTTGGTTTCTGGTTTTGTGTTTTATGTCAGGAGGAAGAAGAGGTGAATCCACATCTTGTAACCTTGACGAGAGAACCCTCCGAAGATTGAGAAGAGAGGCAAGAGGGAAAGGAGTTATTGGTGAAGAGGAATCAGAGGAGGAAGATCAAGTAATGGATGATAACATTCCAGATCCAACTGATGGCATGGCCAACAACAATGGCCAGCCTCAGAGAAGAGTCTTAGTATCCTACACTATCCCCAACCCAAAGAATTGTGGGAGTAGCATCCTAACCCCCAATGTCAATGCCAATAACTTTGAACTTAAGCCTCAATTGATCACCTTGGTTCAAAATAATTGTCAATATGGAGGAAGTGCTGCTGAAGATCCAAACCAACACCTCTCTGTATTTTTGAGAATCTGTGACACTGTCAAAACCAATGGAGTCAACCCTGACATCTATAAGCTTCTTTTATTCCCATTTTCACTGAGAGACAAAGCCACACATTGGTTAGAAACCTTCTCTAAGAAGAGCATTACCAGCTGGGATGATTTGGTTAGCAAATTTCTAGCCAAGTTCTATCCACCCTAAAGAGTCATCAAGCTAAAAACTGATGTGCAAACCTTTAGACAGCAAGAAGGAGAGTCATTATATGAAGCTTGGGAGAGGTATAAAGCTCTAATCAGAAGATGTCGAGAAGGAATGTTCAGTGAATGGGTGGAGTTGTAGAATTTCTATGAAGGCTTGTCCTTACCTTCAAGGAAAGCTTTGGATTATTCATCAGGAGGATCTTTGCAAATGATGAAAACTGCTCAAAAGGCACATGATCTCATAGATATGGTGGCCAACAATGAGTATTTCTATTCCTCTGAAAGGCAAGCAGCTCCAAAGAAGGGTGTATTTGAGCATGAAGGAGTTGACACTATATTAGCTCAGAACAAACTCATGCACCAGCAGCTCCAACAGTAAATTGAAACAATGTCAAAGAGGATGGATGGATTGCAACTTGCAGCAGTGAGCACAACTAACCAACCATCAATGGTGTGGGAACAAAAAGAGGAAAACTATGAGGAGCAGCAGCAAGAGCAAGTGCAGTACATGCAAAATCAAGGTTCTGGATCAACTGACTTCCATGGAGACACTTACAACTCATTTTGGAGAAATCACCCCAATCTGAAATGGGGAAAAAATCAAAACCAGCAGCCTTGGCAAAGAAACTCAAACCAAAACAACTTCAGAAACACAAACCATCAAAACCATCAAAACACTAACCAAAATCCATACAGAAAACCACAAAATAATCAACCCCAATCCAACTACTATCCACCCAACAACCCATCCACTAACCAAAACACTTATCATTCACCCTCAACATCCCATAATCAACCACAACCACCCCAGGAATCTCAAAGGATCTCCAACTTGGAGATATTGATGGAGAAGATGATGAAACATCAAGAGCTAGCCAACAAGAACCATGAAGCTTCACTAAGGAACTTGGAAAAGCAAATTAGACAATTATCCAAGCAAACAGTGGCTGAAAGTAAACCTAATGCACTACCAAGTGACACCATTCCCAACCTCAAGGAAGAATGCAAAGCCATCTAATTAAGGAGTGGAAGAACTTTGGTAAACGACAAGAGGCCAGCTGACAAAGAAGCCACCAAGAAGCCAATAGAGGATGACAAGGCCAGCAGCAGCAAAGAGCAAGTGACAATTGAAGAAAAGAACCAAGAAAGGCTCAAAGAGAAAGGAATCACAAGCTTCAAAGAAGGGAAGGCAAGCTATTGATGAACAATCACAAGAACAGAAAAAGGAGGATAAGCCATACACTCCTTCCATTCCATATCCTCAAAGGTTTAACAGAAAGCTTAAAGATCAACAGTTCTCCAAGTTCCTAGAAGTGTTTAAGAAGCTAGAGATTAACATCCCACTTGCTAAAGCTTTGGAACAAATGCCTCTATATGCAAAATTCTTTAAAGAGCTTATCAACAAGAAAAGGAGCTGGAATGAAAAAGAAACAGTAATATTGACACAAGAATGCAGTGCAATGATCCAAGAAGGCATCCCACCAAAGCTCAAAGACCCTGGGAGCTTCTTCTTACCTTGTGCCATTGGTGACACAATCATTGACAAGGCACTGTGTGATTTAGGATCCAGTATTAACCTCATGTCTCTGTCCATGATGAGAAAGTTATCTATAGAAAAAGTGAAGCCTACACAGATGTCATTGGAGCTAGTGGATAGGTCTCTGGTAATTCCCAAGGGGGTGATTGAAAATCTCTTGGTTAGAGTAGGAAAATTCATATTTCTAGCAGACTTTGTAATCCTGGACTTAGAAGAAGAGGGGAATGATTCTATCATATTGGAAAGACATTTCCTGGCCACAGCAAGGGCCATCATTGATGTGGAACAAGGAGAAATGACCTTGAGGGTAAATGATGAGAAGATCACCTTAAATGTCTTCTAGGAAGTACAACATACTGTTGAAGAGAAAAGCTGCATGGGGTTGAAGAGGAAGATATACATTGGGAAAAAAAAGCCAAGGAGACACCCCTCAGCTCATCATCAAAGCAAGAGATGGACAGTGGAGAAGAAAAAGAGGGTAAGGAACATGTGAAGGCTAAGAAGAGAAGGCAGGAAGGGGTTGAAGACTTGATTATTGAGAAGGAGGTCCCTGACATAAAACATGCTGCAAAGAAAGAAGGACAAGTGAAGAAGGGAAAGAAGAGTAAGAAAAGGGTTCCAAAAGGGTGGAAGAACAAGAAGATACCAACTGAAGGATTCTCAAAAGGGGACAGAGTGAGATTGATATACCAGCAGTTGGAGACAGATCCACAAACTGATGATTACTATACCATTAACAAGATACTCTCACTGGAGCATGTGGAGATTGACCATCAGCGCACAGGAAGAAGGCTCACAGTGAGAGGAGACAAACTGAGACACCACAATCATCAACCACCCTAACAAGGGACTAATGTCAAGCTAGTGACAATAAAAGAGCGCTCCATGGGAGGCAGCCCATGATTTAATATTCTTGTTGTTATTTTAATTTCAATAATTACTGTTTTTTTTTCTAGCATAAATTTGAGCTCTCATGAGTGGATTTGATAATTGCACACATCATTTTGAAGCATATGTTTGACTCCTAAGTTTGGTGTGCCTAGCGACACTTTAAAAATAGCTTTTCAAGCATGATTGATCATAGAACCATTCTAGGATATATACTCATTCTTTCTATTTAAGTATATGGCCAAACATTAAGTTTGGTGTCTGTATATGCTATGCATTTTAAGAAATTCACTTTTACTCAAAAGCTCAACTTCATGAATAGATAAACCAGACATTGCATCATTTTATGAGTTTATGGTAGCATGGTAGCAAATAAAATGTTTCTTATAATGAATATAATGATTATGATAGATATTCATTGGATTTTTTTTAGATCACTTAGAAGAAAACAAGTTTGGTGTCCACCAAAATTTTTTCAATTTCTAAGGGGCATGTGGTTGGTAATTCAAAAATAAGGAACACATAGCAACATTTTCTTTCTATATATATGTTACACCACCACCGTATGAAGTTTAAAGTTTAAGCTCACTATTTGTTGGTTCACATGGATAGGAATGGAGAAACTTGAAGAAAAGGACAAAAGGCATGCACGGCTATCACAAGATGAAAAGGGAGTCACATGTACTTAGGGAAGTGTTCTCTCTTGGAAACAAAATCTGCATGGCCTAAGAGGCCGAATCACATGCAACCAATGAGAGAGCAATCCTTGTCTTCATCCATCTCTACATGCAAGCCGTCCATTCCATGAACTTTCAACAAGGCTTTGCTCAATCCTCACCTTTCCTTGCTACTCGACCGAATCCTCCAACTTTTTGCTTTGCTTCATGCCTTGGCTATAAATTGGCAATGATGCTTCCAGAGCTCACATATCCCTGCTTTCTTCATATAAGACCTCCTCATCCATTTTCCTTTGTTTCATTCATAAACTCCCCCCAAATACGTTACAGCAACACGCTCTTACCCAAAGACACCACACAGCACCTTAACTTCCATTCCTTCCCTCACAACCGTGCCTTAACCAAAGCCTATCTTCTCTTCTTCTTTCCTTCCTTCCTAACTCATGGCTTCATCAAGTTCCAAAAGAAGGAAAGGAAAGGAACCAGCTGTAGCCGAACCACCAACCTATGATACCAAGAAATTTAAGTCTCAATTCCATGAATCAAGGTATTATAGGCTAATGGAATCAAAGAAAGTCATTCTAGAGACGGGGTTCAGACTGAAAGATGGAGAATATCCCATCATGAGAAGAATAGAGGCAGAGAAGAGATGGGAACTTTTGTGTGAACCTCTCATAGACATCAGTGCAGTCATGATAAGGGAATTTTATGCAAATGCTGTGAGGTCAAGCAAGGACAGCCCTCCCTATAAAAATTATGTTAGGGGGTTTGAGGTAGATTTTAGCCCATCATCCATCATGAGAGTCTTGCAAATAAGAGTGATAACCTATGGAGAACCCAGATTTGAGGACAGAATGCAGGATGAAAGTGATTCTGATGAGATACTAAGTGGTATATGCTTTGAAGGCAAAGACTGGGAAAGGGATTCAGAAAGAAATCCAAGCTACTTGAAGAGAATGGATCTCATACCTGAAGCCAAAGGGTGGTACGAGATACTGAGAAGATCCAAACTCTCCACTGTAAACACATATGAGGTCACAATCAAGAGAGCAATTCTGGCATATTGCATACTTAGGGGAGGAGAAGTCAATGTCCCACAGCTCATCGCAGATAGCATTCAAGAGATAGCTAAGGATACTGGTAAATCAAGTAGACTTGGTCACCCAAGCACTATTCTGAGGCTGTGCAAAAGAGCAAGAGTACTCTTTGAGGATGAAAATACTGAGAAGGTAAAAGGAAGCAGAGGGGTCACCAAGCAAAGCATGGAAGGTGTCACTGATGTCACTGACAATCAGCAAGAGAGAAGAACTCAAGGAAGAAGGAGGAGACCACAAGTGGAGGGGGAACAAGCTCCTGGTGCAATGGATCTGAGCCAAATACAAAGAACCATTGAAGAAATGTCTCAACAATACATGAGAGCACAGGAGCAACAACAGGAGCAATACTTGAGGCAAAAAGAGCAATATTTGAAGGATCATGAGCAACAACAGCATTGGCAGCAGCAAATGATGGAGAGGCAAAAAAACTTTCAGCTCAAGATGTTGGATCAACAGAGGGAGTTTCAAGCAAGAATTCTTGAGCGGCAAAGGGAACAATCAGCAAATTTTCAAGAATTATTTAACAGATTGTCCCTACGACAGTCCAAGTATGGGGAGTACACCCAAAATCTCTACCAATGGAAGAATATCTATCATACAATTGGAGAGCATAGGAACTTGTACAGAATGGAGTATGATATAGCAACTCAAGCAAAGTTAGACTATGTAGTCCATAGCATGCCAGCATTGAACGAACAAATCTAGCCATTTGAGAAATGCCAAGAATTGGTAGACCATCAGAGAGCACTAGCCAATAAAAATACAACACACATGCAACAAAGATTGAAGGATGCTAGACTCTGGGGTCAGGTAGATCAAATTTGGGATCGAAGGTGCCCTGTTGAAGAACCCCAAGAAAGAAAGAAGAAGTCAAAGAGGAAGGGAGAATCCAGCAAAGGGAAAGAGCACGACAACTAGAGGTGGTGGAGTTCCTTTTATAGTTTTAATTAAATAAGGATGATGCATATCTGAAACATGATATGCCTCCAAATATTTTATCTTCTGCACTAGTTTAAATGCTTGTTGTCACTCATCTACTTTAAATTCATGTTTTGTTTCCCTTTTTGCATCAATAAGAGAAAATGTTTGAAATAGAAAGTGATTGTCCAATGTTGTAGGAATTAGAATAAAAACTTGTGGTGGTGATTGCTTGATTAGATGGAAAGCTCAATAATAAAAGATGCATAATAGAGTGTTCTTTGTAGTGTGAACTTGGTTGCTGTCATAAAACTTTTTATTACTAAACATCCCTGGGAAATGAAGCAAAGTAAGAAAGAAAAAGAAAAGCAAAGAAACAAACAATAAGGCTAGACACCAATAGCTTGGACCTTAGGACATATGTCTGTGGTGCTTTTTGTTCTAGGATATGCTTGGACAATTAGGTTCTGAGGAGTCTTTTAAAACTTGGTAACTTGGATTAACTAATCCGGAATTACCAACCGAAAGTCCATCATCAAGAGAAACCTAGCTACAAAGCACTTAGTGATCCAAAGAGATGCTGGGCATCAATGTTCCTAAGAAGAATTATGAGCCAAGTGTCTGTAGTGAAGAAGTGTTGAGAAAAATTGAGCCAAAAGGGCTGCTGCAACACTTGACACTGAGTTATCATTGAGAAATAAGCTTTCTAAGGAAAAGAAAGAAGGAAAAACCAAAAAAGGATCAATCAAAAAGCAAGGCATTATGACAGCAACTCTAGTAAATCATCAAAAAGACATTTCTTATCTATCAGCAAAGAATAAGTGAGCTGCATTTTGGTCTGCATAAAACTCCATAGTTCAAATTCTATTATCTGCTAAATAAGGACTTATATACTTCTCTGTTTCACTTCATTTCTTCTCATGTTTAGTGTTTGCTTGGGGACAAGCAAGATTTAAGTTTGGTGTTGTGATAACAAGTCATCTTATGCTAGTTTTACAAGCATTTTTCATTAGTTTCATTAGGTTTTATGCACTTTCTTGCACAATAAGTAAGTAATTGGAGTGGATTTTCATGATTATGTTGAATCAATCAAACATCATTTATTTTACACAAAATCATAGGTTTTACGCTAGAATTTATTGATTTTATAAATGATGCAAAGATCTAGTGATTTTGGTGGGACTTTGATTAGTTGTTTGGTTGCCTGTAGGTGAAGAAATGATGAAAAGAGGAAAGAAGAATTTTGGAGCACGCTTTATACCTTAGGCCACGCTTTTAAAAGCGTGGCCCATGACATTAAAGCGTTGCACTCAAAGCAAAACAAAGGAGTAGCGCTCAAAAGTGTGCACGTAGCATTCACTTTTGTGAACGTTTTCGTGACACTCAACCAAGGAAGCAAAGGTAGCGTTCAAGATTTTGAACGTAGCGCACCAAGAGGAAGCGCACCAAGACATGCCAAGGCACAACGTTCAAAGAAGTGAATGCTACATTGCCTTTCTTCACCTTTTTCGTGACTCTTGGCGAGGAAGCAAGGCGCATCACAGCAATCAACCAAGGTAGCGTTCAAAGAAGTGAACGCTATGTTTACTATTTCCACCTTTATCGAAGAAGAAAAAGCATGCACACAAAGAGTGGTGGCTTATGCTTAAATTCATCCAGAAATCTCCACCAATGTTTGGAATGCCAACAGCCTCCGGGGTCCCAAACTAGGCATGTAAAGCTTTTGAGCAGCTTCAAACAGGTTCTCAGGCTCCCGGGGTGACGAATGTCAGAATAGATTCCAGGATCCCAAGCTTTGCTTTTAAATCCGCCGTTGTCTTGATCTATATTCTTCGATCCGGGCGGTTTAGAAATTGTATTCTCACCAGGATGACCAAACGTCTTCCGAGACCCATTCAATTGAACTTGATACCAATCCTTGCACTTCGAATCGAAGCGCGGAACCTTGTTGAACCTTGTACACCAGCTCTGAGTACGAGCCATTTTCCTCTTACTCTTAAAGCCGCAGAGAGCTCTAAGTTGGCCATCTGTTTCAAGCAAACCATATTCAAGTGAAAAAGTAAAGATAAAGGTTAAGGATTGTACCCACTTGAAGCTTGTATTGGGCGGTAATGGCCTTGGGATAGGTGTTTCCAGTGGTTCTGTAAGCTCTACTCCCTTGTATTTTTCTGTGAATTCCTCCACTTTCTTACAAAATTCTTCAACTGCAACTGCGTCCTGATCAAAGTCTTCTATGTCTTCCTCGTCACTTAAGTCATACATTGGAGGTTGAGAGAAATCTACCTCAACATCATCTTCGTATTCATTCGGGGAAGATTCTTCTAGCTCAAAGAATTCACTTGCAGATGCAAGTTCATTACTAAGAGAACTTGACTTGTGATTATCATCATTAAGGAAACTTGCATCTTGGGTTATTCCGTCTAGTTCTTCATAAAATACCTATTTTGGGGGTTGTGCACTATCCTTCTTAGCATCAATCGTAACGTCCTTGACGGAATTTTTCACAACTCTGGATTCCCATGGAGGTTCAGCATCTCCTAAATCTTCAATCAGTACTTCTTCTTCTTGGATAATTTGAGCTTCCTCCAATTGTTCCAGAACAAATTTATGCTCCTTACTGCCCACTGGGGTTTCTAGTGTCTCCTTCATGCTACGTTTGTCATTAGAATCTCCACATGAAGCTATTGGAGTTCCTTGAGTGTCTAAACGCCTGGAAGATAATTGATTTATTGCTTGCTCCAACTGATGAAGGGTTGTATAAAGTTGATCTACTGTTTCCTTGAGGCGAGCCTGTGATTCTTGAGGTGATGGATATGGACATGGTACATAGGGAAGTGGTGGTGTTTGGGAGTAATTGGATTGGAATTGGGGTAAATAAGGATCATACGGTGGTGAATGGTGAAAAGGAGCTTGTGAGTGTGGTGGTTCAAAGTTATATTGAGAGGATGATCTATAAGCACAGGGTGGGGCTTGTTGGTAACTACCAGGAGGTCCACCATATCTATCAGCTTGGTATGCATTGTAGAATGGTCCTTGCCCATGATATCGTGGAGGGTGTTGTTGCCAAAAGGGTTGATCAGATCCTCTTGGCTCCATCCATCTTTGATTGCTTAGACCTTGATGCATATTCCTGTTATAGCTTCCATTCCTTTCAACAGATTTAGAACCAAATTCAAAGCGAGATGGGTGAGAATTCATAGTAGCTAATAGAAATAAAAAGGGAAAAAAATAAAAACAAATAAACAAATAAAAGAAAAATATTTACAATAACCAATAATAAGGCACACGTTTGCAGTTCCCCGGCAACGGTGCCATTTTGACGATCTGGTTTTTTTTCTATCGGTAAAGAAATATAAAAATATGATCGTTTGTAAGTATAGCTTCTAAACTAACAAAAAATCCTTTCGTACAAATGTTTTGGTTGTCACAAGTAACAAACCCCTTTAAAATTGATAACCGAAGTATTTAAACCTCGGGTCGTCTTCTCAAGGAACTGTAGGGAGGTGTAAATTGGGGGTTTTGAAAGTAAGGAACAAGTAATTTAAATGACAAGTAAAATAAATAAATAATTGTAAAATATACTCTTAGCAAGGTATAAAAATTCGGAAGTCCTATCCTGGTTATCCTTATCAATGGTGATGATAATTGGGTTTTAATCCCACTTAGTTAACCTTTACTAAACAAAGGAAGGTCAAGTGGACTAATCAATTTGATCCTCAGGTCCTAGTCAATGCCTCAGGAAAGACTAGAGTTATTGGAATTCGATTCAATTAGCAAAAATAACAATTATCAATCACGATGAGTTTGATAACTCAAGAGTCTCCAATTAATCAATTAAAGCTGAGAATATGAAGAGCTAAATTATAAATCTGAAATACCTCTATTGCATTAATAAAAGAAAATCAATCTAAACATAAAAAGTTCATAAGCCAATTTGGCAACATAAGTAATTAAATGAGAGAATTAAAGTATCTGAAAGTAAAAGAGAAATATAAAGTAAAAGAAATATTGAACCTGATAAAGAGTTGAATTACTAAATTCTTTAAGAGGAATCCTAATCCTAAAACCTAAAAGAGAAGAGAGAACCTCTCCCTGTAAAAACTACATCTAAATTGTGAAAAGTGAATAATCGAAGCCTCTTATGAATGGATGCATTCCCCCACTTTATAACCTCTAATATGTGCTTTCTGTACTTGGATCTGGGCCAAAAAGGGTTTCAGAAATCGCTGGGAGCGTTTTTTGCAGTTTCTGGTGTGTGGCGTCTGTCACGCGTCCGCGTGGGTCACGCGGTCGCGTCATCTGGGAGTTTTTCTTGTCATGCATTCGCTTCGGTCATGCGTACGCGTCATATGTGTTCTGCTTAAGGCGCGCGTCCGTGTCAGTCACGCGTTCGCGTCGCTGCCTTTTCGCGCTAGGTCATGCGGCCGCGTCGTCCATCCGTTCGCGTCGCTGCCAGTTTCTTCAAAAACTCCATTTTATGCTTTCCTTCCATTTTTGTATGTTTCCTTTCCATCCTTTAAATCATTCCTGCCTTAGGAGATCTGGAAATATTCAACACACAAATCACGGCATCGAATGGTAATAAAAGGTAATTAAAAATAATTATTTTTAAAGCATAGGAAACATGTTTTTCACATATATCACATAATAAGGAAGGGAAAGTAAAACCATGCAATCTCACATGAATAAATGGGTGAAGGGTTGAATAAATCACTTAAATTGAGCACAAAATATATCATAAAATATGGGTTTATCAAAGAGCTAACCAAGGAAAGCTGGGCGCGTACAAAGCAAAACAAGAGGCAGCATTTGGAAAAGGCAATGTAGCGTTCTCTCTTACCAACGTTTTCGTGCTTCTCTTGGGGAGGAAGACTCATCAAGTATAGCGTTCACAATTTGAACGTAGCGTTCAAAGAGTGAACGCTAGGCAAGGAGGCTTGGCACATGACAAGGCACACAAGGCTAAGTGAACGCAACGTTCACTTCTCAAAACAGAGCGCTCCACTGGAGCTAGCACCCTGACCCATGCCACTTGAACCAAAGCCACCCGGATCCATTTTTCATTCAAGGCTAACTTTGAAAAACCCACTCCAAGCTTTAAAGACCAAAATAGAAAGTGTATAAATAGGAGTTAAATTGATTTGTAAAGAACCTGGAGCTCATTTTTAGTTTTTACTTTTAATTTTCATTTGTTTTGAATTTGGGATTTGGGGATTGGATCTATTTTCTTTCTTTTTGTTCTTTCTTCTGCAAACTTCTACTTTCTGTTTTGAATTGAGATTGAAGAGCTCCATTGATTCTGAACCTGAGAATCATCTTTTACTTTTCTTCTCAATAGTTCTAAGAATTGGATCTGACTTTCCTTTGTTGTTTTCATTTTCATTTCATCTGCAATTTCTTTTCTGTTTGATCAAGCGAGTAATTGAGATCTAGATCTGATTGCTAATCTCATTGCTCTTCTTCGATCTTCAATCTCTCTTTTAGAATTTCACAATTGATTTAAGTTTTCTTACTAATTTGTTTCTTCAAGCAATTTTACATTTCTGTTTGGCTGCTGAGCAGAATCTCTTCATCTCAGAGCTCTCTGATTCACTTTAGCTTGCATTTTCTTGTTCAATTCTGAATCCCAATACCCAAATCCTTTTACTCTTCAAGCAATTTACATTTCTCAGCAATTTAGATTCATTAATTTACATTTCTTACACTTTAAGTTTCTGCAATTTACTTTTCTTGCAATTTAAGTTTCAGCTCTTTTACTTTCTTGCACTTTAAGTTTCTGCAATCTACCTCTTCTGCACTTTACTTTTCTACCCAATTTACCTTCTGCACTTTTATTTTCTTGCAATTTAGCTTCTATTAATCAAAATCACTCAAATCATCAAATATTCGCTTAACTAAATTCATCACTAACTAAAATTGCTCAATCCATCAATCCCTGTGGGATCGACCTCACTCTTGTGAGTTATTACTACTTGATGCAACCCGGTACACTTGCCGGTGAGTTTGTGTGGAATCATTTTTCCCTCATCACTCATCCCAAGTCAAGGTTTCATTTATGTTTTGAACCACTTTTCCATTACTTTTTTAGTCTTACTTTTTTATATTACATACATAGTTTTTTTATTCCTTTATTAGTTTATTAATTGCAATTTTGTCTAGTATCTCTTTATCTGTTTGCTTCCTTATTATTGAAAACCCCTTACTTCTCACAACCAAAATTGTATGCGCTCATCGGCATTAGTTCCTAGGGAGAACGACCCGGGAGTCTAAATACTCTCAATTAATTTGGTTTAAATTGTGACAATCTTTAGAATGATAATTTGATTGATGATCAATTATTGGGTTTGGACTATACTTACAACGGACAAATTCTATTTTTAGTGTGAAAATCCAAACCTATGCTTTTGGTTATCGTCAAATTTTGGCGCCGTTGCCGGGGAGCTAGCGTCATGAGTGCTATATTTTTGTTGTTATAAATATGTGAATAGTGTGAATAGATACTTTTTGGGTTGTTTGCTTGTTTTTGCTATTAATTAGGATTTTGTTTCTTTTGTTACTTGATGTCTTTAGTTTTTATTTTCAATTTCCTCTATGAGTTATCACCCTCTTAGTTTGGAGTTTGGTTGTTATCATTTTGTAGGGCTTGATAACTTCAATTTTGGATTGCATCATGGGATTGGAGCATCAATTTTGGAAGGAGCAACCTCTTCTATACCACAATGAACCATACCCTTCCCAATGGACATACCCAACCCAAGGATATGGTGGATTTCACTTTGATTATGCACCTCCACCACCATATGCCTATGACCCATACCCTCAACATAACCCTCAATCACCACATTTTAAAACACCACACGAATACCAACATCCGCCTTCTTACATACCACCACAAAACACTTGCCAACATGAGTCACCTCTCACATATACAACCTTTCTCCCAAATTATGAATCTCAATTTTCACCCCATGTGAAGCTTTTCCACCCTTGGCCCAAGATCAACAAGACCTTCAAGCCTTTCTCCAAGAGTAAGAAGGATTCCGAAGCACACAAGGGTAATTCATGGCTACCATAGCCGAAGCGGTGAACCGCTTGGTTCTACTACGCTCATTCGATCAAGGCACTCTTCTTGAAGAGTGTGAAGGAGCAATTGAATGGTGTAGTGAAGAGGAGAGCATGGAATCACAAGGGAAAGAAGAAGGGGTAGAGAATGAAGTAAAACAAGAGGGAGAAAGTGGAGTATTTGAACTGGAGGAGAGAAAGGGAGAATTGAGGGAGATCGATCAATATGAGAATTTCATCATTGATGATTTTTTGTCCTCCTTAATCAATCCCTTTAATGATCCTAATGAGCCTCTCCCCATTGAGTTTGAGAGAAACATGGAGGTAGACTTCTCACAACCTCCTTGTTATGACTTGAGCGATGGGGAAGAGGAAGTTGGTGAGGAAAGAGTTGATAACCAAGAGCATATTGAGTGAGTGGAAATTTCATCTATGAACTTCATTGGCCCCCATCAATATGCTATCTTGGAGATGAATTACCAACTTAAGGTCTTTTTTGGGTTGGTACATGGTGGAGGAAGGGGTATTGGTTGCCAAGAGAATCCAAGGCTCTTTAAGAAGAACAATTCCAGAATTGGAGTTCGAGAATGGTGCGAAGCTCAATTGGGTGATTTTTGGAAAATGTTGGGTTGTTACAAGGGTCAATTCGGAGCTTATCCATCCGACTTGGAGCATTTAGATCAACAACAAGGAGAGCAGATGCCTAGAATATGGGATCCCGGAGGAGAGTCAAAGACCAAGCATGGATGGAGGTTCAAGGAGGAGTGGAAACACAAGCCACCCTAGCTAGAGTCTCCTCAATAAGTCTAACTTAAGTACTATAAATCAAAATACTAGGTGGGAGACACTCCACCATGGTAACATCTTTCTTACCCTTTCTCTTTGTTTATAGTCCTAGTTTATTGCATGTTTGCTTGTCTTAGTTAGCTTAGGATTGGTTTAATTTGAGCTTAGATATGTGAATTTGCATATGGATCATGATTTTGTGATGTTTTGAATGTTTGGGATTGAAATTTTGATTGAGCTAAGGCATAGCACCTTAGAAATGAAAGAAAATTTTTTGCAAAACAGGGCACCTGTGTGTACGCACGATGCTGTGCATGCGCACACAACTGTGAGTTTCGCAACCTGTGCGAGCGCACAAGCCTGTGCTCACGCACACTAATTGTTATACCCTCTATTTGCAGTACCAACACAGCCTGTGCACATGAACCCCCACCCTTTTTCGACCTTGTGCGAGCGCACGGGCCTGTGTGCGCCCGCACACATGATCCTATATAAAAAAAAAGTGTTTTGTGCGTACGCACACGTATTATTTACCTCTCTGTTTGGAGCACTCGCACACCTTGTGTGAGCGCACACACCCCGCTGTTTCGCTTTGTGTGCGTACGCACACGTGCCTGTGCGTACGCACAAGTGCTGTTTTGGGCAAATTTTTTTTCACCTTTTCCTAAGCCCTAACGCACTTCTCGCCCTATCCATCCCTCTCTTCTTTCCCTTTTACCTTATTTTCCACTTGTTTTACTTGGTTTCATTGCATCTCATTTTTATTTTAGTAATTATATTAGTTTTAGTTTAAGTGTTTGTGATTAAATAAGTTGCAAGTGTTTGCTTGTTGATATTGATTGGGCTGCTTGTTGCTTGAAGTTTCCACCAATGCACTTATACTTTGCCTTAATTTACTAGTACCTAGTGAGTTTGAATACTCATGTTTTGCTTGTACCACTAGGACAAATTATGTAGGTGCACATTGAATTAAGTGAATTGAGTTGAATTACTTGTTCATCATGCTTCTCATATAATCACATAACAAGGTACTCGTTTGTTTTTAATGCTCTGCATTTGTTTGAGTGACTTGGCTTGATTCTTAGCAAGCTTGACACTTTGTGCAACAAGTACCTTTACCATGTGACTATGTCATTAATTTTGAAGATGAATAAGTAGTTCTCTTTTTATCATGAATTGGTTATTGTTGATTGTGCCACTTTCTAGTAATCTTGCATTTTCACTTGCACAAGCTCAATATCCAATATCAATTACTCAAATCACTTTTGTGGTCAAAGTTTTGCTTATTCTTTTCTTGCACCCTACGCTACCTGATTGAGGAACGTGATTTTTCTTTTGCTTATGTGGTTACCATTTCACCCGGTCAATGTGTGTGTTCTAAATCGTGCACACTTAGAGTACACATATTGCCTTTCATCATACCACACCACTATACAAAATTCTTCAATTAGATGCTTATTTACTCTCTCTTTTACTTTTGTGCTACTTGCCTTATGATTCTTAGTTATACTTTATTCATTCTTTTTGAGGATGAGACGTGAAGGCAAGGAGCTGGGAGAGGAGAAGGAAATCGAGGATGGAGATGCCGAGAATACATTGGACTTGGCAATTTCCACACAACCCGAGCCCCCACATCCGCAAACCGAAGGTGGAGGAACTTAGAGACATTCTCTCCGGATTGTGTTTGTGCACGGAGGACCGTGCAACGCTTAAGTGTGGGGGAGGATTCACCACTTTTGGGGCATAAACTTTCTTTTCCGAACACTTTGCACTCTATTTTTTGTTTTTTTTCTATGTTTCTTGCAGATATTTGAGTACTTTTGACTGTTGTATTACATTTTTTCTTTTGGTATATATATCTTAGTTTATTTCTAGTTATTGCATTAGGCATTTTTGTTTTTGCACGATATATAACTTATAGATAGAAGTTGTGATTGGATGATGTGAATAGTATAGCACCTAGTTTAATTTTGTCCTAATTGTTCATGTTAATTTTTGGATGTTGAAAATTAGGAATAGAACTAGAAAAGTTTTTGAAATTGCATCCATCACATCATACATACATATAGGAAATAATTTTGGTGAAAAACAACAAGGATTTTCCAAGAATTTTATTTTTAGGGCATTCTATTGAATTGATTTGGAAAATTGTTTTTAAACTTGCTTGTATAAATTTTTGTGCAACATAGAAGAGAGATAGAACAAATTGCCTTGTGAGTTTTTGAGATTTAATGAGTGGTTACATATTCTAACCACTAATTTTGTTCATAGTGTGATTTTTCTCCTTCTATGATTGTGATCTGGTTTTGCTTGATTCTTTATTTCCGATGTTTGATGTCTTGAATGCATTTAGCATGATTGAGGCCATTTTTTTGAATTAAACTCACTCACCCATATGGACCTACCCTTGCATCTACCTTTGTTAACTCCTTTTGAGCTTTTTAATCCACTTTGTTCTAATTGGTAGCACATCACAACCCTAAGTGGAAAATCATGAATAACCTTGAATTGTATCTTTGATTAGTTTAGGTTGAGGAGTGTGTGTCATTTAAGTGTGAGGGAAATCTTTGGAAAATATTGGTAGTGAATGAAAATATTTGCTTTGGGTATTTCATGGAAAAATTTGGAAAATGGGTGCACATTCATGTTTCAATTTGCTTTAACTATATGCATTTGTCATAAAAAAAGAAAAAAATAGAAAAGAAAAATAAAAGAAAAAATTAAAATGAAAAAAATAAATAAGAGGGGACAAAAGTTATCCCAAAGAAAAAGAAAAAAAATTGGAATAAGAAATGTATATGTGTTTTGAATAGAAACTAAGTCATGAATGTGTGTGAAAAGAAGTAATGGGTGGCTAGAATGCATTTTTTGTGGGTTGATTGGTATAGGTTGAGTTAGGTACTTGAGCTAATCAAAGATTCAATCCTTTAGTTCACTTAGCCATATACTCATCCTACCCTTACCCCAACCCCATTACAACCTTCTAAAGACCTCATGATACTTGCATACATGCATCAAATACTTGTTGATTGTTAGATGAAAGGAAAATCCTTGAAAGCATGATTAGGAGCAAACTTGAGTGATTAAACCCAAAACACCAAGCGTTGAGAGTGCATACACACATAGTGAGGGTTTGATCACTCAACTCTATGTTTCCATACTTCTTATCATGCATTCTTGCAAGTTGCTTCTTTTTGATGAGTTAAATCAATTCTTTGGATTTTGATTGCATTGAGCTACTTCTTTGCTTAGCCCTATATGTCCATATACTTGCTTGGGAATTTGATTGTTTGTTTTTACCAATTCAATAGGATACTATAGTATATATAGGTATATATAGTATATACATACATGCATGCATATAGATAGTTGCATTAAATAAGTTGTTTCCCTTTGATCATTCTCCTTGTTTGGTTTAGCATGAGGACATGCTATTGTTTAAGTGTGGGGGAATTGATGAGTCCATATTTGACGATATATTTTAGCTTGAATTGGATGGATTTCATCATATAAACTCACACTTATTCACTAAAATAGCATACTGTTGTGTTTTGTCCCAAATTTGACCCTAAATGTGAAAATATGCAATTTTGTGCTTGAAATGAGCAATTTAATTCCACTTTTATTCCATTTGATGCCATGACATATTTGTTGAGTGCTTTCAGACCTCGGAGGCAAGAATGGATAGCCAAAAGTGAAACAAAGCATGTACAAGGGAGAAAACATGAAGAAAACAAGGAAAAGCACACACAGCGAAGTGTGCGTGCGCACAAGCTTGCGTGCGTGCGCACAAGAAAGAATTTCCATGGCGTGCGCACATGCACCTGTGCGTACACACAGGTTAACTTTCAGCCAAGTGTGCGTACGCACAGGTACCAGTGCGTGCCTTCATTAAAAATGCACGTGACTCGCGATTATGGAGCTCTTTTGGCCCACTTCTGAAGGCTTGGAGGCTGAAATGAAGGGCTATATGAAGGAGCAATAACACATAACAAAGGGAGCTCATTTTAGATTAGGAAAACACATAGTAGGAGTAGGAGTAGTTTAGATTAGGAAATTCTCTCTTAGGGTTAATTAGGGTTTGTAGCATTTTATACTTTAAGTTTGATTTTGGATTATAGCAATTGCATTGTAAGTATTTCTTTAATTTTCCTTTTATTTACATTACTTGTTCTACACTTGCTCCTATTTCAATTTCTCTTGTCTATAGTCACATACTTTTGCAATTTTGAGTTTTGGTTTATGAATTTGATGTTTGATACTTATTTTATGTTTGTTGAGTTGCTTTTGCTGCTTGTTATTATTTGTGGTTCATAGCTTTCATTATTTTCCCAATTTTTCCTTGTTTTATGTTTAGTTTATGCTCTCTATGTGTTTGATGAAATGTCAATTTTGATTATGGGGTAATTTCCACCCCTTGACTTGGGGGAAATGAGTGTATGGATTACTAGAGCCATAATGTCCAACATTTAGTGATAATTCTTGGGTTGTTAATTATTCTTGTTCCCACTAACGCTAATTTGTTGCTAAGGTAATTAGCAAGCAAGCTAGGATTTGTGGGTTAAGAACACTTATGCTCATTTAACTTACTCTCCGATGTGAGGGTTGACTTAGTGAGATTAATCCATCATAATTATCATAGTTGTGGTTATGGCAAGGAAGGGATTCCATAACTCATCCCAAGTCAAGGTTTCATTTATGTTTTGAACCACTTCTCCATTACTTTTTTAGCCTTACTTGTTTATATTACATACATAGTTCATTTATTCCTTTATTAGTTTATTAATTGTAATTTTGTCTAGTATCTTTTTATTTGTTTGCTTCCTTATTATTGAAAACCCGTTGCTTCTCACAACCAAAATTGTATGTGCTTATTGACATTAGTTCCTAGGGAGAACGACCCGAGAGTCTAAATACTCTCGGTTAATTTGGTTTGAATTGTGACAATCTTTAGAATGATAATTTGATTGATGATCAATTTTTGGGTTTGGACTATACTTGCAACGAACAAATTCTATTTTTAGTGTGAAAATCCAAACCCATGCTTTTGGTTATTGATGAGCGGATAATTTATACGCTTTTTGACATTGTTTTTAGTATGTTTTTAGTAGGATCTAGTTACTTTTAGGGATGTTTTTAATAGATTTTGTGTTAAATTCACATTTCTGGACTTTACTATGAGTTTGTGTATTTTTCTGTGATTTTAGGTATTTTCTGGCTGAAATTGAGGGACTTGAGCAGAAATCAGATTCAGAGGTTGAAAAAGGACTGCTGATGCTGTTGGATTCTGACCTCCCTGCACTCAAAGTGGATTTTCTGGAGCTACAGAACTCGAAATGGCGCGCTTCCAATTGCGTTGGAAAGTAGATATCCAGGGCTTTCCAGCAATATATAATAGTCCATACTTTGGCCAAGAATTGATGACATAAACTGGCGTTCAACGCCAGCTTTCTACCCAAATCTGGCGTCTAGCGCCAGAAAAGGATCCAAAACCAGAGTTGAACGCCCAAACTGGCACAAAAACTGGCGTTCAACTCCACAATTGGCCTCTGCACGTGCAACACTTAAGCTCAGCCCAAACACACTCCAAGTGGGCCCCAGAAGTGGATTTATACATCAAATACTTACTCATGTAAACCCTAGTAGCTAGTTTATTATAAATAGGACCTCTTACTATTGTATTAGGCATCTTTGGATTACCTTATGATCCTTTGATCACGTTTTAGGGGGCTGGCCATCTCGGCCATGCCTGGACCTTTCACTTATGTATTTTCAACGGTAGAGTTTCTACACTCCATAGATTAAGGTGTGGAGCTCTGCTGTTCCTCAAAGATTAATGCAAAGTACTACTGTTTTCTATTCAATTCTTCTTATTTCTCTTCTAAGATATCCATTCGCACCCAAGAACGTGATGAAGGTGATGATTATGTGTGACGCTCATCATCCTTCTCCCTTATGAACGCGTGCCTGACAAACACTTCCGTTCTACATGAATGAAGCTAGAATGAATATCTCTTAGATCTCCTAACCAGAATCTTCGTGGCGTAAGCTAGAATGATGGCGGCATTCAAGAGAATCCGGAAGGTCTAAACCTTGTCTGTGGTATTCTGAGTAGGATTCAATGATTGAATGACTGTGACGAGCTTCAAACTCGCGAGTGCTGGGCGTTAGTGACAGACGCAAAAGGAGGGTGAATCCTATTCCAGCATGATCGAGGACCGACAGATGATTGGCCGTGCTGTGACAGAGCATGTGAGCATATCTTTCACTGAGAGGAGGGGATGTAGCCACTGACAACAGTGATGCCCTTGCATAAAGCCAGCCATGGAAAGGAGTAAGACTGACTGGATGAAGATAGCAGGAAAGCAGAGGTTCAGAGGAACGAAAAGCATCTCCATTCGCTTATCTGAAATTCTCACCAATGAATTACATAAGTGCCTCTATCCCTATTTTATTAATTATTATTCAAAAACTCCATTATCAATTTATATCTGCCTAACTGAGATTTACAAGGTGACCATAGCTTGCTTCATACCAACAATCTCCGTAGGATTCGACCCTTACTCACGTAAGGTATTACTTGGACGACCCAGTGTACTTGCTGGTTAGTTGTATCGAAGTTGTGACAATTATGAATTAAGATCAGAGCACCAAGCTTTGGAGCCATTACCAGGATTTGTTCGAGCCTGGAGATCACAATTTCGTGCACCAGTTATCGTCAATGAACTCGAGGGATTGAGAATTGAGGATGGTTGTAACAAGTTTGGAACTCGGAGATGAATGGGTTTAGATTGTAAGAGTAGTGGTCACTGAGGATATGATGAGGGTTCTGGCCTGACAAGGATGGTAGTATAATCCCGTTTGCTCAGTGCGTAAATCATTATGCAGGGATGGTGGTTTTATCCTGCCTGCAGTGAGGACGGAGGTTTTATCCCACTTATGTATTGATGAATTATTTAGCAAGGACGGTGGTGTGATCTCGCTTGCATATTGTTTTGTGTTAGGCAAGGATGATGGTTTAGTCTCGCTTGCAGATTGAATTGTGAAATGCAACCTGAGCAAGGATGGTGGTGTAATCCCGCTTGTTCGCGGTGCCCAGTAAGGATGATGGTTTAATCCCGCTTACTGTGGAGGCAAAGACGGTGGTTTAATCCCGCTTGCGTGTTCCGAGCAAGGATGGTGGTTTAATCCCGCTTGTTTATGGAACCTATGGATAAAGATGGTGGTTTAATCTCACTTATCCGAGTCGGGTCTGGCAACATAACCGATGCGTGAGCTCATGGCCAGTAGGACAAGCATGCATCATTTGCATCTATGTGACATTGATTGGGTGTGTTTATTGTATATGTGGTCTGCCTATGTGATTATCATTATTTAACTGCTATCTATTATAATTGCTGTAATTGAATCTAGTTGTACTTGAACTTCACTACTTGTATTTGCTGTTACTGTTCTATTATGAGATCTTGTATATATGGAGGCTGAGATGATATGGAGAAAACTGAGACTGAAAGAAACATGATAAGTGAAAGTTGAGAGAACTAATAAGAGATAGTTTAAGAACTTGAGGTTTATTGGAGAGAATGAAAATCAAAGGTGCATGAGTGCAGTTAGTTAGTCTACCATACCTTACTGTTTTCTGGTTTAATATATTTCTAGTCTCGGATTTCTGTTTGTTGAAGTGTTAGGATTGCCTAGAAGTTCGTGTAATCTTTACATCGTCTCTACTTTGGAACTGTTACCCCTGCTGAGAATTCTGAAAGGGATGATGTTCTCATCCGTTTTGGAAATTTTCATTTTACAGGTATTGGACGTGAAACACCTTGTTGAACGTACAGAATTTGCTTTCAGGAAACGAAGTTTGTCTTTTGGAAATTTTACTTTTGCTTAGATATTTTAAATATTCTCCACTATTGTATTTTATAACTTGTATATCCCTTCTAGAGGTTGATTCTAGACAAACAGGATTTTTGTTTATATTTTACTCTTGGGTTGTATTATATTAACTAGTTGTCCTTATCTTCGCAGGTCAAGACTAGTATTGTGATGTATAATTTTTGAATCATATATATACTTCGGTCATTTCTACTTATGTATATTACTGGTTTCTGAGCGTGATGGGATTTTGCTTATGTCCATTCTTCACGGGCTCCTAGTATATCATATTCCTTCCTTTATATATGTATGTATTTTATTTTTTAGAAGTCGTGATACCTTACTACCGTTGATTTACGACCTAGGCGTAAAGGGCGCGCGCACACACACACACACACACACACACACCATATTACCCTTACCTCTAGCCGTAATGTCACGACAGTTCTAAAGTTTATACCATAATATATATATATATATATATATAGAAAGAAATAATAATACTAGAAGCCCGATGAAGAAGTAAAAGCTCAAAGTCGCAAGAAGCAGAATTACAAAACTCGAAATGTTCACACATGATAACTACAAGCGTAAAGTCACAAAATACGACATAGTACAATAATAATCAAGATAGATATATATACATATATATAAGTATAATAGTCAAAAGGATACCAGCTGTAGCCTGTGGAGTTTAGGCTAACTAGCTAAATACAAACATGATAGAGTGTTTGATTTAGAACAGCATATGTATCCTGTCTCTCAAGTTTAGCCTCTAAGGCAACAAAGTATAAAGTACAAAAATGAGAGTACTATAACAAAATATCCAAAAGATAATAAAAAATCCTCCGCTCCATCACCATCTCGCAACTCACCGAGATGGGTTACGACCTGCAGCTGAAAAATAACAACAATATATGGTATAAGAACCGGAGGTTCTCAGTATAGTAACAGTAACCAATATGTAAGATATAACATTTCAGGATGCCAAAGACAATCTTAGAACTTCACATCGATATAGAATATTCAATCTTAAAACAAATAACTAACTTAAATCGTAAACAGGGTAAGCTAAACTTAGGTGATTTCTAACTAATACCAAATCACACCGCTGTATCCCACAGCCTTCGCCAACCTACCCTCTACGCGATCCCATCGCCACTACCTACCGAATCTACTCAGCATCAGACAAACACAGATAATGCAAGCAAGTAAATCACAGGTAATATACATATGCAGTAAGTAAATCAGGAAGCAAGTAAGCATGTTATACATTTATACAAGAGATGCAAATAAGCAAAGCAATCAAAACAGTTAGAAGATGCACATGATGAGTGTTTGTCCTATTGGCTCATGATATCACTTGTCGGTTCAAAATATCAACCCGACACATCCCCGGGATGTTGCCTTTCTGCCATGACTAGGGTTATAGTGCCCTACTCACTCTTTCTAGTACCCAGCACTTTATATTGTGCCCCGTGAGTTATAGTGCCCGGCACACTCTTTCAGGTTATAGTGTCTGAGTTCACTCTGGAGGCAGAAAGGTTATGTGAGCGGGAGACTGCCTCAGTCCTCACATCTCAACATAGGCGAGAGACTGCCTCGGCCCCTACGCCGGCACCGCTACCTCGACAAGCGAGAGACTGCCATAGCCCTTGCTCAAGGCGCATAGCGACTTACAAAATCAATGCATGTCACATGAGCAGGAGACTGCCACAGCCCTCACATCCGAACGTAGGCTGGAGACTGTCACAGCCCCTACGACGGAGAACAATGCATATCACACCCACATACTCAATCTTAGAGATAACTGCTCATAGAACAAGTCCGTTTATACTCATCCCATTAACCATAATCATTCATTTTCAAGTTTCAATCTCGTCATCCATCCTCAATCTCACAAGTTCATTATCAACCCGGCTCCCCATAAGCTCACAAGACAGTTCCACCCCAGCTGACATACCAAGCCTAAGTCACCATCTTCTAAACCCATATATAGATTCGTTAATCTCAAATCATAAACCCATCTATACTAGTCTTAGAGCCTAATTACTAGCCACAAGTCTTAATGAGAAGATAAAAAAGTTAAAAAAAGTAAGAAAAGCACATTTTCAGCAAAATAGGGGTCTCGCGTACGCATGCCTTGAAATTTGGGTCTTCCACGTATGCGGCACCCAGCTCGCGTACGCGAGTGTTCTAACTTGAATGGAATGCTCGCGTCACATGATAAAATCTCGTGTACGCATAGGTAAAAATTTGGACTTTCGTGTATGCAAGACTCCTAGGCAGTGGAGAATGCCCGCGTCGCGTGCACTGTGTCATGTACGCATGTTGTAACAGACTTAAAAAAATTTTAAAGCTGCAGAATTTTAGATTTTTGCATCGAACTTCTGACGTTCATAACTTCCTCTACAAAACTCTGCTTTTTTGCAACTTTATATCATTTTAAAACTCTCAAAATTATCTTTAATTTAAAACAAAAATCTTTCGATTTCAAGGTCTAAGGCTCAAGTTATGATCCACCTAAGTTTATTAAAAATAATGTTTTACAAAACCATGCAACATTCTCTAGTTTCCAAAACCAAACTAAACCAAAACCTACTCAATTTCATTACGAAACACTACCCCATACTACAATTTACCATTCCATTGCATTTCAATCAACTCAACATCCATTTACTCCATCTTTCCACCATAATTCAATAAATCCACAATTCATCAATCAAAATCTCACCCTTAACAATTTTTACACAATTTAACTCTTCATAAACATCATTCATCACCATGCAATTTCAACACCAACCACAAGATTCAAAATCCAACATAATCATCATCATTTATCATTAACATTAACACTCACCATCATAATTCATCAATTTCATCACAATCATCAATAATCAATATATATTATCAACAATCCAAACCTATCCTATGGTCCACTAGCCTAAGATTCTGAAACATTACATATTCAATAGAGAAAATCGAAGCCATACCTTGGCCGATTCACAATATGCACAAAATACCAAAATTCTCAACCAAGTTCAATGAGCTCGGACACCAAGTCCACTTCCAAGCAACCAATTCACCAATACACTTCACACAACAAATTTAAGCTAGCAAATACAAAAAATTTAACAAATCAAACCTAGGGTTTCATATATACACAAAACTACAAGGGATTCGAATATGCTCACCTTATCCAACGTTGATTGGGACAAAACATAATAGCAATCAAGTGCTAGATTATACCTAAACACCCAAAATCACAAAAATCACTCCTTCACCATAACCAAAGTTTTGAATTTATTGAGAAGAGAGAACTGGGATAGATAATTCGAATTTCTTACCAACTTATTTAGCTAGAATTAAAGAGCTCGATGAGAGCTTCTCGTGGCTGCAAACAGCTCGTCAATCGGAACTCTATAGCTCAAGATATGATCAAATGAAGATGGAGATGAATAGTAACCAAACATTCTCCTCTTCTCAACTCAGTGCCTCCTTCTTTAATTTAGGTTAAAAATGATCTAAATTGCTCATTAAAGTAGTTTATATATGTTCGGCTTGGGCTCAACTTAGACCCGATCTAACCCGTTAGCCTTTTTAACCAATTTGGCCTAATTTTGGGCCAAACTTTTAGAATTAGCGCCCAGTTTTCGACTCTAATTATTTTCCTAAGTGTTTCTACAATTTTAATTACTCTCACGCAGTACTAGATAAACTTAAGCTGGTACTGTCGGCTAATTTGTCGATATGCATTTTTACGCAATTTTTCACAGAAAATTATATTTTCCAACTCGAAAAATTCTACTGAATTCAAATCTCACATCCAAATTTTAAAATTAAGACTTTTAAATTTTTGACCTATTTTTGGGAAATTAATTTATTATTATTTTACGTTAATTAATCGGTTAATTATTTTCAGTTCTTACACTAGGAGCCTTGAAAGAAAAGGTTACAATCAAAACAAACCGAAGATGCATTGCTCACGAAAAAGATAAGACAGAAAGCTTATACAAAGAATCAAAAGATAGATCACAAATGTATTTAGAGTTCCAACAAATAAATATAATCAAGCTCTAGACTTGACCTACGAAGCCAAAGCTGACTATATATATATAGCCCTCTAGACTAAGACATTTATGTTGTTTATGTTTTGAGGGCTATATATATATATATATAGCCCTCAAACAAATCATACAAATACATATGATACATGTCTGCCTTATTACCGATGATATCATCTGTCAGTTATTTAGCCAAACCTGACATGTCCGGTAGCGAACCATGGACAGTCTCAGCGGCGCAAAGCTCAAAGAATATGCATATATATATATATATATATATATATATATATATTCAATCATCCATCGCGTGGCTGGGTCAAAGAAATCTCAAATCTCAACCTAAAACCAGTGGGGACGAGTCACTGCGTTTGCCCAGGGAGACTAAGATCAATCATAAATACCATCCTGGAGCAAGTGGGCCGACCACTGTATTTACTCAAGAAGCTCAAACTTATCTCAACCTAGAGTAAGTGGGGTGAACCACACCCTTATATTTACCCAGGGAGCTCAAACCATTTCATCCCAGAGCAAGTGGGGCAAACCACACCCTTGCATCTACCTGGGGAGTCTTAACTAACCAACCTAGAGCAAGTGGGGCGAACCACAACCCTTGCGTCTACCCAAGAGGTACATTCTCATATGTCTAGGAGGAACAAAAGAGGGGATCCTAACCTCTCACCATCTCGCTGGAGGCGATTTTACAACATCAGGAGGAACAAAGAAGGGGATCCTCGCCTTCTACTGTCTCACTGTGGTCGCACTTTCGAGTAGAGTGCTTGAGATAAAAACAGTCACATTTATAATCAAATCATGCCCAATATTGTACTTATAATTAGCATATAGTTCTTCAAACTTACCTCCACTATACTCCGATATCTTCTCTTTAATCAATGGTGCACGAATCCCCACGCTTCGTACAGCTGAACCAACAAGTGCACTGGCTCATCCAAGTAATACCTGAGCGAGTCAGGGTCAATCCCACGAGGATTATGGTTTGAAGCAAGCTATAGTTATCTTGCAGATCTTAGTCAGGCGGATAGAGGAGTTGTTAGTTTGAATTTGGTTAAAAGCATAAAAGTGTATAAAATACTTTGTGTATTTAAATAGTACCAGTGATAAGAAGATGGTTAAGGATTGGCGGTGCTCTGTCCTTCTGGATTAACTCTGGTATTACTGTCTTCTTCAATTGTGAATGATTTCTTCTATGGCAGGCTGTATGTGATCAATACTGTATGGCTGCAGTCGTCAATCTTCTCTACTTCAGATCAAATGCCAGGTCAGTGGTCATCCAATTTGAATGGGGGTGAAGCTCCTGCAGTCCATTCTCCTTAATGATCCTACACAAAACGCCACAGATAAAGTCGAATCTTCCGGATCAGAGAATGGTGCGCCTTTGGGTTTTAACGTCTACCACAGAGACCTTAATCTCCCCATACCTCAGCTGAACTGGTATCTCGAGAAGTCCCCAATGAAGTCCCCAATGAAGTCGTGGATTAGCCGTCTAAGAGATGTATAATCAAGCTGGCGGTTCGATGCTTTCCAGTCACGTATTCACACAAACCCAAGAAGAACACGGGTGGTTGTCAGGCACGCGGTCTTAGTATGAAGAATGGAGCTGATTGTCACGGATCATCCCATTCATCATGTTGAAGAATGAATATACATCTTAGAATTGAATCAAACACGAATTGAAGAGAAATAATAATACTTTTATTAATTCATAGAACTCAGCAGGGCTCCACCCCTCAACCTACGAGGTTTAAAAACTCATACTGATAGAAAACACAATGATGAACGAAAATATGGCATAAAAGGTCTCCCGATTTTTATGACTATGTAAAATATCCCTTAAATACTAAAATAATGACTAAGGATTACATAAGAAAGGATAAAACAGCCTTTTAGTGCTAAAATCCACTTTTGGGGCCCACTTGGTGAGTGTTTAGGCTGAGCTTTGATGAGATCCACATGCTAGAAGTCCTCTAGGGTGTCAAACGCTGGCTAGGGGGTCCTCTTTGGGTGTTTGGACGCTAGTCTCTTCTCCTTGGGCGCTGGACGCCTGAATGGGGGAAGGAGGCTGGCGTTAGACGCCAGTTTTGGGTCTTCTATTCTGAAGCAAAGTATGAACTATTATACATTGCTGGAAAGCTCTGAAAGTCAGCTTTCCATAGCCATTGAGAACTCTCCATTTGGACTTCTTTAGCTCCAGAAAAGCTCTTTCGAGTGCAAGGTGGTCAGATCTGGACAGCATCTGCAGTGCTTTCTTTGTGTCTGAATCAGACTTTTGCTCCAGCTCCTCAATTTCAGCCAGAAAATACCTGAAATTGTACAAAACTACACAAACTCAAAGTAGAATCCAAAAATGTGAATTTAACACTAAAACCTATGAAAACTTAACAAAAATTAAATAGAACATACTAAAAACTATATGAAAATGAAAAAGCGTATAAAATATCCACTCATCACAACACCAAACTTAAACTATTGCTTGTCCCGAAGCAAGTAAAAACAAAGTAGGATAAAAAGAAGAGTAAGATACAATAAATCTCTAGGTTTTCAATGAAGCTCAGTTTCAATTAGATGAGCGGGACTTAGTAGCTTTTTGCTTCTGAATAGTTTTGGCATCTCACTATCCATTGAAACTCAGAAATGTTGGTCTCTTTAGGAACTTAGAATCCAGATGATATTATTGACTCTCCTAGTTTAGTTCTTTTTAATTCTTGAACACAACTTTCAGAGTTTTGGCCATGACCCTAAGCACTTATTTTTTCAGTATTAACACTGGATATATAAATGCCGCAGACACTTTAACTGGGTGAACCCTTTTGGATTGTGATTCAGCTTTGCTAGAATCCCCAGATAGAGGTGTCCAGAGTTCTTAAGTACACTCTTTTTGTTTTGGATCACGACTTTAACCACTCAGTCTCAAGCTTTTCACTTGACACCTTCACGCTACAAGCACATGGTTAGGGACAGCTTGGTTGAGCCGCTTAGGCCAGAATTTTGTTTCCTTTAGGCCCTCCTAACCACTGATGCTCAAAGCCTTGGATCCTTTTACCTTTGTCTTTTAGTTTAAAGAGTTGCTGGCTTTTTGCCCTTGCCTTTTGGTTTAAAGAGCTATTGGCTTTTTCTGCTTTTTATTTATTTTTTTCGCCATTTTTTTTTGCATGCATACTATTTTTTTTCTTTTGCAACATGCTTTTTCTTTTTCTTTTTTGCTGCTTTTTCTTACTTCAAGAATCAATTTTTTAGATTTTTCAGATTACCAATAATGCTTTCCTTTTTCATCATTCTTTTAAGAACCAACATTCTAAAATTCCAACTTCAAATATGCACTGTTTATTCATACATTCAGAAAATAAAAGCAATGCCACCACAGCAAAATAATTGAACTATTCTTATTTTAAACTTGAAATTCATGTATCTCTAAGTTCTTTTCAAATAAAATTTTCTTTTTAAGCAAGGTGAGAGATATATAGAACATTTTATAGTCTTAAGACATAAATGCAAATGATCATGCAACAAGAACAAGAGAACAGACAATACAACATAACAGAAAACAGAAAAAATACATAAGAAAATGAGAGAAAGAGAACGAATCCACCTTTAATGGTGGCGGCTAGTACTCCTCCTTGAGGATCCGATATAGTGCTTGATCTCTTCAATGTCACTCTTTTGTCTTTGTTGTTCTTCCCTCATAGCCCTTTGTTCTTCCCTTATAGCTCTTTGATCTTCTTTTATTTCATTGAGGGTGGTAGAATGCTCTTGATGCTCTACCCTCAATTTCTCCATGTTAGTGCTTAGTTCTCCAAGAGAAGTGTGCCATTGATCCCAATAGCTTTGTGGAGGAAAATACATCCCTTGAGGCATCTCAGGGATCTCATACTGAGGCGGATGCACAGGCTTTTGTGCATGCTCTCTAGTTTGCTCCATCCTCTTCTTAGTGATTGTCTTGTCTTCCCCAATGGAGATCTCTCCCTCTATGACAATTTCAGTTGAATTGCATAGATGACAGATGAGGTGTGGGAATGCCAACCTTGCATTGGTGGAAGGCTTCTCAGCTATCTTGTACAATTCTTGAGGAATCACCTCATGTACTTCCACCTCACTTCCAATCATAATGCAATGGATCATGATGGCCCTTTCAATGGTCACATCTAACCAATTGCTAGTAGGGATGATAAAGCGTTGGATGAATTCCAACCATCCTCTAGCTATGGGCTTGAGGTTAAGCCTTCTTAGTTGAATGGGCTTGCGTTGGGAATCCCTTTTCCACTGTACTCCTTCCACACAGATGTCTGAGAGTACTTGATCTAATCTCTGATCAAAGTTGACTCTTCTAGTGTAAAGATGTGGATCTCCTTGCATTAAAGGAAAATTGAATGCCAACCTCACACTTTCTGGGCTGAAATCTAAGATTTTCCCTCAGACCATGGTGCTCCAATTCTTTGAATTTGGGTTCAAGCTAGTGTCATGATTTTTAGTAACCCATGTATTAGCATAGAACTCTTGCACCATTAAAATCCCAACATCTTGAATGGGATTGGTTAGGACTTCCCAACCTCTTCTCTGGATCTCTCTTCAAATTTTCGGATACTCATTCTTCTTGAGATTGAAAGGGACCTCAAGGATCACCTTCTTCTCTGCTACTACTTCATAGAAGTGGTTTTGGTGGGCTTTGGTGATGAATCTTTTCATCTCCCAAGATTCAGAGGTGGCGGCTACTGCCTTTTCTTTCCTCTTTCTAGAGGATTCTCCAACCTTGGGTGCCATAAGTGGTAATAGAAAGCAAAAAGCAACGCTTTTTCCACACTAAACTTAAAAGCTTTGCTCGTCCTCGAGCAAAAATAAAGAAAAGAGTAGAATGGAGTAGAAGAAGAAGAAAATAGAAGAAGATAGAGGGAGAGAGAGGGCTCAGCCGAATGGGGCTTTAGGGTGTATGATAGGTGTGTGGATGAAGGGGTAGAATGATAGGTATTTATAGGAAGGGGGTAGGGTTGGTTTCGGCTATTGGTGGGTAATGGGAGGGAAATTTGATTTTGAAAAGGGTGGGGGTTGGTGGGAGTTATGATGGTTTTGGGAAGTGAAATGGATGTGATTGGGCTAGGGTTTTTAAGGAAGAGTGTATGGGAAAGTGTGAAAGTAAGAAGGAAGAAGTGGGGTAGGTAAAGATGTTGTGGGACCCACTAGTCCTGAGAGGCTAGGGAATTCAGATTCCCTGCCCTCTGCACTGGCGTTCAATGCTAGCTATGCTGCCCATTGGGGGCGTTGAACGCCCAGGGTCTGTTCCCTGGCTGGCGTTCAACGCCAGCAACACTCCATCTAGAGTATTCTGTTTTCATTGCTAAATGTTTCTGTCTCTGCTCTGACTGCTGCACATGATCATGAACCTAAAAAAAACTTAAAGAAAAACAAAATAAAAGAAAATAGAATTAATTAAGGTTGGGTTGCCTCCCAACAAGCACTTCTTTAACATCATTAGCTTGACGGTTAGCTCCTTACGGAGGTGAGTATGGGCTCAGAATTTCGCCCCTTACAGTGAACTTTCTTCCTGTCTTCTCATGAATGAGCTCCACATACTCTAGAGACAGGATATGACTCACTGTATGTGGTATGACTGGCTTCTTGGTGAAGACAACTCTCATGCCAGATAAGAGGCCTTCAGTGGAGACTTTCTTGTCCCTCCAGCCTTTAGGTACTTTCTTCTTAGTACCTTTATTCTTAGAGCTTGTTGATGGCTGCCCAACACCAAACTTAAAATTGATGATTGGGGGCTTAGTAAAGCTCTACACTGAAAGAGAGGGTTGGAACACTAGGTGTTGCACAGTTATCTCTCTATTTTCAGAGGGAGAGTTGGGGTGAAGCATCTTGAACAGGATGTGATCCTCCCCTAGTTGTAGAATCAATTCTCCCTTAGCTACATCAATGATAGCATTGGTAGTCGCTACAAAAGGTCTTCCGAGGATGATGGATTGATGAGCGGATAATTTATACGCTTTTTGGCATTATTTTTAGGTAGTTTTTAGTAGGATCTAGCTACTTTTTAGTATATTTTTATTAGTTTTCAAGAAAAATTCATATTTCTGGACTTTACTATGAGTTTGTGTGTTTCTCTGTGATTTCAGGTTTTTTCTGGCTAAAATTGAGGGACTTGAGCAAAAATATGATTCAGAGGCTGAAAAAGGACTGCAGATGCTGTTGGATTCTGACCTCCCTGCACTCAAAATGGATTTTCTGGAGCTACTAAAACCCAATTGGCACGCTCTCAATTGCGTTGGAAAGTAGACATCCTGGGCTTTCCAGCAATACATAATAGTCTATACTTTGACCGAGTTTTGATGACGCAAACTGGCGTTTAAAAGCCAACTTCCTGTCCTATTCTGGCGTTAAACGCCAGAACTGAGTTACAAGCTGGAGTTAAACACCCAAACTGGCACCAAAGCTGGCGTTTAACTCCAAGAAAAGTCTCTACATGTGAAAGCTTCAATGCTCAGTCCAAGCACACACCAAGTGGGCCCGAAAGTGGATTTCTGCATCATTTACTCATTTCTGTTAACCCTAGCTACGAGTTTAGTATAAAAACTACTTTTAGAGATTTATTTTATGTCTTTTGACCATCTTTGTATCACTTTTGATCTCTTGATCATGTTTAGTGATGGATATTTTGTGAAACTAATTCCAATATCCAAAACTAACCGGCAAGTGTACCGGGTCGCATCAAGTAATAATAACTCATATGAGTGAGGTCGATCCCACAGGGATTGAAGGATTGAGCAATTTTAGTCTAGTGGTTGATTTAGTCAAGCAAATCAAGTATTGGTTGAGTGGTTTGTGATTGACAGAAGATAAATTGCATGAAATGTAATTGAAGAGGGAAGAATTGTAGTAAATTAAAGAGAACAGAAAATAAAAATGCTGAATGTTAAAGAACAAGTAAATTAAATTGCAGAAACTTAGATTGCAAGAAATGTAAACAGCTGAATTTTAAAGTGCAAGAAAGGTAAATTGCTTGAATTATAAAAGGGATTGGGAGCTGGGATTATAGAAATTAAAACAAGAAAAAGTAAATTGCAATAAACAGAAGAGTAAAAGGTGAATTGAAGTAAAATGGATCTTAAACAGCAAAGTGAAAATGCTTGAAGAATCAAAACAGAAAGTAAATGTAGCTCAATTGCAGAAATTAAAAGAGAAAGTAAAGATCTCAGGAGTAGAAGAGACTAGAAAACAAGTCTAGATCTCAAATCCTTCCTTGATCCAACAAGAACAATTGCAAAAGAAATGGAAAAGTAAGTTGCAGAAGAAGTAGACAAGAGAAAACAGTAAACAGAATTTGAAATGTAACTCAAAGTTTCTTAGAATTTTGCAGAAAGATTAAACAAGAGATCTCAAGGTGAGATTGAAACAGAATTTTTTCAATTCTCCACCCAAGATCCAAAACAAGAAGTAAAGAGTGCTCAAGCAAGAACAAGGAAGAAGAGAGATCAATTCTCCTTCCAAATTCTCCAAAATCCAAATTCAAAGTAAGAAGCTCAAAATTACAAAAATAAAAATTCTCAAAGAAGCAAAATGTTCAAAGTAAAAGTAAAAGTCCCCGTCTAAATCAAACTATCACCTATTTATACACTTCCTAATTTAGATCTCAGAAATTGGGTGGGCTCTAAAATTTGGTAAAGAAATGAATTAAATTGGATTTTTGGTGGATTTTTGGTGGATTTTTGGTCCAAGGTCCACCTCCCAGGGGCTGGCTCAGTTGGAAAACCAAACTGAGTGCCCAATGTTGCTTTGCTTCTTCAATTTTATGCGTGTCCCAGCCTTGGCCATGTTGCATTATACTAGAGCTCAGTTGGAATTTTGAACTGAGCTCTATGTCTTGGCTGTGTCAATGTTGTGCGCATTATGGCATCCTTGGCCGTGTCAATGTGTGCGCAAGGTTTGCTCCTTGGTGCTTCTTGTTGCGCCAAAGTGTTGAGCTCCCCATTTGTAGCGCCTTGCTTTGGACTTCAAGCTCCCAGGTTCAACTCTTGGTGGAAGCAAATGGATGCCAATTTCCTTAGAAGAGTTGGACGCTCCTTCCTTGCCTTTCCTAAAGCTCCTTGGTTCGAACCTTGGGAGAGCCATCTTGGCTCATTTTCTTTGCACCAAAGTAGCGCTCCTCCCTTGTCTCCATGGAGTTCCTAGGTTCGAATCTTGGCCAAAGCACCTTGGCTTAATTTCCTTGCAAGCTTGGTAGTGTGAGGTTCCTTGTTCGAACCTTGGAGGAAGCTTTTTGGCTATTTTCTTCTTATTTTCCTTGCAAGGAGAGTTCCTTGCTTCCTTTAGTTCATGAGTTCGAAACTTGGTGGCTTCATTCATGGGAATTTTGCTTTGAATTAATTCTTGAAGGAGCCCGATAAAGCTCACTTAGTGAACTGAGCTTTATGTTATTTCCTTGTTTTCTTTAGTGCTCAGTTAACTAAGTGAACTGAGCTTGGTGCCTTGCTTTCTCCCATTTTTCCTTGTGAAGCTCAGTTCATTCTCCCAACTTAGCTTCTATTCTTCCTCAATATTGCCACGCTTTTTCTTCTCTTGGGCACGCTTTTTTCTTCCTTTGGACACGTTCCTTATGCCACACTTTTCTCATTTTCTTCTTTCTTCACCTACAAGTAATCAAAACAACCAATCAAAGTATCACCAAATTCACAAGGTTTATAAATCAATTAATTATCAATTAAATTTAGCTTAAAGCTCATGATTTTGTATCAATTAAAGGGTGGTTGGTTGATTCAAAGAAACCATGCAATTCCACTCCAAATTACTTACTTACAATGCAAGAAAGTGCATAAATCCTAATAAAAACAAAGAAAAGGACTAGTAAAACTAGGCTAAGATGACTTGTCATCATTTAGGGGGCTAGCCATTCGGCCATGCCTGGACCTTGTTCTTATGTATTTTCAACGGTGGAGTTTCTACACCCCAAAGATTAAGGTGTGGAGCTCTGCTGTTCTTCAAGCCTATTTCTTCTCTAAGATATTCATTCGCACACAAGAACATGATGAATGTGATGATTATGTGACACTCATCACCATTCTCACCTATGAACGCGTGCCTGACAACCACTTCCGTTCTACATGAAAACAAGCTTGAATGTGTATCTCTTGGGTTTCTAATATAAGATTAAAACCTTCGTGGTATATGCTAGAATTATTGGTGGCCATTCCTGAGATCCGAAAAGTCTAAACCTTGTTTGTGGTATTTTGAGTAGGATCTGGGAAGGGATGACTGTGACGAGCTTCAAACTCACGAGTGTTGGGCGTAGTGACAAACGCAAAAGGATCAATGGATCCTATTCCAACATGAGTGAGAACCGACAGATGATTAGCCGTGCGGTGACAGCGCATTTGGACCATTTTCACTGAGAGGACGGACGGTAGCCATTGACAACGGTGATCCCCCAACATATAGCTTGCCATGGAAAGGAGTATGAATGATTGAATGAAGGCAGTAGGAAAGCAGAGATTCAGAAGGAGCAAAGCATCTCCATACGCTTATCTGAAATTCTCACCAATGAATTACATAAGTATCTCTATCTTATTTTATGTTCTATTTATCTTTTAATTATCAAAATCCCATAACCATTTGAATCTGCCTGACTGAGATTTACAAGATGACCATAGCTTGCTTCAAGCCGACAATCTCCGTGGGATCGACCCTTACTCACGTAAGGTTTATTACTTGGACGACCCAGTGCACTTGCTGGTTAGTTGTACGGAGTTGTGAAAAAGAGTTGAGATTACGATCATGCGTACCAAGTTTTTGGCGCTGTTTCAGAGATCACAATTTTGTGCACCAAGTTTTTGGCACCGTTGCCGGGGATTGTTCGAGTTTGGACAACTGACGGTTCATCTTGTTGCTCAGATTAGGTAATTTTATTTTAATTTTAAGCTTTTTGTTTTATTCTTTTTATTTTCGAAAAAAAATTTAAAATAAATAAATTATTCTATGTTCTTCAAAATTTTTAAGAATGAATTCTAGAGTTTCATGAGATATGTTGAATCCTGGCTGGCTGTTAAGCCATGTCTAATCTTTTGGACCGAGGTTTCACTTATCCTTAGAAGAGCTTCTTTGTCTTTCTCATCAATTTAGCTGTTGTATGTAATGATCTGCTAAAGCTTGGCTGGCCATTGGCCATGTCTAGTGTTTTGGACCGAAGCTTTCACTGAAAGCTTGGCTGGCTACTAAGCCATGTCTAATTCTTGGACCGGAGTTTTAGACTAACATTGCATGATTCCTGGAATTCTCATTAGAAATTTTGAAATCCTTATTTTTCTTTTTCTAATTAATTTTCGAAAAATACCAAAAAAATTTAATAAAATTATAAAAACAAAAAATTTGATGTTTCTTGTTTGAGTCTAGTGTCAATTTTTAAGTTTGGTGTCGATTGTATCTTTTTAATTTTTCTTTAAATTTTTGAAGAACACCTGCATGAAACTGTTCTTCATAATCTTCAAGTTGTTCTTGATGATTTTCTTTGTTTGATCTTTGAATTTTCATGTTTTGTGTCTTTTCTTATTTTTCATATGCATTTTCAATTTGTTAGTGCCTAAACATTGAAAATTTCTAAGTTTGGTGTCTTGCATGTGTTTCTTTTCTTAAAAATTTTCAAAAACATGTTCTTGGTGTTCATCTTGACATTCAAAGTGTTCTTGCATGCATCATGTATTTTGATCTTAAATTCTCATATTTTGCATCATTTTTATATTTTTCTCTTTCTTCATTAAAAATTCAAAAATCAAAAAAATATCTTTCCTTTATTCTTCTCATAAATTTTGAAAATTTGAATTGATTTATTTATAAAGTTTTAAAATTTAATTGTTTCTTATGAATCAAGTCAAATTTTCAATTTAAAAATTCTATCTTTTTCAAATCTTTTTCAAAAATCAAATCTTTTTCATTTTTTCTTTCATATTTTCGAAAATTTCAAATTGATTTTCAAAAATATTTTTCTTATTTTGTTTCATATTTTCGAATTCTTTGCTAGCATTTAATATTTTGATTTAAAAATTTCAAGTTGTTACTTGCTTATTAAGAAAGGATCAATCTTTAAATTTTAGAATCGTATCTTTTAGTTTCTTGTTAGTCAAGTAATCAACTTTAATTTCAAAAATCAAATCTTTTTAAATTTCTTTTTCAAATCTTTTTCAAAATAAATCCCAATCATATATTTTTCAAAACTTAATTTCAAAATCTTTTCTAACTTCCTCTCTTTTCAAATTTGATTTTCAAATCTTTTTCAATTAACCACTTAACTTTTTGTTTGATTTTAAAAAAATTTTCTATTTCAATCATATCTTTTTCAAAACCACCTAACTACTTTTCTCTCTCTAACTTTCAAAAATCCCTTACCACTTTCTCAAAATTCCTTTCAAATTAACTAATTGTTTTAAATTTTAATTTAATTTTATTTTATTTCTCTTTTAAATTTCGAATTATAACTAATATTTAAAATAAAAACAAAAATATTTTTATTTTATTTTATTTTATTTTCGAATTCTTTCCCCTCTCATCTCTTTCTATTTATTTATTTATCTACTAACACTTCTCTTCTACTCATAATTCGAACCCCCTCTTCTTCTCTGTGTTTGAATTTTTCTCTTCTCCTTCTTCTATTCTTCTCTTCTTCTACTCACATAAAGGAATCTCTATACTGTAAAATAGAGGATTCCTCTTCTTTTCTGTTCTCTTCTTTTTCATATGAGCAGGAACAGGGATAAAGACATTCTTATTGAAGTTGATCCTGAACCTGAAAGGACTCTTAAGAGGAAACTAAGAGAAGCTAAAGCACAACCCTCTGGAGATGACCTGACAAAAATTTTCGAAAAAGAAGGAGACATGGCCGAACCCAATAACAATGGTGGAGATGCAAGGAAGATGCTTAGTGACTTTATTGCACCCTCTTCTAACTTCTATGGAAGAAGCATCTCAATTCCTGCCATTGGAGCAAACAACTTTCAGCTTAAGCCTCAATTAGTTTCTCTAATGCAACAGAATTGCAAGTTTCATGGACTTCCATTGGAAGATCCTCATCAGTTCTTAGCTGAATTCTTGCAAATCTGTGACACTGTCAAGACCAATGGAGTTGATCCCGAGGTCTACAGGCTTATGCTTTTCCCTTTTACTGTAAGAGACAGAGCTAGAACATGGTTAGATTCACAACCTAAGGAAAGCTTGAACTCTTGGGAAAAGCTGGTCAGTGCTTTCCTGGCCAAATTCTTTCCACCTCAAAAGATGAGCAAGCTTAGAGTGAAAATCCAAACCTTCAGACAGAAAGAAGGTGAGTCCCTCTATAAAGCTTGGGAAAGATATAAGCAATTGATCAAAAGGTGTCCTACTAACATGCTTCCAGAATGGAGCATCATATGTATATTCTATGATGGTCTGTCTGAGTTGTCAAAAATGTCATTGGACCATTCTGCAGGAGGATCTCTTCATCTGAAAACCCCTGCAGAAGCTCAAGAACTCATTAAAATGGTTGCAAATAACCAGTTCATGTACACCTCTGAGAGGAGTCCTGTGAACAATGGGACGCCTCAGAAGAAGGGAGTTCTTGAAATTGATACTCTGAATGCCATATTGGCTCAGAACAAAATATTAACTCAGCAAGTCAATATGATTTCTCAGAGTCTGAATGGATTGCAAGCTGCATCCGACAGTACTAAAGAAGCATCTTCTGAAGAAGAAGCTTATGATCCTGAGAACCTATGGCAGAGGTGAATTACATGGGAGAACTCTATAGAAACACCTATAATCCTTCATGAGAAATCATCCAAATTTCTCATGGAATGACCAACAGAAGCCTCAACAAGGCTTCAATAATAATGGTGGAAGAAATAGGTTTAGCAATAGCAAACCTTTTCCATCATCTTCTCAGCAACAGACAGAGAATTCTGAACAGAGCCATTCTGGCCTGGCAACCATAGTCTCTGATCTATCCAAGACCACACTAAGTTTCATGAATGAAACAAGGTCCTCCATTAGAAATTTAGAGGCACAGGTGGGTCAGCTGAGTAAGAAGATTACTGAAACTCCTCCCAATACTCTCTCAAGTAATACAAAAGAAAATCCCAAGAGAGAGTGCAAGGCCATAACCATGACCAACATGGCCGAACCTGGAGAGAGTGAGGAGGACGTGAGTCCCAGTGAAAAAAGCCTCATGGGATGTCCTCTGGATAGAAAGGAGTTTCCCTTTGAGGAACAAAAGGAATCTGAGGCTCATACAGAGATCATAGAGATTCCATTGAACTTTTTTCTGCCATTCATGAGCTCTGATGAATATTCTTCCTCTGAAGAGGATGAAGACATCACTGAAGAGCAAGTTGCTAAATATCTAGGAGCAATCATGAAGCTGAATGCCAAGTTATTTGATACTGAGACTTGGGAGGATGAACCCCCTTGTTCACCAATGAATTGAATGCATTAATGAGGCAGACATTACCTCAGAAGAAACCGGATCCCAGAAAATTCTTCATACCTTGTACCATAGGCACCATGACCTTTGAGAAGGCTCTATGTGACCTGGGGTCAGGGATAAACCTCATGCCACTCTCTGTAATGGAGAAACTGGGAATCTTTGAGGTATAAGCTGTAAGAATCTCACTAGAGATGGCAGACAAATCAATGAAACAGGCTTATAGACTAGTAGAGGACATGCTAGTTAAGGTTAAAGGCCTTTACATCCCTGCTGATTTCATAATCCTAGACACTGGGAAGGATGAAGATGAATCCATCATCCTTGGCAGACCCTTCCTAGCCATAGCAAAAACTGTGATTGATGTTGACAGAGGAGAGTTGGTCCTTCAGTTGAATAAGGACTACCTTGTATTCAAGACTCAAGGTTCTCCTTTTGTAACCATGGAGAGGAAGCATGAAAAGCTTCTCTCAATACAGAGTCAAACAAAACCCCCACATTCAAACTCTAAGTTTGGTGTTGGAAGGTCACAACCAAACTCTAAGTTTGGTGTTGAGAGGCCCCAACCCTGCTCTGATTATCTGTGAGGCTCCATGAGAGCTCACTGTCAAGCTATTGACATTAAAGAAGCACTTATTGGGAGGCAACCCAATGTTATTTAATTATATCTATTGTTATTTTATGTTTTCTATAGGTTGATGATCATGTGAAGTCACAAAAACAACTGAAAAATCAAAAACAGAATGAAAAACAGCATTAAAACAGCACACCCTGGAGGATAAGCTTACTGGCGTTTAAACGCTAGTAAGAAGCATCAGACTGGCGTTTAACGCCAGAAAGAAGCATCAAGCTGGCGTTAAACGCCAGAAACAGGCTACAGTCTGGCATTAAACACCAGAAATAGGCTACAGCTTGGCGTTTAATGCCAGAAACAAGAAGCAGTCTGGCGTTAAACGCCAGGATTGCACTCTAAGGGCATTTACACGCCTAAATGGAGTAGGGATGATAAGTCCTTGACCCCTCAGGATCTGTGGATCCCACAGGATCCCCACCTACCCCACCTCTCTCTCTCTCTCTCTCTCTCTCTCTCTCTCTCTCTCTCTCTCTCTCTCTCTCTCTCTCTCCTACCTTTTCATAACACTCTTTCCCAAGTACCCTTCACCAATCACATCCATCCACTCTTCCCCAAAAAAACTCCACCTACCTCCAAATTCAAAATCCTTTCCCTCCCAAACCCAACCCTAATACACGAAACCTAACCCTCCCCCCACCCCTATATAAACCCCTCACCCCTCCTTCATTTTCACACATTATAACCACTACTTCTACCCCTTGGCCGAACCACATATCTCCCTCCATCTCCTCCATTTTCTTCTTCTTTTACTACTTTCTTTCTTCTTTTGCTCGAGGACGAGCAAACCTTTTAAGTTTGGTGTGGTAAAAGCATTGCTTTTTGTTTTTCCATAACCATTAATGGCACCTAAGGCTAGAGAAACCTCAAGAAAGAGGAAAGGGAAGGCAATTTCTTCCACCTCTGAGTCATAGGAGATGGAAAGATTCATCTCAAAGGTCCATCAAGACCACTTCTATGAAGTTGTGGCCAAGAAAAAGGTGATCCCTGAGGTCCCTTTTAAGCTCAAAAAGGGCGAATATCCGGAGATCCGACAAGAGATTAGAAGAAGAGGATGGGAAGTTCATGAGATTATACCTCAAGAACTCTACAAGGTGGCTGACAAGTCCTCCACTTTGGCAATGTTAGCCTTTCCTCACCTCATTTGTCACCTCTGCAATTCGGCTGGGATTGTCATAGAGGGAGACATCCTCATTGAAGAGGACAAGCCCATCACTAAAAAGAGGATGGAGCAAACAAGAGAGCCCACTCATGGACCTCAACAAGAGCATGAGGAAATTCCTCATCATGAAATCCCTGAGATGCCTCAAGGGATGCACTTTCCTCCACAAAACTATTGGGAGCAAATTAATACCTCCCTAGGAGAATTAAGTTCCAACATGGGATAACTAAGGGTGGAGTACCAAGAGCATTCCATCCTCCTCCATGAAATTAGAGAAGATCAAAGAGCTATGAGGGAGGAGCAACAAAGGCAAGGAAGAGACATAGAGGAGCTCAAGAGCACCATTGGTTCTTCAAGAGGAAGAAGATGCCACCCTCACTAAGGTGGACCCGTTCCTTAATCTCCTTGTCTATTTATTTTTCTCTGTTTTCGTTCTCTATGCTTATTTATGTTTGTGTCTTATTACATGATCACTAGTGTCTATGTCTTAAAGCTATGAATGTCCTATGAATCCATCACCTTTCTTAAATGAAAAATGTTTTTAATTACAAAAGAACAAGAAGTACATGATTTCGAATTCATTCTTGAAATTAGTTTAATTATTTTGATGTGGTGACAATACTTTTTGTTTTCTGAATGAATGCTTGAACATTGCATATTTTTTATAGTGAAGTTTATGAATGTTAAAATTGTTGGCTCTTGAAAGAATAATGAAAAAGAGAAATGTTATTGATAATCTAAAAAATCATAAAATTGATTCTTGAAACAAGAAAAAGCACTGAATAACAAGCCTTGTGAAAAAAATGGCGAAAATAAAAGAAAAAAAAGAAGAAAGAAAAAGAAAAAGCAAGTAGAAAAAGCCAAGAGCTCTTTAAACCAAAAGGCAAGAGCAAAAAGCCAGTAACCCTTTAAACTAAAAGGCAAGGGTAAAAAGGATCCAAGGCTTTGAGCATTAATGGATAGGAGAGCCCAAAGGAATAAAATCCTGGCCTAAGCGGCTAAACCAAGCTGTCCCTAACCATGTGCTTGTGGCGTGAAGGTGTCAAGTGAAAAGCTTGAGACTGAGCGGTTAAAGTCATGATCCAAAGCAAAAAGAGTGTGCTTAAGAACCCTGGACACCTCTAATTGGGGACTATAGCAAAGCTGAGTCACAATCTGAAAAGATTCACCCAGTTATGTGTCTGCGGCATTTATGTATCCGGTGGTAATACTGGAAAACAAAGTGCTTAAGGCCACGGCCAAGACTCGTAAAGTAGCTGTGTTCAAGAATCAACATACTGAACTAGGAGAATCAATAACACTATCTACATTCTGAGCTCCTATAGATGTCAATCATTTTGAACTTCAAAAGATAAAGTGAGATGCCAAAACTGTTCAGAGGCAAAAAGCTACTAGTCCCGCTCATCTAATTGGAGCTAAGTTTCATTGATATTTTGGAATTTATAATATATTCTCTTCATTTTATCCTATTTGATTTTCAGTTTCTTGGGGACAAGCAACAATTTAAGTTTGGTGTTGTGATGAGCGGATAATTTATACACTTTTTGGCATTGTTTTTAGGTAGTTTTTAGTAGGATCTAGCTACTTTTTAGTATATTTTTATTAGTTTTCAAGCAAAATTCACATTTATGGACTTTACTATGAGTTTGTGTGTTTTTCTATGATTTTAGTTCTTTTTTGGCTGAAATTGAGGGACCTGAGCAAAAATCTGATTCAGAGGCTGAAAAAGGACTGCAGATGCTGTTGGATTCTGACCTCCCTGCACTCGAAATGGATTTTCTGGAGCTACAGAATCCAATTGGTGCACTCTCAATTGCGTTAGAAAGTAGACATCCTGGGCTTTCCAGCAATATATAAGAGTCCATACTTTGCCCAAGTTTTGACGACGCAAACTGGCGTTTAAACGCCAACTTCCTGCCCTATTCTGGCGTTAAACGCCAGAACTGAGTTACAAGCTGGAGTTAAACACCCAAACTGGCACCAAAGCTGGCGTTTAACTCCAAGAAAAGGCTCTACATGTGAAAGCTTCAATGCTCAGCCCAAGCACACACCAAGGGGGCCCGGAAGTGGATTTCTGCATCATTTACTCATTTCTGTTAACCCTAGCTACGAGTTTAGTATAAAAACTACTTTTAGAGATTTATTTTATGTCTTTTGACCATCTTTGTATCACTTTTGATCTCTTGATCATGTTTAGGGGGCTGGCCATTTGGCCATGCCTGGACCTTGTTCTTATGTATTTTCAACAGTGGAGTTTTTACAACCCATAGATTAAGGTGTGGAGCTCTGCTGTTCTTCATGAATTAATGCAAAGTACTATTGTTTTTCTATTCAACTCAAGCCTATTTCTTCTTTAAGATATTCATTCGCACACAAGAACATGATGAATGTGATGATTATGTGACACTCATCACCATTCTCACCTATGAACGCGTGCCTGACAACCACTTCCGTTCTACATGAAAACAAGCTTGAATGTGTATCTCTTAGGTTTCTAATCTAAGATTAAAACCTTCGTGGTATATGCTAGAATTATTGGCGGCCATTCCTGAGATTCGGAAAGTCTAAACCTTGTATGTGGTATTCCAAGTAGGATCTGGGAAGGGATGACTGTGACGAGCTTCAAACTCGCGAGTGTTGGGCGTAGTGACAGACGCAAAAGGATCAATGGATCCTATTCCAACATGAGTGAGAACCGACAGATGATTAGCCGTGCAGTGACAGTGCATTTGGACCATTTTCACTGAGAGGACGGACGGTAGCCATTGGCAACGGTGATCCCCCAACATACAGCTTGCCATGGAAAGGAGTATGAATGATTGAATGAAGGCAGTAGAAAAGCAGAGATTCAAAAGGAGCAAAGCATCTCCATACACTTATCTGAAATTCTCACCAATGAATTATATAAGTATCTCTATCTTATTTTATGTTCTATTTATCTTTTAATTATCAAAATCCCATAACCATTTGAATCTGCCTGACTGAGATTTACAAGATGACCATAGCTTGCTTCAAGCCGACAATCTCTGTGGGATCGACCCTTACTCACGTAAGGTTTATTACTTGGACGACCCAGTACACTTGCTGGTTAGTTGTGCGGAGTTGTGAAAAAGAGTTGAGATTACGATCGTGCGTACCAAGTTTTTGGTTCCGTTTCAGATATCACAATTTCGTGCACAATGGATTCATCCTCATCTTCCCCAGTATCCAAGACTATGAAGTTTGCAGGGATGTAGTGGTCTTCAACCTTCACCAAGACATCTTCTACTAAGCCATATGGCTTCTTTTTCTGGACTTGTCTTCCATTTCTAGTGAGATATTTACAGCTTGTACCTCAAAGATGCATAACTTCTCCATTACAGAGAGTGGCATGAGGTTTATGCTAGACCCTAGGTCATACAGAGCCTTCTCAAAGGTCATGGTGCCTATCGTACAAGAAATCAGGAAGCGTCCAGGATCTGGAAGCTTCTGACGTAGCTTCTGCTGAACCAAAGCATTGAGTTCTTTGGAAAGCTATGGAGGTTCTTCCTCCAAAGGCTTTGTACCAAATAACTTGGCATTCAGTTTCATTAGAGCTCCTAGGTACTGAGCAACTTGCTGCTTCCCTAGTGTCTTCATCCTTATCAGAGGATGAGTATTCATCAGAACTCATGCACTGTAGAAGTGCATGCAAAGAAACCTCTATGGTCTCTATATGAGCCTTGGCTTCCTTTAGTTCTTGGATAGGGATTTCTTGAGTGGGTATTAAGCACTCAGAGGGTGTGCCTTCACTGGCGTCCAATGCCAGCTCTGATGGCTCTTTGGGCGTTGAACGCCCATGCTGTATACCCTTACTGGCGTTAAACACCAGTTCCCTTACCATTTTGGGCGTTGAACGCCCAGCAGGGGTATCTTGGCTGGTGTTCAACGCCAGCTTCCCTGCTTGTTGGGGCGTTAAACGCCCAGTAAGGGGTTCCTAACTGGCATTCAGCGCCAGAGTTCCTGCTTGTTTGGGCATTAAATGCCTAGCCAATGTTCCCTGGCTAGCATAAAAAACTTGGTGCACGAATCCCCATGCTTCATACACCTGAACCAGCAAGTGCACTTGGTCGTCCAAGTAATACCTGAGCGAGTCAAGGTTGCTTCCCTGGCAGCCTTTTATTTGCCTTTCATGCTTGCCCCAACAGTCGTAGCTAAAGGCTTAACCCATTGTTGAGTACCCAGATTCTTCAACCCCGACCTCAAGAGAATCTGGGGAAAGCTCCATATCAAAAGAAGCTTGACCGGTAGCTATCGGGGTTTGGGATAGGAGTATTCATTTCAAATGGGCTTTGATAGATCTTTGAAATTGGAAAGATGCTCAGTCCACTCTCTTTTCGATCCAGTTACAGTTGGTCTAAACCAGAGACTTGATTATAGGAGAAAGGCGTTCTCATACCCTGATACCCCTTTGTGGAAACCTAGAACAGAAGAAAGTCTCTTTAGGATTAGGATGGCTCTGTCCTAGCTAGACCGATTATTTCTTATAGCAGCATTGGGAAAAAATATACTACCGCTACCTTAAGGATGAGGCTTGACTCGGGTAGGGACTTCTAAGTCTGCTACTTTGGTTTGGAAACCTCCAGAGGTGATCATACGCTTCACAGAAGGAAGAGATAGAATTCATGGTTATCTTGCAGATCTTAGTCAGGCGGATAGAAGAGTTGTTGGTTTGAATTTGGTTAAAAGCATAAAAGTGTATAAAATACTTTGTGAATTTAAATAGAATCAGTGATAAGAAGATGGTTAAGGATTAGAGGTGCTTTGTCCTTCTAGATTAACTCTGGTATTATTGTCTTCTTCAATTGTGAATGATTTCTTCCATGGCAGGCTGTGTGTGATCAACGCCATATGGCCGCGGTCGTTAATCTCCTCTGCTTCAGATCAAATGCCAGGTCAGTGGTCATCCAATCTGAATGGGAGTGAAGCTCCTGCAGTTCATTCTCCTTAATGATCCTACTCAAAACACCACAGACAAGGTCGAATCTTCCGGATCAGAGAATGCTGCGCCTTTGGGTTCTAGCCTCTACCACAGAGACCCTAATCTCCCCATACCTTGGCTGAACTGGTATTTCGAGAAGTCCCAAACGAAGTCATGGATTAGTTGTCTAAGAGATGTATAATCAAGTTGGCAGTTCGATGCTTTTCAGTCACGTATTCACACGAACCCAAGAAGAACACGGGTGGTTGTCAGACACGTGGTCTTAGTATGAAGAATGGAGCTGATTGTCACGAATCATCCCATTCATCATGTTGAAGAACGAATATACATCTTAGAATTGAATCAAACACGGATTGAAGAGAAACAGTAATACTTTTATTAATTCATAGAAGTCAGCAGGGCTCCTCCCCTAAACCTACGAGGGTTCGAAACTCATACTGATAGAAAAAATAATGATGAATGAAAATATGGCATAAAAGGTCTCCCTTTTTTTATGACTATGTAAAATATCCCTTAAATACTAAACTAATGACTAAGGATTACATAAGAAAGGGTAAAATAGTCTTTTAGTGCTAAAATCCACTTTTGGGACCCACTTAGTGAGTGTTTGGCTGAGTTTTGATGAGATCCACGTGCTAGGAGGCCTCTAGAGAATTGAATGCTGGCTAGGGGGTCTTCTTTGGGCATTTGGATGCTGGTCTCTTGTCCTTGGGCGCTGGACGCTTGAAAGGGGGCAGGAGGCTGGCATTGGACACCCGTTTTGGGCCTTCTATTCTGAAGCAAAGTATGGACTATTATACATGGATGGAAAGCTCTGGAAGTCAGACTTCCATAGCCATTGAGAACGCTCCATTTGGACTTCTTTAGCGCCAGCAAAGCACTTTCGAGTGCATGGAGGTTAGATCTGGACAGCATCTGCAGTACTTTCTTTGTCTCTGAATCAGACTTTTGCTCCAGCTCCTCAATTTCAGCTAGAAAATACCTAAAATTGTACAAAAACATATAAACTCAAAGTAGAATCCAAAAATATGAATTTAACACTAAAACCTATGAAAACGTAATAAAAATTAAACAGAACATACTAAAAAATATATGAAAATGATGCCAAAAAGCATATAAAATATCCGCTCATCAATCAACTCAATACACTTTGCAAAACTTCTCTATTTACCCTTCTCACAGTACTCTATAACCATAAGTCTCTGACTCTAAATACAAAATAGAAACTACTTCTTTTATTTTACAAGTACACTCTTACTCACCCCAAAAGCCCAAATACTAGCTAAGGAATCTCAAATGGTAGGTACAGAGGTTTGAAAAAACTAGAGGAATGGTTGGTGGTTTCAAAATTGTGAATTTTCAACAAAACAGTAGTTTCGGAGGTTTACAAGCTAGTCGGGAAAGTCAACTAGTTAAAACAGAGTTGTAGTGTGAAACAGGACATCGTGTGTATGCACACACTAGACGAACTTCTCTTCGTGTGCGTATGCATCATAGTATGTGTACGCACAACTTGCAAAATTTCCAAGGTGATACACACCTCCTCGTACATACACACGAGTCTCACCAACACTCTGGTCTGTATAGTGTGCGTATGCACGCATACCAAAAATTTTGATTTTCTGCAAAATTATGTTTTTAAACCCAAACTTCAAACGCACATAACTTTTTTATAAAAAATCATTTTTAGTCCATTCTTCAAACATTGTAAACTTCACGAACCCAATTTTCTTTCAAAATAAATTTCACAAAGTTTGGGGATCCAGAAGCCAAGTTATGGCCTGCTGAAATTGGTTAAAAATAAGTTTTTACCAAAGTTTATGAAATCTCTAGTTTACCAAAGTTCTCAATTCCAAGCCAAAGATTTCACAACCATAACAATCCCAAATGCTCCAATTTTCCTACATTCAAAACCATACAATCCATTCAACAGATTCATCATAAATTCCTACCAAATTCAACAACAATCATCAACTCATCACTTTATATATATATATATATATATATATATATATATATATATATATATATATATATATATATATATATATATATATATATATATACACATATCATAACTATTCATACAACATATATATATATATATATATACACATATCATAACTATTCATACAATCCAACCGATTCATGTCAATTCAACACCAACCACACCACAATCACTTCAACATTTATTTCCTATATCCTCTAAACATGCACCATACACACAATTCAACTTATCCTACGGTCAACTAACTTAAGTTCTTACGTAACATTATATATTAACTACGAAAAACTAAAACCATACCTTGGCTGATTCCTCCCTAAGCTCAAAATGCCACAAATTTCCAACCTTCCAAGACTCCAAATCATTTCCAATGAGCTCCAGCCACCAAAGCTTGAACCCAAGCATTCCAATTCACCAATTCAACACCAAATTTAACACAATTTCAATCTAATTCATATAATTCGTCAAAATTAGTACTAAAGTTCACAAAATTGGACAAACCACAAGGGTTTAGTATTTTCTTACATTATCCATTAATGATTGGGGCAAAATTCAACAATTATCCAATGTTAGATTGCACCTAAACCACCAAAATAATCAAAATCACTCAATACTCATAACTAAAACGCGAATTTAGAAAGAAAGAGGAAACTGAGCACGAAATACAAAGTTTCTTTCTACTTAGTTCAAATAGAATTGAATATCTAGACAAGACGAACGCGTGGCCACAAAAGATTTGTCAATCTGAGCTTCGGATTAAAAGTTATGAGAGATTTACTATTATGGTGAATAATGCCAAACCCCCATTCTTCTCTTCTTCTTATCTGCATGGAACTCAAATGGGGAGAGGGAGAAGGCTGAAGCTTGCTTATATGGGTGGGTTGTGAAAGTGGGTTTGTGCCCACTTCGGCCGGTTCAACCGGTTTAGTCCGCTGCCCCAATTTCGGGACAAAACCTTTAAAATTAGTGTTTTAATTCCTATTCTAAATATTTTTACATCTTTAAATTATAAAATTTAATTTCCCAATTTCTTTGGCTCATATTCAATTTATTAGTTAATTATGTATTATTTTTCGAGGTTTTACATCTCCCCTCTCTGCTCCCCTCTTTCTCTCTCCACCTCTCTCCTCCCTGTCTCCCTCTCTCTCAACCTCTCTTCTTTCTCTTTCTCTCACTCTATCATCATTTATCTTTTCTTTAACTTCTTTCTTTCTTTCTTTCTTTTTCTTTATTTTTTATGCTTTGATACAAAGATTTCTTATCTATTATCCTTTTTTTTCAAAGTGAAGGTAATTGTATTACTTTAAGAAAGTGATACAAAGTCCAATGTGAGACCAAAGAAATAGCAGCAGGATTCTCCTAATTGAAGCTATAAGTAGCTACAGTAATAACCAATAAACTAAAGAAAGGAAAATACATTATGAAATTAGGAAACTTGTCTTTTATTCATCTCCTGGTAAATCTTTCTTGCTGAGTTCGAGATCTGTTAGACAGATGTCTTCTCATTTTCAAACACTTCTTTATTACGTGCTTTCCATAATGCCCAACAAAGAGCAGCAAAGATGTTGAGGGCGTCGTCACCTTCTCTCCCACTTTCAGCACCTAATAGACACTCCACAAAAGAGGACCACTTTGCAATGGTGGCACCAACTTCAAATCAACTGCTCCCCATACCTCCTGAGTAGGGCCGCACCATCGAAGGCAGTGGATGATAGTTTCTGGGGCTAACCTACATCTAGTACGTAAAGGTAGAGTCGACTGAAAACGCTGGTGGATGAGGCTCAGTACTGGTAATCTTTCATACGCAACTCTCAACAAAAAAATTTTAATCTTTGTTGGTAACTGTAAGCCCCAAATTTTCCTCCAGCTTCTTGGGTTTTGCATGATTGTAGGTAGCTAATTGATTGGCTCATGCACAAAGCCATACGCAAGCACATATCCAGATGCCACATCATATTGCTTCTTGGAGTTTAAGGCCTAAATCAGAGAGTCATTGCTGTTATTATTCAGCTCTATAGAGAGGATTCAGGTACTTACTTTAGGAAAAAAGATTAATTCGATAAGCTCTCTGTTCCATCTTCTTCTTGTGGTCAGTAAGTCCTTTACTCTATTAATTGTTGAAAACATAATGTTTATGTATTGATTGCTAAGACTAATATGATATCGGTATGGGGGCGGTAGCCAAGGTTCTTTCCAAACATTAACATCATCTCCTGACCCTATACTCTACAACAATCCTTTTTTCACTACTTTTCTACCCTCAAAGAGACTTTGCCAACCCTAGGAAGGGTTAGCCCCTTTGTTTACAGTCAAAGAAGACTTATATCTAAAATACTTACCCTTTAATATTTTGCTGAGTAGTGCATTAGGATTAACAGCCAATCTCCAAAATTATTTCCAAGCAGAGACAAATTTTGTGCACGTAGATCTTTGAAATCCAATTCTCCTTTTCTTTTGGGTCTTGTCATTTTGTCCCAGCTAATTCATAACATTCTCCTTTCAGTGCCTCTCTGACCCCACCTGAATTGTGTTAAAATCCTGTGAATCTCATCTAAAAGTGAATCAGGTAGTTTAAAACAGGATAGGTATACACAGAGATTGCTTCTTCAACAGCCTTAATTAGGACATGTCTTCCACCTGCTGACAATAGATTTCTCTTCCAAGATTGTACCTTATTTTGTACTTTGTTTTTTATGGCTCCAAAAGTGGCTTTTTTAGATCTTTGTACAGTTGATGGGAGGCCTAGTGTAACACCCTAATTACCCTAAGCCTTACCTCATTCCGTAAAGCAAAGGTTAATTAAAGGTCATGATAATTCTAAGGCTTATACAATATTATATATAGAAAGAAATAGTATTTCTAGAAGCCATATGAAGAAATAAGCTCAAAAATAGAGTTTTCAAAAGTGCGAAACGTTCACACGAAGCTAAAAACAATAAGGCACAGGATATAGATACAAATAATAAGGTATACGTAGTTATAAGAGTTTCATAATCATAAAATACTAGTCTCAGCCTGTGGAGCTTAGGTCGACTAGTGATATACAGACATATAAAGTTTTGAAAATCAAATCAGCATATACAATATCTCTCTCAAAGTTGACCTCTAAGGAAAACAAAATACAAAAATGAGAGTATTAAAAACAAAAGAAATCAAAAGACTCCAAAAGATAATCAAGATCCTCCGCTCTGTCACCATCTCGCAACTCACCGAGGTGGGTTGCGACCTGAATCTGAAAAATAACAACAGAATATGGTATGAGAACCGGAGAGGTTCTCAGTATAGTAACAGTGTCCAGAAATGTAAGATATAAGACTCTGGGATGTCAGAGGCAATCCTAGAACTTCATATCCATTATAATATTTAACTTAAAGCATAACTTTGGCCCAGTTTGGGTAAATAACTTAAATAAGTTATTTTGTGTTTGGATTTTTAGATATAGAAGTACTTATTTTAAAGTTGTAGCATTTGGATAAATAATTCAAAAAATATAAATATTTTCACACAAGAAAATGGAAATTAAAATAATGATGATAACAAATACTTCAATATTGAATGTTGATTTTACATAATCTAATCACTAAGATTACAATCGTTTAGGCAATTGATTCTTTATTTGCTCTTTTATTAGTTTCATTTTTTATACAATTGGTTTTTGCCACGTAATATCATTAGAAATTGGTTCTTCTACTTCACCTTCACCCATAACAGTGTTCTTATATATGGTGAATAGTAATAAAATTTTAATTCACAATTGTGTAGTTAGTGTTTGTTGTTTTATTGTGTATGATATGGTAGGTAAAATTAAAAAACAAATATAAAATATGTGTCAATGTATATTTTGTTGCTCTTTTTTATTTTTTTATTTTTAATCCTATTAGCCTCCTCCTCTATTGGGGTCAAGAACTTGTTATAACTAACTATAAAAATAATAACAAGCTATATAAAAATAAAATCATATGTGAAAAAAATAAAATTAAAACTGAGATTTCATACCACACAATATTAAATACAAATTTAATAATAAAAATAGAGTGATAAAATGATAAAAAAATAATTGGAAGGAATATATGCAGTAGGTGATACAGATGGAACATTATTTTAAATGGTGGTGGAGGGTCAATACTTTTAGCAGATGAATCATTACGTAAAAATGATAGTGGAAGGACAATACTTTTAACAGATGGAACCTTGCTTGAAAATGGTGGTGGAGGGCCAGTATTTCCAACAGAAACAGGAAACATTTTCACAGAGCCAAGAATGAAAGCAGATCTTTTTTTTAAGTCAATTTTTTTTAGAGAAGTGATAGAATGACTTATCGAGAAGGAGAAGTCATATATTTCTACTTCTTCAAAAAGCTATGAATTAACTTTTTGGTAAGTTAAAAGCTTTTTTCTTAAATGGTGCCAAACACGCGTATTGTGACTTTTTATAATTCAAAAGTAAAAAAAAAAGTAGCTTCTGCTATTTTTCAAACGGGCTCTTAGTTTAAAACCATCACTTTAAAACCATAATGAAATAAAGGAATCTAACTTAGGGATTTTCAACTTTAACATTTACACCGCTGTCCCACAGCTTTCGCCAGCCTAACCTCCATGCAATCCCATTGCCACCGCCTTCCGAACCTACTCAATCCTAGTAGAAAACACAAGTAATATCAATGCAAGTAAAACACAAGTATAATCATGTATAGCAAGTAATTCAAGAAACAACTAAGCATGTTATACAATCAGGCAAACAATGCAAGTCAACAAAGCGAGCAAACATATAAAATATGCACATGATGAATGCATGTCCTATTTGGCCGTAATATCACATTGTCGGTTCAAATGCCAACCCGACACATTCACAAGGTAATGTATCCTTTCGGTCACGAATAAAAGTGGGATCCCCCCACGGATATAGTGTTGGGTACACTACCCACGGATATAGTGCCGGACACACTCTTGTGATCCGAAAGGATGTGAGCATGATACTCTGCCACAAACTTCACATCTCAACGTAAGCAGAATTAACTACCGTCCTTACATCGCCGGTGCAACCTTGATAAGCGGGATTAACCGTTGTCCTTGCCAGGTGATGAGCAGATATTTTATACACTTTTTGACATCATTTTCATATAGTTTTTTAGTAGTTTTTTTTAGTTTTTATTAAGTTTTTATTAAGTTTTTATAGGTTTTAGTGTTAAAATCATATTTTTGGATTTTACTATGAGTTTTTGTGTTTTTGGAAAATTTCACGTATTTTCTGGCTGAAATTGAGGAGCTGGAGCAGAAGTCTGATTCAGAGACAGAGAAAGCATTGCAGATGCTGTCTAGATCTGACCTACCTGCATTCGGAAGAGCTTTTCTAGAGGTACGGAAGTCCAAATGGATCGTTCTCAACGGCTATAGAAATCTGACTTCTAGAGCTTTTCAGCAATATATAATAGTCCATACTTTGCTTCGGATTAGAAGGCCCAAAACCGGCGTCCAACGCCAGCATCCTGCACCCTTCCAAGCATCCAGCGCCCAAAGAGCAGAGCCCAGCGTCCAAAGGCCTAGAGAGGACCCCCTAGCTGGCATTCCACGTCCAAGGAACCTCAATTCACATGGATCTCATTAAAGATCAGTCTAAACACTCACCAAGTGGGCCTCAGAAGTGGATTTTAGTAATAAATAGACTATTTTACCTTTACTAGTCATCTTTTTAGTATTTAAGGGACCTTATTCATGTAATTTATACATTCGATCATACTTTTCAGACTTGAACATTTTTTCATCACCTTCCTCTTCCTCTGGGAGGGAGGTCTCCCATTATTTTCATCCTTGTATTTTTACTTTCAGTATGAGTTTCTAAACCTCCTAGGTTGAGGGGAGGAGCCTTGCTGAGTCCTATGAATTAATTAAAGTACTATTTCTTCTTCTTCGATCTATGTCTGATCTATCTCTAAGATGTATATCCCGATCTTCATTGTGATGAACAGGACGATCTGAAAAATTGGCTCTGTTCATCACATTAAGACGAACGTGCCTGACAAACATACGCGTCTACTTGGGTTCGTGTGAATACTTGGCTGGAAAGCACGAACCAACAGCTATGGATTTACATCTCTCAGACGATTAATTCACGATTTCGTTGGGGACTTCTCAAGACATCAGTTCAGCCGATCTCCGGGGAGATTAAGGTCTCCGTGGTATAGGCTAGATCCAAGAAGCAGCGTTTTCTGATCCGAAAGATTCTACCTTGTCTGTGGAGTTTTGAGTAGGATCACCAAGAGAATGGATTGCTATGCGCTTCATCCTCCATTGGATTGAATACCAAGGGCCCTAGCATTCATTCTGTAGCAGAGGAGATCAAGGACCATTGGCGTGGCTTTGATCACTTACAGCCTGCCATAGAAGAAGATCATTTACAAGCAAAGAAGACGGTAGTACCGGGGTTACTTCAGAAAGACAAAGCAACTCCAACTCTCAATCTAATCCTATCATCTATTCCTATCCTTTAAAATACATGGTTTGCACATTCAACGTAGAACCTTCCGATTCCGCTCGACTAAGACCTGCAAGACAACCATAAGCTTGCTTCAGGCCACAATCCTCGTGGGATCGACCTTGACTCGCTCAGGTATTACTTGGATGACCCAGTACACTTGCTGGTACTGCTGCTGTTGTACGAAATAGTGTGGGTTTTGCGTACACGCACACCACCAGGCGCATAGCATCTCAACAATTCTCACTATAAAATAATATGTCAGTAGATTTTTAGAAATCATTTTCAATACTCAGTAAAGTCATCATTCCACTCCGAATCCTAGACTCCTCTCAAACACCATCAATCTATAACTGCACAACTCATTACCTTAAGCATCATTACAGTACTCTGCCATTTTACTCGACTAATCCATCCTCAGTGCTCCAGAAACATAAGGCTCCGTTTTCTAAAATTTTTACCAGAAAATATCTAATTAAACTCACTTAGAGCACTCTCTATGTTCAAAGCCTAAAAACAAGCTAAAGAATCCTACATAAGAGTTACGGAAGTTTACATGCTTGCCGGAAAGCTAAAACAGTTAAAAACAAGGCTTTTATTGAAAAACAGGACAGTGTGCGTGATAAACCACTATTTTATGGTTTATCTTGTGCTCAATTGAGTGGATTTTATCAACTCTTTACCCACTTATTCATACTATTTGCATGGTTTTACATTTGCCTTCCTAATTATGTGCTTTGATTGAAAACATGCTTCTTTGGTCTTAATTTTGATATATTTAATCTTCTCTTATTACCAGTAGATGCCTTGATATGTGTGCTAAGTGATTTCAGGGATTACAAGGCAGGAATGGCTTAGAGGATGGAAAGAAAGCATGCAAAAGTGGAAGGAATACAAGAAACTGAAGGAACTGCTAAAGCTGTCCAGCCTGACCTCTCTGCACTCAAACGGTCATAACTTGAGCTACAGAGGTCCAAATGATGCGGTTCCAGTTGCGTTGGAAAGCTAACGTCCGGGGCTTCGATTTGATATATAATTTGCCATAGCTGTCCCGAAGTTAGGCGATGCGAACGCGTGAATGACGCGCCCACGTCGCATCTGCGAACTTCAATCCACGCTAAGGCGTGGACGACACTTCCGCGTCACTTTCCCGCGACCTGTAAGTACCAGAATACGTTGGGGGCGATTTCTGGGCTATTTTTGACCCAGTTTTCGTCCCGGAAAACACAAATTAGAGGCTATAAAGTGGAGGAATGCATCCATTCATCATCGCAAGCTCACAATTCATAATTTTTAGGATTAGATGTAGTTTTTAGAGAGAGAGGTTCTCTCCTCTCTCTTAGGATTAGGATTTAGGATTTCTTTGCTTTCAGGATTGTTTCTTTTTATCAGGTTCAATTTTTCTTTTATTTATTTTCCCAATTTAATTTATGAATATCCATGTTAGATTTGATTTCCTTTATTAATATTATTTGAGGTATTTCAGATTTAAGATTGCTTTGCTTTATTTATATTGATGCTTTTAATTTAATTTAGATATTTTCTTCCGTTTGGCTTTGGTTAAGTAATTGGTAACGCTTGAGCTGTCAAATAAAGCAGTGGTTGAAATTGGGAGTTGCTCCAATAACTCTAGTCTTTCCATAGGAATTGACTAGGACCTGAGGATTAAGCTAATTAATCCACTTGATTTATCTTATCTTTTCTTTCTTACTTTCTTCACTTCTCATCCTTTTTCACTCTCATTTTATTTTATTTAATTTATTTGCATATTTTATTCATTGCATTTTAATTTTGTGCATATTTTTCTTTTCTTTTCTAAATTTTTTATTTTTCCATTGGTGTCACTTGTTCATATTCAACTGTTGTGTCTTTTCTGGTATTATTTTGGTGCTCAGTAACTTGTTTTACACTGTTGGATAATATTATTTAAGTCAATACTAATCTTTTATGATATTTGTATTAATTTTGCATTGACATGATATTATATTATCTTGCACTCTCCTCCCCTATGTTTCAAATCTTGCACCACTAGTATGCCATTGCTTCTATTATTTTTTCACATACATGTTGAAGTTTCCATGTAAATGAGACCCTTATCATTTGGCATTAACCCACCCATACTTCATTTATTTTCTTATCTTTATTTCTGGGTTACTTTTCTTCACTTTTTCTTTCAGGATGGCCACCCGGAAGAGAACCGGAAGACGTTTACATGGGGAGCCAAGACAAGTTCATCTGCACAATCTTTGGAGAAAAGCACCAGTTGAAACAGCCCGTCCACTTGCACATCTTAGCATGCACCGAGGACGGTGCAATCTTTAATTGTGGGGAGGTCGATACCGATCTCCGTGGGTTAGTACCTTCCTGTCTCAACACCAATGTTTAAATTTTCTTTGTTAAACTAGTTGTTGCATTTGCATGTTTAATTGCATATTTGTTTGGTTTTATGCATTTAGTTACTACTTGGTTAAAGTAATAAATTTCTTTTTAGGACTCTATTTTTGAAAATTTTCACTAATTTAAATTGAAAAATTTTTTATGTTAAAATTTGTCAGAAGTTGTATTTGGAACATGGTTTTTGAGCCAAAGAACACACAACCTGTGAGATTTTGAGCTTATTTATATGGTTACATTATTTAACCATAAATTTTTATTCTTGTGTGTTTTCTTCTCTATGATTGCAATCTTTGCTTTGTTCCATTCTATATGTCCACTATTTAGTGTATTTACATGCTTGCATATGATTGAGGCCATTACTTGTTTTAGCTCACTTCTCCCAAATAAGCCTACCCTTTTATGTCACCCTTGTTAGCTACTTTGAACTTTTTAACCCCCTTCTATTTCATAACCACATTACTAGCCTTAAGTAGAAAAACAAAATAAAAATCCCAAGTTGAATCCTTGGTTAGCTTAAGATAGATATTGTGTATAATTTAAGTGTGGGGAATTTTATGGGAACATGGGATGATATGAAAAAGAGGGAATTAAATTGAATAAGTTATTTGAAAATTTGGGAAGCATGCTCATGTAAAATCAAAATAATTAAATTACCATGTGCAGTGAAAAAAATATTAAGTAAATAAGGGGATACAAAAAAGAGAGAGAGAGAGAGAGAGAGAGAGAGAAATAAAGAAAAGAAAAGAGGAGAAAAATAATATTACCCCAAATGCAAAATAAAAAGGATCAATGCACATGGGACAAAATTCAAAAAAATAAGTTTGATACATGAGCATGTAATACAAAAGTGGGAAAAATTTGGGTAGTTAGGTAAAGCATTTTTTTAATTATATAAAGTATGTATATGTTAGGTGAGATCTTAGACTAATCAAGGATTCACTTTATAAAGCTCACTTATCCATATATATACCCTTACCCTTACCTTAGCCCCATTACAACCTTGAAAAGACCTCATGATGTTTGAATTGATACATTAAATATTGTTGATTGGTTAGATGAAGAACAAAGTTTTAGAAAGTATGACTAGAGAAGAGTAGAGTGATTAACCCTAGACACTTGAGAGATTAGAGTGATATACACTACCAGTGAGGGTTCAATGCTTGATTCTATGTTCCCTGCTTTTATGAGCTATCTTCTTACAAGTTTACTTATCTTTTATTGTATAATTTGAGTTAGTAAAATCTGATTTATGTTTGTCTTGAAAAGCTTGTTTACTTTTAACCAAGTAGGTAGAAATATCTTAGCATGTAGTTGCATTCATATAGATAGATTGCATTTCATACTTTCTACCATTCCTCTTCACTCTCTTATAGCTTCTCCAGAGCTTAGCATGAGGACATCCTAATGTTTAAGTGTGGGGAGGTTGATAAACCACTATTTTATGGTTTATCTTGTGCTCAATTGAGTAGATTTTATCAACTCTTTACTCACTTATTCATAATATTTGCATGGTTTTACATTTGCCTTCCTAATTATGTGCTTTGATTGAAAACATGCTTCTTTGGTCTTAATTTTGATATATTTAATCTTCTCTTATTACCATTAGATGCCTTGATATGTGTGCTAAGTGATTTCAGAGATTACAGGGCAGGAATGACTTAGAGGATGGAAAGGAAGCATGCAAAAGTGGAAGGAATACAAGAAACTGAAGGAACTGCTAAAGCTGTCTAGCCTGACCTCTCTGCACTCAAATGGTCATAACTTGAGCTATAGAGGTCCAAATTATGTGGTTCCAGTTGCGTTGGAAAGCTAACGTCTGGGGCTTCGATTTGATATATAATTTGCCATATCTTCCCCGAAGTTAGGCGACGCGAACGCGTGAATGACGCGTCCGCGTCGTATCTGCGAACTTCAATCCATGCTAACGTGTGGACGACGCTTCTGCGTCACTTTCCCGCGACCTGTACGTACCAGAATACGTTGGGGGCGATTTCTGGGCTATTTTTGACCCAATTTTCGACCCGGAAAACACAGATTAGAGGCTATAAAGTTGGAGAATGCATCCATTCATCATCGCAAGCTCACAATTCATAATTTTTAGGATTAGATGTAGTTTTTAGAGAGAGAGGTTCTCTCCTCTCTCTTAGGATTAGGATTTAGGATTTCTTTGCTTTCAGGATTGTTTCTTTTTATCAGGTTCAATTTTTTTTTTTTTTCCAATTTAATTTATGAATATCCATGTTAGATTTGATTTCCTTTATTAATATTATTTGAGGTATTTCAGATTTAAGATTGCTTTGCTTTATTTATATTGATGCTTTTAATTTAATTTAGATATTTTCTTCCTTTTGGCTTTGGTTAAGTAATTGGTAACGCTTGAGCTGTCAAATAAAGCAGTGGTTGAAATTGGGAGTTGCTCCAATAACTCTAGTCTTTCCATAGGAATTGACTAGGACCTGAGGATTAAGCTAATTAATCCACTTGATTTACCTTCATAGTTAGAGGTTAACAAAGTGGGATTAAAATCCAATTCTCATCACAATTGATAAGGATATGACTTCCAGTTCTTATACCTTGCCAAGAGTTTATTTTATTATTACTATTTTATTTTTCTTATCATTTAAGATACTTCTTTCTTACTTTCAAAACCCCCAATTTACAAGACTCATAACCAATAATAAGAACACCTCCCTGCAATTCCTTGAGAAGACGACCCGAGGTTTAAATACTCGGTTATCAATTTTAAAGGGATTTGTTACTTGTGACAACCAAAACGTTTGTATGAAGGGATTTCTGTCGGTTTAGAAACTATATCTACAATGCGACTATTTTTATAAAATTCTTTACCAGCAAAAATCCTAACGTCAGTGCTACGCATAAAGGTGTGCGTATGTATATAAAGTAAAATTTCCATTTTTGTGTGCACGCATGGATACGTGCGAACGCCCTCAACAGGAAGCACTTCCCAGCTTGTGCGTACACATGATGTTGTACATTCGCACAACTTGCAAAATTCGTAGGGTGTGTGTGCGCACCAGAGTGTGCGAACGCTCCAATAGTAGGCATATCCCTGTATGTGCGTGTGCACCAAAGTGTGTGTATGCATGTTTCCAAAAATTTATAGGGTGTACGTGCGCACACAGGTGTGCGTACGCACAAGTGAAAACATGACCTCTATTCAGAGCACGCGCATAACAGTCTGCCTGGGCACACAAACCAGAAATAAAAAATTCTGCAACATCACAGAATTTCAAACTTTCGACACCAAGTTCCAACGATCATATCTTAGCTTTTTCTACAAAATTTTGATTTCCACAAAATCTATACCGTTTTAAAGCTCTTTGAATTATCTTTAATTTGATACAAAATTCAATCAATTTCAAAAATTATAGCTCAAGATATGATCCGCCAAAGTTGGCCCAAAATTCGTTTTTACCAAAAACCTTAAAACTCAATTTTTACCAAAACTCTTAATTCAATACCAATTGCTCTATATCCAAACCAGTCCTAGTGCATCCAAATTATATCCATATATCTTCCAATTCATTCCAAAACTACCAATTCAAATTTCCATCATTTTCACACCTAATCATCATTCAATCTATTAATCTCTTAAGCAATATGCAACAACATAACACATCAATAATTTCTCATACATAAATTCATCATTTACTACCCATCATCATCATAATAGTTATCCACCACCAATCATAGTTCAACATCAATAGTTTATCATCATGAAACATTAACTCAAAAATCAACACCATTTATGAACAACAATCTCATTTCAACAATTATCAACAATCAATCCAGTCCTATCCTAAGGTCCACTAGCCTAAGTATTCAGAAATATTACATATTACATAGAGAAAACTGAAAACATACCTTTGCCGATTCCCAAAATATGCAAAACACCAAATTTTTACCCAAACCAAGTGTCTAATCACAAGAGTTAGCTCCCAAGGTTCCAATTCCACAAGTTTAACCTCAGGTGAGTGAGGGTCAATCCCATGAGGATTGATGGACCAAGCAACAATAATTGAGTGATTCACTTAGTCAGACAAGCAAAAAAGGTGTTTTGAGTTCAAAAGCATTAAATGATAATTCATGAATTAAGAAAGCAAACAATAACTTGAGTGTAAAAAGTGTATGAGAAACAATTAAGGTTTTGGAGAAATTTATTTTTCCAAATTAACAATCCTTACCAACTACTTTAATCATGCAAGATTCAACTCATGGTAAACTTTAGTTGACTAAACCCTAATTCCTTAGTGATTTAATCTCCTCTGACCTAATCAACCGCCAATTCCTTGGTCACTTAATTTAGATTAGAGGTTTAAGTCCAATTCTAGTTTATTAGCCACACAAACCCTAATTACCAAAGATAAGATGATTATATGTCACGTATCACGTTAAATCCAGATAATAAGAGAATTATGAGAATTTACTTTCAAACTGTTATTCAAGTAAGTTAACTTTTCCAAGAATCAACAAGAATTCATGTAGAAAAAGAGCTATCTTCCGATATACTCTAATTCATAAGACGAAGAACGAAACTAATCCTTGAATTTAAATTAGTACATTAATTAAAAGCAGAATGACAATAGTATTAATCCATATAATAAACAGAGCTTTTAACCTTAACAGAGGATGTTTAGTTGTTCATGACTCAGAGAAAACTAGGGTTTCAAAAGTGTGTAACTGCAGAATGAGGAAGAGAGAGAAGAGAGGAGCCCAAAAGGCTGAATCTTTTCTCGTTTTATATCTAATCTCATTGATTTGAAACTAAAATAAAATAATAACTACTAAAAGCCCAAAGATTGTGTTTTGTTTTAACTAGTAATAAATAATTAATTAAATCTTCAGCCACGAAGCCTTCCCTGAAATTCAATTTCGCGCTACTAGCGCTAAACACCAGGTTCGGTATTTAGCGCCGCTAAGCCAGAGAGGAATGGTAAGTTTTCTGACTTCCTGGCGCTAAACGCTAAGCTCGGCATTTAACGCCACTAGCATGTGGTTCTGGACACGAATTACGAAGCACTTGGCGCTAAACGCCAGGTCGTGGCGTTTAGCGCCAACTTGACAGAAGGCTTGCACGCGTTATGAGGTGCCTGGTGCAAATGCCCAGTAGCAATATTTGGTGCCAGTTTGGTAGCATAGAATTTCTTCATTTTTCTTCTGCATGAACTCTGCCAAACTCGCCCGGATTTCTCTTGAAATAAATAAAACCATAATGCGCCTTAAAGTAGCATCAAAATAGGCTTCAAACATTAAAATCTCAATAAAACTCAATAAAGTCATATCTAAAATAATAAGAAAATAGAGAAAAGATGCTCTCAGCCTAAAAAAGCCAAAAGGTTGGCCCTCCACAAGTAGAGAGTAAAAAATAATAGAAACCAGTTCTTTGATCCATGCTATCCATCTAGCATCAAAATCCATCCTCTCCATAATGAATCACAGGAAACACCACTCCACTCTATCATAGGCCTTGCTCATATCCAACTTTAAAGCCATTTCATTCACCAAACCTAATCTTTTTTACTTAAGATAATGCATGCACTCATGAGCTATTAGAATATTGTCAGATATTAACCTTCCTTTTAAGAAAGCATTTTGATTAGTACTCACAATGTTATTCATAAACGGTTGTAGTCTATGAACAAGTACTTTTGATATAATCTTGTAAAAGACTAATGAAAGACTAATAGGTCTAACCTATGACATATCTTTGGCATCCAGAATCTTGGGTATTAAACAGATCTGTGTGTGGTTGAAGCTTTTTAAAATTCTCCCACCTCCAAAGGAACTACAAAATCCCTGTGCACATCGTTACCCATGACATCCAAGAAAAATTGATAAAATTTAGCTGTGAATCTATCATCCTCCGGACCACTTTGAGCACAAACACTAAACGTAACTCTTTTAGTCTCTTCAAGTGAAACTGATCTCAGTAGCCTACAGTTCATATTAGTTGTAACCATAGGTCTGAATCTTCAAAAATATTCCTGGATCAGCTTGGTTGGTGATGAGCGGATGTTTTATACGCTTTTTGACATCATTTTCATATAGTTTTTAGTATGTTTTATTTAGTTTTTATTAATTTTTATAGGTTTTAGTGTTAGATTCACATTTTTGGATTCTACTATGAGTTTTTGTGTTTTTGAACAGTTTTAGGTATTTTCTGGCTGAAATTGAGGAGCTAGAGCAAAAGTCTGATTCAGAGACAGAGAAAGCACTGCAAATGCTGTCCGAATCTGACCTGCCTGCATTCAGAAGTGCTTTTCTAGAGCTACAGAAGTCTAAATGGAGCACTCTCAATGGCTATGGAAATCTGACTTCCAAAGCTTTCCAGCAAACACTCACCAAGTGGGCCCCAGAAGTGAATTTTAGCACTGAAAAGACTATTTTACCCTTACTAGTCATCTATTTAGTATTTAAAGTTATTTTTACATAATCATTCAAACAAGATAGACCATTCAGCCCTATTTTCGTTTTACATTGTATTTTTACTTCAGTATGAGTTTTCAAACCTCCTAGGTTGAGGGGAGGAGCCCTACTAAGTCCTATGAATTAATAAAATTATTACTATTTCTTCTTCGATCCGTGTTTGATTTATCTCTAAGAATTATATCCGATCTTCATCGTGGTGAATAGGATGATCGAACAATCATCTCTGTTCATCACATTAATACAAACGTACCTGACAAACACCGACGCCTACTTGGATCGTGTGAATACGTGGCCGGAAAGTACGAGCCAACAGCTATATTTATACATCTCTCAAAAGGTTAATCCACGACTTCATTGGGGACTTCTCGAGACACCAGTTCAGACAAGAGCTAAATGATGCAACCAAGTATCAAAGGAATTACCAAAGACAGAAAAATCATCCATGAAAATTTCTAAAAATTTTTCTACCATGTCAGAAAATATGGAAAGCATACACCTTTGAAAGGTAGCAGGGGCATTGCATAGCCCAAAGGGCATCCTTCTATAGGCAAAGACTCTGAATGGACATGTGAAGGAGGTCTTCTCTTGATCCTTGGGGTTCACCACTATCTGATTGTACCCAGAGTACCCATCCAAGAAGCAGTAGTAGGCATGGCCAGCCAACCTTTCCAGCATCTGATCAATGAAGGGGAGAGGGAAGTGATCCTTCCTTGTGGCATCATTCAGTCTTCTATAGTCAATGCACATTCTCCACCCTGTCACTATCCCTGTGGGAATGAGTTCATTCTTCTCATTAAAGATGACAGTCATGCCACCTTTCTTTGGCACCACTTCAACTGGGCTTACCCACGAGCTGTCAGAGATTGGGTATATGATTCCAGCATTCCACAGCTTCATTACTTCTTTTAGAACCACTTTCTTCATGGTTGGGTTAAGCCTTCTTTGGGGTTGTACCACAGGTCTTGAGTCCTCTTCTAACAGGATCTTGTGCATGAAAATAGCAAGGCTAATGCCCTTGATGTCATCAATTGTCCATCCTAAAGCTGTCTTGTGAGTCTTCAACACCTCAATTAGTTTGGTTTCATTTTGTGTGCTCAAGGATGAATTGATGATTACTGGAAGACTATCCTCTTCACCAAGGTATGCATATTTGAGATGAGGAGGGAGGGGCTTCAATTCTTGCTTTGGCACCTCCTCTTTCTTGCCTTCAAAAGAGATTTCAGTCACTTGTTCTTCTGAGACATCTTGTTCTACTTCTATTTCCTCTTCTTGTTCCTCCTGACCGTTGGTTTCAAGTAGCTCTTCCTCCAATTCTTCTATCATTTTCACCCTCATATGCTTTTCCTTCTCAGGGGGATATTCCATGGCTTTAAAGACATTGATGATCATTTGTTCATCATGTACCCTGAGGATCATCTCCCCTTTCTCCATATCAATGATAGCTCTTGCTGTTACTAACAAAGGTCTACCCAAGATAATTGAGTTGTGTCCTTCTTCTTCCATGTCCAAAATGAAAAAATCGGCAGGGAAGATGAATTCTCCAACCTTCACTAATAAGTTCTCCACAATCCCATTGGGTATTTTGAGTGATCTATCCGCCATTTGAAGTGACATTCTGGTGGGTTTGACTTCCTCTATTGTAAGTTTTTTCATTAGTGAGAGAGGCATCAAATTGATGCTGGCACCTAAGTCACATAGAGCTTTTTCCAAGGTCATATTGCCTATGGTGCATGATATGAGGAAACTCCCAGGATCTTTGAGTTTTGGTGGGAGACCTTTTTGAATCACTGCACTGCACTCTTGTGTCAAGATCACGATCTCTTTTCATTCCAGCTTCTCTTCTTATTAATGAGTTCTTTGAGAAATTTTGCATATAAGGGCATCTGCTCTAATGCTTCAGCAAGGGGAAGGTTGATTTCCAGCTTCTTAAAAACCTCTAGAAACTTGGGAAATTGTTGGTCCTTGAGCTCTCTTTGCAACATTTGAGGGTATGGCAGAGGAGGGATGTAAGGCTTCACCTCCTTCCTCTGTTTTTGTGGATGCTCTTCCATAACTTGATTTCCCTTCCTTGGAGCTTGTGACTCTTCCTCCTTCTTCTTGAGCTTCTCCTAGTCCTTCTCCTCAATTGCCACTTCACTGTCAATCTTGCCATTATCCAATGTCTTTCCACTCCTGAGTTGAATTGCTTTGCATTCTTCTTTGGGATTTGGAATGGTATCACTTGGAAAAGCATCGTTTGGTCTTTCAGTTGGCTATTTGGACAATTGTCCAATTTGTCTTTACAGGTTCCTTAGTGAGGCTTCATGGTTCTTGTTGACCAATTCTTGGTGCTTTATCATTTTTTCTATTATCATCTCCAGGTTGGAGATTCTTTGGGATTCTTGGGGTGGTTATGGTTGAGTGTGGGATGTAGATGGTGGATGAAGGTTTTTTTTGTTAGTTGATGAGTTATTTGGTGGATAGAAATTGGATGTGGGGTGTTTATTTTGTGATTTTCTGTATGAGTTTTGGTTAGTGGTTTGATGGTTTTGGTGGTTTGTGTTGCGAGAGTTGTTTTGGTTGGAGTTTCTTTGCCATGAGTTCTGGTTCTCTCCCTACTTTAGATTGGGCTGGTTCCTCCAAGATGAATTGTAAGTGTCTCCATGGAACTCATTCTGTCTAGCACCTTGGTTGTGCATATATTGAACTTGTTCTGGTTGCTGCTCTTCATAACTCTCTTCTTGTTGTCCCCACACCACTGGTGGTTGATTGGTTGTGCTCACTGCTGCAAGTTGTAGTCCATCCATCCTCTTAGACATCATTTCTATTTGTTGTTAAAGTTGCTGATGCATAAGCTTGTTTTGAGCCAATATTGTATCAACTCCTTCAAGCTCAAATACACCTTTCTTAGGGGCTACTTGTCTTTCAGAGGAGTAGAAATACTCATTATTGGCCACCATGTCTATGAGATCATGTGCCTCTTGAGCAGTTTTCATCATTTACAAGGATTCTCCTGAAGAATAGTCCAAAGCGTTCCTTGAACTCAATGATAGACCTTCATAGAAATTCTGTAGCTCAACCCACTCACTGAACATTCCTTCTATACATCTTCTAATCAATGCTTTATACCTCTCCCAGGCTTCATACAATGATTCTCCTTCTTGCTGTCTGAAGGTTTGCACATCAGTTTTTGGTTTAATGACTCTTTGAGGGGGTAGAATTTGGCTAGGAACTTGCTAACCAAATCATCACAGTTGGTGATGCTTTCTTTTGGGAAAGTTTCTAGCCAATGAGTAGCTTTGTCTCTCAGTGAGGATGGGAATAACAAAAGCTTATAGATGTCAGGGTAGACTCCATTGGTTTTGACAGTGTCACAAATTCTAAAAAACACAGAGAAATGTTGGTTTGGATCTTCAGCAGGACTTCCTCCATATTAGCAATTATTCTGGACCACGGTGATCAGTTGAGGTTTGAGTTCGAAATTATTAGAATGGACATTGGGGGTTAAGATACTGCTCCCATAATTTCTTGGGTTAGGGATAGTGTAAGAGGCTAGAACTCTTCTCTGAGGCAGACCATTGTTGTTGGCCACATCCTCTGGTGGATTAGGTAAGTTACCCTCCATCTCTTGATCTTCCTCTTCTGATTCTTCTTCTCCAATCACTCCCTTCCCTCTTGCTTCTCTTCTCAATCTCAAGAAGGTTCTCTCTGGTTCAGAATCAAAGGAGGTGGATTCACCTCTTCTCCCACCTGGCATACAAACACAAACAAACCAAAAACACAGACAGTGCACTCTATTGCTAGAGTGAAGTTAAGGTTAGCAGAAATAAAATCTCAAATAGTTAGAGTGCTTAACAAAAACAAAAAAAAATGCTTAATGTACTTAATCATTGTTAATCTAAATCAATCCCCGACAACGGCGCCAAAAACTTGATGAGGAAAAGTCGATTCCACACAAACTAACCGGCAAGTGTACCGGGTCGCATCAAATAGTAAAACTCACGAAAGTGAGGTCGATCCCACAGGGATTGATGGATCAAGCAATTTTTTTAAGTGATTAATCTAGTTAAGCTGATAGTTGATGAATTGAGTGAAATTTGATTAATTAGAGAGTAAATTGCAAGAAAGCTAGAGTACAGAATGTAAATTGACAGAAAAATAAATGGCAGAAAGCTTAAATGACTGAAACTTAAAGTGCAAGAAATTAAAAGAGCTGAAACTTAAATTACAAGAAAGGTAAATAACTGAATCTTAAATTGCAGGAAAGTAGAAGTGCAGAAACTTAAATGACAAGGAAGCTTAAATTGCATGAATTATAAAGAGAATTGGGTGCAGAAAATCAAAACAGAAGTGAACAATGTAAATTGCAGTGAAATTAGAGAGATCTAAGTTGAAGAAATTCAAAGAAAATGGTTCATCAGGGATTGGAGATATTATAATCCTTCATGAATCAATTGGGTCTCAACTCCTTTCTCAATCATATGAGTAGATCTATGGCAGATTGAAATTGATTGGATCCCAATTCCTTGGCAATCCAATCTCTCTAATCATAATCAATCTTGCCAATTCCTTGATCTAATTGTCATGAGAAGAGGTTAAGTGCATATCTCTCATCCATAAGCCACACTAACTCTCAGGATCTCAATTCCTCCTTAATAGTGTTGATCAAGAGAGTAGTAAAGGATAGATCTCCAATTCTAATGTAGGTGATTCCCCTTCCGAGGCTCACACCCACATTCAACTGAATTAAACCCCCTTCCGGAGTGAGTAATTCACAATCAAAATGGAAGATATCCAATAGCTACACAATTGAATTGAGAAGAAGAAGAATTTCATTGATTCATTGAGATTACAATAGAGCTCCTCCCCCTAATGAAATTGGGGTTTAGTTCATTATTGCTCTAGTACAAAATAGAAAAGAAAAAGTGCATAACATGAAGAACAAAAGGAAAATAAAATAGAAAATACGTGCAGAGTGTTTCTGTTTGAGTCCCTGACTCTCTTGCCTTTCAATTTCCAATCCACTAACCAGCCTCCTTATGAAATCAAATTTTCCTCCCTTTATACACTTTCCAATTTAGTCACCAAATACTTGGAGTGGGCTTTTTGGCCTTTGTTGAAGTAGGTCAGGAAAAGTCCGTATTGGTGCTTCCATGCAGCTTCAGGAGAACGTAGCGTTCTGAAGAGAGCGCAACGTTCATTCACCGATGCGTACGCGTCTCCTGCGCGTGCGCGTCATTGCTTTCTCAGTGCTAATCATGCGTAGGTGTGCTGCACGCCCACGCGTCCTTTAGTAGCGCTCTCCAAACAAGCGTAGCGCTCTTGCAAACAACGCTCCTCCATGTGTACGCGTCACCCACGCATACACGTGGCCTTCAGAAAACCATTTCCACACTGCTGCTTGGTTCACGCATCCGCGTGCTTCTTCTAAAACGCCCCTTTCACGCGTACGCGTCATGCACGCGTACGCGTCGGTGGTAAATTTTGGAACCCAATTTTGAAAGTGTCGCAGGAACTCGTTTGAAGAAAACATAGTGCTCTCTTGCTAAAGAGCGCTGATCATACCCACGCGTATGTGTCATGTACGCGTACGCGTGGATCTTCCAAAAAGCTTGTTCTACACGTAAGCGTCCTGTATGCGTGCGCATCGCTAGAGAGCGTAGCGTTCTTTGAAATAGAGCGTGGCACCAATATTCAAGTTGTAGGAGAACGTAGCGTTCTCCAAATCAGCGCTACATTCTTCTGCCCTGCCTCTTTCTGTGCTTTTCCTTTTCATCTTTTCTCCTGCCATCAATCAAACATGCAATCAAAGCATTGCCAAAATTATAAGATTCTGCATCATTCATAATAATCGCATAATTCTTGCAGAATCTCATGATAATGCACAAAATTAAAAATGTTTGATTAAATCAAGACAAATATGAAATTCTCACTCAAACACTTACTTATTGCCTAAGAAATGCATGAAACCTAATGAAAACAGGTAAAAATGGCTAGTAAAACATGCACAAAATGACATGTCATCAATCGCCGAGGGAATGGACAAGCTCGTAGAGAATTTGAAGGCTCAATTTTGAGTTCTTGCTCCCGAGGTTGACTTTTCCCCGATCTCTGCTGATAACATTGTAGTGGACGGGAAGATAGTTCCTACTCCCAAGGACGAGGATACTCCCATGTCCGACCTTAAGGAACCAGGACCTCAGTCTGAGGAGACTTCTTTGGGACTTGCTCAAATGGATGACGAAGCCACCCCATCCCCGCCTAAGGAACAGCCTCCTCATTCCGATTCGGTCCCGTCCTCTTATGCCCAGCCCGAGGACGTTATTATTGGCAATGATGAGCTCCATCCTTTGTGATTTCCTTGAGTATGGTCCGACCTGTGAGACTTTAAACATCTCCTTTTTGTAGTATCTTCGTAGTTGTTTAAACAATTTATTTCACTTTAGTTGTAGTTAAACAACTTTAGAATCTTTGTTAAAGAATCTTTTCTTCATTTTGATCATGATTTAGGTCTTAAGTGATTGTTTCCTTTCAAATTTTCTCTTAGCATTTACAATCGTTTAGATTGTTCTTCGACAACTTTTAACGCTATCTTTTTGCTAAGTTTAGAGGTGATGTCGGCGAAATAAGTTGGTACGAGATATTGTGTTTTTTCTTTGTATGTTCCAACTTCGTGTAATCGGACTTTGCCAACTTATTTTTTACATTAATTTGTACCTCGTCGCTGTATCTTGTCGACTCTTTTAGGTCGAAAATTGATTTTTACGATTTTCAAGCTTAAATTAATGCGTTTGTATGGGAAACTTTTAAAGAAAAAGAGGATTTGTAATTGATAAATGAAAAAATGCCTTACATAAATTTGCTACTAAAGATTTTTGTCTATCCCTAGTCTTTGCTATGGTGCCTCACTAAACCCCCTTAAAAAAAATTTTCGAAAAAAAATCATGAAGTCGAAAAAAATAGTACACTAGGGAGCAAGGTACGCTTCCTAACTGTAGTACTTCTCAAATTACATGCGTACCATGACCTCGAGAGTTCTTTCCCTTGTAAGTCGAACACTTTGTAGTAGCCTTTTTCCTAAGACTTCAACAATCTTGTAAGGTCCTTTTCAGTTTGCAGCTAGCTTTCTATTGCCCGACTTCTGAATCCTAATATCATTTCGGATTAGTATATGGTTGTTCGTGGTCAAGCTTCTCTTGTTTACTTTCTGATTGTACCTTAGAGTCATCATTTGCTTTAGTGCTTCTTCTTTGATCCGAGATAGCTCTCGGACTTTGGGGATGAGGTCGAGTGCTTCCTTTTATGCTTGGATATTGAACCCTTCATTGTAGAATATAATCCTTGGAGATTCTTCAGCAATCTCTACGGGAATCATAGCTTCCAAGCCATAAGCAAGTCGGAAAGGTGACTCCCCCTGTTGTGGAATGAGGAGGTATCCGACATGCCTATAAGACCTGAGAAAGCTCATCTGCCCACGCTCTCTTTGCATCTTGTAGTCGGTGTTTTAACTTGGCAAGTATAACTTTATTTGCAGCTTTAACTTGTCCATTGGCCTGAAGGTGTTCTACCGAAGTGAACTGGTATTTTATCTTAAGACTGGCCACCAAGTTCTTGAAGGTTTTGTCGGTAAACTGGGTTCTATTGTCCGTGGTGATAGAGTGGGAAACTCCAAAACTTATAACAATGTTCTTGTAGAGAAACCTCCGACTTCGTTGGACTGTGATGGTCGCTAATGGATCTGCCTCAATCCATTTAGTAAAATAGCCAATTCCTACTATCAGGTATTATACTTGTCCTGAAGCTTGAGAGAATGGTTCGAGAAGATCGAGACCCCATTTTGCAAATAGCCATGGTGAGGTAATGCTAATGAGTTCTTCGGGAGGAGCGACATGGAAATTGGCATGCTTATGGCAAGGTGGGCATTTTTTGACGAACTCAGCTGCTTCTCTTTGTAGGGTTGACCAAAAGAAGCCGGCTCGGATCACCTTCCTAGCTAGTGATCGGGCTCCCAAGTGGTTCCCATATATGCCATTGTGTACTTCATCTAGGACCTCTTTGGTGTTAGAGGTCGGGATGCACTTTAAGAGAGGTGTTGATATCCCTCTTTGTATAGAACATTGTGGATCAAGGTATAACGTTGTGCTTTCCTTATAAGTCTTTGTGCCTCTTTTTCATCTTCAGGGATGATATCAAATTTAAGGTAGTTAACTATGGGAGTCATCCATCCTAAATTTTGGTTGGATATGGACATTATACCCAAGCTGTCATCTCCCCTTGATACTGATGGTGCGTAGAGAGTTTTCTGGATAAGACTTCTGTTATTGCCCCCTGGCTTGGTGCTAGCTAGCGTGGAGAGGGTATCTGCTTGGGCATTTGATTCCCAAGCTATGTGTTGGAACTCTGTTTTCAAGAACTGTGATAGTTGTTCCCGTGCTTCTTCTAAGTACTTTTTCATGTTGGGATCTTTGGCTTGATAAATGTCATTGATTTGAGAAGTTACTACTTGGGAGTCGCTAAGCACTATCAACCTTTCTGCCCTGACTTCTTTAGCCAGCTTCAAGCCAACAAGCAAGACTTCATATTCTGCTTGCTTATTAGAAGCAAGAAACTCGAACCATAGTAAAATCTCTATCTGAGTTCCTTGCTCATTTTCAAAGATTACACCTGCTCCACTTTCGGCTTTGTTGGATGATCCATCTATATATAAGCTCCAAGTTGTCAGACTTTCCTGGCTTTTAATGTACTCACCCACAAAGTCGGTGAGATACTGGGACTTGATTGCTATCTGAGTTTTATATTTCAAATTGAATTCGGACAGTTTCATAACCCATTGTAGCATCCTTCCTACTAGGTTTATCTTTTGTAGAATGTGCTTCATGGGTTGATTAGTTCAGACCTTTATAGTGTGAGATTGGAAGTAAGGTCGAAGCCTTCGGGAGTTGAGGATAAGAGCATATGAAAACTTTTCTATCTTTTAGTAGTTTAGCTCTGCTCCTTGTAAAGCTTTGCTAACAAAGTAGATAGGTTGTTGTTTGTTCTCATCTTCTCGGATCAGAGCGGAAGCTATGGCTCGGCTTGCCACTGCCAAATAGAGGACAAGGTCTTCCACTGTAATAGGTCAGCTGATCAAGTGAGTATAGGAGGTTGTCCCAAAAATGCTTTAAAACCCTAAAAGACTTGTTCGCATTCTTGGGTCCATTCAAATTGACTCCCTTTTTTTAGTATCGAGTACAATGGTAGAGACTTCAACGCTGATCTGGCTAAGAACCAGGATAATGCTGCCAACCTTCCATTTAGTTGTTGGACTTCTTTGAGACAAGTCGAGCTTTTCATCTCTATCATGGTTGTGCATTTATCCGAGTTAGCCTCTATGCATCTTTGAGTGAGCATGAAACCTAAAAACTTTCCAGCCTCTACTGCGAATGTGCATTTTGTGGGATCAAGTCTCATCCCATGCTTCCTTATTGTGGAGAATACCTCAGAGAGATTGGACAAGAGAGCAAAGTTGTCCTTGGTTTTGACAAGCATATCATCCACATATACTTCCATGAATTTTCCTATGTGGGTGAAAATACCTTATTCATTAGTCGTTGATATGTGGCTCTGGCATTTTTCAATCTAAAAGGCATTACTACATAACAATAGTTAGCCTTGGAAGTGATGAAAGAAGTCTTTTCTTGGTCTGGCTTATACATCGGGATTTAATTGTATCCCGAGTATGCGTCCATGAAGGACAAATACCGATATCCTGAGGCTGAATTAACCAGGGTATCAATGCTCAAGAGCGGGTATGGATCCTTGAGGCAAGCTTTGTTGAGGTTGGTGTAATCGACACACATCCTCCATTTTCCATTCTGCTTTTTTACCAGAACTACGTTAGCCAGCGACAACAGATATTTTACCTCTCTTATGAATCTAGCTTCCAACAGTGCCTGTACTTGTTCCTCCATGACCTGCGTCCTTTCTGGACCGAGTTTTCGTCGCTTTTGCTGAATAGGTCGAGAGCCCGGGTAGACGACGACTTTGTGAAACATGAGGTCAGGATCTATACCAAGCATGTCAGAGGCTTTCCAGGCGAAGAGGTCGGAGTTTCTTCGTAGGAGATCCACGAGCTGTACTTTCAGACCTTCTTCCAAGTCGGCTCCTATGCTCGTTGTTTTTTCAATATGATCCCCAATTTGTATTGTTTCTATCTTCCTTTCATGTAGGGTGATGGGTTAAAATCAGATTCCAACATCTAAACTCACCGGCAAGTGTACCGGATCGCATTAAGTAGTAAAACTCACTTAGAGTGAGGTCGATCCCACAGGGATTGATGGATCAAGAAACTTTAGTGGGTGATTAGTTTAGTCAAGCTAACATTGATAATTTGAGTGAAAATTGAAGCAACATAATGTAAATGACAAGAAATTTAAAATTGCAGAAAGTAAATGAACAGAAGCTTAAATTGGCAGAAGCTTAAAGAGCAAGAAAAGTAAATTGGCAAAAATCTTAAATGAGAAGAAAGGTAAATTGCATGAAAAGTAAAGGGGGGCTGGGTGCTGAAAATTTAAAGAAAGCAATAGAGCAAGCAATTGAAGAGATCTTGAGAACAAGTGACAGGAAATTTAAAGTGCAGGAAGAGTAAATTCAAATCACAGCAAGAATTGTAAAATGCAGAATACTTGCAGAAGAATTAAATTGCATAAAAGTAAATTTGAAGCAATTGGAACAGAAGATTTAAATTCAAGCTCAATGTAAACTGAAGTGTGTAATTGCAAAAAGGAAATTGTAGCAGAAGAGGAAATTGTAATAGAGAAATGGAAATTGCATAAAGCTCAATTGAATTCAAGTATAACAGAAATGTAAAATTGCATAAAAGAAAAGGAAGCTAAGCTCTCTACCAGAGCTTTCTACCCTACTCCTAATGCTCTCTAGCAGAGCCAGCCTCCTTACAAAAAATGAAAATGATGCCTTATATAGGCTTTTTACAAAATTAAAATGAAATTAAAACAAATCACAATTTAAATAAAATTCCTATTCTAACTATCTCTTGTGCCTTTGAGTGATGATGTGGGCTTTGGTTGCTTTGGATTTGAAGATAGATGGGTCCGGTTGGCCTTGGTTCAATTGGTTTGGAGGCATGGGTCAAGGTTGCTTTTTGGTTTGAATTGGGTTGGAGCCATGCTCCAGTGGAGCGCTCAGTTAAGCTAGTGAACTGAGCGCTCACTCCCTTGTCCCAGGCTCTTGCCAAGCCTCACCCATATCGCTCAGTTAAGTTAGTGAACTGAGCGCTACATATGCCTTGTGTGCACTTCTCTTCTCTTCATTTGTTGGCCATGAAAAAGTGAAAACATTTAACGTAGCGCTCCTTAGATTTGAGCGTTGGCCTTGTAGTTGAGTGCATCCACATAGCGCTCAGTTAGAGCATTTAACGTAGCGCTATACTTGGAGTGAGGTTCCCTCTTCGAACCACGGTGAGTTCATTTTGGAACCAACAATTTGTGAAGCATAGCGCTCAGTGAACTAAGTTCACGTAGCGCCCTTTCTTTCATTCCTCTTGTTCCCCATTTCGAGCTTTGGGTGTCCCAATTTGAGTGCTTTGCCTTGCTTTTCTTGGTGACCCCTTCTTCGAACCATGGTGAGTTCATATTTGGTTGGTTTTTGGGCTTTAAAGATGCCTATCACTTGTGCTTCAATTTCATGTCAAATATAGATTGCCATATATCGTTGGAAAACTCTGAATATCAGCTTTCCAACGCAACTGGAAGCACATCAATTGGACATCTGTAGCTCAAGTTATGGCCCTTTGAACGAGGCATGGTCATGCTGTCACAAGGCTAGAAAAAACCCGAAAAAGTTAACTATTTTAACTTAGCGCTCTCTTCAAATTGGGCACTGGTGCCTTGTTTGAGCGCTACTTGGTCATGGGCCACGCTTTTAAAAGCGTGGTCTAAGGCCTCAAAGTGTGCTATAACTTCAAAGTGTGTCCCAAAACTCTTTTTTTCTCCTTTTTAGCTTATTTTGTGCTTTTTTGCTTCTTTTTCTTCTTATTTCCTACAAAGTTTATCAAATCAAAAGATCAAGGAAATATACCATTTAAACACAAAAGAATGAAATATTTGAGCACTAATTATCAATTTCTTGTATGAAAAAGCATAGAAAAATATGACATGATGACATGTCATCATTGGGGACGTAGTTCCTTTCGAGTTCGAACACCTCCGAGCTCGATGGTGTTGACTTCTTTTCCATTTGGGCTGCCTTTTAAATTAAGGCCTTTATTGTAACACTTTGTTTCCAACTTCTGATCTCCCTTTATGGTGGCGATTTCTTCTGTAGTTGGAAACTTCATGCGAAGGTGAGGCGTAAAGACAACTACTGCTAGTCGGTTTAAAGTAGCTTGACCTATTAAGGCATTATAAGCAGACATGACGTCAACCACAATGTAGTTGACGCTTAACGTCCTTGATCTCGAGCCTTTATCAAAGGTGGTGTATAATGAGATAAACCCCAGAGGTAGAATCGGCGTGTCTCCCAACCTAAAAAGGTTGTTTGGGTACGCCTTTAGATCCTTTTCCTCTAGCCCAAGCTTGTCGAAAGCGAGCTTAAACAGTATGTCCGCCGAACTCCCCTGGTCTACCAAAGTTCGATGGAAATTTGCATTGGCAAGGATCATGGTTATCACTACCAGGTTATCGTGCCCTGGAGTCACTCTTTGTGCGTCCTCTTTGGTGAAAGAGATGGTTGGTAAATCGGAAATTCTATTGTCATCCCCGATTTGGTACACCTCTTTGAGATGCCTCTTACGTGAGGATTTTGAGATTCCTCTTCTAGAAAATCCTCCATTTATCATGTGTATGTGTTGTTCAGGAGTTTGTGGGGATGTTCTTGTCGACCTCCGTCTTCATCTCTTCCTTTTTCTTTGGTTGTCCAATCTTTCAACCAAAAGTACCTGTCTAGCCGATCTTCTCTGGCCAATTTTTCTATGACATTCTTTAAATCATAACAATCATTGGTAGAATGTTCATAAAGCTTGTGGTACTCACAGTATTCTGTCCGACTTCCTGCCTTTTTATGTTTGATAGGACGAGGGAATGGAAGCTTCTCCGTATGGCATATCTCCCTATATACATCTACAAAAACAGAGTGGGGTGTAGTTATGATACCTTCGAAGTTTTTTCGAGTTGTACTCTTCCTTTTTCTTAGCTTCTTTTTCCTTGTCCCGAGTTGGGTAGGACAGGTTGGGCCTCGGGGGAGGCTCTCTAAGTCGAGAATTTTTCTCCATGTTAATGTATTTTTCTGCCCGCTCTTATACTTCATACAAGGAAGTCGGGTGTCACTTTGATATGGATTGGGAGAACGGCCCTTTTCTAAGGCCATTAACCAACCCCATTATGACTGCTTCAGTAGATAGGTTTTGTATTTCCAAGCAGGCTTTGTTGAATCTCTCCTTATAGTCTCAGAGCGTCTCTCCGACTTCTTGTTTAACCCCTAGCAGGCTCGGAGCATGTTTTACTTTGTCTTTTTATATTGAAAATATGGTAAGGAACTTCCTTGCAGGTCGTCAAAGCAAGTTACCGACATGGGAGGTAAGTTATCGAACCACTTCATTGCAGCTTTGGTCAAAGTTGTCAGGAAGGTTTTGCAGCAAGTCACATCAGAGGCATCAGCTAGTTACATCCGACTTTTGAAATTGCTGAGGTGATGCATCGGATCGTCGGTTTGTTCCGTCGTAGAGATCCATGTCGGGAGTTTTGAAATTTCTAGGAACCCTAGCTCGCATGATCTCTTCAACAAGCGTATCTTCGCCTTCTAGAGGGCTTTCCTCCCGATATGCCCGATTGCTTCGTCTTCAGAAGTCGGCTTCTAATCTCAAGGGCTTCTCTTCCAACTCTTTTCGTCGTCGTACTTCTCTTCGTAATTCCCGTTTTGTTTTTCGTTGTCGCTCAACCTCCAACTCGAGTTGTTCTAATCGTCCACGATGGCCGTGAACTAATCCAAATATTTCCGTCGGATTGGGAGGTTCATCTTCGGAAGGGTGGACCTTTGAATGAATCTGTCGTGGATGAGGGTTTCCCGACGTCTCTTCTCTATGGGTGATGTTTGTTCTCTCTTGAGGCAGAGGTAATTCTAACGTCAAGTCGTCATGGTGGGGCTCTGGTTCCAACTTAGATGCCGTGTGACCATCCTCATATTGGTTGTCCACCATACGCAAATGTAGACTTCCAGGTTCCCGGCAATGGCGCCAATGTTCTGAGGGTTACCTGAAACGGTGATTTGGGTCTGAACATGAGGTCCAAACTCTTTATGAGGCAGCATCCGACTTGTGCTGGTGTCGAGGTGCTGTCGTCCGAGTTCCTCGTGAGGAGGTGGGGGTGGTACCTGTAAGAGACTCCGATACTTAAGTTAGCAAGGGATTTAAGTAGGTTTTTAGTAGATTGGGATTTGAATATACATAAGGAGTGTCAGGGTACTTATAGTAGAATAGATAACCAACTTTTTGGGTAGTTTCACCTTTATTGGTGGATAACGGTTTTCTTTATTAACTTTGTTAAGATTTTCCTTCTAGATAGAGTAGAGAGATAGTAGGAGATATTTTAGGATTCAGTTGCCTATTCAAATGTAAAAGAGCTGGTTCTATGTCGTCGTACTCAACCTCTTATGAGGTTGGATAGGTAGAAAGGGGCCACCTTATTTGGTAGACCTTTATCTTTATTGGGTCTAACTTTATATTTTTTGGTCAGGGTATGAACAATATTATCTTTTTTCTATTTTTATTATTTATAAGTATAAATAAGATAAAACAAAAAGTCAAATATTATTAAACTTTTGTTTTCTTAAAAAATTAATAATTGTGTATGTAATCTTTTAAATAAATATATATTTTAATAATATTTTTATATTAAATAATAATCTTTCTTAACAAAAATTATTCAAGTTATTTTAATTTTAATATAAAATAATCTATCATATGTCAAGTAATATAAATAAAATTTAATTATTTTATATTTTATATGTTGTAATAAAAAATAACATCTTAATATAAATTTATTCTATAATAAAAAGTGTTACTGCATACTTATCGATATGTTCTGTATTCATTTATTTAATTAAATATATTATACAAAAAGAGAAATAAACTTACACAGGTTGTAGGACCCGTTTTTTCGTTTTATCCAAATTTGAAATTAATCAATTTTATTTAAGTAAATTTAAACGGGAAGAATTTGTTGCCTATTCAATAAAGATAGTAATAGATTATGCTCTGAATTTTGAGAATTTTTTTATCTTCAACCAACATTAAATTAAATTATTTATTCATTTTCCGCACCCCAGGAAGCATTTTCGTCAGAATGGCACAGGAATAAAATGCACTACCACATACTATGCACTAGATTGATCAACAATTCAGTCATGTGCACTCTAAACTTTTTGAAATAATATGAAACTCCATCAAGAGAGAATTTTACACGTGCTCGATGTTCTTTTATTTCTATTTATTTATTTATTTATTTAATTTTGAAAAGAATCACTAGAATATTAGTAGGGATTATATATATCCCATTTGGTCGAAGGCAACATTTCTATTTTCCTATTTTACCCCTAGTATGTCTTCGTCCTCTACCAACATATGTACCTGATTTCCACTAATAACTACATAAAACGACGTGTTAACAGATTAACCAACACTGCTATTTTACTATATATATATATCTCGAGTTCTATAAAGTGATAATAATCAGAACAAATCATGCAACATTATTCAAGAATAATACAAGTTGTATCACCTGGAGATTGTTGAAAATCAAGCATATTTACCCGAATCCGGGATTGAAGAAAATGTACAAGAAATCCCCATGGCTAAGGAACAATCATCATGTGTGTTCCCCTGTCAATTTGGAACTGATCCTGCTAGTTCATACCCCTAAATAAAATTTCTCATCTAAAATTTTTTTAAGCCTCTAACAGTGACTAGGTTAATGGGATCGACGGAGGATTACCTGCCGGGCACCTTTGCCTCCGCGGCCTTCTGGTTGTCTTGCCCCAGCCTGTTAGGCTTCTATCCTCCAGCCCCACTTCGATATTATTAAGTTGCTGGATCAGTGGAGTGCAAGTTTCATTGGCTACAGATGGCGGAGGGGGAGACGGGTTAACTTGCGCCTTTCTCCTTCCCCGGCCACAGCCATTCCTAGAAGAATTTCTCCTAGTTAACCCTGAATGCCATGAATGGCCTGTAGCTCTCATAAGCCCTCCAAATATCTGAAGGTCTTCTGTCACTTCATGTCTCGATAAAGACGCAAGGCCTGGAAGGATGTCCCTTTGGAAGTCCCTCCGCTGCCTCCCTCTCCTTGCCGGTCCCTTTCTTGCCCGAGTAGGCAACAATTGTGTTGTTTCTTCAACTTTGAGGTCCTCCGGAACAATAGGTTTCGGCATGTAGTCCTCTTCCTTGGTCTCTGTCAGTTTCAATGTCATGGACTCGAAGTAGTCCAATTCCTCCAGAACAATAGTCGAACATCCCTCATTGTCCTCACCATCTTTTCCCCTCGAATCATCACATGTACTCTCGAGATTGTCTTTAGAAGAAGAAATTAAATCTGCAAACCAACTTAGCGGGTCCTGCATTGGACTTTCCAACAAGCTACACATCACACCATCAACTTGATCACAAGGAACCAATGATAAAGCAAAAATTGCCTCTGCGGCATTTCTCATAAGTTCATCCTGTGGCTGTTGTGGCTGTTCAACTTTCTCTTCAGGACCTTCTCCTGATGATAGAGAAGTTTCAAGCTGCTTTTCTTCAGTTATAGTATCCTCCTCAGTCTCGGGAACAGCATGGGCTTCTAGATCTATCTCTGTATGCACTTTTTCATTGGCACTTGGAATAGACATCAAAGAAGCTTCATCATCACTCATACTCAAGTTCAGGTCGATTTGAATCCTAGAGTTGGGCTTTGATGTTGAAGATCTTTCCTTAGTAACAATAGTTTCAGTCACTACTTCATCCAATTCAAGAGCAGCAGCATCCTCGCAAGCAGCATTATCGCAAGGCAAATTAATATCAAATATCCGGGTTTTCCTACTATTTTCCGCCGGTTCTAGATCGCATGGATTACGGATTGGCATGGATGGAGGTGTGTTTGAAGAGACCTCCTTCTTAGGAGAAACATGAGGAATATCAAATATGGGGACACCAAGAATTTTCTTGTTACCAGAGAATTCACTCAACTTCATCCTCCTTTGCTCAATTTCATTAGAACCTGAAACGGAAGGAACAATATGCAAAAATGTTCCGCTAGCCCCCTGGTGTCCACTTTTCCCTTTGTTGGACTTTGAAGCAACATGTGAGAAGCTTGACTCTCCTATAGTTATGCACCTATCAGCATTTTCTACCTCATTCTTACACATTGTCTTTGCTCTTAGCCAAGGCAATACAACATGATCCTCGTGCTCTTTCTCTCCATCCATGGATGAACCATTTGAAAGCAACACATTCAAGTCAATACCTTTTCCAGTCTTCACATCGTTGCAATTTGAATTTGAACCCTTATAGGATTTTGATGAAAGATTGTTGAGGAAATGTTGAGGAATTATCTTACAATCATTATCGTGATTGAGACGGTCATAGCTAATTGAAGAGATGTTTGTTGATGGTTCCTTGGAACAATACGATGACAACCCAGCGTAAAACCCATTCTGTACAGGTACATCACAATGAAAACCCGGGTCAGGCTTTGAATTGATGTTCAGAGGCCAACTAGCTTCCAAAACTCCATTGCTTTGATGCGACTGAGAACTCCTACTCAAGGCATCCAATGCCTTTAAAAATGGAGGTTTCTGAACTGATATCAACTTTTGGTTTAGGTTTCCATTTGCCATTTCCCAAGAAGAAGCCAGATTAGACCAAGATTTAGATAAATCAGATGAAGGTGTAACTGCAAAGAGACTGGGATGCCTGTTAACAGTGTATTCATGATTTCTTTCATCGATATCTAAAGCATTAACAGTCCTTTCCCTCCACAAATCAGCCTTGCTTTGACCAATCAGATAATCAGATGTGGATTCATGAACTTTGCTATGTCCATCTTGCATTGTTTGGGAAGATAAATGTGGTTTCTCTAGTTTCAAGACTTGAGGGATGGATTGTAGATTGCTTTTAACACGCCCTATCAACATTGAAAAAGTAGTTGCTGCTATCGATAAATAAATTATGCAAGAACATACTTAAAAAAAGAAGATACACAAAACAAATGGATTATCTAAATTATAATTTTAAAAGAAGAGGGGGCGGGGGGATATAATTTAAAATTATATGGAGAATTTTATAGTTTCAAACAAGAACAGAACAGAGTACATAACCTATCAGCTCTAAGACACCACAAAATTCCAAGTTCTATCGGCAATTTTAGCAAAATGTAAGACATACTAACCTGGATTCATTATCAGATTTTCTAAGAAATTTCTCTGGTAACCGGATTCAAAATTCAAATATAGAAACTTTTAAAGAAGAATGGTGAGGAGCAGGCAGAGGATTGGAGAAACAAAAATGAAGCAACTCAGAAGACAACTAACCTGTATCAGCCACTGATGGAATCCAACCTTTTCCATTCCCATTGTTCTCCAAATATCCATTACTTTGGACCCAACTATCAGTTCCCTGATGTGAATTGAGGAAATGATCCCTGGATGAACCAAAAAACTGTGTCTTTTTCTTGGTGGCAGACTGCTCAGAGCATTCAGTTGCCACTTGACAGGGATCATGGTTTCGGAGCTCAACATATGGAGAATCATTTGTTTCTTCCACTTGAACAGGTTCATTTAAGTCGACCAAACCATTTCTTCCCAAACATTGCTCCGACTTGGAAGTTTCCCCCAGGGTAACAGTCTTCCCATCATTGCCACAAAAAAGCTTCTCAACACGCTCCTTTCCATTATTACCATTTCTATCAGGAAGAAACATAGCTGGCCCACTAAACTTTTCATCATTAAACTTTTCACTTTCCTCGGTATCAATGTACTCATCAGCAGGGAGCTGAAGGTCAAACATTCGCCTCCTCACTTTTGAGGGTCTAGACTCAAGCAACTCAACATCTTTTGAACTGGACCCATTTGTGGATGGAAATGGTTTGCTTTCTTTGCCGATTCCTTTAATAGACCCCAAAGGAGTATGAATGCCTTCAATAGCCGAAGCGGATGTTTTAGCACAAGTGGAGCTTCCTACAAGAAAATCAGAGATATGTGATTTTTGGCCATCTTCAGTTGTAATTTGAGAAGCCAAGGGACATGTGGAATACGATGCTTCAACAGGTATATGGTTTTTGTGTAATTCTTTCCTTTTAACTTCATTCATCAAATCCCTTTGTATTCTGTATAAACGGTGAAGTTCATATACCTGATTGAAAATATATAGTGTAATCAATATTAACAGGTTCAATACTCGTAGGGGACACATGAAGAAATTGAGCCAAACAAGAAATCACTTGAGTCATAATAAAAGAAAACCATACATCTAAAACAGATTAAACATGTTCATGCAACAACATATTGTATTATTGTCAATAAGTTACTAAGTGGTCAACAACAAATGCAAAATTGAAAATGCCCCATTTTAATAGAACAAGCTCTAAAGAAGCATGAAAGTCAAGGATCAAGCTTCTTTAAAGTGAGGAAATTGGTAAAGTAAGGAAGTAGGAGTTTAATCAAGGTTGTGGGGCTCATACATGATAGAAGTTACAAATTTAATGGTTATAAACCCCTCACTTTATTACTTTATAAATCTCCTCACTTTAGAGGATTTGTTCTAAAAGTCAAATATACAATAAATCGGGCCTCTCTTTTGTTGCTAAATAGACTACTAAGACTCAAAACATAACACCCCAATAACATTATGCATACTATTCAAGTTATAAGGCAACAGATAAAAAGAAACTAAGAAACTAAACCCTCCATACCTGACTCTTAAATGTGGCCTCATGCTCAAGCATCATCTGCTTCACAAAATCCTTATCATACACTGAACACGCATCTGCAGTAGTAGAACTTGGCAGGTAATTATTATAATACTGCCCATTTGTCAGTGCTTTATTCTCTCCATATAAAAGGGGCCAGCCACAACTACTAGATTCCTCATTAAGATCTCTCATTGAGTAATACCCTGAAAAATTCTGGACTTTGGTTCCCATTCCTGGTAATAATGAAAAAGATATGCAAGGGTTTATCACATTAGCATTAATAGTAACATTTACTAATGCTGCTTTGCATCTAACCACAGACACAAGTTCAAAAAAGCAACCAAATAACAAATTACAAATGTACAAAAGACAAACTGAGAACACGAAACATACAATGCGGTTGCATGCAATATCAATTCACCGATGCTTAAGGCCTTCAGTATCATGAATTTAGAGGCCTTGAATATCCACAAATGTGGATGTTATGAGCAAATAGAATATGAATGTGGATGGTATATATCAACTTTAATACTGAAAGTAAATGTGGATTTTCTTCAACTAAAACAGAAGCCATGTAATTAGGAACAACGATAAACTGATTGCTAGCTTTCTAGAGCAAGCAAATAGGCAACAACCTGCTCATAAAGTCATAGCTGAGGCTAATTTCATCTTATCAGAACAAGCATGTTAATTTATGAATAAATATAAAACATCACATTCATTGCATTTGAGACACAGACAAGAAGAAAAAGAGCGCAACACCACAAGCTCTTGAGAAACTTAACCCAACGCTCCTTATGGTGTGTGAATAATATCATATGTACTGAAAAAAGTTGTGAGCAAGGTGCAAAGGAGAGACAGCAAATCCTATGAATCATCATATATTTAACTTAGAAAATCACAACTACATAAACTACCTGTAAAAATTTACAACTCCAGATTTCAGAAGTATCAGAAAATTGTAGCATGCGCAACTGATTCTAATTGTATTAGATACACTGTACTACCACAAGAAGCAGTGACATCAGGGAATTGTTGGTTGAAGACCAATGCATCCCAAGTTAGCTCCAACTTAGGACAGCATGCTATAGACGCAGTATTAGTCTCTAAAGCCTATACTAATGCAACATTAGAAAAATGAAACAACCTTACATTATCCGTGTTGGAAACACTTCATAACATTAAGGCTTAGTTTGGTAAAGTTTTTACTTTTCAAAAATAGCTTATAAAAGCTAGCTTTTAAAAGATGGCTTTTAAAAGTTGTAGCATTTGTGTTTGGTAAATCAAATTAAAAATGGCTTTCAATAAGCACAAGCAACAACAATTGCGTTTGGTAAAATCACTTTTAAAATTTAAAAATACTATAATAGACATAAATGAAAGAGTTAAAGACTTTTTTAATTTTGATAAGCACAAACCAACTTTGAAAAGCTCCCCCTTAGGTGCTTTCAAAAGCACCCCTACCTTTTAAAAGCTGCAAGCATAAACACATGAACTTTTTTATTTACCAAACACAAAACGAGATAAAAAGTGCAAACACCTTTTCAAAAAGCTTTACCAAACCAAGTCCAAATATTGAACAAATGCCAATCGTGTATTCAAAGAATTTTGTGTTGAAAAACTTTAATTTGAACAATAAATATCGGCTATAAATTAGGGCACTTCAAAATATGCCACTTGTATGCCATTGACTTGCAGAATGCAAATGGTAATAACCACAGCCGTTGAATCACATTTAAAATAATCGCATACAACATCTAGAAATTTATCCATTACCCCCAACCATAACAAGAAGCTGAAAAAATAGTAATAAATCAGAAAAACCACAAGTGATACTAACAAATCTACGCAAACTAGATGAGCTTTTATAACACTCCCTCCATTCCCTTTTGTTTGCCATTGTCACTTTTTGACAGACAAAAATCTTCGAGTTAATGAATCGGAGTGACAACGACAGACAAAAGAGAAGAGGTAGTGCAAGTTTATATCCGTGCTGTTCAAAATGCATTAAACCCCGAACTTGGCCAAGTAATCACACGCACTAAGAATTCCCATTACACATCATAGGCTCATCATTGAAATGAGAAATCTCCATTGTAATGGAGCAGTTACAAAACCAGGCACACCATAAAATTCATCCATAATTTGGGGGAACTAAGGTTCTTCACTTCAATTTAGAGTTAAAAAACAATCCAAGGAATAAAAAAAGAAATCAAATGAAATGGCAAAATTAAAATAAGAACATCGAATACAACAATCATACAAACCCACGCAACAATAATCAGAACATTCCAATCCACAAAATTCAAAGTAAAATTAAAATAATAACAAGAAGAAGAAGAAGAAGAATATAGAGCTATGTTACAAGGTTCACTGGAAGAATCGCTCAAACAACAGGTACCAAAAGAATTACTCATCCTAGTCAAAACAAAACTATGTACAAAGTACTAAAATAAAAATTCTCACAAAAAAAAAATATGGAGTGAGAAAAAAACCGAATAAATAAATTAATTAAAACTAAAAAATTTGAGAGAGTATATGAGTAAATTACCTCAAACCCACATCCTCTAATCACCTCCTCTTAAGAAACCCCACAAGGAATTTTTCTACTATTAAGGCACCAACACCATCAAAGAACCGAAAAAGAAATTCAGGACCCCTTTAGAATCAGCAGTAGTTGAAGCCAAAAGGGTAACTAAAACTAAAAGAAAATAATAATAATGATAAAAGGATCATGAGACAAAAATAAGAAAGTGGGGTTGCGGCTTCAACACCATTGAAGAAGTAGCTTAGATCGTAATCCTTAGAAGATTTCGATCTAATGGGCCAGCCACTACCCCCTCTCTCTTGCACTAACACACAAAGAGAGGAGAAAGAAATAGGAAGAAAAGAAAACAAAATTGGTGGTTTATTTTATTTTGTTTTTGTAGTTTTTAATTTTGTTTGGGGTTTGAGAGAGAGAGAGAGAGAGGTTTTTTTAGAGGAGAGAGAAGTGAGAGAGATCCCAGATAAGAAATCTTCACCCAAACAAACGACCTTCTAAGAACAGTGACATGAAATTTGTCAACATCCGGTCCTTTTATTCTCTGCTTTTTATTATCGCTCCTCTATCTTTCTCTCTCTATGCCTCTATTTTTATCCTTGCAAAGATTTCATAAACACAAAATATCAATTATGGATCCCGCTAGACGATTTATACGATGTGTACAATAGGTTATTGAGTTATTAATTTTGGAGTTCACCAAGGATCGAACTCTTGATCTTTCGGATCTAGCGTTCTAATACCATACATGATACCACTCATTCCAAAAGCTTCAACTGATGGAAAAGAGTAACACTAATGATTATATCTCTAATATTTCCTAAACCTCCATTGTACATATTGTATAAATATTCCATTGGCTCCTCATACTTTCCCTATATGTATTAATTATATTTTCTAACAAATAAATAGAATTACGCAAATAATTAAATTTATTATAATAAAATAATTATTTTTTAATGTAATATGATTAAAATTTTCATACATGTAAAATAATATATGTCAACAAGTAATTGTTTGTGCTGCCAATGAGTAATAGCTCAAATGGCATAGTCTCTACATACTTAATTAAGAAGTTACGAATTCGAGTCTCCTATCTTTGGTAAAAAAAAAAAATTTGTTTATGCCTATATAATTTGTTATTTTTTCCTTCAATTTTTTTAAATAGTAATAATATACCTTATGAAAAAAAAATGAAAATAAATTTGACACACTCACAATATAAAAGTATTGCATTATCAATTTATCATATAATTCGTTTAGATAGTTTTTAAAGAATAATCATTTTTTATATAATAATATATGATCAAATATTTCCGTAAAACATTTTTACTATAATAATGCATAAAATTAATCAAAAAGTATGGAATATATATTATGTGCTTTTCCAGGATATCACAAACAATTAATTGGTCATTTCTAGATTCTTTACACTTTCATACTTTTCGCCACTCAGAGTCTCAGATATCAATTTCTACTTTTATATGTAACGGAAAATCCTACAATAAATATTCTTATTATTATTATTAATTGAATTTAATTTAAGATTTTGCTAGCAAATATTATTAAGATACTTGTTAAGGACTACTTGAAGTGGAAAAAGACACTATATATTCGATTGTCAATATTGGTAAACGTATAAAATTTTTAATATATATATATATGACGTGAATATATTAAAACTAAATTTTTTAAAATGAATTATAGCTAATTTTTAGAACTTAATTCGAGTTGACCAACTGAAATGGAAAATTTCTTATTATTTAACTTTTTTTTGTCAATAACAAATAAATACTACTAATTTACTTGAGTCTTTCAAAGTATTAAGTCATATATGTTAACCACTTAAAAAAAAATTATTCAACACCACTGTTTGACCACTATATACTATATAAATAAAAAAATCAATTACCTTTATAGAAATATATTGATCCCACAGTGATATTTATCATCAGTTATAAAGTATTGTTTTATTTCATAAAGTTTAAATCAATTAAGTCTTATTTAGTTGTATAACGATTTAAATTTTAGTATGTCATGACAAATGGTATTTGTTGGATGTTACTTATTAATCAACACATAAGATTTTAAACTCTTTATTTAGTATATAATATAGAATCTGTCACACTCATTATAAGTAGATTTATATAATGTTAAGAATTTACATGAGTAAATAACGTAGATAAACAAATATATATATATATATATATATATATATATATATATATATATATATATATATATATATATATATATATATATATATATTTCATAAAAGCAGATATATCTTATATAATATCGTTAGAGATTCATATAAACGTGAAGAGAATAGCATCAATCATACAAACCATAAATCAGCTCAATCTTGACATAGACTTTGTCAATATATTATATTATATATACATATTATACACACACTTGCGAACATATGATATCCAAGTTTAGGTTCGATCAGAAAATTCTTAACAATAAAATTTTACCCCTAAAAAAAACTGATAGATAGAGGAAAAAAACACTCTAGTCACCATAGCTTTACATGGTATCCAATGTGTTCTGAGAGTTACCTGAAACGTTAAGTCGGATCTGAATGTGAGGTATGGATTCCTTCGAGTGACAGCGTCCGACTTGTTGATGTCGAGGTGCTGCCTATTTCGAGTTTCTTATGAGAAGGTTGGGGGGTGGTACCTTCAAAAGACTCCGATGCTTAAGTTAGCAAGGGCTTTAGACAGGTTTTTAGTAGATTATAACGTGAGTTATACCTAGGGACTCGGGTGTATTTATAGTAGGGTTTGGTGGCCTCTCTGGGGGCGATAATCTAATCTTATCTTATATTTTGGGAGTTTGTTGAGATCTTATCTTTCTTGGTCACTACTTCTAGAAAGCAGTACCTTGCCACGTCGGGGGGTTGGAGCCTTGAGCTCCATAGTCGGTGTCCGACCTCTTCCAGGAGGTCGGCTAGTGTTTGGAGGGCCTTCCTCCGAAGTCGGCCCTTTTTGCCTTTGCGGGTCCTGGCTTCGTACTCGAGTCAGGGTATGAACAGTACCCCTGCTTGAGCCTCGATCTTTTCATAGGTCGTGCTCAAGCATTTTGTGGCTTTGTCTTTGTCGGGCATTTCTTCCCTGAGTAAGTCGGGTGATTGGTCCTTTGTTGGTTTTGAAATTCAAAACATTGCCCTGCTTTAAATGCGGGGCAAGATTGGCGCGACAGTTTCTTTGATTCTTCCGTGCGCTTTTAAAGCTTAGTAATTAGGTTGTTACTCTTCAGCGTTTATAAAAGTCTTGGCGCTTCCTTTTCTTCTTTTTTCTTTCCATTTTCTGCAACTTTCTCCTTCTCCGTTACCCTTTGCGAACGAATTTTTTCCTTCATTTCTTTTCGACTGCCCCTGTTTCCAAGAACTTCTCTTTCTTGGGTTTTTCCAGAGTCTTCCTTCTTTGAAAGGAACGTTCGTGACACTGCTGTTTGACGCGCTCTCCTTCTTCGACTCTCCCTTAGGTTGGTACTTCACTTTCCTTGTTTTCTTACTATTCTTAGGGTGATATTTGGTAAATGTTTGGTTGAAGCTTCGCCTTGTTTTGACATTGGTGGATGCTTGTAGTGATTTCTTGTTTGTCTGATCCCATTTTCAATGATGATTTTTTTGTGTTTCTTTAAAAAGGATTTTTTGCTTGGCTGGCTGTTTCTGGTGATTTTACTTTGCTTCTTATGCTCGCCTTCTTTTGGCTTCCAAACTTTTGCATCTCTTTTGTGGTGACATGCTTGGTAAAAAAAAGGTTCTTTTGGGGTAAAAGAAAGGTTCTTTTTGGGGTTTCAGTACCTTTTTTGTGGGGCTGTGTTTGTATTCGCGTTGCCCCCAAAAGGTGCCGCTGCAATGCGATGACGTCGCAAGGTGGGGGCGCCTTTTAGCTGGGTGGACGCTTTTGGTAGAAATGCTGATTTTTGGTAATGTTGGAAATTACCCGATTTCTTTGCCCTTGCCCGATTTGTTTATGGTAATGATTTCTTTGCTATTTGTACTTGTAGGTATAGCTTTATGTCTCGTAAGATCCTTACGAAAATGTCTACCAAAGTTCTCCCTGGCCTTCTTGACTAGGTAGATTCTATAGTTCTTTCTTGTGTGACTATTGTAGATCGGGAATACTGTGAGCAGTTTCGTAGGTTTCATAGGATATGTGATAGTAGGGAGGATGAGAAGGCTTATGAGTTGGTTGCTCTTGATCCTGAGGAGAGGGTTTGCTTCCCTCCCTTGGATGGTTCCGAGCGTCTGTTTTTCTACGCGTATGATTGTTTCTTTGCAAAACTGGGCATTACCCTTCCTTTTACTAAGTTTGAGACCGAGGTCCTTTGGACTTGTAATGTGGCGCCCTCCCAGCTACACCCTAACTCCTGGGCGTTCATGAAATTTTTCAACTTCTGTGCCGAGAGCTAGGCGTCTGACCTTCCCTTAGTCTCTTTCTGTACTTGTTTGTCTTAACCAAACCCGGGGAGAAAAAGGGGAAAGCCTCCTGGATTTCATTTCGGGCCACTCAGGGTAGGAAGGTCTTTTCAATCTTTGATGAGTCTTTTCATGACTTCAAAAACTATTATTTTAAAATTCGAGTCGTGGATGATGTCCATTCTTTCTTTTTGGACGAGAGTGATGAGCCATCCTTTCTCCTTTATTGGCAAGAGAATCTAGTGGTGCTTAAGTATACTTTAGATAATTTAGATGAGGTGGAGAAGGCTTTTGTTGGTGTGTTGGAAGAGCACTGGGGTCGGGCTCCTCACATGGACACGAAGAAATTCTTGGGGGATCCCAGCCTTCTCCGGTAAGAGTTAGGTAGTTCCTCGACCTCTTGTCTTTGTGTCTTTTTCCTTCTATTATGTGTACGTGTTCGATAACTTCGTGTTTTTCTCGCTTTTTCTCAGAGATGGCTTCAGGGTCCACTTCGATGAGGTTTTTACGCAAGACCAAGAAGACGGTTGCTGCTCAGAAGCTCTAGAGTAAAGAAGCCAGAGACTCCTCTTCCCGACCTCCTCAAAAGAAGACGAGTTCGGGTCCTTGATAAACCACTATTTTATGGTTTATCTTGTGCTCAATTGAGTAGTTTTTATTAACTCTTTACCCACTTATTCATACTATTTGCATGTTTTACAATTCCTTCCCAGAATTTGTGCTATAATTGGAAACATGCTTCTTTGATCTTATAATTGCTAATATTAATCCTCTCTTATTACCATTAGATGCCTTGATATGTGTGTTAAGTGATTTCAGAGATTACAGGGCAAGAATGGCTTGGAGGATGGAAATGAAGCATGCAAAAGTGGAAGGAATACAAGAAGTTGAAGAAACTGCAAAGCTGTCAGCCTGACCCTCTCGCACTAAAACGGCCATAACTTGAGCTACAGAGGTCCAAACGACGCGGTTCCAGTTGCGTTGGAAAGCTAACGTCAGGGACTTCAATTTGATATATAACATGCCATAGTTGCCCTGACTCTAGGTGACGCGACCGCGTGCTCCATGCGGACGCGTCGCAGTGACGGAAATTCAACATGTTTGAATTCGCAACCAGCGAATTCTGGGTTGTTTCTGACCCGGTTCTCGGCCCAGAAAACACATATTAGAGGCTATAAAGTGGAGGAATGCATCCATTCATAAAACAGGCTTTCACAATTCACAATTTTAGGAGTAGATGTAGTTTTTAGAGAGAGAGGTTCTCTCCTCTCTCTTAGGATTATGATTTAGGACTTCTCGTAGTTTTAGGAGTGACTCTCAATCCAGGTTCAATGTTCTTTTATTTATTTTTCCAATTTAATTTATGAACATCCATGTCAGATTTAAGTTCTTTTGTTAATGCAATTTGAGGTATTTCAGTTTAATATTGATTTCTTTTATTTACATGATTATTGCTTCCCATCTGAAGGCATTCTTATTCCAGTAGATTTACTTTTCCCCTTTTGGTTTTTGTTAAGAAATCAGTAACTCAGGAGTTATCCAATTCAACAGCATAATTGATAATTGTTATCTTGCCAATTGAGTTGAACTTCAATAATCCTAATCTTTTCTTAGGAAATAAATAGGATTCGAAGATCAAACCAATTTATCCCTTGACTTTCCTTTGCTTTAGTAAAGGTCAACTAAGTGGAATTAAGATTCAACTTTCATTATTATTGGTAAGGATAACTAAGTCTGGACTTCTAATTTCTCATACCTTGCCAAAAGTTTATTTTATAGTTATTATTATTTTATTTTACTTGTCATTCAACTAACTTTTTACCTTAATCCAAAACCCCAAAACATACCTTTGCATAACCAATAATAAGAACATACCTCCCTGCAATCCCTTGAGAAGACGACCCGAGGTTTAAATACTCGGTTATCAATTTTAAAGGGGTTTGTTATTTGTGACAACCAAAACTTTTGTAAGAAAGGTTGATTGCTTGGTTTAGTAACTATACTTGCAACGAGAGTTTACTATAACTTCTAAACCATCAATCTTCAGTTCTCATCAAAATGGCGCCGTTGCCGGGGAATTGCAAACGTGTGCCTTATTATTGGTTATTGTAAATATTTTTTTTTGCTTGTTGATTTGTTTTTATTTTTATTTTTTGCTTTTTCGTAAATTAAGAGGTTATTGGTTTTTATTTTAAAATTTTTATCTTATCTTATCTTATTTCAAAAATCAAATTTAAAAATTCAAATTTAAAAATTTTCAAAATTCAAATTTAAAAATTTTCAAATTTCAAATTTCAAAAATTCAAAATTTAAATAACCTTTTAATTTAAATTTGTTTTTATTTTTGTTTTTAATTTTTATTTGTTACTATGAACTCTCACCCCTTTGGCTATGAGTCTGGTTACAATTATGTTGCAGGAAGAAGAAATTACAATGAAAACAGGCATCAAGGTTGGAACAATCAAAGATGGGAGGAGTCACAAGGATTTGATCAACCCTCATGGCAACAACCACCTCCAATTGACTATCAACAACCACCACCATATGCCTATGAACCATTTCCTCAACATAACTTTGGACCACCAAACTCACAAGCCCCTTTACACCATTCACCTCCATATGACCCTAACCCACATCCACCATACCAACCACCCTACGAACCAAATGAACCATACATAGATCCACCCCAACCTCCATTAGATAACAATACGCTCATCTCTAACATCATTGGTCTCACCTCTACACTCCAAAATCTTATATCCCGCATGAACCAACCCTCTACCTCCAATATTCAACCCTCAAGCTCTAGTGCACTTCCTTTTCAATCACATAATGATCTTTTCATCCCATCACCACCCTCCATGGAAGAGCACCCACATCCATCAATCCAAGAGTAAGATGATCCCAATTATGCTATTGATATGGAACAGGAAAGAAGGAATCATCTTCGCGAGTCCATACTTCATAAAGAGCTAGAGGAGGCCCTACGGGTAAAGGTAGGAGAGACCCTTGAAGATGCAGGAGTAGTTAAAGGGAGTTGTCATGGAAAGAAAAACATCGAGGATGAGTATGATTTTATACTTAAACAACTGGACAAAGCAGCAATTATTAAAAAGGAAGAAGTGGTTGCAAACTTAAGAGATGCTGTACCTCCATTGGAAAGTCCAGTCACAGAGCCTCCTTCCACGGTGTTTGATGTTGATGTTGATGTTGAGGAGAGCGTACAACCTCCAAGGCAGATCATGGTTGAAGACTTTGTAGAGGTTGATCAAGAGATGAAAATTAAAGAAGAAGAAGCACAACCTCCCATGCCCTTGGTGAGCAATAAAGGAGAGATTGAATTGGAGGAAAGCTACCAAGAGGATGAGGTTAAAACTGAAGAAGCTTGCAAAGAGGTGGAAATTTTCAAGGAAGAGCTTAAGGGAATGGAGCTTGAAATCTTTGTTCCAAACTTGTTAGAGACCCCTCCCCCTAAGTTGCCATCATCCTTCACAACATTCAAGTGGGTAAAATTCATATCCCTTAGCTTTCTAATTCCACTTGAATATGGGCTAATGGAGACGGATGGTCAACTTAGAGCTCTTTGTGGCATAAAGAGTAAGAGGAAGATGGTCAGTGGTAAGAACTGTCCTGCAAGGTTCATTATGGTTGGAAGCTTTAAGTTTAAACGCAAGGATTGGTGTGAAGCTCAATTGAATGGGTCTAGGAAGTTGTTTGGAGGCTTCAGTGAGAATTCTAAGGCTGAACCACCCGGATGGAATCATGATAATCAACTTGAAGATGGGTGCAAAAGCAAGATCTGGGACCCCGGAATTCAGTCTAGAAATCAACACTCTTGGGGCCTTGTCACTTACTTTAACTTACTTGAAGGCTTTCTGCGCCTAGTTTGGGACCCCGGAGGTTACTGGAAGTACAAACATTGGTGGGGATTCCTGGATCAGTACAAGCATAAACCACCATAACAGGAAGCTCACCAAATGTCCAACTTGAGGACTTTAACTAAAAGTGCTAGGTGGGAGACAACCCACCATGGTATGATCGTCCTTTTTCATTTTTATTTAGTTTTATTTGTTTTTGAGTTTCATTTTATTTTATTATATTGAACCTGGAATTTTGCATCACATTCATATTAACACTGCATTCTGCATTTTTTTTTCAGATAAAAAAAAAAGAAGGAGAGCACGCGACGCGACCGCATCAGCGATGCGTCCGCGTCAAAAGGAGATGAGAGAATAAAAAATTGAACAGAGAGTTACGCAGGAGCAGCGCTGGAGGCATGCCAATGGCACAAATCGTCCCATGCGACCGCGTCGCTGACGCGACCATGTCATATGGGAATAATGGCCTCCCACGCGACCGCGTGCCCCACGCGGCCGCGTGACCAGGATTTCGACGTAAAAATAAGGCACAGCCGAAAGTTGTACTAGAGTGGTGCTGGACTGGCGCTGGACGCGCAATCCCTCTCACGCGACCGCGTGCCTCACGCGGCCGCGTCACATCTTAATAACTGGCCACTCACGCGATCGCATGCCCCACGCGATCGCGTCACCCAATATTTGGCAATTAATGATTTTTAAACAGAGAGTTGTGCGAGAGCGAGGCTGCCATCGCACCAGTAGCATAAAACGAATCACGCGACCGCGTGACCGACGCGACCGCGTCAATCAGTTTAAGCGCAAGCCGCGCGACCGCGTGTCCCACGCGTCCGCGTTGCTTGCGCCGCACAGCTTATCATAATTTGCCAAATATCTTATCTTTTCTTCCCCAATCCTAATTTTTCCTCCCTCCTTTCTTACTTACTTCTTCTTCCCTTCTTTCCCTTCTCATTCTTCTTATCTTTTATTTTATTTTATTTTATTTATTTGCATACTTTCATTCATTGCATATTTTTATTTTTCTAAATTTACTATTTTACCATTGGTGTTCAAATGTTCTTATTCAACTGTTGCATCTTGAATTATTTTGGTGCTTAGTGACTTGTTTTACACTGTGGGATGATATTAATTATCTGCCAATGCCAATCTTTTATGATACTTGCACTTCATTTGTATTGACATGAACTTATATTGATATTTTCATTACCCACACTCCTCCCCTTTGTTACAATTTCTGCACCACTAATATGCCATGTGCTTCTATTATTTTCTCATGAACATGTTGAAGCTTCCATGTAAATGAGACCCTTATCATCTGGCATTAATACTCATATTTTATTTATTTTCTATCTTTTGGATTATTTTTCTTCTTTTTCTCTTCTTTCAGGCTGGCCACCGAAGACGGAAAAAGGGAGAAACTTCTAAAAGGGGAGACAGGCAAGTCCATCTGCAAATTCTTTGAAGAAAAGCATCAGTTGGAACAACCCGTCCACCTGCACATCTCAGCATGTACCGAGGACGGTGCAATCTTTAAGTGTGGGGAGGTCGATACCGATCTCCATGGGTTAGTTACTCTTCTATCTCAACACCAATGGTTTATTTTCCTTGTTAGTTGTTGCATTTGCATGTTTGATTGCATATTTATTTGATTTTGTGCATTTAGTTACTACTTGGTTAAAGTAATAAATTTCTTTCTAAGACCCTATTTTTGAAAAATTTCACTAATTTAAATTTAAAAATTTTGTGTTAAATTTGTTTGAAGTTGTATTTGGAACATGGTTTTTGAGCCAAAGAACACACAACCTGTGAGATTTTTGAGCTTATTTATATGGTTACATTATTTAACCATAAATTTTTATTCCTGTGTGTTTCTTTCTCTACGATTGTAATCTATATTTTGTTCCAATCTATACGTCCATTATTTAGTGTATTTACATGCTTGCGTATGATTGAGGCCATTGTTTGATTTTAGCTCACTTATCCCAAATAAGCCTACCCTTTAAATCACCCTTGTCAGCCACTTTGAGCCTTTTAATCCCATTTGTTCTATATTTTACCACATCACTAGCCTTAAGCGGAAAACAAATTAATTATCCCAATTGAATCTTTGGTTAGCTTAAGATAGTGTGTTAATTAAGTGTGGGAAAACTGTGGGAACTTGGGTTAATAAGGGAATGTATCATGTTTCTAATTTTGAATATTGGAAAATTTGGGTACCTACTCATGTAAAACAGAAAATTAAAAATTCCATATGCATTGATATGTTATTCTAGTTTTTATGTCTCTCTCAAAAAAAAAAGAGAGAGAGAGAAAAAGAAAAAAAGAAAAAAATATACAATATAAATAAATAAATAAGGGGACAAAATTACCCCAATGTTAAGTTAATAAAAGATCAATGCATATGTGATAAAATTAAAGAAAAATTGATACATGAGTATGTAATGCAAAAGTGAAGACTATGGGTAGCTAGGCATGATTTTAGAGTTATATAGAGTATATGTATGTTAGGTGAAAGTTTAGGTTAATTAAAGATTCAATTTATAAAGCTCACTTAGCCATATACATATACCCTTACCCTTACCTTAGCCCCATTATAACCTTGAAAAGACCTCATGATGTTTGCATTGGTATATTAAATATTGTTGATTGGTTAGGTGAAAAACAAATTTTAGAAAGCATGACTAGAGAAGAGTAGAGTGATTGACCCTATACACTTGAGAGATTAGAGTGATATACACTACTAGTAAGGGTTCAAGGCTTAATTCTATGTTCCCTGCTTTCATGAGCTATCTTCTTACAAGTTTACTTGCTTTTTATTGTATGATTTGAATTAGTGAAATCTGATTTATGTTTGTCTTGGAGAACTTGTTTGCTTTTAACCAAGTAGGTAGAAACATCTTAGCATATAGTTGCATTAGATAGGTTGCATTTCATACATTCTATCATTCCTCTTCATCTTTATAGCTTCTCTTGAGCTTAGCATGAGGATATGCTATTGTTCAAGTGTGGGGAGGTTGATAAACCATTATTTTATGGTTTATCTTGTGCTCAATTGAGTGGTTTTTAATAACTCTTTACCCACTTATTCATACTATTTGCATGTTTTACAATTCCTTCCCAGAATTTGTGCTATGATTGGAAACATGCTTCTTTGATCTTATAATTGCTAATATTAATCCTCTCTTATTACCATTAGATGCCTTGATATGTGTGTTAAGTGATTTCAGATATTACAGGTCAAGAATGGCTTGGAGGATGGAAAGGAAGCATGCAAAAGTGGAAGGAATACAAGAAGTTGAAGGAACTACAAAGCTGTCAGCCTGACCCTCTCGCACTAAAACGGCCATAACTTGAGATATAGAGGTCCAAACGATGTGGTTTCAGTTGCGTTGGAAAGCTAACGTCCGGAGCTTCGATTTGATATATAATATGTCATAGTTGCCCTGACACTAGGTGACGCGACCGCGCGCTCCATGCGGACGCATCGCAATGACGGAAATTCAGCATGTTTGAATTCGCAACCAGCGAATTCTGGGTTGTTTCTGACCCGGTTCTCGGCCTAGAAAACACAGATTAGAGGCTATAAAGTGGAGGAATGCATTCATTCATAAAACAGGCTTTCACAATTCACAATTTTAGGAGTAGATGTAGTTTTTAGAGAGAGAGGTTCTCTCCTCTCTCTTAGGATTAGGATTTAGGACTTCTCTTAGTTTTAGGAGTGACTCTCAATCCAGGTTCAATGTTCTTTTATTTATTTTTCCAATTTAATTTATGAACATCCATGTCAAATTTAAGTTCTTTTGTTAATGCAATTTGAGGTATTTCAGTTTAATATTGCTTTTTTTTATTTACATGATTATTGCTTCCCATCTGAAGGCATTCTTATTCCAGTAGATTTACTTTTCCCCTTTTGGTTTTGGTTAAGAAATCAGTAACTCAGGAGTTATCCAATTCAACAGCATAATTGATAATTGTTATCTTGCCAATTGAGTTGAACTTCAATAATCCCAATCTTTTCTTAGGAAATAAATAGGATTCGAAGATCAAACCAATTTATCCCTTGACTTTCCTTTGCTTTAGTAAAGGTCAACTAAGTGGAATTAAGATTCAACTTTCATTATTATTGATAAGGATAACTAAGTCTGGACTTCCAATTTCTCATACCTTGCCAAAAGTTTATTTTATAGTTATTATTATTTTATTTTACTTGTCATTCAACTAACTTTTTACCTTAATCCAAAATCCCAAAACATACCTTTGCATAACCAATAATAAGAACATACCTCCCTGCAATTCCTTGAGAAGACGACCCGAGGTTTAAATACTCGGTTATCAATTTTAAAGGGGTTTGTTATTTGTGACAACCAAAACTTTTGTAAGAAAGGTTGATTGCTTGGTTTAGTAACTATACTTGCAACGAGAGTTTACTATAACTTCTAAACCATCAATCTTCAGTTCTCATCAATCCTCAAGGTCAAAGGAAGCTTATTCCTACTCCTAATGTCCGCCTAGTTCCTCCCGATCCGCCTTTGGAGAGTTCGGGCGCGCCTTCATCCCCTACGGCTTCAGGGCCGGCCTTTATGAAGCGGAAGACTACTGGGGCAGCGGATATTAAAGACAAAGACTTTGATGGTTTCGGCAGGAGTGAGGAGCACATCTTGCCCTACAGTTATGCGTCCACGGATGATGTGTCCATTTTTAATCATCCTCAATACATTACTCACAACTGCATTTGGATGGCCGGTCTGAGCACGACTTTGGCCACGAAATTTAGAAAATCTCCCATTAATGCCACTGGAGCATTCCTAAATGCTGCCCGGGCTAATGTGGACAAGTTGAATGGCCTAAAGGCCGAGTTGGAAGAAAAGAATGCCAAGCTTGAGTCTAATCTGGAGAAAGCTAAGGCTCGAGCTACTAAGGCTGAGGCGGCGTCGAAGTTGGCGGAGGAGATGAAAAAGAGGGCTGAGAGGAGAGCTACTCTCACACTTATGGGGAGCTGTTTGATATGAAAGAGAAGCTTCAATCTGCCCAAGATGACTTTGCCGAGCTCCAAGGCCATGTGGTGGGGGGAATGAACGAGATGTTCGAGAACCTCAAGGCTCAGTTCCGAGTTCCAACTCCCGACCTTGATCTTTCTTTATTTAGTATGGATAATGTCGTGATTGAGGGAAAGATCGTTCCCACCCCTGATGAGAACGAGGTGCCCGTGCTTGATCCTAAAGTCCAGACTGTCTCGTCTTCTTCAACTCCTGATGTCCGAGCTGAGGACACTCCAGAGGATGTCACTGTGGGTGCTTGATGAATCCATATTTGATGATGATTTTTTGGTTGAAATTGAATGGATTTCATCATATAAACTTGCACTTATTCCACTAAATAGCATGCATTTTAACTTTCCTCCTAATTTGTGCTTGATTATGAAAACATGCTCTTTTGTGCCTAATTTGATTAATTTTATTTTATTTACCTTCCATTCGATGCCTTGATATTATTTGTCAGTGATTTTAGAGGTATAAGGCAGGAATGGCTTGGAGAGAATGAAAGAAGAGCATTCAAAGTGGAGGAAGTATGAAGAATCAAAGGAGAAGAGCTCAGCCTAGTGTGCGTACGCACAGGCCTGCGTACGTACGCATAGCCATCAGATCAGAGCCACGCGTGCACGTCGCGCGTCTAATCAAGCATCGCCTAGTGTGCGTACGCACGGGTAGAGATTTTCGGCAGAGTGTGCGCACGCACACGTCTGTGCGTCCGCACAGGTGGCCACACATGCCTTCATTAAAATCTCACATGACTCGCGATTTTGGTGGTTTGGAGGTCTATTTCTGAAGCCATTTAGCTCATAAGGAAGGGAGAATGAAGACCATAGGATGGCATATCATTAGGGGTAGCTTAGGAGTAGTAGTAGGAAGCTTTAGTGTAGTTTTTTTCTAAGCTTTTCATCATCTCTATTAGGGTTTATACTAGAGTTTTACATTCAAGTGCCATTTTTATTTTTTATCTTGGATTTTGCTAGCTTCCATTGTGAGTATCTCTTTGTTATTACTCTTTATAGTTACATTGTTCTTACTCTTTCTTATATTTCAAGTTATAGCTCAATTTTACTTCTCTTTTGCAATTTTAATTTCTTGTTGATGAATTTGATGATTGATGATTGTTCTATGCTTTCTTGAGTTGTTATTGTTGATTGAGATCATTTGTTGCTTTTGGTTTCAAGCTTTTTCTCATTTTTCCCATGTTTAGTGCTTTTGCCCACCAAGTGTTTGACAAAATGTCAATTATGATTTTGGGCTAGTTTTCTACCTCTTGCCTTGGGAAAGTGAGCAATTGGGTTCCTAGAGTTGGAATGTCTAACATTTAGTGTCAATTCTTGGATTGTTAATTGTTCTTGTTCCCACTAACGCTATGTTGTTGCTAAGGCAATTAGCAAGCAATTTAGAATTTGTGGGTTAAGAACACTTATGCTCATTTAACTTACTCTCCGATGTGAGGGTTAATCAAGTGAGATTGATCCATTTTAGCTGTCATAGTTGTGGTTCCAACAAGGAAAGGACCCTTAGCTCACTCCAAGCCAAGATGCCTTTTATGCTTTAATTCCTTCGTACACATTTACATTGGTTCCTTTTACATTTTACTTGTCTATATTGCATAGTTACTTCATTGATTCCTTTATTAGTTTATTTATTACAATTTTACATGTTCTTTTATTGCTTTATATATTCATATCTTTATTGAAGACCCCATGATCCTCACAACCAAGATTGCACACTCATTGGTCTCAAGTGTCCTTGGAAGATGACCCGGGAATTGAAACTCCCGGAATTGAATTGGTTTTAATTGTGACTTATCCTTTGGATTAAACATTTGATTTGGGGATTAATCGTTGGTTTAGGCTATACTTTCAACGATAGGATTCTAATTTGTGAAAATCTAGATCGACGATAAATTCTTATTCATCAGTGCTTCTCCCGAGATCATTGATGTTGTCCCGGTTTCTGTGATTCCTCCGTCGCCTCCGGCTAAGGATGCTGTGTCGGGGGAAAACCTTGACCCTTTGTGAAATTTGTTTAAGTTGTTCTTTTGAGATGGCCCGACCTGTGGGTCTATTGACACTTTATTTTGTAATAGTTTGTAGTCCTGTGAACACTTTATTTTACCTTTAGTTGTTTTTGACAACCTTTATGCAATGTTCAGGATTTGTTTCACAACTATTTTTGAACACTTTGTTTTACTCTTAGTTGTTTTGACAACTTTTTTATTAACGTTCAGTACATGTTTTGCGACTGTTTTTGAACACTTCGTTTTACTTTTAGTTGTTTTGACAACTTTTTGAGTAATGACTGTTTTCGTTGTGGTGCTTCTTATGATTGTAGAAGTTCCTTTCTCGGGTCCGACTTTGCGTAGTCGGTTACTATTGGAGGTTGCCTTGTGTGGGTTATTTTGTATATCTTTTGAGTTTCCTTTATTTCTTGGGTTCGACCTTATGGAATGGGCCTCTTTTCAAGTTACTTTTGCAACTCTATTTTTTCTCCGACCTGTTTAGAGGTTGCTTTATACGAGTTGCTTATATAACTTCTTACATTAATTTGTACCTCGTCGCTTCGTCTTGCCGACCATTTTAGGTCGGGCAAGACCTTTTGCGGTTTGTCGAGCTTAAATTAAAGTGTTTGAACCTCATCAGTGGGAACACCTACAACGTGGACGGAATTTCAATCCACAAACTAACCGGCAAGTGCACTGGGTCATACCAAGTAATATCTCAGGTGAGTGAGGATCGATCCCACAAGGATTGATGGACCAAGCAACAATGGTTGAGTAATTCACTTAGTCAGACAAGGAAAAAATGGTGTTTTGAGAGTTTAATTGCATTAAACAGTAAATTCAGAGAATTAGAAAACAAGCAGTAAATGGGTTGTGAAGATTATATGAGAGAACAATTAAGGTTTCAGAGTTGTTTAATTTCTCGATTTTTATTTCTTACCAACTATTTTAATCATGCGAGATTCAATTCATGGTAAAATATATTTGACTAAACCTTAATTTTTTAGTAATTTAGTCTACTCTAACTTAGTTAACCGCCAATTTCTTAATCACTTAATTTCAATTAGAGGTTTAAGTCCAATTCTAGTTTATGTATCACAAAAACCCTAATCACCCAGATATAAGAAGATTATATGTCACGTATCCTGTTAAGTCCAAATAATTAGTGATTTAGGAAAAATTATTTTCAAACTGTTTTTCAAGTAAATTACTTTTCCAAGATTTAGCAAGAATACAATTAGAATGAGGGTTATTCTTCCGATCTACCCAAATCCTAAAGATGAAGAACGTAAAGAAATCCTTGAAATTGAAATCAATACATTAATTAAAATAGAAGAGTAATACTATTAATCCATAGAATAAACAGAGATCCTAACCTTAACAGTGGAAGTTTAGTTGCTCATGGCTCAGAGAGAAAATTAGGATTTCAAAGTGTAAACTGTAGAATGAAGTGCGTTAGCGAGAAGAGAGCCCGAAGGGCATCTAATCTTAATTAATATAAAATATATTTTCTAAAACTAAATTATATCTTTCCTGTTGTCAATAAAATAAAGTTTTAATCAAAATACATAGAAGATCTTCGTTGCTGGCTCGTGGAGACTTGGGGACCACCAAATTTCCTAATGCTGGCGCCAAACTTGGCCCAGCCAAGTTTGGTGCCACTCCACCTGTGCATAATAGTCAACAATTCTTCATCCTGGCACCAAACAAATCCAAGTTTGGTGCTACCAAGGTAGCACGAAAGGGGAGATTTTTCTTGATCTTCCAAGTTTGGTGCCACCTTGGTGGCTTTTGATGCTGTGATTCCAAAAGAAAAGTATAAACTATTATATATTGTTGGAAAGCTCTTGAATTTGGATTTTCAATGTCACTAGAACCACATCAATCGGACCTCTATAGCTCAAGTTATGCTTGTTGGAGTGAGAGAAGATCAGGGTTGACAGTATCATCCACTTTCTTCCTTTTCTTTTACGCGAACTCTGTCAAACTCGCCCGAATGCTACCTGAAGTAAACCAAATTGCACAAAACTTAAAGTAGTATTTATAGTGGCTTAAAATAGTTAAATATTGATTAAACCTAACAAATTCAAATGCAAATTCACTTAGAAAAGATAGGAAAGATGCTCACGCATCACAACACCAAACTTGAATTGTTGCTTGTCCTCAAGCAACCAAAACTAATATAAACTTAAGATGTAAATTTGCATGAGACTTGAGTGTTCAATTAAGCTCCTGTCTGTCTCAAAGTGGGGTTAACAACACTGAAACCCTGAATAGTTTCGGCATCTCACTATCCTTTGAATCTTAGGAATGTCAATGTCATTTGGAATTTGAATCCAGATAATATTATGAATTCTCTTGCCTTTTTACTTCGGATTAATCCTTGAACACAACATTTTTCTTTTCTTTTCGTTGGTGCTTTACACATTGAGCCTAGTCATGACTTTAAATATTTTGTCTCAAGCTTTACTTGACACAGAAAACACCAGAAGCACTTAACTGGGGAACTCTTTTAAGTTTTGATTTCTCTTTCAATTGCTCCTAGACAGTGGTGCTCAAAGCCTTTGGCATACTCTGTATTTGCACTTAGTCTCGACTCTTAGTGCTCTGTTTCAAGGATTACTTGACACATTCACACCACAAGCATATGGCTGGAAAAATAACTCTTTAAGCCTTTAATCATACTTGACCTTCCTAACCATTGATGCTCAGAGTCTTGGACTCTGCATTTTATTCTCTTTTTCTTTTTGCTGTTTCTTTTGCTTCAAGGATTAATTTCTTGTTTAATTTGGAGAATTCATAATAGTTCTCTAAATTCTTGTTCCTCATGCATCAATATCTTTTGATTCAAATTCAAATATGCAATGTTCATATCATGCATTCAAAGTCATAGGTAACACCACCACATTTAAGTAAATAAGACTACTCTTAAATATAGACTCAATTTCTCATGCAATACATTACTTCTTTTCTTTTTTTCTTTTTTTTTTTATTCAAGCTCAGTGAGCGGTACATGAGACATCTTTTCAAATTACGCACAAACACGGAATTAAACTAGAACCTAAGAACTAAAAATACTAAAATTTTGCAGGCACTCAAAACAAAACAGTAGAAAACATGAATATAACATAATAGGAATGGAAGGAAATAGGAAGTGAAAAAGGGACTAAACCACCTCAGTCGCCCCGGTGGCCATCTCATCCCAAGCTGCGCTCCTCCGTGAAGATGATTCACCTCCCTCTGGTATTATTGATGATAAGATAAACAGGGAGCGCGCTCTACAACACCAACTTAAAAGCTTGCTTGTCCCCAAGTAAAGAAAAATTGAAAATGGGGTGGGACATAAAAGTGCACGGATGAGTAAAAATAAAAAAAATTTTGCAAAAGAAGAGGAAAATGATATAAGGGTACAAAAAATTAAATTTTTTTGGCGCCAAACTTGGGGGTGGCCAAGTTTGGTGCCAGCCTTCCCGCATGTGCTTCCTCCAATGATGTGATGTTGGTGCCAAACTTGAGCTTCTAAAGTTTGGCACCACCTTGGCCAAATTAACATCCCTCCAAGGTGGTCTGAAATCCCTTCTGATTGCACCTGTTCCTGTTTAAACACTCTACATGACCAAACATATGTAAAAAGAAGGAAAACTACAAAAATTCAAAGCAAACTAAATAGATTCAAAATAGAAATAAAAACTAAGGATACGAAATATTGGGTTGCCTCCCAACAAGTGCTTCTTTAACATCACTAGCTTGACGACTGATTGTTGCTAAGGTGGAAGTTGATCATAGTGCTTCAACTCCTCCCCTTTCACTGTGAATCTTCTCCCTGTGTCACCATGAAGTACTCAATATGCTCAAGAGAGAGGATTCTGTTTACTGTATAAGTCAACATTGGATTACTAGTCAACACCACCTTCATTCTTGGGGAGAAACCTTCAGTGGAGATCTTTTTATTTCTCCATCCTCTGGGTATTTTCTTCTTGGGAACCTCCTCCTTGGTGGATGATGCATTCCCAACACCAAACTTAGGTTTTATGTCAGGGTAAATTTTGTTGATTGTCACCAAAGGAGGCTTGAGCTGCAGATCCTGTTGTGCATCATCAGGGAGTTCTTGAAGGTTTGGATCAATAAGCTCGGTCTGCAGGCACCTCTCCTCTTCACCTGACGAATGCATATTTTTGAAGACATGAAAGACAAGTTGTTCATTATGCACTCTAAGCACTAATTCACCTCTTCTACATCAATTAGAGCTCTCCTAGTGGCTAGGAATGATCTTCCTAGGATGATAGAAGCGTTTTCATCCTCCTCCATGTCAAGAATTACAAAGTCTACTGGGAGAAAGAACTTATCCACTTTGACCAAGATATTCTCTACCATTCCATGTGCTTGCTTCAAGGATTTGTCTGCCATTTGTAATGCTATCCTTGTTGGTTATTCCTCTTTGATTTGCAATTTCTTCATCACAAACAAGGGCATTAAATTGATACTTGCTCCTAGATCACACAAGTCTTTCTCAAAGGTTGTGCTCCCAATGGTGCATGGAATTTGAAAGCTCCCTGGATCATGCATCTTCCTTGGAAAATTACTCTGAATTATGGCACTTCATTCCTTGGTCAAGACCACTGTCTCATTTCCTTTTAAAGGCCTCTTCTTGGATAGCAACTCCTTCATGAACTTGACATAGAGAGGCATTTACTCCAAAACTTCAGCAAAAGAAATATTAATTTGTAACTTTATGAAGAACTCCAATAACTTTGAAAACTGCTTGTCCTTGGTCTCCTTTTAAAGCCTTTGAGGATATGGCATCATTGGCTTGTATTCAGGCGCTTTAGGCAATGTCGGATGTGCGTCAAGAGTGACCGTAAAGGGGTTGTCTGCTCGCCTGGTAGAGGCATGTTTGACCTCCTCCTTTTTCTCTTCCGGAGCTTCTTTTTCAATCGGCTCCTCACTAAGCTTTGCCTCTGAATGTGCCACTGGTCCACTTACCAAGGTAATAACCTTGCATTCCTCTCTTAGATTTGAAATTGTATTACTAAGAAGGGTATTGGTGGTTCTCTGATCAATCTCAGTAACCTTTGTGGCTATTTGGCCCATCTGAACCTCCAAGTTCCTAAGTGAAGCTCTGGTTTCCTGCATAGAACTGTGTTGATTCTTGGAGAGTTCTGTAATAATAGTTGTCAAGTTAGGAGCATTCTGAGGCTGAGCCTGTGGTGGTTGTGGTTGAGAGGGTTGGAATTGGCAGTTATTGAAGTTTCTCTGATTAAAACCACTCTGAGAATTATTAAAATTCTGCTGTCTTTGAGGTTGATCTCTCCACCCAAAGTTTGGGTAATTTTTTCCACCCCTGATTAAAGGTCTTGGAATATGGATCATCTATTGGGGTTTCTAGGAGCATTCCCCAAAAAATTAACCTGTTCAGGAGGAAATTGAGCATAATCATAAAAGTCTTACCTTGGGTGAAGCCACCACTCATGTCATAAGAAACATCTTGAGGAGCATTTTGAGTATTAATAGCTGAAATTTTTATCTCAAATGTTGAGCAATAATACTCATTTGTTGAGACAAAAACTTGTTCTGTGCAAGAAGAGCATCTACGGCATCTAACTCCATGACTCTTTTCTTAACATAGGACCTCTCAGAAGAATATAAGTATTGGTTATTAGCAACCATCTCAATCAACTCCATAGCTTCCCCAAGAGTCTTCATGTGAAGGGATCCGCCTACAAAATTATCTAGAGACATTTTGGCAGTCTCAAAGACTCCATCATAAAATATCTGCAACTGAATCTAATCTGAGAACATATCAGGACGACACTTCTTGAGTATTAACTTGTACCTCTCCCAGACTTCATAGAGAGACTCACCCTCTCTTTGCCTGAAGGTCTGAACATCTGTCCTTAGCTTAGTCAGCCTCTGAGGTGGAAAGAATTTGGTAAGAAACCTGTTAACCACCTTATCCCAAGTGTCCAAGCTCTCCTTGGGTTGAGTGTCAAGCCACTGTTTAGCTTGGTCCCGTACAGAAAACAGGAATAGAAGTAGCTTATAGACATCAGGATGGACCATATTAGTCTTCACAATGTCACATATCTACAGGAAATTAGAAATAAATAGATTTTGATCTTCCTATGGGAGTCCATGAAACTGGCAATTCTGTTGTACTAGAGAAATCAACTGAGGCTTCAGCTCAAAGTTGTTAGCAGCAACAGGGGGTACAACAATTCTATTCCCATATAAATTCGGGCTAGGAGTAGTATAAGAGACAAGCATTCTCCTAGGTTGTGCAGGCATATTCTGATTAACAACATTTGCATTAACTACATTGTTGTTGTTGGGATCCATGGTGAACTCTTCAGCTTCCTTCTCAAGATTATCTCTGAGACTTTCACCCACTTTGTAAGCTCTTGTTTGTTGTAAACGCCGCCTCAAGGTCCTTTTAATCTCAGGATCAAAGTCTAAAATAGGTTCTTTGTTCTTGTTTCTGCTCATAAACAACAGAAATAAAGAAGAAGTGAGAATCTCTACGTCAGAGTGAAGAGAATTCCCGGTGAGGTACCCTAAGTAAAAGAAATAAATTAAAATAAACTAAACAAATAGAGCAACAAAATTAAAAAATTACTAAGCAAAAGTGAAACACAATTTTCGAAAATTATGGGAAAAAATAAACAGAGAAAATAAAATAAAATAACCAGGGAATACCAAACTTAATTTCAGAAATTAAGAAAAAATAATTGATGCAATTTTCGAAAATTAAGGACAGAAATTAAATAAAACTAAAGCTAAAATGCCTAATCTAGGCAATCAAATAACTAGTAGTTGTCAACCACATTCAATCCCCGACAACGGTGCCAAAAACTTGGTCGGAATTTACAATCCATAAACTAATTGGCAAGTGCACCGGGTCATACTAAGTAATACCTCAGGTGAGTGAGAGTTAATCCCACGAGGATTGACGGACTAGACAATAATGATTGAGTGATTCACTTAGTCAGACAAGCAGTAAATGATGTTTTGAGAGTTTAATTGCATTAAACAGTAAATTCAGAGAATTAAAAAACAAGCAGTAAACGGGTTGTGAAGATTATATGAGAGAACAGTTAAGGTTTCAAAGTTGTTTATTTTCTGGATTTCTATTTCTTACCAACTTTTTAATCATGCGAGATTCAATTCATGACAAACTATATATATTTGACTAAACCCTAATTCCTTAGTAATTTAATCTCCTTTAACCTAGTTAACCGCCGATTCCTTGGTCACTTAATTTCAATTAGAGGTTTAAGTCCAATTCTAGTTTATGTACCACAAAAATCCTAATCACCCAGATATAAGAGGATTATATGTCACGTATTCCATTAAGTCTAGATAATTAGTGATTTAGGAAAAATTATTTTCAAGCTGTTATTCAAGTAAATTACTTTTGCAAGATTTAGCAAGAACACAATTAGAATGAGGGTTATTCTTCCGATCTACCCAAATCGTTAAGATGAAGAATGAAAACAAATCCTTGAAATTGAAATCAATACTGTAATTAAAATAGAAGAATAATAGCATTAATCCATAGAATAAACAGAGCTTCTAACCTTAATAGTGAAGGTTTAGTTGCTCATGACTCAAAGAGAAAATTAGGATTTCAAAGTGTAAACTATAGAATGAAGTGCGTCAACGAGAAGAGATTCTGAAGGGCTGAATCTTTTTCCTTTTATATCTAATCCTAATTAATGTAAAATATATTTTCTAAAATTAAATAAAATCTTTTTCTATTGTCAATAAAATAAAGTTTGAATCAAAATACATAGAAGATCTTTGTTGCTGGCTCGTGGAGACGTGGGAACCACCTTCCTAAAGCTGTGCCAAACTTGGACTGGGCAATGTTTGGCGCCACTCCACCCGTGCATAATAGTGAAGAATTCTTCATCCTAGCGCCAAACTTGGATTTCCCAAGTTTGGCGCAACCAAGGCAGCATGAAAGGGGAGCTTTTTCTTGATCTTGGCGCCAAAGTTGGATATCCTAAGTTTGGCGCTAACTTGGTGGCGTTTGGCACCATAATTTCAAAAAAAAAGTATAGACTATTATATATTGTTGGAAAGTTCTGAAAGTTGTCTTTTAAATGCCACTAGAACCGCGTCAATCGAACCTCTGCAGCTCATGTTATGCTCGTTGGAGTAAGAGGAGGTTGGGGTTGACAGCATCATCCACTTTCTTCCTTTTCTTCTACACGAACTCTATCAAACTCGCTCGAATGCTACCTGAAAAAAACCAGTGTCCTTGTAGCAAAGGACCCACATTCCTCAACAGCAACAGTCTGCAGCAACAACATCACAACTGCAGCCATCTTTGCCATCTAATCAATCACAGGAACATTTTGCCATCTTTACTCATTGGCAATTTATCTTTAAAATTTATATATTTGTTAGTTTTAATTATGCTGATTTATGATTTTTGTAATTGACCAAATATATAGGTACTTCTGCTACAAAATTATTTTATTTCATTTTGTGTGATTTTTCCACCATATCTCCCAAAACCTGTTAGTGTTGTGAGAACAATTGAGCATCATAACAAATGAAGATGTTCGTACAATGCATAATATTGTGTATAAGAACTAAGAAGTACACAATATTTAAATAAATGCCAAAATATTTTAATTAAAAGTGTTTAATATGACTAATTTTTTCTCAAATATCATATCGTATTATATATATATATATATCTTAGCCCTTTTAGAAGAAACTGTCCTTAATTATTGACACGCTTTCCTTTGCTTTGTGCAGGAATTTTCAGGGTGCAATGCAGATTGTAGCTGTGTAGAAATGGTGGTATATGTGTGTATGTGTTTCACTCATAAACTTACATAAATATTATCAATGCCAATTAAAATGTTATTATTTCTGTGGTCATAATTCTCTTGAAACATTTGTAATTAGAATATTTTGAACATCCAATCACATTTGTAAGGAACAAGTTGAAAATAGTTTAGATCTTCTATATAATATAAAAAAAAACTATGCATTGCTTACATAATTAAGTTGAGGATCTAAGATGCTTCTCTTGCAGATTTCAGAGGTTGTATATCGTTTGAAGCGCAAAGGCCACAGGCTTGTAGGGATTAAAGTGTTGGTTCTTTCAAAGATTATATGTTAATTCATCTTTTTATTAATTAAATGTGCGTAATAATATCAAATGTGAGATTAAGTCAAACTAGTGTATTACATTGTAAAAAGCTTTTATGGATACATATATGAACCTATTATATTATATATAGTAGATGTGCCTTGTTCAATATTTTGTTCTTTATAGTTTGAATCATAAAAACTATTTATTTCAACTGTCATTTTAAACGAGCTAAACCTATTATTTTAATTTGATATAAATAACATAAAATTTATCATTTTAATTTAGTAGAAATGACGATTAAAACTATCATTTCAAACGATATAAAATTGCTATTTTAATTAGATAAAAATGATATTTTTAACCTCTATTTTAAATAAGCAAAAATTGTTATTTTAACGTATAAAAAGACGGTTTAAACTGTCACTTTAAACAGAAAAATTTATCATTATACTCAATAAAAATGGTCGTTTTGACCGCCATTATAAATATAAAAAAAAATACCATTTTAATCGGTATGAATGACAGTTTAAAACTACCATTTTAAACAATTAAAAAATCGCCATTATATCTGATTAAAATGGCGGCTCTGACTGCCGTTTTAAACATAGAAAAAATCGTTGTTTTAACTATAAAAATTATTGCAATTTTTCAAAAATCACCGTAATAACTAAATGGTGCTTAGAATTATGACAGTTTTTCTTAACCGCCATTCAAGGTAATAATGATGGTTTAAACTACCGTAATTATCCAAAAAATTACCATTTTTACTAAAATTTTTTGTGATATTATTTAGTATTTATGAAAAAGTTTGATTACATTTCTTTAAAAAGAATTTGACTATTCTATTACTGTTAAATATTTTTATTATTCTACTACTTCTTTTGGAAGAATTTGACTATTCTGTATGTTATTAGGGAATTTTTGACTATCTAATATTAATATGCTTTGTGTAAGAACTGGAGTTTTCACGAATAAAATAATTTAAATGTCTAAATTAGGTTCCGAAAAGTTAG